>NC_140593.1:393531019-394234769 GCF_964204655.1 Triturus cristatus
CAGTAGTTCCTGAGAAAATAGCATTTAAATCAATATATATATGTGGGCGGAGCCTAACCACACATCTCATCCTGAGATCTGATTGGCTGTCAGCACTTCATCCAAGAAGTGTTGGCAGCCATCTTGGGACCAATATACATGATAGCACCTCATTAAAAAGCATTGCAGTTAATAGAAGATTTTAAGACTTTAGTTACATTATAAATCATTTGTTGATGGTACCATACTCATTTTAGGAATTGTGGTATGTTCTAAGGTGATTTCACCATGTGAAAAAGCCTTCTGCTGGGATATCATGATTGAGAGAAAAATATTTTCTCATGCTTTTACCACAGAGGTTTGGAAGGTGATCTATAAGCTAAACTGAGAGCTTATTTTCTGTAAATTCACATTATCTTTCTCAGTCATGTGAGAATGAAGTCTGACATTCTCAGTAAAACATGTACATCCAACAAGGGCAGAGACTGTCAGTTGATTCCTTTGTGTTCTACTGCAGCTTTCCAGAGTGTTCCAAAGAACTACTAGAGCGCTAACCGTCCTACTTATGATAAATGTATGGCACACCTGAAGCCATCTTGCTTGGATTAAAGTGGTAACTCTTAAAACATTTAATTTAAAAAGGAACAAAATGAGGTGGTTCATTTTTCCATAAAAAGTATGATTAGTGCTGCATAAAGAAAAATTAGGGCACATTTTGAGTGACTTCTCAAATCCTGGCATGCAGACTGAAACATGCACTTTCAATACCAGCAGCAGTTTTCCCTGGTGAGCAGTAGCTTTACTACAGTGATCTAATGAGCAAAAAGAGTGCTAACATTCTGATTTTATGGCAAATGTGTGACACATTTGAATGCCTTCTTGATGGAATCAAAGTAAAAAACTGAAAGTATTTCCTACTGAGGAGACTGCAGTAAATGAGGAAATTAGGAAACTTCATAACAAATAAGTCTCCCAAGATGGCCACCAGAGACAAAAGAGCCCAAATGTAGCCCAAATATCACCCAGATGTAGCCCAAGTATAGCCCAATGACAGAATGTCCAAGAATGTTCTTAAAAACAACTAGAGCACTTACTGTCTTCATTATGACAAAAGTATGGCACACCTGAAGCCATCTTGATTGGAATAAACTGGTAACACTTAAAACATTTAATTTAAAAAGGAACACAATGAGGGGGTTCATTTTGCCATAGAAATTATGATTAATGCTGAAGAAAGAAAATGAGGGCACATTTTGAGTGACTTCTCAAATCCTCTTCTATTTCATTAAAAAATTCTGACATGCAGACTGAAACATGCACTTTTAATACCAGGAGCAGACTTCCATGGTGAGCAGTAGTTTTACTACAGTGATCTAATGAGCAACTAGAGTGCTAACATTCAGAATTCATGGCAAATGTGTGACATATCTGAATACCTTCATGATGGAATCAAAGTAAAAAACTGAAAGCATTTCCGACTGAGGAGACTGCAGTACATGAGGAAATTAGGAAACTTCATAACAAATAAATCTCCCAAGATGGCCACCGGAGACAAAAGAGCCCAAATGTAGCCCAAAATCACCCAGATATAGCCCAAATATAGCCCAATGACAGAAGTGTGCAAAACACTTATTATTTTGTGTTTTTGCAGTGTTATATAGTGCAGACTTGTCAGGTATTGGAGTGCTTTACATGAGCATTGGTTACATCACACAAGAACAAATTCATTTTGGTTGTAGACATGGGGAGACTAAGTGATTTGACCAGAATCACAGAATGTCGAGCTGAAGCAGAAACTTCAACCTGGTTCCCCAGTTGCAAAGTCTGCAGTTCTGGAAGTAACACCACATCCTCTCCCCTAAGTGCAACATTTAATCAAGTTGTCAACTAGATAAAAAAACATAAAGATAACAAATAATTTAAAAGTGCTTTGTCGCTATTTGAAAACTCAGAAAATATGTCCTTATTTTAGTCTTTTAGAGCACTAACCATAATTTTGATGCCAATAAGACCCTCTCATATATGTAATTTCTAAAGGAATGCTCTAGGTATTACAGTTTTGATTACATCAAGATGATGTCAGGCGCTCCACACTTTTGTAATAAATATAGAATGTTAGCAATCTAGTTGTTCATTAGGATACTGTTGAGAGGCAGAGGCCAGGGGCACGGACTCTGAAAATTGAAGGCAGGTAGGAGGGTGCAAAGGCAACAATTTAACCACACTGAGCAGGTAGGAAGGGCCGTGGAAGCACAACAGACTATGGAGGGCAGTGGAAAGGGGGGCAGGGGCAACAAACCAACAATACAGGACTTGCAAGAGAGGCTGTTGGAGGGAAGATCTATTACGGGTCAAGGAAGCTAGGGGCGGTCCCCAGAGCCCCGGGAGCCACCACAGAACTGAGCAGGAGAGTGAGTCAGGGACAAAAGGGGCACCTTAATTTGAGCCGGGGTGCCTAGGAACGCTTGCTCCAAAAATGAAGAAAACAGACATATGAGACATGGAATTGGAGGCAGAATACAATGGCAGTTTAATGAGAAGATGCAACTTCAAAGAAACCGCAGAATAGAGACCTAAAGTACAAAATACAGAATCCAGATAATCATACAGCTGTCATGATATTCTCTGTATCTCAATTAAGGGACTGACAGAGAGAGAGAGAAAACACATCTATAAATGCATCATGAGAAACAAGTTACACCAAGGAAAATGTTACCTAGGGACACTCACATTTACTCTTAGAGCAAGCATTCCTGCAATTACAATACAACATCTTTTAAATGCAAAAGTAAAGAGAACAATGGTTAAACATAACATGACATTTCATACAGGTAAAATAGAATAAGATACTTCAAGCAAAGCCGAGCAAGACATTTTAAGCAAAGGAAGACAAGAGCTCCCAGTTCTTGGGGAAAACCTGCACAGCCTGTTAACCTACATACAGACGGCGAGGTTGTCCGTCGATATCTGTGGGTGCTCCCTTTTTATATCATTTTGTGGGCTCCTTTGCACGCTACATCTACCTACGTATGCTACCCAAAAGCTTCGTCTGCAGATTTTACCAGACATTTCGTCATTTACCCACTTAATGCTGACAATGGACTGGGTGAAAAGGTCAGTCTCTCAGGCCAATCGCTTATCGTAAGTTCCATAGAGCAAGCAGAAAATAATGGGTATTGTACAGGAATTCAATATATTCATGTATAAAATCTCCTCAGTTCTCCTAACTTGACGCTCTGCGGTTGCCACTTCCTTAAAAGCGGGAAACCTGCCCAGGAAGCAAGTACCAGTCCAGGATGCAGCCTACTGTTTGTCGACAGCTTCAGGGGGATGTTGAACTTTGATACCGAGCACGGAGCACTCGGGTAGGGTGGGGGCTACTAGTTTGGAGCAGAAGGCCTCGCAGACCTGCCTTCAGACTGCTATACACTAAAATTGCAGAGCTATGGTCAATTTAACAAAGAGGCCTACATATTGAACAGAAGGGCCTACACAGGGGTTTTATGCTGGCTGAGTGGTAAGGATGTCTCAGGATAATTATATAGCAACACAGGACCCGCTGGTCAATTTAATACGGCCTACAAATGCGGCTGGCAGGGCAAGGACAAGGGTCTCATACTTCAGGTGTGGACAGAACGGGCCAGGGGCCCCCTGTGATACAAAATCTACCCTCCTTCAAGGCTGTGGCAATGTAATAGACCATTGTGGGCAGAAGGAAGAGGCAATGGTAGTACAACCATACATGCCAACAGACCCGATTCAGCCAGGAAACGTCCAATGTTTTTAAGCTCAAATGGGCTTTATTTGATCTGTCTCCTGTCTACAATATCCTCTTTTTCAATGTAACTCAAAGGGGAAAATCAATACCCCAGTTTTTTTTCAAAATCTCCCTCTTACCAAGTTCAAAATGTTCGCAAGTATGGTACATTGGATCATGGAAGGAAATGGGATAGGGACATGGACTTGGATAACAGAGGACAGGAGAGACATGGAGAGGTGCACCAAACTGACCCTGCAGGGCAGGCATCAGGGTTTGCAGCAGCACAATACACCACACAGGGCATGCAGGACGGGAGTGCAGCACAACAATCCATAGAAAGCAAGAGGGAGGGGACAGGACCATGCACATGGACAACAGAGAACAGAGGGGCAAGAGGCAATGGTAGCTAGCTGACCATAATGGACAGACAGGAGAGAAGGCTGCAGCATAACAGACCATAAAGGGCAGGAGGGACGGATCAGGGGCATTACAATGGAACAGACAAGCCAGGAGGGAGGGAGTAGGGGTCTGCACATGTAAACAGAGGGCTGGGGGCAAGGGGGCAGGGCAGGAGCAGCAAGATGGCCATGGAGGTCAGGCAGGATGGGCACTAGAAGCAAGACACAACATGAAGAGCAACAGTGAGACTGTGATGGCATACACACAGACCATGGAGGGAAGGTGGGAGGGGGTCAGGGGCAGCTAACTGACCACACAGGGAAGGTAGGAGGGGCCATGGCAGCACAGAAGACCATGCATGGCAAGTGGGAGGGTTAGTGGCAGCACAATGGCTATGATGGGCAAGAAGGAGGGTGCAGGGGCATGCACAAAGGACGATGGAGGATAGAAGGGAGGGTCAGGACCTGTGCACAGACAAGAAAGTTCAGGGGAAGGGGCCTCACAACAGACCACACGGGGCAGGCAGGAGGAGCAGTTGCAGCACAACAGACCAGGGAGGGCAGAAGGGTGTGGCAGTACAATGGACCATGTAGGACAGGAGGAAGAGGATAGAGGCATGGCATGTGGACAGGCAGGGTGGAGGTGGCAGGGACAGGTTACAGTCATCTGACAATGCTAGGCAGGTGGGAGGGGAGTGGCAGCTCAACAGAACACTCAGAGTAGATAGGAGTGGCAGGTCCATGGGACATGGTGGGCAAAAAGGATGGAGCAGGGGCATGCACAAAGACATCGGAGGGCAGGGGGAAGGAGAATAGGGGCAGCAAGCTAAGCACAGAGTTTAAGCAGGAGGTCAATGATGGGGCATAGAATTGGGCAATGGAGGGCAGGAGGAGTGGACTGGTACATCATACTAAATTGAGGGCAGTGGCAGCACATCAGACCATGCATGGCAGGAGGGAGGAGGCTAGTCCATGGATTCACACAACAGAGGATAGGGAGGAGGGGGATGGGGCAGCAAGCTAACTGTTCAGAGAAGGCGGGTATTAGAAACTTTATTGTTTTTAAAACATTTTGTCTGTGCAAACTACTTAAAATATGAACAAGTATGCAGCATAATCTCACTTTTATTCAGGAAGAAGAAGACGTTAGTGACTGTGACTCCGGGCTCACTTGGCAAAAACACCCCCTGACCCTCCACCCCCTATCGCAAAATGTAATGCCTGTGAAAAGGGTAGGTGAACACAGTGTTATATAGAACATAGTCCTGAGAGCACGATTGAAAATGAAAACTAGATATAGTGTATGGTATAAACTATGCACCAAAAAGTGTGATATAAGATGAACCAGGCGTGAAATATAATATGCAATACATTGTGCTCAATGACAGATTCATTGGAGAGCGCGAGATAGCACAGGCACTAGCGTGTGCTATGCGATATGCGCCTTGGAGTGTAATATGCACAGGGCAGTGTTGTGTAACCTAACTAGTCTCTAAAGTTGTAATATAAAATATGTGCTGGGGAGTGTAACGTTGCATATGCACTGTGACAAAGATATGGATCCCAAATTGTAATATGTATGGCATAGCACTGTGCGTTATAACATAGGCATCGAGGAAGGCACGTTAGATGGGGCAATATAACCCGTGCGAAGACAAGTGTGGCATGACATTTTCACGGGGTGGTGTTACAGTGCACATGGGCTAGAGAGTGTCATAGCATATGCACTAGCTAGTGGAATACAATACAGAGGTGTGTGGCACTCGGCAGGCAATGGTGGGTGTAACACAGCATTGGGCTCTGTCAGGAGCGCGCTGTGACTCGCAAGTGATGTTCGTCCCCTTTCCAGAGAGTAAAATAAAAAGTATTACACATCCGGCAGTGGATGTGTGTTTTATTAACTGTGAGGGGGGTTTCTTGCATAGTTTTGGTCGAATTTTTGTCGAATCCCCTTTGAATGGCTTGGTGTGCATGTGTATTAAATGTGCCCGTCAATAGCTACCCATGTTTGTATAAATAAACGACAAGGGTGTCTACCGGGATTAGGCACGGTAGAGCATCAGACATGTCAGAGCTTCACTAGTGGTGTAAATACATTCCACGTGGATTAATTGCATGCATAGTCGCCTTTTAATGAATATCACGCAAATCGTCATGGTGATAGGTACGTACGGTTTGTCCAGCATGTCCTATGTGTGTCTATAAATATATATTTTTTAAAAATAATAAAAAACAGTGGCCGGCCCTGGGGATTGGGGTCAAAAAAATATAATTAGGAGACAGGCCCTGGGGGATGGGGTCATCAGGGCCAATAAATTAGAATAAGAAGGGGAACCACACAGCCCCCCTTCTTAAAAAAATAAAATAAATAAAAGACTGGCATCGTGCCGGAGGCCATGCCCCCTCCATGCAGCACTCTGCAAACGCGCCCCCAACAGGCATCTCCAGTATGCGCCAGGGAGCTGCGCTGCAGACAGGTGTTCTGAGGCCAAGCCCCTTTTTACACCTCTCTGCAACGCAGCTCTGTGGCGCTTACTGGAGGTACCTAGTGGTCTAGTGTGACCCTAGGGACCCTTAGGATTCAAGGGGACTTAATCTCTCAACTTAGAACAGCCACAGGGCGCGTTTACACAGTGGTGAAGGGAGGGGCCGGGGCCTGAGGTGACGTGTGCAAACACGCACCATGGCACGTTTTAAATTGGGGATATAATTTCCCTTCAATACTGAGGGCCCCTGGGGGCTAACTAGCCCACCAAGTGCTTCCAGTAAGCGCCACTGAGCTGCATTGCAGAGAGGTGGTCCAGGCCGTGCCACTTTTTACACCTCTCTGCAACGCAGCTCTGTGGCACTTACTGGAGGTACCTAGTGGGCTAGTTGGACCCTAGGGACCCTCAGGACTCAAATGAACTTAATCTCCCAACTAAAAACGGACACAGGGCGTGTTTACACAATGGTGAAAGGAGGGGACGGGGCCTGAGTTAACGTGTGCAAAAACGCCCTGTGGCCTGTTTTAAGAGGTAGTTTTAATCCCCATGCCCTATTATATACTAGGGGCTTATAGAGGAGGTAAGGCTAATCACAGGGGGACCCCAACGCATAATGTTCCCTAGTGTATGTAGGTGTTTTCACTGTATTCTAAGTGTCTTTTAACATAGCACTGGCTCTAGGACTGGTTAGTCAGACTCAGTTACCACCAGTATCCGTCTGAAAAAGTTGAGGGTACAGGATGATTTTGCAACAAGGCTTCTTTCTGCTCTTCTTTTTGTTCTTTCTGCACGTTATCCTTCTTCCTGCACTTATCTTCGTATTTGAGGACTTCTGTTGCTTCTTTCTGCACTTCTTTTGTTTCTTTCTGTGCATTTTTTCTTCTTTCTTCACATGTCCTATCTCTGTAGGCATAGTTAGAAATTAGCATTTAAAAAACCTTTGAAATTAACAGAAAAAACCATAGGTTTCAGGCACGTTATAGTTAGGAATTAGCATTTAAAAAACCTCAGAAATTCACTGAAAAAACCATAGGTTTCAGGGGTGTTATAGTTAGCTGGACTTTTCACTTGTACAAAACCATTGAAATTCCCCCGTTATAGTTAGTTCAGCTAACTATAACTCGCGCGCCCGCAATGCACTGCTGATGACGTCACATATTACATCACTCATGACATGGTCAGTGACATCACTCATGACATCACTGATGACATCTCAAATGACATCACTGATGACATCACTGATGACATCATCCTTGTGATAGAGTGGCAGACCTCCTCTCACCCTAATATAACCTTTGATACACACATTCAAAAATAGAGACTAAAATTTTCAAAACAATGGACATACCAATACCAGTTACAACAACCTCTTCAGTAATTCTAAGATCCACATACACATCCACTCATTCACCAACAGTCCAATACAGTCACTCATACATGTACTCACTCATCATATGTACTCATACACCTATACATCCTGTTACACAATGCCACTCATCCATAGTTACTCACACACATAGTCACTCATGCTAATAAAGAATCAAACATACATTTACTTGCATATACAGTTATACACACACCACCACACTTACTTCTACGGAAACTTACACATACTTAGTCTTTTAAACAATCACTTATAGAAACACATACTTATTCATACAGGAACTCTTTCAATCTCTCACTCTCACATATACTCACATATATACACCAATAGTCACATATACTAGTTTAAAACATATGTAGTTACTCATAAAGACACTATTGAGACAGTCATTCACTCACTAACACACCCATACACACACTCATCCACCCATACAGTCCTGCACACATACTGTGTTCAACACATACAAACAGTGAGTCACTCATTCATGCACCTATGCACTACGTAATACCCCCACCGAACCATGCAGACACTCAGACTGATACTCAAAAAACCAACTAATAACCTATATAGACACCCATGTAGCTACTCACCAACCCATGCAGCCACTTATACACAAAGTGAGAGACTGATACAGATATTTACATATTTAAACATTACTCACTAAGCCATGTATTCACTATGATACACTTAATCAGTCAGTTACACAATCAATTTTTCAAAAACAAATCATCCATTTAGACACTTATATACCCATTTATTCTTCCATCGACCTTGAGATATACATATATAAAACATATTTAATTTTCAGAATAACACACATTCACTGGATGATGTCATCAGTGATGTCATCAGTGATGTCATTTGAGATGTCATCAGTGATGTCATGAGTGATGTCACTGACCATGTCATGAGTGATGTAATATGTGACGTCATCAGCAGTGCATTGCGGGCGCGCGAGTTATAGTTAGCTGAACTAACTATAACGGGGGAATTTCAATGGTTTTGTACAAGTGAAAAGTCCAGCTAACTATAACACCCCTGAAACCTATGGTTTTTTCAGTGAATATATATATGTGTGTATATATATATATATATTCACAGAAAAAACCATAGGTTTCAGGCACGTTATAGTTAGGAATTAGCATTTAAAAAACCTCAGAAATTCACTGAAAAAACCATAGGTTTCAGGGGTGTTATAGTTAGCTGGACTTTTCACTTGTACAAAACCATTGAAATTCCCCCGTTATAGTTAGTTCAGCTAACTATAACTCGCGCGCCCGCAATGCACTGCTGATGACGTCACATATTACATCACTCATGACATGGTCAGTGACATCACTCATGACATCACTGATGACATCTCAAATGACATCACTGATGACATCACTGATGACATCATCCAGTGAATGTGTGTTTTTCTGAAAATTAAATATGTTTTATATATGTATATCTCAAGGTCGATGGAAGAATAAATGGGTATATAAGTGTCTAAATGGATGATTTGTTTTTGAAAAATTGATTGTGTAACTGACTGATTAAGTGTATCATAGTGAATACATGGCTTAGTGAGTAATGTTTAAATATGTAAATATCTGTATCAGTCTCTCACTTTGTGTATAAGTGGCTGAATGGGTTGGTGAGTAGCTACATGGGTGTCTATATAGGTTATTAGTTGGTTTTTTGAGTATCAGTCTGAGTGTCTGCATGGTTCGGTGGGGGGTATTACGTAGTGCATAGGTGCATGAATGAGTGACTCACTGTTTGTATGGGTTGAACACAGCATGTGTGCAGGACTGTATGGGTGGATGAGTGTGTGTATGGGTGTGTTAGTGAGTGAATGACTGTCTCAATAGTGTCTTTATGAGTAACTACATATGTTTTAAACTAGTATATGTGACTATTGGTGTATATATGTGAGTATATGTGAGAGTGAGAGATTGAAAGAGTTCCTGTATGAATAAGTATGTGTTTCTTTAAGTGATTGTTTAAAAGACTAAGTATGTGTAAGTTTCCGTAGAAGTAAGTATGGTGGTGTGTGTATAACTGTATATGCAAGTAAATGTATGTTTGATTCTTTATTAGCATGAGTGACTATGTGTGTGAGTAACTCTATGGATGAGTGGCATTGTGTAACAGGATGTATAGGTGTATGAGTACATATGATGAGTGAGTACATGTATGAGTGACTGTATAGGACTGTTGGTGAATGAGTGGATGTGTATGTGGATCTTAGAATTACTGAAGAGGTTGTTGTAACTGGTATTGGTATGTCCATTGTTTTGAAAATTTTAGTCTCTATTTTTGAATGTGTGTATCAAAGGTTATATTAGGGTGAGAGGAGGTCTGCCACTCTATCACAAGGATGATGTCATCAGTGATGTCATTTGAGATGTCATCAGTGATGTCATGAGTGATGTCACTGACCATGTCATGAGTGATGTAATATGTGACGTCATCAGCAGTGCATTGCGGGCGCGCGAGTTATAGTTAGCTGAACTAACTATAACGGGGGAATTTCAATGGTTTTGTACAAGTGAACAGTCCAGCTAACTATAACACCCCTGAAACCTATGGTTTTTTCAGTGAATTTCTGAGGTTTTTTAAATGCTAATTCCTAACTATAACGTGCCTGAAACCTATGTTTTTTTCTGTGAATTTCAAAGGTTTTTTAAATGCTAATTTCTAACTATGCCTACAGAGATAGGACATGTGAAGAAAGAAGAAAAAATGCACAGAAAGAAACAAAAGAAGTGCAGAAAGAAGCAACAGAAGTCCTCAAATACGAAGATAAGTGCAGGAAGAAGGATAACGTGCAGAAAGAACAAAAAGAAGAGCAGAAAGAAGCCTTGTTGCAAAATCATCCTGTACCCTCAACTTTTTCAGACGGATACTGGTGGTAACTGAGTCTGACTAACCAGTCCTAGAGCCAGTGCTATGTTAAAAGACACTTAGAATACAGTGAAAACACCTACATACACTAGGGAACATTATGCGTTGGGGTCCCCCTGTGATTAGCATGACCTCCTCTGTAAGCCCCTAGTATATAATAGGGCATGGGGATTAAAACTACCTCTTAAAACAGGCCACAGGGCGTTTTTGCACACGTTAACTCAGGCCCCGTCCCCTCCATTCACCACTGTGTAAACACGCCCTGTGTCCATTTTTAGTTGGGAGATTAAGTTCATTTGAATCCTGAGGGTCCCTAGGGTCCAACTAGCCCACTAGGTACCTCCAGTAAGTGCCACAGAGCTGCGTTGCAGAGAGGTGTAAAAAGTGGCACGGCCTGGACCACCTCTCTGCAATGCAGCTCAGTGGCGCTTACTGGAAGCACTTGGTGGGCTAGTTAGCCCCCAGGGGCCCTCAGTATTGAAGGGAAATTATATCCCCAATTTAAAACGTGCCATAGTGCGTGTTTGCACACGTCACCTCAGGCCCAGTCCCCTCCCTTCACCACTGTGTAAACGCGCCCTGTGGCTGTTCTAAGTTGAGAGATTAAGTCCCTTTGAATCCTAAGGGTCCCTAGGGTCAAACTAGACCACTAGGTACCTCCAGTAAGCGCCACAGAGCTGCGTTGCAGAGAGGTGTAAAAAGGGGCTTGGCCTCAGAACACCTGGCTGCAGCGCAGCTCCCCGGCGCATACTGGAGATGCCTGTTGGGGGCGCGTTTGCAGAGTGCTGCACGGAGGGGGCATGGCCTCCGGCACGATGCCAGTCTTTTATTTATTTTAGTTTTTTAAGAAGGGGGGCTGTTTGGTTCCCCTTCTTATTCTAATTTATTGGCCCTGATGACCCCATCCCCCAGGGCCAGTCTCCTAATTATATTTTTTTGACCCCAATCCCCAGGGCCGGCCACTGTTTTTTATTATTTTTAAAAAATATATATTTATAGACACACCTAGGACATGCTGGACAAACCGTACGTACCTATCACCATGACGATTTGCGTGATATTCATTAAAAGGCGACTATGCATGCAATGAATCCACGTGGAATGTATTTACACCACTAGTGAAGCTCTGACATGTCTGATGCCCTACCGTGCCTAATCCTGGTAGACACCCTTGTCGTTTATTTATACAAACATGGGTAGCTATTGACGGGCACATTTAATACACATGCACACCAAGCCATTCAAAGGGGATTCGACAAAAATTCGACCAAAACTATGCAAGAAACCCCCCTCACGGTTAATAAAACACACCTCCACTGCCGGATGTGTAATACTTTTTGTTTTACTCTCTGGAAAGGGGACGAACATCACTTGAGAGTCACAGCGGGCTCCTGACAGAGCCCAATGCTGTGTTACACCCACCATTGCCTGCCGAGTGCCACACACCTCTGTGTTGTATTCCACTAGCTAGTGCATATGCTATGACACTCTCTAGCCCATGTGCACTGTAACACCACCCCGTGAATATGTCATGCTACACTTGTCTTCGCACGGGTTATATTGCCCCATTTAACGTGCCTTCCTCGATGCCTATGTTATAACGCACAGTGCTATGCCATACATATTACAATCTGGGATCCATATCTTTGTCACAGTGCATATGCAACGTTACACTCCCCAGCACATATTTTATATTACAACTTTAGAGACTAGTTAGGTTACACAACACTGCCCTGTGCATATTACACTCCAAGGCGCATATCGCATAGCACACGCTAGTGCCTGTGCTATCTCGCGCTCTCCAATGAATCTGTCATTGCGCACAATGTATTGCATATTATATTTCACGCCCGGTTCATCTTATATCACACTTTTTGGTGCATAGTTTATACCATACACTATATCTAGTTTTCATTTTCAATCGTGCTCTCAGGACTATGTTCTATATAACACTGTGTTCACCTACCCTTTTCACGGGCATTACATTTTGCGATAGGGGGTGGAGGGTCAGGGGGTGTTTCTGCCAAGTGAGCCCGGAGTCACAGTCACAAACGTCCTCTTCTTCCTGAATAAAAGTGAGATTATGCTGCATACTTGTTCATATTTTAAGTAGTTCGCACAGACACAATGTTTTAAAAACAATAAAGTTCCTAATACTAGCCTTCTCTGAACAGTTAGCTTGCTGCCCCATCCCCTTCCTCCCTATCCTCTGTTGTGTGAATCCATGGACTAGCCTCCTCCCTCCTGCCATGCATGGTCTGATGTGCTGCCACTGCCCTCAATTTAGTATGATGTACCAGTCCACTCCTCCTGCCCTCCATTGCCCAATTCTATGCCCCATCATTGACCTCCTGCTTAAACTCTGTGCTTAGCTTGCTGCCCCTATTCTCCTTCCCCCTGCCCTCCGATGTCTTTGTGCATGCCCCTGCTCCATCCTTTTTGCCCACCATGTCCCATGGACCTGCCACTCCTATCTACTCTGAGTGTTCTGTTGAGCTGCCACTCCCCTCCCACCTGCCTAGCATTGTCAGATGACTGTAACCTGTCCCTGCCACCTCCACCCTGCCTGTCCACATGCCATGCCCCTATCCTCTTCCTCCTGTCCTACATGGTCCATTGTACTGCCACACCCTTCTGCCCTCCCTGGTCTGTTGTGCTGCAACTGCTCCTCCTGCCTGCCCCGTGTGGTCTGTTGTGAGGTCCCTTCCCCTGAACTTTCTTGTCTGTGCACAGGTCCTGACCCTCCCTTCTATCCTCCATCGTCCTTTGTGCATGCCCCTCCACCCTCCTTCTTGCCCATCATAGCCATTGTGCTGCCACTAACCCTCCCACTTGCCATGCATGGTCTTCTGTGCTGCCATGGCCCCTCCTACCTTCCCTGTGTGGTCAGTTAGCTGCCCCTGACCCCCTCCCACCTTCCCTCCATGGTCTGTGTGTATGCCATCACAGTCTCACTGTTGCTCTTCATGGTGTGTCTTGCTTCTAGTGCCCATCCTGCCTGACCTCCATGGCTATCTTGCTGCTCCTGCCCTGCCCCCTTGCCCCCAGCCCTACTCCCTCCCTCCTGGCTTGTCTGTTCCATTGTAATGCCCCTGATCCGTCCCTCCTGCCCTTTATGGTCTGTTATGCTGCAGCTTTCTCTCCTGTCTGTCCATTATGGTCAGCTAGCTACCATTGCCTCTTGCCCCTCTGTTCTCTGTTGTCCATGTGCATGGTCCTGTCCCCTCCCTCTTGCTTTCTATGGATTGTTGTGCTGCACTCCCGTCCTGCATGCCCTGTGTGGTGTATTGTGCTGCTGCAAACCCTGATGCCTGCCCTGCAGGGTCAGTTTGGTGCACCTCTCCATGTCCCTCCTGTCCTCTGTTATCCAAGTCCATGTCCCTATCCCATTTCCTTCCATGATCCAATGTACCATACTTGCGAACATTTTGAACTTGGTAAGAGGGAGATTTTGAAAAAAAACTAGGGTATTGATTTTCCCCTTTGAGTTACATTGAAAAAGAGGATATTGTAGACAGGAGACAGATCAAATAAAGCCCATTTGAGCTTAAAAACATTGGACGTTTCCTGGCTGAATCGGGTCTGTTGGCATGTATGGTTGTACTACCATTGCCTCTTCCTTCTGCCCACAATGGTCTATTACATTGCCACAGCCTTGAAGGAGGGTAGATTTTGTATCACAGGGGGCCCCTGGCCCGTTCTGTCCACACCTGAAGTATGAGACCCTTGTCCTTGCCCTGCCAGCTGCATTTGTAGGCCGTATTAAATTGACCAGCGGGTCCTGTGTTGCTATATAATTATCCTGAGACATCCTTACCACTCAGCCAGCATAAAACCCCTGTGTAGGCCCTTCTGTTCAATATGTAGGCCTCTTTGTTAAATTGACCATAGCTCTGCAATTTTAGTGTATAGCAGTCTGAAGGCAGGTCTGCGAGGCCTTCTGATCCAAACTAGTAGCCCCCACCCTACCCGAGTGCTCCGTGCTCGGTATCAAAGTTCAACATCCCCCTGAAGCTGTCGACATACAGTAGGCTGCATCCTGGACTGGTACTTGCTTCCTGGGCAGGTTTCCCGCTTTTAAGGAAGTGGCAACCGCAGAGCGTCAAGTTAGGAGAACTGAGGAGATTTTATACATGAATATATTGAATTCCCGTACAATACCCATTATTTTCTGCTTGCTCTATGGAACTTACGATAAGCGATTGGCCTGAGAGACTGACCTTTTCACCCAGTCCATTGTCAGCATTAAGTGGGTAAATGACGAAATGTCTGGTAAAATCTGCAGACGAAGCTTTTGGGTAGCATACGTAGGTAGATGTAGCGTGCAAAGGAGCCCACAAAATGATATAAAAAGGGAGCACCCACAGATATCGACGGACTACCTCGCCGTCTGTATGTAGGTTAACAGGCAGTGCAGGGTTTCCCCAAGAGCTGGGAGCTCTTGTCTTCCTTTGCTTAAAATGTCTTGCTCTGCTTTGCTTGAAGTATCTTATTCTATTTTACCTATATGAAATGTCATGTTATGTTTAACCATTGTTCTCTTTACTTTTGCATTTAAAAGATTTTGTATTGTAATTGCAGGAATGCTTGCTCTAAGAGTAAACGTGAGTGTTCCTAGGTAACATTTTCCTTGGTGTAACTTGTTTCTCATGATGCATTTATAGATGTGTTTTCTCTCTCTCTCTGTCAGTACATTAATTGAGATACAGAGAATATTATGACAGCTGTATGATTATCTGGATTCTGTATTTTGTACTTTATGTCTCTATTCTGCGGTTTCTTTGAAGTTGCATCTTCTTATTAAACTGCCATTGTATTCTGCCTCCAATTCCATGTCTCATATGTCTGTTTTCTTCATTTTTGGAGCAAGCGTTCCTAGGCACCCCGGCTCAAATTAAGGTGCCCCTTTTGTCCCTGACTCACTCTCCTGCTCAGTTCTGTGGTGGCTCCCGGGGATCTGGGGACCGCCCCTAGCTTCCTTGACCCGTAATAGATCTTCCCTCCAACAGCCTCTCTTGCAAGTCCTGTATTGTTGGTTTGTTGCCCCTGCCCCCCTTTCCACTGCCCTCCATAGTCTGTTGTGCTTCCACGGCCCTTCCTGCCTGCTCAGTGTGGTTAAATTGTTGCCTTTGCACCCTCCTACCTGCCTTCAATTTTCAGAGTCCGTGCCCCTGGCCTCTGCCTCTCAACAGTATCCTAATGAACAACTAGATTGCTAACATTCTATATTTATTACAAAAGTGTGGAACGCCTGACATCATCTTGATGTAATCAAAACTGTAATACCTAGAGCATTTCCTTTAGAAATTACATATATGAGAGGGTCTTATTGGCATCAAAATTATGGTTAGTGCTCTAAAAGACTAAAATAAGGACATATTTTCTGAGTTTTCAAATAGCGACAAAGCACTTTTAAATTATTTGTTATCTTTATGTTTTTTTATCCAGTTGACCACTTGATTAAATGTTGCACTTAGGGGAGAGGATGTGGTGTTACTTCCAGAACTGCAGACTTTGCAACTGTGGAACCAGGTTGAAGTTTCTGCTTCAGCTCGACATTCTGTGATTCTGGTCAAATCACTTAGTCTCCCCATGTCTACAACCAAAATGAATTTGTTCTTGTGTGATGTAACCAATGCTCATGTAAAGCACTCCAATACCTGACAAGTCTGCACTATATAACACTGCAAAAACACAAAATAATAAGTGTTTTGCACACTTCTGTCATTGGGCTATATTTGGGCTACATCTGGGTGATTTTGGGCTACATTTGGGCTCTTTTGTCTCCGGTGGCCATCTTGGGAGATTTATTTGTTATGAAGTTTCCTAATTTCCTCATGTACTGCAGTCTCCTCAGTAGGAAATGCTTTCAGTTTTTTACTTTGATTCCATCATGAAGGTATCCAGATATGTCACACATTTGCCATAAATTCTGAATGTTAGCACTCTAGTTGCTCATTAGATCACTGTAGTAAAACTACTGCACCATGGAAGTCTGCTCCTGGTATTAAAAGTGCATGTTTCAGTCTGCATGTCAGAATGTTTTAATGAAATAGAAGAGGATTTGAGAAGTCACTCAAAATGTGCCCTCATTTTCTTTCTTCAGCATTAATCATAATTTCTATGGCAAAATGAACCTCCTCATTGTGTTCCTTTTTAAATTAAATGTTTTAAGTGTTACCAGTTTATTCCAATCAAGATGGCTTCAGGTGTGCCATACTTTTGTCATAATGAAGACAGTAAGCGCTCTAGTTGTTTTTAAGAACATTCTGGGACATTCTGTCATTGGGCTATACTTGGGCTACATCTGGGTGATATTTGGGCTACATTTGGGCTCTTTTGTCTCTGGTGGCCATCTTGGGAGATTTATTTGTTATGAAGTTTCCTAATTTCCTTATTTACTGCAGTCTCCTCAGTAGGAAATACTTTCAGTTTTTTACTTTGATTCCATCAAGAAGGCACTCAGATGTGTCACACATTTGCCATAAATTCAGAATGTTAGCACTCTTTTTGCTCATTAGATCACTGTAGTAAAGCTACTGCTCACCAGGGAAAACTGCTGCTGGTATTGAAAGTGCATGTTTCAGTCTGCATGTCAGAATTTTTTAATGAAATAGAAGAGGATTTGAGAAGTCACTCAAAATGTGCCCTAATTTTTCTTTCTGCAGCACTAATCATACTTTTTATGGAAAAATGAACCCCCTCATTTTGTTCCGTTTATCATAAGTAGGACTGTTAGCGCTCTAGTATTTCTTTGGAACACTCTGGGAAGCTGCAGTAGAACACAAAGGAATCAACTGACAGTCTCTGCCCTTGTTGGATGTACATGTTTTACTGAGAATGTCAGACTTCATTCTCACATGACTGAGAAAGATAATGTGAATTTACAGAAAATAAGCTCTCAGTTTAGCCTATAGATCACCTTCCAAACCTCTGTGGTAAAAGCATGAGAAAATATTTTTCTCTCAATCATGATATCCCAGCAGAAGGCTTTTTCACATGGTGAAATCACCTTAGAACATACCACAATTCCTAAAATGAGTATGGTACCATCAACAAATGATTTATAATGTAACTAAAGTCTTAAAACCTTCTATTAACTGCAATGCTTTTTAATGAGGTGCTATCATGTATATTGGTCCCAAGATGGCTGCCAACACTTCTTGGATGAAGTGCTGACAGCCAATCAGATCTCAGGATGAGATGTGTGGTTAGGCTCCGCCCACATATATATATGCTTTTAAATGCTATTTTCTCAGGAAATACTGAACAGATTTACACCAGACCTGCAAAAGGCACTTCCTTGACCTTATGGCTACCTCTCTGCCAAATTTCAAGTAATTCTGTTCAGCCGTTCGGGCTGTAGCTGTGTCTAAAGGTCCTATGGAAAAATGCATGGGGAAAACGCGTTTTGGGACCCCCCTTTTTTCTCGGCCCCTGCTTGACGAATCCCCCCGAGACTTTCAGGGTAGGAGCGGAGCGTAGCGCCCCACCTATTTTGAAAATTTCGCGAGGATTCGTCGACCGGCGCCAAAGTTATTCCAAATAGAATGTTGCGGATTTCCTATGGAAACAGGGTCCTAACTATAACTACCTACTGGCGACCGCCAGTAGGTAATATATATATATATATATATATGTGTGTATATATATATATATATATGTGTGTGTGTATATATATATGTATGTGTGTGTGTGTATATATATATTATCTACTGGCGGTCGCCAGTAGATAGTTATAGTTAGGACCGTGTTTCCATAGGAAATCCGCAACATTCTATTTGGAATAACTTTGGCGCCGGTCGACGAATCCTCGCGAAATTTTCAAAACTAATGGGGCGCTACGCTCCGCTCCTACCCTGAAAGTCTCGGGGGGATTCGTCAAGCGGGGGCTGAGAAAAAAGGGGGGTCCCAAAACGCGTTTTCCCCATGCATTTTCCCATAGGACCTTTAGTCCGAGCTACAGCCCGAACGGCTGAACCGAATTACTTGAAATTTGGCAGAGAGGTAGTCCTCAGGTCAAGGATGTGCCTTTTGTAGGTCTGGTGTAAATCTGTTCAGTAGGTCCTGAGAAAATAGCATTTAAATCAATATATATATCTGTAAGCGCGCTCCATGCGCTTACCGTAAGCTTACCGTACGCGTACGGTGCCGTGCGCGAGCTCAATTCTGATTGGTGGTTACATGACTGTAAACATTTGAATCGGTCGAAATCAGGAAGTGTCGGCCGCCATTTTCTGTCTCTCGCACTGACAAACAAAGGTGGGGAACGTGAAAAGGGGGCAACGAAGAGAGTTGCAGACCCCCTAGTGTTTGTCAGGGGGTCCAAGAAGGACCCAAAAGTACGAAAATACATTTAATAATTTTAAAAAAAAAATCGCGGAGTGCGCGTACGGTAAGCTTACCGTACGCGCACGGGAAAAAAAAATAAAAAAATAAATAAAGAAGTAACAATCACATTTATTAAATACATTAAAGGACCCACAAGGGAGAAAAAAACAAATGTTACTGTGTAAAAAAAGGCGAGGCGCGCAGGGCATGGACTGCGCAATGTGGGTGCTCGGTCCGCGAAACGCACCGTGCGCCCACAGCGCGCGCACGGTGCGCAAAGCGCACCGTGCGCGCAGGGTGTGCGCACAGTGAAAAACCAGAAAAATAAATAAATAATAAATACATAACTTAGCATTTAAAAAACCGTACAAATTCACTGAAAAACCATAGGTTTCACACACGTTATAGTTAGGAATTATCATTTACAAAACCTTGCAAATTCACTTAAAAAACCATAGGTTTCACACATGTTATAGTTAGCTGTACATTTCACTCGTAAAAAACCAATGAAATTCCACGTTATAGTTAGATCAGGTAACTATAACTTGCGCGACCGCAATCCACAATGTGTAATTTCAGATGTCATCATTGATGTCATGAGTGATGTCACTGACCATGTCATGAGTGATGTAATATGTGACGTCATCAGCAGTTTATTCTGGGCGCGCAAGTTATAGTTACCTGATCTAACTATAACGTGGAATTTCATTGGTTTTTTACGAGTGAAATGTACAGCTAACTATAACATGTGTGAAACCTATGGTTTTTTAAGTGAATATATACACACACACACACACACACACACACACGTCTCCACAAATATTTCCTTTTGCTTGAAGGCGCACTCGACTGCAGAATGATTACACCTAAACCGGTAGATGGTATACATATAACATTTATTTTCCCATGAGCGTTTCGAGGCCACAAACCTCTAGTTCACAGGTATTTTGCAGTCGGAGCAGAAACGCTGCAAGCAACACGTGTTCCTTCTTAAGCCCCCTAGTGGGCAGACCCCACTGGAGGGGAAGAATTTCAGCTGCTTTAAACTAAGTGTCCCAGAAAGTAAAAGACCGGACTTTTGGAGAAACACCCACTAGGGGGCTTAAAAAGGAACATGTGTTGCTTGCAGCATTTCTGCTCAGACTGCAAAATACCTGTGAACAAGAAGCTTGTGGCATTGAAACGGGTAAGGGAAAATAAATGTTATCTGGATACCATCTGCTGGTCTGGGTGTAATCATTCTGCAGTCGAGTGCGCCTTCAAGCAAAAGGAAATATTTGTGGAGACATACACACACACATACATACATACTTTGGAGATTGGGAATATGAACATAATTTCTCAATAGCACATCCAGTTAGGTATACCGATATAGCTATCTGTATAACTATCTATCTATATATCTATATATATATATATATATATATATATATATCAAAACATAGAGCTCAATATAGACCACTCTCAACACAAGCGTCACTCTAAATTTGTTCGCTTCACGTGTCGGGATTGCTTTTATCATTTCAGTTTGGCTTGGATGGTATTTTAGCAATCCAAAGCTGTAATACTGTACCTGGAGTGGTAAAAGGCTTTAGCCATTTTACAGCTCAGCATGAATTGCACTGTGCCAATCCTTTGCTTAAAGTCTTTGATAGAAAAGCAGACATTTGAGGTGAGCAAATTTAGAGTGTCGCTGGTGTTGAGAGTGCTCTATACTGGAGCTGCTTTCCACCTAAACTTGAGAACTACCCAGAGTTCTCTGCTTCTTTTTTTGCATGACTTATGCGTCACTATGCCTGAAAAGGTTTTGTTTTGCCTTATACTGGGTGCTCCCTTGTGTCTGGACAAAGCTATACCTCTCTGAAGAGCTCTAATGAGAGCGAAACATGTGTCAGGGGTTGCTTTTATTCATTTCAGGTTGGCTTGGAAGGTATTTTATCAATCCACAGCTGTAATACTGTGCCTGGAGTGGTAAAAGGCTTTGGCCCTTTACAGCTCAGCATGGATAGCACTATGCTTAAAGACTTTACTGTGGAAATTGTAAAATACTTTGTCCTTTTCTATCTCGGCGTGGATGGCACTGTGCCAATCCAATCCTTAAACACTTTGATAGAAAAGCAGACATTTGAGGTGAGCAAATTTAGAGTGTCGCTGGTGTTGAGAGTGCTCTATACTGGAGCTGCTTTCCACCTAAACTTGAGAACTACCCAGAGTTATCTGCTTCTTTTTTTGCATATATATATATATATATATATATATACGTGTGTGTGTGTGTGTGTGTGTGTATATGTGTGTGTGTGTATATATATATTCACTTAAAAAACCATAGGTTTCACACATGTTATAGTTAGGTGGATATTTCACTCGTAAAAAACCAATGAAATTCCCCCGTTATAGTTAGTTCAGATAACTATAACTCGCGCGCCCGCAATCCACTGCTCATGACGTCACATATTACATCACTCATGACATGGTCAGTGGCATCACTCATGACCTCACTGATGACATCATCCTTGTGATAGAGTGGCGGTCGCGCGAGTTATAGTTATCTGAACTAACTATAACGGGGGAATTTAATTGGTTTTTTACGAGTGAAATATCCACCTAACTATAACATGTGTGAAACCTATGGTTTTTTAAGTGAATTTGCAAGGTTTTTTAAATGCTAATTCCTAACTATAACGTGTGTGAAACCTATGGCTTTTTCAGTGAATTTGTACGGTTTTTTAAATGCTAATTTATTTATGTATTATTATTTTCTTTATATATTTATTTTACAATAAACTACGTATTAAAATTTTTTTTTTGGGGGGGGGGGTTTCACTGTGCTCGCACGGTGTGCGCTCCCCCACAATTTAAAAAAAAGAAAAAATAAATAAAATGTTTCTGCCTTCGGGGTCCTTCAGGGACCTCCTGACAAAGGCTAGGGTGTCAGGAACTCTCTACCCTGCCCCTTTTCACATTCGCCACCTTCCTTTTTCACTCTCGCACTGAAAACATACAAAATGGCGGCCGACACTTCCTGATTTCGACCGATTCGAACGTTGACTAACATGTAACCACCAATCAGAATTACGCTCGCGCACGTTGGGGTGCTCGCACGGTGCGCGCTTATAGATATTTATATGCTTTCAAATGCTATTTTCTGAGGAACTACTAAACAGATTGACAACAGACCTGCAAAAGGCAGTTCCCTGACCTGAGGACTACCTCTCTGCCAAATTTCAAGTAATTCTGTAAAGCCGTTCGGGCTGTACCTTCGACTAACGGTCCTATGGAAAAATGCATGGGGAAAATGCGTTTTGGGACCCCCCCTTTTTTCTCGGCCCCCGCTTGACGAATCACCCGAGACTTTCAGGGTAGGAGCTGAACGGAGCGCCCCGTTAGCTTTGAAAATTTCGCGAGGATTCGTCAACCGGTGCCAAAGTTATTCAAAATAGAATTTTCAGATTTCCTATGGAAACTCGGTCCTAACTATAACTATCTACTGGCGACCGCCAGTAGATAATTTATATATATATATATATATATATATATATATATATATATATATATATATATATACTTTAAAAAAACATAGGTTTCACACATGTTATAGTTAGGTGGACATTTCACTCGTAAAAAACCAATGAAATTCCCCCGTTATAGTTAGTTCAGATAACTATAACTCGCGCGCCCGCAATCCACTGCTCATGACATCACATATTACATCACTCATGACATGGTCAGTGGCATCACTCATGACATCAACCTTGTGATAGAGTGGCGGTCGCGCGAGTTATAGTTATTTGAACTAACTATAACTGGGGAATTTCATTGGTTTTTTACGAGTGAAATGTCCACTTAACTATAACATGTGTGAAACCTATGGTTTTTTAAGTGAATTGGCAAGGTTTTTTTAAATGCTAATTCCCAAGTATAACGTGTGTGAAACCTATGGTTTTTTTAAGTGAATTTGTACGGTTTTTTAAATGCTAAGTTATGTATTTTTTTGTTCTAAGGTTTTTCACCGTGCGCGCACCCCGCGATTTTTTGTTAAAAAAAATTAAATGTTTTTTCACACTTCGGGGTCTTTTAGGGACCCCTGACAAAGGCTAGGGAGTCAGGAACTCTCTACCCTGTCCCCTTTTCACGTTCGCCACCTCTATTTTTCACTCTCGCACCCACAACAAGCAAAATGGCGGCCCACACTTCCTGATTTCGACCGATTCGAACGTTGACTGACATGTAACCTCCAATCAGAATTACGCTCGCGCACGTTGGGGTGCATGCATGGTGCGCGCATGGTGTGCGGCTATAGATATTTATGTGCTTTAACTGCAATTTTCTCAGGAAATACTCAACAGATTGACTCCATGCATGCAAAAGGCACATGCCTGACCTGAGGACTACCTCTTTGCCAAATTTCAAGTAATTCTGTTCAGCCGTTCGGGCTGTACCTTCGACTAAAGGTCCTATGGGAAAATGCATGGGGAAAACACGTTTTGGGACCCCCCTTTTTTCTCGGCCCCCGCTTGACGAATCACCCAGAGACTTTCAGGGTAGGAGATGAGCGGAGCGCCCGATTAGTTTTGAAAATTTCGCGAGGATTCGTCAACCGGCGCCAAAGTTATTCAAAATAGAATTTTCAGATTTCCTATGGAAACACGGTCCTAACTATAACTATCTACTGGCGACCGCCAGTAGATTTTATATATATATATATATATATATATATATATATATATATATATATTACAATACAAGTTTCTGCTTCTACCGCCCTTCTCTCTCCCATGGCAGGTGGAGCGTGATGCCGGCGAAGCCAACCGGTACAAAAGGGGGTGGTGATGGACGGAGCATCAGAACCAATCAAACACTCACACCCAGTCAACAGATCTGGGTTTGATCCATCACCATTTTTGAGCCCATAAGTTGGCAGGGTATGCTCAGACGTGAGTCCCTTGCTCACTTTGCCACTGGATTCAAGCAAGCCTGGCTGAAGACGGCTGAAATGCCAGAAACCGGTCCTAGGAAGCTTGTTTCCGGTCCAGGGAAGGCATGGCTTGGCAGTTCGGGCTGGACTGTTCCCATGAGGCACAGGGTCAGACTGATTTGCATATGGCCATGTCTGAACTGGGTTGGCAGAGTGGGCTAAAGAACGGTGATGGATCAAACCCAGATCAGTTGACTGGGTGTGAGTGTTTGATTGGTTCTGATGCTCCGTCCATCACCACCCCCTTTTGTACGGCGAAGCCAACCGGGCATAATTTCCAATGTCAAAACAAAGAAAATGCTCACTCAGGGATAGTTTGTCCGCATAGATTTATTTACCAGTTGCGCATTTCAGAGAACCACGTCTCCTTGTTCACACACTGGTCAAGGTTTCAACCACATCTTTACATAATCTATTGATGACCTAGACAATGGACAATCTTCGAGATAATCTTGGTTGCAATGGAAACAGTGGCAGACATTTTGTTGTGGTTAACCTGCCATAATTGTCGTATGACAATCACCCAAATATGAGTGAGGAGATAACAAATACTGGGGATCGCGATGGGCACATGCTTTGCCTCCAGTTTTGCAAATCTGTTTCTGGGGGCATGGGAGGAAGAGATTCATGAAGACCCACCCAACCATCTCCCTTTTGCACATGCTTTGCCCCCAGTTTTGCAAATCTGTTTCTGGGGGCATGGGAGGAAGAGATTCATGAAGACCCAACCATCTCCCTTTTGCTTGAACAAGCCATTATATGGCTTAGATACATAGACGATTTATTCGTCATTTGGAAGGGTAGTGAAGAGAGTGCTGTAAATTTCATTGAGAAGCTCAAAAAGAACAATTTCAATCTGATATTGAGATATACAATGAGCAGACATAGAACTGAATTTCTAGATGTTCTAGTGGAGGTCAACAACAAAACCATCAACACAAAACCACACAGAAAGTAGACTGCAGGGAACAGTTTACTCCATGTCCTCAGTAGCCACACGGATACCCTTAAATGGAGTATCCCATTGTGCGTTTAAAAACAATGTATAATTTTAACCAAATAACAGATTTCATACATTTTGTTTTTTCAGTTAGGAGAAAAGGAAGGGGCCGACTCCTGGAACGAGATGCTGACAGAGGTCACCTACCCATTTCTTCAAGATCGCATCACCGTGATTTAAGAGCACCTTGTAGATAAGTTGATTATTTGAGATTATGCTATATGTTTTCATTATATAATTGTAGATGGGTATACATACAACGGTAGCGGTTTTCACAGGGTGAGAGTGTTCTTAATATTAGCTAGCGTCCATCAACCGCAGACACATAACATACAGGACAATTAAGACAACCACTTTATAGTATCCTACATCTAGAATTAAGATACTGGAATTACAGACATAATTGCTTGTCAAATGGGGGTGCGCAGCTCAAGAAGTCCAGTAGACTTGTGTTAATAGAAAATGAACTTCTTTATTCCAAATTCGTAAAAGCCATCAGACGTAAACGCTCCAGCCAACGCGTTTCATTTCCTTACTGGGAACTTCATCAGGGCGAGAAGCCAATAGCCAAATATAATCTCTATATCCCCTGTATTCCTCTCTCCTCGTATCAGGAGATAGGAAATTTGACTCTGCATTGAGGAGGCATTATATCTGCCTGTTGCATGTTTTGGCTTGAGTGCAATACACTTGTTCACACACAAAATAATGGAACTGACTGTGACAATACAGCGGATATAGATTATATTTAGCTACTGGCTTCTCTGCATCTGGCTACAGTGCGGTACACGGAACCGTTACCATAACAACACTCGGAAATCGTTTCTGTTACGACAGACTTACATAGGATACATATTTTCGCCTTGGGAGGGTTCCGGTCACATTGCAGAACACGTGCTACTTACAGAGCCTGCTGATACTTTGAATTTATTATTTTTATTTGTCGCCCTGATGAAATTCCCAGTGAGGGAATGAAACGTGTTGACTGGAGCGTTTTTTGTCTGATGGCTTTTACAAATTTGGAATAAAGAAGTTAATTTCTATTAACACAAGTTTACTGGACTTCTTGAGCTGCGCACCCCCATTTGACAAGCAATTATTCTCTTGATCTGGAGCACAGTGACGCCACGCAACGGCTGGCGTCTGGGTTGGTTGCACGGCGAATCTACTTATTGGAACTAGCGTGAGGTGCAGTGTAGGAGGTCCGCCATTGCTGCATTTGGAATTAGACATTTATTCTACCACTGAATAATAAAGTAACAGGCAATGTATGACATTATGAGCCCATGCCACTAGTGCGAATACATATTTGAGCTGGACTTTCCTTATCATAATATGTGGTCTCTTTCCTAGTTCCCCGAACGCACTGAACTATAAGTGCATTAATTGTATGTTGTATTGAATACTAGTTTTTTCAGATTAATATAAATGATACATAATTATTATGTTAATAATCAACAACCACGGGAACTAGTGTCTGTAGTGATATCAGACAGCATACCTACCATACAACAATTATGGCAGGTTAACCACTACAAAATGTCTGCCATTGATACCATTACAACCAATCGAAGATTGTCCATTTTCTATGTCAATAGATTATGTAAAGATGTGGTTGAAACCTTGACCAGTGCGTGAACAAGGAGACTTGGTTCTCTGAAACGCGTAATCGGTGAATAAATCTATGCGAACACACTCCCTTAGTGAGCGTTTACTTCGTTTTGACATTGTATGTGTCTATATATCTATCTATATATATATCACTGAAAAAACCATAGGTTTCACACATGTTATAGTTAGCGGAAATTTTACTGATAAAAAACCAATGAAATTCCCCCGTTATAGTTAGTGCAGGCAACTATAACTCACGCGACCGCAATCCTCTGCTGATGCTAATACTGTATTTAGACACTTATTTGCCCATGTCTTCTTCCATACATTTTTAGCTATACATATATTACAAATATTTTTTTTTCATAAAGACACATATGTCATCAGCAGAAGATTGCGGTCGCGTGAGTTATAGTTGCCTGCACTAACTATAACGGGGGAATTTCATTGGTTTTTTATCAGTAAAGTTTCCCCTAACTATAACATGTGTGAAACCTATGGTTTTTTCAGTGAATTTGCAAGGTTTTTTAAATGCTAATTCCTAACTATAACGTGTGTGAAACCTATGGTTTTTTCAGTGAATTTGTACGTTTTTTTAAATGCTAAGTTACTTTACGCCATTCGTGGCGTGCGCGCCCACTTAACGCAGTTCGTTCCGTGCGCGCACGGTGCGCTTCGCGCACCGTGCGCGCACAGTAAGCATGCGGTGCGCTTCGCGCACCGAGCGCCCACTTTACGCAGTTAGTGCCGTGCACGCACGGTGGGCACGCGGTGCGCTACGATCACCGTGTGCCCACGTTACGCTAGATGGGCCATGTACGCACGATGCGCTTCGCGCACCGTGCGCACATGGAGGACATATGATGCACTTCGTTTTGAAAGGTAATATTTTAATTTTTCGTAATTTTTATAAGCCATGCACAAATGGTGCCCTTCGGGCACCATTTGCACACGGGGTGGACAGAGTGTGGATAATTTTATTTTTTATTTATTTTTTTTAAATATTATAGTTTATCTCATCTGTTATAAGCCATGCAGAATTGGTGGTCTTCGGCCACCAATTGCACACGGGGTGGGGAGAGTGTGGATTATTTTTTTTTTATATAATTTTTTACCGTACGCGTACGGTAAGCGTAATCGGCGAAATTAGCGAAATAAAAAAAAATTCCGTTTTTGGCCTTGGGGGATCTTTGGGGACTCCCTCAACATGGCTATGTGTGTGGGAGATGTCTAAACAGCCCCTTTACATGTTTTTGTGCTTTGTATTTTCATCATCACTCTCAGTGCGAGAGAGAAAATGGCGGCCGCCGCTTCCTGGTTTCGGCCGATTCGAATGTTTACTAAGATCTAAGAGCCAATCAGAATCGAGCTCGCGCACGCCACCGTACGCGTACGGTAAGCGTACCGTAAGCGCACCGTAAGCTGGCTCAGATATATATATTGATTTAAAGGCTATTTTCTCAGAATCTACTGAACAGATTTACACCAAACCTACAAAAGGCACTTCCTTGACCTGAGGACTACCTCTCTGCCAAATTTCAAGTAATTCTGTTCAGCCGTTCGGGCTGTAGCCCTGTCTAAAGGTCCTATGGAAAAATGCATGGGAAAAACGCGTTTTGGGACCCCCCTTTTATCTCAGCCCCTGCTTGACGAATCCCCCCGAGACTTTCAGGGTAGGAGCGGAGCGTAGCGCCCCACCTGTTTTGAAACATTCGCGAGGATTCGTCGACCGGCGCCAGAGTTATTCAAAATAGAATGTTGCGGATTTCCTATGGAAACGTGGTCCTAACTATAACTACCTACTGGCGACCGCCAGTAGGTAATATATATATATATATATATATATATATATATATATATATATATATATATATATATATATATATATGTATATATATATATATATATGTATCGGCTCCAAACCTCACGACCCAAGGAAGTGAAGAGACCGCACTCGATTAGGGGATGAAACTCGTTAGTTTATTTCGCTGAGAAAACAAACAGAACAGGACACGTTTCAGCTTCGCGCCTTTTTCCACTGTAAACAGACAGGTAAACGCCATATTTAAATTAACTAAATGCAAGTGTTTCAGGTTCACATTTTCCATGTAAATAAGTAATGCAATGTAACATTCACAGTCCAAAAGCGCCATCTTAGACAGAAAAAACCTTTGAAGCAGTATAAATCGATCAGTGTAAGACAGTTCATTATACATGTGCATGGCTAAAAATTCCTAGATTCAATTTATGCAGCTCTGTATGAGTTATTAATTTTACAAGAATCATACTACTGAAAACATGATTGTAAGGCTCTTAACATATTAGATCATGATCCAATTCAAGACAGTTTCTTTTAACACTCAGTCCTAGTATTAGAATCCATATTATAGCACATTGAGCATAATTGGTTCAGACCAACCAGTACAAAAATCGCATTAGTGGTTAATCTTAAGCACACATCAAATGACACCTTCAGTGTAACAATAGTAGTCGTAATTGAGCCCTGTATGGGCACCGGTTCGTAATTTCCATGGAAATAGTTGAAGGACTGTTAATTTCACAGCCCTTAAGCGCCATCTTGGAAAGGAAAAACCTTTTAAGTAATATAACTCCATCGGTTTGAGGCAATACATTATACATATGCATAGTAAAAATTCATAATTACATTTTACATTTCATACAGCTCTATATGGGTTATTAATTTTACAGAAATCATACGGCTAAAAACATAATAATAATCTCATACACAAATTATAAACATCTTCGATACAAAAATAGTAGTCATAATTGAGTCCTGTATGGGCACCAGTTTAAAGGAGATAGATTGTCCTTCTAATGCACAATACCATGCAACACATTTCTTACAGGTTAAGAGACTGTAACGAATGAACAAAACGTTTTCTCAGAGATTGCATTCATCATTTTTGACTCATTAATCAGGACGGAAAGATACCCAATGAGGTCTAATTGCTGACATTTAGCTCTGCAGTGATCTAGCCCCGATGTATAGCTAACTCTTCCTCCGTGTTAATCCCTAACGGAGATTTAGTCTGCAGATCAACTATAAACCTAGATTCCAGTCTGCGTAACTTTAATTCTCTATTCCCTCCCCGTTCATGAGAGGATGAATAGTACTGTCCACGTACCGTAGGTCACATGGACAGACTAGACAAACGCAAAAAGGTGTAGTGCAGGTTAAAAATGTATTAATGTTCTGTGGTGTATTACTCCTGGGATCTCATGTGTGAGTTTTTTTGGACTGTTCTTACATGCCTTGCATCTTGAGCAAGGAAAGAATCCTGTCAAAGTACTCACTCTTGGATTGCAAGGAATAGACTCGAAGTGACTCTGGACAAGTTTATCTCTGAGGGACCAACAACGTCTATACGTAATTTTCGGGTAGTTGGGTAGACTTTTCCCGATCACAATATCAGATTTAAGAATATGCCAGTTCCGTGAGAGAATCTGCCTCACTGCTTCGGATTCATTTGAAAATGTGGTGATCAATCTAAATGTCTCCACTTGATTTTTATCAGACTGTTTCTTGTCCTTAAGGAGACATTTTCTGGGGATTTTCTCCACTCTGGCTAGGGTTTTCTGTAGTAGTTTGGGAGAGTACCCTTGCACTTCAAATCTCTATATGGCACTCTCTGCTGCCTGTCTAAAATCACAGTCTCTGGTGCAATTCCTCTTAAGTCGTAAGAGTTCCCCATAGGGGATACTGTTCTTCAGAGATTTGGGGTGACTGCTATGGGCCTCAATGATCGAATTCCCAGCTGTTGCTTTTTTGAACAGGGAGGTACAGACCTCTCCTTCACTGATAAATACTCTGAGATCAAGGAACACCACTTCGGTAGAACTTCTGTACCCACTGAAATGTAGATTAACTGTGTTCCTATTCAGTTCTTGAATGTATTTCTCTGCCTCAACTTGTGAACCTTTCCAAAGAATGAAAAGGTCATCAATGTACCTGTGCCACCCAATTATTGCTGAAACCAAATGGTTGTTCTCATCGGCCCAGGCCACCTGCTTCTCCCACCAGCTAATGAACTGGTTCGCATAGCTAGAACCGAAGCAGGTGCCCATTGTCGTGCCCTTGACTTGTCTGTAGTGTTGTTTGTGAAACAGAAAGATGTTATTAGTTAGACGGAAATGGAGAAACTCGACCAACGTTTCATTGTGCTCTGCATATTTCAGGGATCTCCCTTTCAGGAAATAGCAGATAGCATGAACACCATTAGCATGATTAATGCAAGTGTACAAGCTTGTTACGTCTAGTACTATCATTAACATATCAGGTTCCCAAGTTGTATTAGAGATTACTCTGATGAAGTCTTTTGTGTCACGAATATATGATGGCAATATTTTGACCAAGTCAGCTAAAAAGAAATCAATGTATTGTGACATGGATTCAGTAAGACTTCCCTTGGTTGAAATAATAGGACAACCCGGTGGCTTATTAGCGTCCTTATGTATCTTGGGAAGGTGATAGAATATAGATATCACCGGATGTGGGCACAAGAGAAATTTGAATTCTTCCATATCAATCATTTACTTGTCTCTCTATTTTCGGATCAGTGTATAGTACACTTGTATACTAGCATTGTATTCCTCTTTGGTAATTTTTACATAACATGTACTGTCCGATAACTGTCGTAATGTTTCTTTGTAATAGAAGTCTTTTGTCATGAGCACAATGCTCCCACCTTTATCTGAAGGTTTACATACTATATTGGGGTCTTTTTATTTGTTCTATTGTCAGGTTTGTGTTGGTTCTGTTTCGTTTTTCTAGATTTCTGTTGTCTCAGTTTGACCAAATCATTTTTGACAGTTTCTTCAAACACATCAATGGTGTCATAGGGGGTCATAGGTACAAAGGTACTTAATGGTTTGAAATTCGTTTTCACCGTTTTTTGTGCAATCCCAAAACTCTCAATTGTAGGAATGGAAGCAACACCTTCATCTGTGCAGTTAGTCAGCTTGACTATCCAGTATTCGCAGTGTTGTGAGGTCATCACCAGTTAAAACATCTGTTGTCATACTTGAGCCTGTCATTCTGTTGGCCCCTGTTTCTTGTCCTTGCAATCCTTAGATCTTAAAGAATATATGGAGTTTCTGGTGAAAAGATATAGATCTATGCGCGTTTGCATATATTCAAAGCCTTGAGTTGGACAGAATGTATGTCCTTTCTTCAGAACTGTTTCCTCATTTTTAGTGTGTTTCTTAGGTGTTAAATTGATTATTGTTAGATCCTCCACTGAGTTTGTTGTATTTATTTCCTCGATCCTCTCTTGCTGCGTGTCGTGATGCCACACCTTGATTTGAGCTTGTTGTAGCCCCCGTCTCGTTTTTCTTGACTTTTTTGGTATGCTTGTACCGGGGGTTTGCCTCTTATCCCCTCTGCCGAGATTGTCTCATAAGTTGAAACTCCTTGTAAAAAAGGGATCTCACAGGGATTTGTGTTTTGAGGCCAGTGCTGTCTTCTCCCGATTGCTCATTATCGGTGGTTAAATCAGATTCTGAGGTTTCTCTTTCTTCAACAATTCTTTGATTAGTGTTGCTTCTCAGAGCTCTGTGTGGCGCATCAAATTTACAGGCAAATGTCCGTATCCTGCCCTGTTAATGATCATGTGCGTCCCTGTTGAATAAAGTATGTTTACGCTGTTTAATCTGCTCTTCATAGGCTAGTAGGCATCCTTTCATAGCCTCTCTTAGTTCCTCTTTGGCAGAAGCATCTGGCTCTTGCATGATTAATATTTCCAGTTCAGCTATGTCTTTTAGACACTTATCGCGATCCCTCCATTCAAACTTTAATAGTTTTTGAAGCATGCCTGTAGATACTTCAGTTGTATATGCTGACCAATAATCTAGTAGTCTTTGGTCGGGGGTTTGTAGGCAGGAATAGTATAAATACATAAACCGCGTGGGATGCGCTGCACTTCAATATAATTTTGTAGAGAGGTAGCCTCCCACCATTCCTGGATCTCAAGTTCAAAAAGATGTTCCAGTTTCACAAATTGAGATTTTAATGTCCCTTGTGCATCAGAAGTAAGGTCTCTATTAGCTCCTTGCTGTACTGGACCTCGTTTGAAGATGCCAACTGCAGCCTTCCGACGCGCTTCATAGGAATGCATTTTACTTATATATTTTCAATGCAGCCGTCTGTGTCAGAGGTCAGACAATCACCCCCAGAAGCGTTCCAGCCGAGACTTTCAAACAATCCAAACAATCAGCATATGTGGCATGTGGATCACAAAGAAGAAAAACCCCAAGGACTTGTGCGTCCTCTGACTCACCCGTTCGATAGGTTCTCTTCAGTTTCTTCCGTTTCTGGCCGCGATCCAGACGGCGGTGCTATTGCGCAGAAAAAGTCAAAGGCTCCAGTCCACCAGACGCCGTGATAAGCACACAGGGACGGGTGCCGGTCTACATTGCGTGGCGGTGGTAGCACGACGATAAATCCGCTCCAAACCTCACGACCCAAGGAAGGGAAGAGACCGCACTCGATCAGGGGATGAAACTCAGTTTATTTCACCGAGAAAACAATAGAACAGGACGCGATTCAGCTTCGCTCCTTTTTCCACTGTAAACACAGACAGGAAAAGGCTATATTAAAATTAACTATATACAAGTGTTTCCTGTTCACATTTTCCATGGAAATCAGTAAAGGACTGTAACATTCACAGTCCAAAAGCGCCATCTTAGACAGAATCAAAGGTTAAAATAACTTTATAGTTAGGTGAGCATTTTAGTGACAACGTAACGTTTTAAACGCACAAACACACTGAAATTCACCAGTTATAGTTAGCTCTGGTAACTATAACTCACAGCCCGCAAAGCACAGTTTTCTCATCAATAATTTAATTGCATATATTGCAGTGATATTATTAATAGTCTCATGGAAGATGTCATGAGTGATATAATATGTGGGTTAATTAGCAGTACATGGCGAGGGTGCAAGTTATAGTTAACCGAATGAACTATAACTGGTGAATTTCAATGGTTTTGCATGTTTAAAATGTTATGTTGTCCTTGAAATTGTCACCTAACTGTAGCATTACTGTAACCTTTGGTTTTCTAAGTGAATTTCTAGGGTTTTTAACAAAGTAATATTTTGTTTCCATACGTAGAGGCAACCACTCTCCGGGCATGACCTTTGGAACCACATTTGGGCCCGCGGGGGGGAGGGGAGCCCCAGAGCCTTCGCATCCCCAGTCGGCTCCCCACATACTGTGGGAGCCGTCAGTACTTCTGCCAGGAATGAGCAGCTATGCTTGCTCTCTCTGGGCAGGAGCAAAATCTGTTCAGTTTCCCTGCCCACAAGAGTGCAGGCAGGGAAACAGAACAGAAGTCAGCTACCAGCCGGGGGGGCATATTTAAATGTCCCTCCGGCTGGGAGCAGACTTACCTTTCCTGCCCACACTCCTGCAGGCAGGGAAGGCATGTTTGCTACCATTTGGCAGGAGATTTAAAAATGCTCCAGCCAGGTGCGCGCAAACATGTTTCCTGAAACTACTCTGTCCTGGGGTGTCACGTGACCCATAGGGACATTGTTGTATTTCACTATTCACTAACTTAGCACGAGCACATAGCAGCTTGCCTGCTGCTTTGTACACGTTACTACATGTTTTGAATTTTTGCAATTATGTCAAAGACTGCTTTCACATGAGAACTCATCGCTGTATTCACTCTCTGCATGTTCCTGGGATTTTGACTGAACATTATGTGCAAGGTTGAACAACAATGCCCCTTGTTATTTTGTTCTGGCGAGTCCTTAGCGCAAAACATACCGATGCAGCTGTTTGGACAGCGTACTTGGGTTTTTAGTGGGGTGCACGACTAGGTGCGACACACTTGGAGAGGGACCTTTCCAGGGAGAAGAGCCCCCATGATGTAGGTCTACCATCTATAGGCTAAGGTATGGGGTCTTCTGACAAAGCCCAGAGATCTTCTATTATTTAATAATACTTCTTCTTAGCAAGGGGTGGGAGGTTAGGCACTATAGTCCTTTCTACAATGTCTTTTTATGATGACATCTCCCTTCATGATTTATGGACTAGCTGCTATGCTGACTATATTTGTATTATGCATGTTCCTGCTAGTTGTGGCACGTACACTGCATGTTAGGGCACGTTAGTTAAAATAAATATTTTAAACTATTCTGTGTCTCTGTCAGATCTTATTGTGGACAAGGACAAGAGAGTGAGCAAAAGGGTGTGTCTTGTTAGCGTGATTCCTGAGAGATCTGGGAGTGTTGTGTTCTGGGGTATCTAATCATTTGTTTCTCTGTGTGAGTAGGAGAGCAAGTGTGACACTATAGCTAGTCGGTCCTGGGTTCGTGGGTACTAAGGTGATGGGAAGTCTCTGTCCCTATACACCAAGGTCCCATTTTGTGCGCATAGTTCTGTATTTCTGCAGAATCCCTGCAACAGGGGCTGGGCTCCCAAAGACCGAGTAATAGAACTGGCCATGTGGCATACATGCATTGCTAATCACAGATGGGAAATTTCAGTGGTTTGACGAATTTGAGCCAGAACCATAACTCACTTTTTAGCTGTCAAGATAGATAGCTAGATAGAAATGTATACGAAATATAATGATAAGTAAAAAAGAAAAAGAAATATAGGGAGAGAGTCTACCTCCTCTGAAATTGTTACTCCATTATTAATCTCCCAAGATCAGGGACAAAGTAATTATTAGATCTGAGATTACAACATGGAACCCTATGCTGTACCCTGACTTTTCTTTCTGGCTCCTCTGGGAGGTAGGTGTCCTAAGAACAATATGCATCTCTATTACAGTATACAGATGTGTTCTGCTTCTTTATTTCTATTTCTTTCAGTGAGTATGCTACAGACCCCAACTAAGAAAACCAAAACCACCTCTCCAGCATCACTTGCAAGCGCAGCTCGTTCCTTGGTGTACATGCCCCATTTAGGTGTAAGACAGGCTCATACATCCTTACCTGACCCTGTCATTACATTAATATTTCATTTTGTAACTTATTTAGGCAGAACATGTAATGAGGAGATTCAACTGCATCCTATGCAGGGGATTTGGACCTGTGGAACTTGGTGGTGTGTGTACATCTGCCTTTCCTCCATGTTGAAATGGGAACGCATGACTAATAGATGACCCATGCGATCATGGCTGATGGTTAATACTGTATGCTCCAAGCGCCCTCTTGCATGATTGGGACCTTTGTTCCGCTCTCAGATAATGGCTACATAACTGGCTTGCCTCCTACCAGACCTCTGAATTCCTTAGGTTGCCTAGCTTCTGTGGTGCGTTTGAGCCCCAGTGTTTGTGAACTCCATGTGATTATGGTGTGGTAAGCAAAATTAGTTCGGACGTCTTCCTATCAGGTTGTTTGTGAAACTGACCACTGGCATCCTTTATATGTATAGAATTGTGCCTCAATAACAAACTAATGTAAAAAAAAAAAAAAGCTGTCAGCACTTGAATTAAATACTGTGAATATAGTATAAACTAGATGTTCATCATAGTAATCATATATTCAGCATTTTACTAATGATACATTTTCACTTTTTGATTGATTGACTGGCACATATAAATCAAACAGGTGAATACCCAAAATAGAAAACCCGTAACATTAAAAAACACAGCGCCTCAAGCCACTGGTACTAGGATCTCCCGGTCCAGAAGATTAATAAGGTCACACTCACAGACATTGTTGAAGAGGTCACGGATAAAGAACCTAGCAGTGGAGGTAGATTTTTTCAGTGTGATGAACAAAATCTAGAATTGAAAGAAAAAATAGCCTTTCTTGAGTCCCCTCACTCACCGGGGCTTCCCCACGGTGACATGCTTCATCATAGGGGCCATCCCAACCCGCTGCGGGTTGAGGCGTGCTGCGACTTGCGAAAAATGGCTGTCGCTTATGCTAAGTAAAATATTACACATTTCCACAGATGACCCTTTTAGCATAAGCTAAGACATTTTCTTATGCTTTAAAAGGGGTATGATAAATATAATGTATATCAATTAGCATCATATTGCTGACTTCTCGGTCTATTGCTGAACGGGCATTTACATTTTGGACATTCGTTTTAGATGGTAGACAAGTAGTACAAGCGGAAATACAGAGGGAACAAAGCATCGGCCTGCATTGGATACATAAACAACAAGAGAAGAGAATTGCAATAATTATAAACAAGGCCGATTAATATTTTCAAACCCCACACAGAAAATACGTTCCAGAACCATCCAGCCCATGTTCCTGAGTCTTGATGTATTTCAGTGGCTATTTTGTGTAGTTTGGAAATGACCGCATATACAGAAGGTGAATTGTCCGGTGTGAAGACACAACAGCTGGATCCTATGATACGGCATACTCCACCTCGATCAGCCAGAAAACCTCTAGAACAAGTCTATTCTGCAAAGCAACCATGCAGATCGATGCGTGTTCTTCTGTCAAGTTCCCTAAGGCCGCAGTTGTCTGATTGATCACTGCTTCCATTGTACGGGTGAAGAGACGGACCAGCTTACTGTTCTGTAAAGAAGAATCCTCTGTTAGTCTGTATATTGTTCCCAAGTGGTCTCTGGTCTGTCTGGTCGACTACAGATACATCGATTGCACGTTTTCCCCCTACTACCAGCATGGTGATCGAACAATTGCAAATCTTGATCGTAGGTTGGGGGAGCTAAAACACAGGTGGTAGAAGGAAGGCTATGTAACAGGTACCAGACCAGTCTGGAGGTAGGAAGTAGTATGCCTTATGTCGAGGGTTGAAGAAGGGAACCAGCAGAGAATGTTTGTACGTGAGGTATTATTTATTGCGATGTGGCGAGGACCAAAAACATACAACAACTGAGTCGTTTCTTCCGGTAAAGCACTCGGTCAGCAAACAGGTTTCTCCACCATATGCTCTTTCTCTTCCGGGACAGCTCGTCCGGTGTAAAGCTTGGTTATCAGCTTGGGCTCCCAGGCATTATGAAAAAAAAAGAAAGGAGACACGTTTCAGTGTTTTGGCCTCTTTCAGTAGTGTCAGGGGAAAGGGGGTGAGGAGGTATTCCACCGGGCTACCTAATATGGGAGTATGTGAGGGGGGGGTCCGTCACCAACATAAAGGAGTCTGGGGTCGTTTTGTTATCAGTTTCGAGGGCGCGCTGCGCAGAAGAAGGCGTCCTTATACCCCGGCTTTCCGGACTCCCCGCCCGCCTCCCACGACCCTCACAAGCGCTGCCGCACCTGGCTGAGCCACGTCCCCCCCGGGGAGTGGCTGGGCGAAGAGCAGGATCGTTGGCCTCCTGGCTTGCCGGTCTTCGGTTCCACGGTCGTCTGCTCGCTCTTCGGGTCTCTCTCTGTCTTCTCCTCCGCTCGTCCCACGCCTGCCTCCTTCGGGATACTTCCGTCTTCCTCTCCTGTTGGCCAATCTTTATCGGGCAAAGGCGCTCCGTGGTTCCGCCCCCAAATGCTCATCACGGGAGGTTCCTCCTCGGTCTTAAAGGGCCAGCGGCCCGCAACAGGGAAGTGTGTCGGTCCTGCTGAGGCGGTCTCCCAGTCCAGGGGCTGAAATGGCAAAGAAGGGGTGGTATTGTCACCTAGGGCCGGATTCGGTTCGTGGAGGGTCGGACTCCGACACCTTAGTTCCACAAACAAAATAAGTGTGGCGTGATGCAAGGAAGCTACTTCAGCCTCTCGCAGCCATCTGCAACACTGTAGTACAGTTACTGTGGCCCACTGGCACATCGCCTGTACTCTGTACACAAAGGGGTCCAGTGGTCCTGGCAACAGAGATAACAGAGGGTCCATTTCCTTTAGCCGACCTAGAATTTGGATACACATAGTTTGTTGCTGCACTTCCTTTACTGTATTCTTCCATTTCTAAAGCAGTCCCTTTGCTTGTGGGTCCCCATCTTCGTTGGGGTAACAGATTTTGTTCAGTTTGGCGTTGAGGTCACCCACATCCCATGTTTCTGAGAGATTAAATACTTTAGAGGCATATAGAGGTTTGAACAAAGCTGGGCATGAGCCATTGTGAGAAAATGGCAGCGGTGACAACAGATTCCTTTTATGTTCTGGTGAGGAGGAATCTTGCCACAAACCCAACAGTTAGTAGCATTGCTTAGCTGGTGTGTCTGATGCAACATTTGAAGAAACAAATTGTTTCTCAGATTTTGCCAGTATCCTTGTTCAAGTTGTGGCAAGTGATGTAACAGTAATGTTAGGTAAGGAGGCTCCAGGCATTACTTCCTCCACTACCCACATTACAGTAGCGATGATGGCAGCAGTCAGTCAGACCAAGGATGCAGATTGTACAGCCGTTGCACGTTGTCGCAGCGATCTCCTTCTACTTAGGCGAGCTCATTTTCATTGGCAAACAACAAAATAGATGATGCCCTAACGTCCTGGGCAGGCGTTGGTTTCTTCACTAACGTTGAGACGAGTAGTCACTAAAAGGCTACCCCACTTTGTAGTCAGTCATTAACCACCCAGGACAGTGGCTCAAACAGTCTCTTTCTGTGATGAAGTGTCTTTCTTCCTGGATCGAAGTAGGTATCTAGATGCACCAGGGATCATGTGGTCCGGGAAGACTTCCTCAGGTGATGCAGCTCGTCCTCTCTCGTGACCAAAATGTCACGATGATCTGTCAGCACAGCAGGGCTCACGAGGGAAGAGCTTCCCGCACCTGTTGATAAATAGAAGACAAGCTGTCAGTTAACTGGGACAAATAGTCACTCATCAACATGTCTGGGGTACCTAATACTGGTGCAGAACAAAGGGCTTGGCATAAGTGTTGGAAGCTGCTCTGGCAGTCAGCAGTCCATGGGAGGGGCATCGAAGTGTCTTTAGTCAAAAAGGCCAACAAAGGTTTAATAATGTGCGAAAAACTGGGGATCCACTGCCTACAAAAAGAAGTGAGGCCAATCAGTGCATGGACATCCTTCTGAGTACGGGGCTCAGGAGTATCTAAACTAGTCTGAATGCAGTCTGGTGTGAGTGCACGTCCCTCCCTAGACAGGAGGTGACCTTAATAGGTAACCTGCTGTCTACAACATTGCAATTTCTTTGGCGAGACTTTGTGATTATGGGAGGCAAGAAATGATAACAATAACAGTGTTCCTTCTTCACACTAGGTAAGGACACCAAAGCGGCATCCTCATTAATAAGACAGGATCTCTCAACCATTGGATAATTGTTATTTAAAATAACACGCACACCTTCCAGAAAACAACATATTGTAGCACGAAAATATTTAAGCATATCGATACCCACAATGTTGTACGGCGTGTTAGGGGAAAGCAAAAATGGACATGCTTTGAATTTGTCAAGTCCAAATTCAAGTGGCTGTGAAAGAGGGCTAGGTGTAGGTGTCCCATCGAATCCTATCGATGTTATCATTGTGCCAGACAGGGGAGCCCTAGGAACCAATTTTTTAGACAGAGCACTACCCCTGTGTCAACCAGAAACCGATCAGCAGATCCCAAGATATTTGCGTCAACAAAAGGACCCATTTGATCTACTGGCACCTCAACCGGTTCCTTACCCCATCCTAGGCATCCCTATGCATAATCTGAATCTGCAAGGGCATCAGCAGAATAATCAGACATTTGATATTGATTTCGTCTATCAAAAGTATTATAATAATTTGGTTCTTGTTCAACTGCCTCAAACCTGGGACGAGCTCCTGTACCTCCTGAATTCCCTGGGCATCCTCTCATACTACCCCTTTCCCCGTTGGTACTGCTGACCTAGCAAAAGAGGGCACTCAGAACGCCAATGCCCAGTCTCTTTACAATAAACACACTGATCACAGGACAAATTTGCTCGAAGGAGAGGGGGCACTCCAGGTGTATACATTGCACGTCCGCCTCTTCCCCCTCCCCTAAATGGTGGACCATATACTTGAGCCAACATAACTTTTGTCTTTAATTCTTTAACCTTTGTAGCCTCCCTGCCTTTCATTTCCAATTCCTGCTGCTCATAATAATGGGCCATAGTCAAAAGGGAAACTGGGAAAGACGTGGTCCAAGAAGTCTCGCTGGCCTTTAAGCGACTAGCTATTTCTGGTAACATATTAGCGGCAAATTTGTCAACAAACAGATGCTTACCCGTATCATCAGCCAATGACAGACCACTAAAATCATGGAATGTCTCTTCAAATCTTGAAAAGAAATCAGAAACTAACCTTTTTCTGTTTACAGGACGCTAACATAGTCCAATCTATTTTCTTAGGGGGTATGAGAGTCTTCAACTTAGTCACAATAGCTTTAGGAAGATCTAATATCTCCTTCTGAGGTTTCTGCGCAGGCTCCCTTTCAGCATCTATTTCTTCTAAATGTTCCCAAGTATCACCATATGCTACATTATCATCTATTTTACGTATTGTTCTCCACATACCAGGGGGCAAAATAAGCCCAAAGAACAAATCGATATCTGGCAAGGTCATAGTGCAAGTGCTAATGGCTCCTTCCACCTCCTCATAGAAGGCGGCGGGATTTTTCCGGGGGTCGGGCAAAGGAGCCTTAAGAGCTATCACATCTCCTACTCCAGGGAGTATAAACCCAATTATATATAAAATACCCCTTTGCATCATCCGAAGTTTTATCATCATTTGTTCCCGCACCCTTAGGAGGAACATACAGGGGTGCAGCTTCACGCATAGGTTTTATAGCAACCGTACTACTAAAAGGTGCAACCTTATCCAAAGGAGCATCTACTTTCTGTGCTGGGGATTGAACTGTTTCTACACCTTTCTGTTTTCTAGCTAATTGTTGCTCCTTTTAAACGCAATGTTGCGTCTCGTATTTTAACCACTCATCTAATCATATCAGATAAGGCCGAAAAAGGGAAAGTCCCATCTGTTAATCATTTATAATCAGTATTTATATCCTTTGGCTCTAATTCCCAAGAAATATGTCTATAATCAAACATTACCTCCCAAACAATTTTTTCTACAAAATAAAATTGCTCCATATTTTGCCACTCTTGAACCGTAGCTACGATGACAGATGCAGTGTGAGGCTGACGAGCCTCCTCTCTAACAGCGGTTTTTAATGTATCTTTTTCTGCTTTAGTCAAAGTAGAGCGAGTCTGTCGCCCATCATACTTATCTTGGTCTTTGTCGTCTGAAGACAAATGCTCATCATCAGAAACCTCATCAGGGGCACTTGGGAGTGGGAAATTTATACTGGGGTGGGGGGCGTTCTAATAGGATGCAGTCATCCTGAGGTTTATTAAGTATGGGATAAATAGGGCGCCTAATAGGGTACTGGCCATTTACCTCTAATCGACGTTCCCTATAATTTTTTTCTACTTCCTTCTTTTCTTAATTTATTAATTCTAGCGCTTTTTGATATATCATTTTTCGTTGTTCTTTTTCTGCTATAGTTTCTGCTCTCTTTACTCTCTCTCGCACTTCTTTCTCCCACATACGCACACAATCAAGCATATCCTGTCTTCTTTTTCTCTTAAATAAACACTGCTCTAGATATTGAACCTTTTTAGAATCGAATGACCCATTCACTGGCCATTGCAGATCAGAATTTTCTTTGTGTATTTGTTCCACAGTGTACTGTACATTATGGGAAAAATACCATATTTAACATACATGTCTCTATTAGGTGTCCCCTCTGGGGGAGCCGGCTGACTTTGTTCCAAGCTCAGTTTGGTACCACACGAGCAGCAACACCACTTACGGAGTGTGCTGAGAACAGGCATGTTCCACAAATATATGTAAAATATTACTACTCCAAACAAATATTTCAAAAGGAGAAAAATCTCCACAATACCTGCCTTCAATTTTTGCAAAAAGTGAATAACAAATCCAAACCAAAAGACCTAGGCCAAACAAATCAAGAGTGCCGCTTCAGCGACCTTACCAAACAGAAGTCTCCAACTCCCACCTGCCGATCTCTGGTCAACCTAATGGTCACAGCAAAATTACACCAAAGAAAACCCCAGTTGAGACCGGCCACTACCTGGAGGGTCAAATCAGGAAAACCGGAAAAGTCACGTCGGCCTGCAAAGGCAAGGGTCTCCCCATGCAGTGTGCTTCCTCAGTAATAATTCGATCCTCCATCGAGACCACTCCTTCGGACAGCCGCATCTCCGATGGGGCCTCACGTATCGGGTGCCAACTGTGGAAATGTGCCTAAAAGTGGGCACAATGGTGCAGAGTCACCCTCTTGTCCACGGGTCCAAAGACCAACAAAATAGAGATAGGCACTGGAGTTGGAATAAATAACAAGTTTATTAATCACTCATGAGTGAAACCACATCCACACAACACTCTCAAGTGCTGCAGGAGGTAGTACACTGAATTCACAAACCATTGTCCCTTTTATACTGGTTTTCTGCAATGTAAGCATGTGGACAGAAGTGGGAAGAACAGGTATTAGCAATAGCTATCAGCAAACAAGGGCAGATGAATAACCACTTGGTCAGCAAAGTGGGAGGGGGAGCAGAAATGCTTATGGCAGCAGTAAATGGTCGACAGTTAACATCTGAGACCAGGTGCACTGGCAGCGACAAACCCCAGCACTTACACTGCTTTTGTCAGGGTTCCAGCGTAGCGGCGCCTACGCAACTCGGAACTACAATTCCTAGAAGCCCGAGGGCGCGGGCAGTACTTTAGACGCCGACGCGAGGACGTCGGCGTGCGTAATTCAGTTTCCCGTCTTGATCGCTCTCGCTCAGCTGAGCGGAGAGAGTTACCCGAGGTATTCCAGGAAGCCGTTGCTTCCACCGTGTTGATCTCCGAGCTGCGGGGGGAGAGTACGGTCCTCCTTCCCGAGGCGTTCCTGGAGCCATTGCGTCACCCGTGCCTTCCTTTGAACGGAGGAGAGACAGGACCTCCACGCTGGACTACGCTTCCTGGAGGTAGGAAAGCGGGCGTGGGGAGTGAGGAAGGGCCTTACTCTTTGAGCGGAAGGTAGCGGCGTATTTGTGGGAGCTGCACCTTACCGTTTCCGGGGTATTCGGCTTCTCTCACACTCGAACCTTGTGTGCACCAGAAACTATGTGGTGATTTGAACCACGTTTTCATACATTGGGGATTACCCGCTTTTCCGGGACCTAAACTAGTGTCAGTGCTCTAAAACTACCCTATGTGCAGGGGGTGTGCTGTGAACATCCTGCTAAACTACACTGGTGGGGAAACAGTGTCTTTACTTCTTATAATTTGAACCAGTTCTTATTCTTTGTGCAAGGGATTAAGTACTATACATGTAGGACGAGCCATGAGGACTGGCGGTTCTTGGCGACTAGCCTGAAGAATAGAAGGCTGTGGCCATTGTGACGACCTGGAAGAGTAAAGGTGGTGTATTGCTGGAGAAGGTCCCAGTCTTCTTTACAGATATTCACCACTCATAGCGAGAATTTATGAGTGTAGTCCATTTATTGTTGTGTGTTCTTCATGCTTTGTTCTTTATTGTTACAGATCCTTACAAATTCCTCGCTGTTCCTTCCCATTTCCCTTCCCTCACCTGATCCCTCGAACACCCCGTGCCTGTCGGTACTTTCGGGGTGTTGGTGTTATCAGGAGGTGGACCATTGCTCATCACATCCGGACCCTGTGAGGCAGTACCCTGACAGCTTTAGCTGAGTCAGGAAGTCAACTAAAATAGATAACACAAGCAGAGTGAAAAAGATGAGCAGCAGAGGACGGAAGAATTATGAAGGAAACAAAATGGACACCACAGCCAAAATGGCTGTCGCTTATGCTAAGTAAAATATTACACGTTTCCACAATGCTTTATATATTTAATTTCCCAGATACATATATATGGTACATGGCCTAAGTATCTGATTAAATACTCAGTCAGGTTTGTGATGAGAGAGACATATGAGAGCGTACTGCCAGGATTACTTGCCAGTAATACTGATTACTCCAAGTCCTTCTCATTACAGCCCTACATGCCACCGCCAAAGAGTCTTGGATAGACCCTCCAACCATGCATCACAAATTTTGGTATTAGCAAAAGGAGGCACCCAAGAACAAATATCCTGTAGACAAGCAACATTATAAGAGAATGGAAAATCGTTTCCTTTGAAATAATGTGGGAAAATTCATCTTTTAATGGGGCTTTTAAATAGCATATGCACAGTGAATTTGGCAGTACGTTATTAGGCCATTTTGTGGCACTAATAGTTATAGCATTTGGCACACACATATAATATATATATATATATATATATATATATATATTTTTTTTTTCACTGGAAAAAACAAAGGTTACAGGGACATTATAGTAGTCAGATTTCACTTGTACAAAACCACTGAAATTCAGCAGTTATAGTTAGCTGAGCTAGCTAAAACTCGTGCACCCACAATGTACTGCGTATGACCTCACATATTGCATCACTGATGACATGGTAAGTGACACCGCTGAAGACATCTCTAATGACATCACTGATGATATCATCCACAGAATATCTGACGCACACACTCCCACCTGAATAACCTTTCATACACCCACTCCAACTTCCACACTGCCATTCTCAAACCATTGGCACACTCCTACTAGTACTTACACACCCACTCACCGATTCATAGGTCTACACAGACAACCACTCATAGACGCATACAGCTACTCATAAACTAACTCACCCATCCCTCAAGGCCAGTCCTTCATATTTATATTTTTAAAATGAGGGGTAGGGGCTGCGCGGCCCCTCTACCGGGGCCATCTTTTGCCCCGGGGACCCCATCTCTGGGGCACGGCCACCTTGTTTGGGACCGTGGGGGAGCCTCGAGGCGCCAGCAGGCCCTGACGGCTCCCCGCCTCCAGCTGGAGCCGGCATTGCTCATGGGCAGAGGGAGCTACAAACATGCAGCCCCTTTTGTCCAAAAGCAATTCTTCTCCACTTCATGGAAGCGAGAACATTTTTACTGCTCTCGCTTCCATGAACAGGAGCAGAGTTTGCTCCCGCCAAGCCAAAGCAAACTGCAATGTTCCAGGGGTGGGCACTGTAGGAGAGTAGAATCTGATTCACATGGGTACCCCCACTTTTTGCTGGTGTTTCACTGTTTTTCGACCTTAGTCTGGCTGTGGCCCTGCTAATCAGGACCCCGGCCTAGCTGCTTCCTCTCTAAAATGGTTTCCATGTACATTAGGTAAATTTCTAATTGGATTCTGGAGTGTCTTATAAGCCCCTAGTATATGGTATACTATGTACCTAGGGCATAGGTACCTCAGAGGCCTACCAGGGGCTGAAGCATGTATTATGCCACCCCTGGGAAGCACTCCAAAATGACACCACAGGTCTGCTACTGCAGCCTGGGTGAGGTAGTGCTTGCACCCCTTACTGTGGTGTAGGCTACCTATATCACTACCATTGCACACACATATAAAACCTATAAGTCACTCCTATGGCAGGCCTTAACAATCCTGAAGGCAGAGTGCTTGGTTTTTATGTGAAAGGGTGCCCCTGCATGAGCAGAGCCCCTCTGCAGCGTTCTGAGTACCTCCTCTGATGCTGTTTGTGGTGCAGCCTGACCATAAACTCTTAAGTGCATTATAACCTCGCAGTAAATGCTAACTTTGGACTGGCTGCACGGAAACATGTCGTGTTTGGTGTCAAACGCTTTGGAATACTACACCCCCCCCCCCACCAGTTCTGGCGGCGGGAGTAGCATTCCACCCTTCTAAAGGGAGAGACATGTTCACACTGGTCTAACCCCGTAAAGACTTTCTACAGCCCTGGCATCACAAAATGGATGCCATTGCCACAGACACGGGTCTGGCCTCCTGCTGCTGACCGAAACTCCGGCAGGGGAGGCCTGGACAATTGGTTTCCTGTCCCAGGGAGGTGTAACCACCTCCCCAGACAGGCAGATGTGTATTGGGGCTGGGCGGGAGCACTCTCTAGTGCTTTGAAGTCCTGCACTGGGGGCACACTTGGTGTCCCTGTGCATAGTCCAGTTCAAACCGGTTGCAGGGGCTACCTGGACAAAGGAAACTGGACAAAGGAAATGGGTGTAACCACCCCTCTTTCCAAACCCTCCAATAGGTGGGTCCCTAGAGTATGTCCAACCCCCAAACTTTGTATAAGTATGGGAACCCAGTCCTTGCGACTTTAGATTACCCTGGACGAAACTCTGCAACATATATCCTGTACCTTCGACGTTCTACTTTAACTAGAAGACTGATGAAATCTCCCTTGGGGTCAAGAAGTGACTCCCCCGCTTGGCAGGCACCAAAGAAGCAACTGTCCGGTCTGCAATTCTGAAGCTCCCGCCGGACGCCGAAGTCTCTGCATCCCCAGAGGTGGATTTCCAGACTTCCCCAAGGCTACCCTGAGTCCACAACAAAGCTGAGGCCCGTGGCTATCGTGGGTGACGTGGAACCGTGACCCCTGGACACCGTGAACTTTTGCAGCTCCATCATCTTCCTGGTCTTCCTCGAATTTGTGCTTTGGGCTCCGAGTAGCCCCAGCCTTGAGCACCTCCTGCACCGAAGATTTCTGGCCTCCACTCCACGAGTGACCCGTGGGCCAGTTTCCAGTGCGACCGCTCGAGGCTCCTTCGCGATCGCTAGCCCGTTGGCTAGTAGGTCCCCACGAAGGCGACTCCTCTTCTGATTGGGCTTTCCTGGTTGATCCAGACGTGCCCAGACTTACCCTCGCTGGGTGAGTCCCCCAGACCTTGCTGGACTGAACCGACGTACTTTCTCTGATTCCAAGTGACTTACCGTTGCCAAGGCTTGTTGGGTCCAATCTGGACGCCGACACTGCAGCACTCGACAGACTTTGTGGGACAGCTCAAAACCAGCTCCTGGTTGTCATCGGCGCCTCCTGGACCACTCGTGGCTGAAGAGTCAAGACACCCATCAACTCACCTGAGAGCACCCGACATCTGTGGGCATTGATCTGTCGTGCCCTTGGTCACTGGTGAGTGACCCAGACTCTGTCCCCTCTGCTTTCAGGTCCCTTCCATCCTAGATCCAGGCTTGGATCTCTTCACAGCAGCAGCACTTCTTCGCCAGCTCCCATTGAAATAGACGACGCGACCCAACACCAAAAGACACCTATGCACCCGGCTTCCCTGGGTGAGGTAACACAAGTACTCCCGTGCTCCTGTGGGTGCTAGCCCTAGAACTTCCTAAGTCCAAAAGGGTTTGGTCCCGACTCATTTCTAAGTGTCCCTAATCTTTAAATTTCCAACCGCGACATTGCCCATAGAAGCTAACGGGAACCCGAGGCTGTGTTCACACACTGCACATGGCCCCCATGGGTCCCCTGTGTCACTTCCTTGGGTGGTTCCTCGGGGTCCCAGCGATTCTACAGGCTCTAGGCCCGTCGTGGTTCTTATACCACTTTATTGGTATATGGTTTGGTACGCCCCTAGGGCCCAAATGTGTATTTGTGCTATTACTGTTGATTCCTGACTTGCAACTTAAGTACTTCAAACTCCAGTCTCATAAAGAGACTAGAGGTTTGTGTTCTATCTTAAATACATATATTTTAAATATATACCTGGTGTGGTTGTCCTTTCATTTGGTCATTCAAGAGATTATAGACTGGTAAAACAAGCTGCTTTACATTCCTTCAAGACTTAGCCTGAAGGCTGCTCTCCATAGCTACCACTAGGATAGCTTTCAATAAAAGTTTTCTTTAATCTATCACCTTAAGGGGATGTTTGGACTGATACAGGGTGCCCACTATAACTAGTGGACAGCATATATCAGGCCAACTTCTCACAGGCACCCCAGGACATTGCTGGAGAAGGCCCTGGGGATGGCACGCGCTAGTATTGAGGTGGGAAGAAGCTCCAGTGTTCTTAAACGAGTGGGAGACAGAATTCATCTGAGGATCTGAAAATCCAGGTTTTCAGTGCTTTCCTATATTGTGTTTCAGTTTTTAACATTCTCAGATGCATTGGCAATAGGTTCCAAACTCTGGTACCTAATATGGCCATTGTTTTTCCTCTCTTTGTATTGCATCTAAAACTGGGGGGTTTGAGGAGGTTAGCTGACGAGGACCTAAGGGTTCTCATTTTAATGTAGGGGGTGAACCTTGGCCTCAGTTTGAGTGAGGCTCTAAAGGTGATTAGGAGAATCTTAGAGTATTCTCTTATGCAGTGGGAGCCAATGAAGGGTTTTTAAAGCTGCCGATGCGGAAGATCTTCGTGGCAGTTTTAGTACCAAACAAGCCGCTGCATGTTGGACCACTTTGAGTCTTTTTAATATTTGTTTATTGGCTCCTGCCAGGAGGCTGTTGCAATAGTCCGGGCACGAGAGGATCAGGGCGACTGCTACTGATTTCCTTGCGGCAAGAGAAATTAAATCCCCCCCAAAAATTCAAGGATTTTATGAGGCTGAAGCAGTTCCCTGCTACAGTCATTGCGTGTGGTTGGAAGGTGAGAGCGGAATCAAACTGTACTCCTAGGTTTCTAGCTACCTTCACCGTATCAGGCGGAGGTGTTGTACCCTCTGGCCACCATTCACCCGGCAAAAATTAGACCTCTTTTCCTATTGGTAGGATCTCAGTTTTATTGGTGTTGTACCTGAGGTTGTTGTCCTTCATCCACTGGATGACCTCGGTTAGGCATCTTTTGAAGTTGAGTTCAGCGGCCGTGGAGTCGTGGTCTAGGGATAAGATCATTTGGGTATCGTCTGCGTAGGAAGTAACTTCGATACCAAAAGATGCTATCAGGGAGATGAGTGGGGTCATGTAAATGTTAAACAGCAGCGGGCTTAGCGACGAACCCTGTGGCACTCCTGTAGTGATGGTACGTTCAACAGAGAGGAAAGTTCCAAGGGACACAGCTTGTCTGCGATTGTAGAGGAAGCAGTTTAGCCATTCCAATGCGGTGTTAGAAGTACCGCTGGATTTGAGTCTTGCCAGGAGAATACTGTGTGATATGGTATCAAATGCGGCCGACAGGTCGAGTAGGATCAGCACTGCCTTCCTGCCTCTGTCAGCTATAACTTTTAGAGCGTTCGTGATTTTCAGGAGTGCGGACTCTGTGGAGTGCTTGGGGTGGAAACCTGATTGTTGAGGGTGGAGTGTGGAAATCGCAGAAATTACCGTTAGCATAAGCTGAAGCCATTTTGTTTGTGGCATCCATTTTAGTTAGCCATGAGTTAGCCATGTGCTTCTTCCGTCTTCACTATTGCCTGCTTTTCTATTCTTCTTGAGTCATCAACTATAGTTAACTCTTTCAGTACTGAGCCAGAGCACTGCGCATGCTCAGAAAGGCCTGTAGCTGCTAGAATGCACCTGTCTTACACTGTAACTGTCAGGCTGTTTTAACTTATGTAAGCAGAAATGTCTCCCCTCCCACTCTGTTAACCAAGCAATTTTTGAATGCCCATGTTAGTCAATAACTATTCTTGTATGTGCCAGTACCTTCCCTTTGAGTCTCCATACTGACTATGCAACAAATGTATATATAAGGCCCACGGCCTCTGTATTCTATGGACTACCTCCTACAGTTACCTGAGGGTACTGTATTGACGTAGTCCCACTCATGAGAGGTTAATAAATCTATTTCTTTGATATTACAGCTTCCGTGCCAATCTCTTCTTTGTTGGTTTAAGAACCAGTTGATAGATGAGGGTGAACCCCTGCACCGGTGGGCCTCTAAAAAGGCTCATTTCTACAAATTGGCGCCCAACTTGCGGGGCTCATCAGAGACACGGCTAGCCAAGGGAGTGGTCTTGACGGAAGACCGGAATCTACTGAGGAGGTACCCTGCACGAGGAGACCCTTTGTCTTTGCAGACCAACGTGTTTTCCGGTTTTCCCGATCTGACCCTCCAGGTGTTGGCTGGTCCCGACTGAGATCTACCTAGTTGTACATTTTTTGCAGTGACCATTAGGTCAACCCAGAGCTTGGCAGGTGGAGGTTGGAGACTTTGGTTTGGTAAGGTCGCTTAAGCGACACTCTTGTTTTGGATTTGCTTGACCAAGATTCTGGTTTGATTTTGTTTGTATATTGCAATATACAAAGGCAGGTGACGAGGAGATGTTTTGTCTCTAATTTTAATATATTTGGGTTAAGTACTACTTTAGTTATAATATTATATTTACTATAATATTTTTGGCATGCCTGCTCCTAGCACACTTCGTAGAAAATGTTGCTGTCTTTGAGTTACCAATATGTATCTAGAATAAAGTCAGCTGGCTCCCCCAGAGGGGGCACCCAATAGGCATATGTTTGTCAAATACGGTATTTCTTCCATAATGTATAAGTACACTGTGGAACAAATATACGAGAAAAAGGCCTTATGCTATTTGTAACATGGAACAATCTTTGGGCTGTTTACTTATCTTGGTGAAGTCTCTAAACTGCTTTTGAGAGCTCTTTTGTTCGTAAATATGATTTACAATTGGTTTGGTTTGAGTACAGTCTGTGGGCTGCCTCTTGTTTTTGTTCTGGTGTTAATTTGTGGATTGATTGTGTGTTTGAGTGTCTATGAGGTTTGTGGACTGACACCAGTGGTAATGCTTGTGAAGTACTTGCTTGAGTGAGTAGCGACTGTGCTTTTTGTGTAAGAATGGCTTGCCTTTGTAAGCTGTGTTGTGTGTTATGAGTGTGTGGCCCCTGTCTTGAAAATGTCTGGAATGAGTTAAATTTGGATTTGGTTTGTTGTCATATGTTCTGCAGATGCCATTGGAAAACTTACACTTTAAAATTCAAAGAATTAATTATATGACATATGTTAAGTAGCTGCACGCTACTATTAAAAGTAAAAGCAGTAACAAAGTATAGCTGTGTGAACGTTCAATTATTATATTGCCACAATGGTAACAAAAAACTAGGATTAAATCCAGTAGGAAAAAGTAGGCCTCACAGAAAACAAAAAAAAAACGAATGTGTTTTTTACACAACTAGGACTCCATACAAAATGTTACAGCATTATCCTTAGATGCATCATAATAAATATTGAAAGGCATTCACATTATATGAGTAATTGGTTGCTGCTAAAATAAAACCGTCCTTATTTTACCACACTGCCGATACATTTTGACTGGCTTGGAATGCCTGGTTTTTAACTAAGCCTTATTCCCAGCACCAGAACGAAATCTTTTAACAGCTGCTAAAAGTTGTCTGTCCGAAGGAAGCTGTCTGTCAGAGCAGAGGTCATAAAATACAGCTGACGCAGTGGCAACTAGGTTTTAAAGCACGTGCATTACAGACTACTAATTTTGAAAGTTAGAAATACAGCTTCATTATTGTGGATAAAAGTAAGGACTTTCTTTCTTGTTGCTTTCCTAAAAAACACATCTGTGGTTCTGGTAGTAAATAATTACTGCTTTTTTAAAAGACAAAGTGAAACAAATTTTCTGTGTTTCAGTAAAGCTTCTGCGCTTAGTTTCAAAGGAAGTTTTTATACATTTTATAAATAAATGCATTTAAAGACAGGAGGAAAGGAATAGGGCTCGCTGTTCATATTTAGAAAAATACGAAAGGGTTAGTGATCATTATTCAAAAAATGACTACATGAAAAAAATATTCAAAATCATTGCACTAAAATCGTTTTTGCATTATTATGATCTTTATAATGTCTAATAACATCACTTTAATAGTATTTAGCACTGTAGAAAATTACCCTGTGCAAAGTATGTATTCAGATTAAATGTGCACATCAAGATTTCTATCTCCAACTGGTTAAAATATGTTGTTGCAACAAATTAAAAGGGTTAATATTAGTTTATCTAACAACGCCAATATTACTGTCTCTTAGTGACAAACTAAAAATGTAGTATGGCCTAATGTCTGCAGTGTCAAATACAAGGTCTATTAAAAGTCATGCAAAGAGTAGCTGTACAGACATGTGAATTACATTGCAAGCCTTTGTGCACAAGCATTCTGGGCGCATTATGGCATTCTGAAAGCTGACATTTTGAGCAAGTTCTTTAGGTGCTAGAAAAGCACAGTGCACAAAAATAAAAAAAATAATAAGACAGCAAAAGTTGCATCCTACCTTTAAAAATATATCAGCACGCAGGCATGAAGCAGGGATGCCCTTCAGTCATGCTTCTCGAGAGTTACTTTGAATTGTAAAGGCCGCAGGGGAATAGCCTTGCTCAGACAGGGGACAACAGGTTTAAGGGTCAGAGGCCAAGTTCTGTATTTAGAACTGACCAGCACTACTGAAAGTAAAATGTCCACGCAGGGAGTTTTGGAGCGTTTTATTTTTTTATCTGAGGTTAGCCACTGTGACAGTGTGTGATTTCTACATTACACTAAAAAAGCATCACAGCGTTTCTTGATGTGTACATGTACATATATAATTGTGTAAATGTTGTACATTAAGCCTATAGCCCTTGAAGTGATGATACAAATAAATAAATAAACAGGGCTGTATTTGATTGAACGGGGAATATATTCCTTTTCAGCAGATTTGCTTCTATTTTGGTCTACAGCAAATAACACATGTTAAGCAAACGCGCACTTCAGTGCTACTTGTCCTAAATAGGAAAAACATAGGTATAATACCTGCTTGTAATGTTGAAGAGTAGTTTAACAAATTAATTCCTTTGTATTAATTAAATTTCCTGATTCTAACATTGTAGGATAAAACACTACAGGTAATGTAAACTTTGCTCTACTGTCTGAGGCTATAATGTGCCTAGGAAAATTAGGGTCAAATTAATTCTCAATTTATGTTCATATTTAGGGTTTCGTCATTGGAAATTAACTACATTTAAGAAACGGAAGAATTTACTTAGTTGTTTTCAATGAACTTATGGCCTTGATTAAGCCTTCCTGGAACAAGATTGGACACCACAGATCTGTTTTAGGTAACATTAGCTAAAGGAAATATTGCATATTCTGTTAGAAGCAGATGGGGATATCACTGTTTTCTTGAGAAATAATACCAGTGTAGGAGATATGCAAGGTGGGGTTTATCCTACTGAATAACGTTATCAAGGGGTAGCAGTGTCTGTGGGCTATGTGCAGAGAATAGCTCTGCCATGCATACAGAAATAATGGTTTCCAATTAAAATTGTTGTGTTACGGCCAGATAAAAAGGCCATGAAATTAAGCTTGCATTTATGCGCCATCATGCTAAAACAGTACAAAAGCTACAGGAATTGGTAGCTGGTTTTGGATTAATGTTTTCTAGTTAGCCCAATGTTCTTGTACACCAAAATTTAGAAAGTAGTACAGTCCGATAGTATTGGACATGGCCTCTTTGGTGTGGTTTCTCCTAGTTATCTATCTCCTACAAGTCTGTCCATGCCCAGTTGCCAAAAGGGGTGTGTATTGTCGACAGGAGGTCACCTGCTTAGGTTACCTACTGTCGAAGAGGGGGTAGGAGACTAGCTCCTGGGCAAATTAAGGGTAAGCAAAAGTAAGTAACACATTATCCTTTTTCTTGGTTTTTGTGCCTATTATGTGTATTATTGTGAGCTATTCTGCGTGGAAAGTACCCAGGGCAGCTTGTTGTGCTCTCTCTCTCTCTTGAGCCTGTCTAAGCTGTCTAGGAACAGCTATGAGACAATTGATTGGGCTCGCTTTAGTCATTCATTTCACAAGATGCTGTGAATATGTTCTTGAATAAATAGAGACAAAGCACCTCACCAGTGCACATCTAATTAGCTATTAAGTAATACTGTTTGAACAAATTGTTAGAATTAACAAAATAAATAAATACACCATGTTACTGCCCATCCTGTCTGTAAACTGATGGAATTAGATACGAATTAAAGGATGGTAGAATAGACTGATGTTCCCTTATTTGACCTTTAAGGGGAACTATATGTGGGTAGTTTTTGTTCTAAAATTCCCAGGTGGCAACACCATTATTGTTTGTTATTACAGCACTACACAAAGTCGCAGAGGCATCAGGAGCCCTTTATCAGTTAGTCCGTGTAATTGAGCTGACAATCCTTATTAGAACTAGCGGATAGGTTTTTCCCCTGAATATGATATTTACATGGCCCAGATCATGAAAAGTATGATACATATGTGTCACAATGCTAGGAAAGAAGCTCATGCCCTTAGCACACATATTTAAGAACAAAATATTATTTGCTTGTTTTCTTGTCTGCCACAAACAAGTTCTGCTGGAAAATTCATGTACCTACTAGGTTATGTTTAATTGATCAGTTATTCATGTAATATAGATCTCTGTTACATTCACAGTTTTAGAGTTTCCCGCTACACCTATACTATGAGAGCATGGTCATAAGAGTAAAACATAGTTGTTCTTACGTAAGGAAAATAATTCTAGTAGTGTCCACAGTCCTGTACAGTAGTGAAAAAAATCCCAAGTAGAAGTGTTGTGAACTATATGATTTATGGAATACAAGCTTGCTAACACAAACACCAAAAATAGTTGTTTTGTAAGGATTCAGAGTATGTTTAGTAAATGAATACAGACTTTCCCGGCTGCTTGGGATTGGGAGAGAAAAATTAAGTTTACCCTTGTCAGTTCACTAAAAGTACCTTTTATACTCGCTAATAGGTCCAGGGTGTTTTTTTACTCTCAGATAAAGTGGTTCTTGGGCGTCCTGCAAATGTTTGGGGAGCCTCGAGACTAAAGAAGTTTTCTGAAATAGAGTATCCTCTCTGTTTATAAATTATGTGTATGCCTTGTCTAAACGTCCTTTGTTCTATTTACCAATAGATATCTGCTGCCCTACAACCATTGCCAGAGGGGCCCGGACATCAGATCCAGCCTGGGGAATCAGCGCCAGTCCAGCTTGGAGGTGAAGGGAACCAGCACTGGCGTTGCTGGCAACTATAACAGCGGTGAAGGTGGAAGACCGGAAGAAGCGTGTACCCCTACCACTGTCTTGGGTGAAAGACTGGGTCACAAATCAGGATGGAAAGCTGTTTCCTTGCTTTGTCCTTTTTTTTCCTGATGACCAGTTGAGAGAGGCACAGACCGACAAGGACTGCGAAGAGGCTTTGCTTGAGGTGACCCCCTCTGAAACACGGGTTGCTTCAGATACTCCAGCATCAGGCCTCTGAATTCCGGTCCCCAAGAGAAAGCAAGTCTGCACCTGTGTTTGTTGATAAGGAGGTGCCTGGGCACACTGGGTACAATCTGCGGCCCGACTAAAGAGCAGTACGCCAGCGGAGCAACACAGGAGTTAGGGAAGGACTTGAGTTCAGGGTACAGGTGCTGTGCCTCTGATGCCTGTTAGATTAAGAGTGAAGAATACTGGTGCACTGCCTGAGACACTGGACAGGATCGTTGAGGGTATTCGCCCCGGAGGGTGATTGCCCTATCCGGAAAGAATGTTTTCTTCTTCAGCCTGTACCGTGATTGTTTTTCTGAGTTGCAAGTTGTGCAGCTCCACCGTGGGAGAAGTGAACATTTGATGAACGATAGGAGCCTGCCTGTGAGGCTCAGACGGACACAGGGAGAAGACTCCCCTCTGGCTGGTTGTACAGCGGCTTCAATTTCCCAAATACTTTTTCTTAGCAATGTATCCCTTTGGTCGTCCCATTTTTGAGGAGGAGCAGCCCTTTGCGGCTCCTAGTCCTAATTCCCATGGCCCGGTTTGGTCCTCCTGGTCCCCCCAAAACAAAAATTGTTTCCAGAACTCAGGGACATAGACTTGGACTGGTTGGTTTTGGACACTGTTTTCTGTCTGGGGCTGGAAGTTATTATCCGCCCTATGTATATTTGTTGCGATCCTTTTTTCCTGCTGCCTCTGTATTTAATGTGACCCAATGCTCTGTTTCCTTTGTGCTCCTACCTATACCTTATATATACCCCCTTAACAAAATGTTTAATATATAAATGCCCACCTAGCAATGGATCAGGATATTAATACATTTTTGAGGCTAGATGTGTAGGATAACTTCCATGCTCCTATTAATTCATAGCGGATGTCTTCAGCTAATGCTAAAACGTCCATCTGTGGAATTCGCAGAAATTACCGTTAGCATAAGCTGAAGCCATTTTGTTTGTGGCATCCATTTTAGTTAGCCATGTGCTTCTTCCGTCTAAACTGTTGCCTGCTTTTCTATTCTGCTTGAGTCATCAACTATAGTTAACTCTTTCAGTACTGAGCCAGAGCACTGCGCTTGCTCAAATGCCTGTAGCTGCAAGAAAGCACCTGTCTTACACTGTAACCGTCAGGCTGTTTTTACTGATGTAAGCAGAAATGTCTCCCCTACCACTCTGTTGACCAAGCAATTTTTGTAAGCCCATGTTAGTCAATAACTATTCTTGTATGCGCCAGTGCCTCCCCTTTGAGTCTCCATGCTGACTATGCAAGAAATGTATATATAAGGCCCATGGCCTCTGTATTCTATGGGCTACCTTCTACAGTGGCCTGAGGGTACTGTATTGACGTAGTCCTACTCATGAGAGGTTAGTAAATCTATTTCTTTGATATTACAGCTTCCGTACCAATCTTTTCTTTGTTGGTTTGAGAACCAGTGGACAGATAAGGGTGAACCCCTGCACCGGTGGGTCTCTAAAAAGGCTCATTTCCACAGGAGGATATTGGCAGCCTCGATGAATTTGGTTAGTTCTTCATGGGAAAAAAAATCTGTAATTTTTCCCAGTATTGGAAGCAGAGGTATGGGACGGAGGTTAAGAGGACAGATGGGTCAATATTTGGCTTCTTTTTCAAAGGTTTTACGATCACTAACTAACTTCCATTCTTCTGGCACTGTACCTGAACTTAATGAGGAATTAACAATCTGATTTATTATTGGGTTGACCATGTCTACGATTTGGTGGAGAATCATTGGAGGACAGGCATCCAGAGGAGAACCTGATTTGCATGCTGCAATTGCTTCACGAGTTTGCTCCAGGGACACTGGTTCAAACGAGCGGATGAAATGGCTAGTAGTAGCAGGGTCGTGCCTCAGGGCAGCGTTCTGGGTAGGGACAGAATCCGTTATGGTTTTGGATATTCTGGATTTTTTCTTCAAAGTAGATTGATATTTGATCTCACAGACTCTGGGAAGGAGGTAATTCTTTCTGTAGTGCTTTGGGGTTGGTGAAGGACTTTATGACTGAGAAAATGACTTTTTGGTCTAGTTTTGCCTCCTGTATTTTGTTGGAGTAGTACTCTTTTTTTTGGCTAATTTGATCTGGTGGTGGTAGAGCTTCCTGCTTATTTTAAAAGTTTTTTTCTCTCCCACGTCATAACATCTTCTCCATTTACACTCTTGTTCCTTACATTGATGATGTATTTGTGCAAGAGTGGGCATAAACCAGGGGGCTTTATGGGTTATTTGCTTCACATTCTTGCTGGGTTTATCTGGTGGGCTGAGTTCATTGCTAATTGCAGTTAACCAGGAGTGGAAAAGACGTGAGTCTACTGTGGTGATCCCTGTTAAGGCAGGCACCTGAGCGTGGGCAGTGGTAACCAACTTGGGATTGTGGACTAGTTGTGTCAATTTCCACCTGGATTGGAGGACGGAAGGTTGCTTGTCTGGACGATTCATCAATGGAATCTTAAGTGCGAGGGGGACGAGGTTATGGTTTGACCATATCTGTGGGATAGGGGGATCAGCAGCGAGCAGGGTGAAATTGCCAATGTATGGCCAGCTCGGTGTGTGGGGGTATCCACCATCTGGACCAGCCCAAATATTTCTGTTATTTGAAGAAAGTGGTCTACTCCTGGCTCTTTTTTGTCTTCCAGGTGCAGGTTAAAATCACCTAATAAGGTGAAGTTGGCATATCTCAGTAGGAAATGACTTAAGGTGTCTCCTAGTGTGTCGATGAAAGTGGCACAGTGACCAGGTGGGCGATAGATCAGGGCTCCTGAAAAGGACACGGAGGCATTTAGTGAGATACAGAAGCCAAGGCTTTCTGCTCCCTTAAGTGTGTCCAACTCAAAATTAGTACAGTGTAATGTATCATGAAGGAAGGATAACGGCCAGGCCCCCTCCTCTGGTGTCCCTTCTGTCTTTCCCACAGATCGTATAATAGGGTGGCAGCGCTACTGAGATATCCGGATTACACCAGTCTTTCAGTCATCTCTCAGTGATAAAGAGAAAGTCTAACTGTTGCTCCGTGATTAAATCTCTAATATCTTGGCAGTGTGTGCACAATGAGCGGGCATTAATTAGTCCCCCTTTCAATTGGGCAGTGCTAGTAATTGGGACTGTCCTAGGGTTATTGACTATGATTGGAATTTCCAATCTGCAGTGGTGACATGAAAAGGCCCCCTTTATATTGTCCGGTGCTATCAGGCATCTGCATGATCCCCTAGTGTTAAATTTGTTTTATTGCAGCAGGTGAATAAACGATACCTGGACACTTTTGGGCAGCATTTCCTGCACTTGTCACGGCCTTGGCGCGGACGGGCGCAGACGCGCTTGCCTTTGGCGCTAGGCATCACCTAGTGTATTGATTTGTTTTGATTGTATTAAAATATTTGATTCCACCACACTTCAGAATTACCATAAATTGTGCTTTATTTGTGCTTTCCTAATTCTGATATTCTTAAATACCTGCAGAGTTTATTGACAGACGTTTGAATTTTGGTGTGTGCTAGAAAAAAATAACATTCTACAGCCTTCCTCCAGCACACAATCCCAGCAAGCCAGCATGATTGTCACATAAATCCTCTCACTTTGATGTCAGAGAAAGAAGGGTAAACCCCAAGCTCCCTCAAGATAGCCTGACATTTGATCTCTGTCTTTAAAAGCACTGCAAATATGACAAGATAAGAACAAGATTTAAATGCCTGTTTACAGAAATCAAACACTGGTGGAAGGATACAGTTAACAGGCTATGCTCTACGGAAGGCACAAACTCAAGCTGGACAGCCTGAAACAAATAAAGGTAGCAATTAGAAACAAGCATATGTGAGTTACAAACCACAAAGCCAATGTAAGCAATGGGCGCAATGCATTCATAGGGATGCTTGGCAAATTTCCCCAAGATGTCATTAGCAAATCAGACAGCTGCACTATCTGGTAGGCTTTGACCTAAAAATGAAAAAACAAACCAAATCACTTTTAGGAACAAAAAACTGATCGGTGACTCTTCACCCACCTGATTGGTTCCATCCTTTACTAATTCGATTTCACAACAGCCAAGTGTTTCAACAAACTGTGTTACCAGTCGCTACTATATATTAGCCACTGGCTCGCCACATTGGGGGCTGAGTGAATGGGCAATCCTACACACATTATGGCCAGCACAAAGGGAAACCAGAGGATTATATGCTGCTTGGGAAAACGAGCACCAGACTGACCGCTTAGCAGAAAAGGGAACAAGACTTGGCAAAGCCAATAGGTCTCGCCTCTGGGACCGATTTCCTTTGTCAATGGTTCTAGCCATGTTGTACAGCATCCCCAATGCATGACATTTAATAAATAAAAAAAACATAAGTGGCTGCATATCATTTCGTAGGCACAAACACCAAAAATACACATGCCTAGAAAATGAGGTAAGTGACTTTCTTATGTATGCCGATCCAAGTCGGTAAGGCTGCACACCTGTGAAGTATACGACAGACACTAACACACAGCCTAGCTGTAACTGCGCCTAGTCTACACACATCAATAATCAATTAATGAAAACATATTTAAGTTTGATAAAGTTATTGAAAATTTTGTTTAACAGCTGTAGTATAATATTGAGTAGAACAGGAAAATATTGTCTTATTTCAGTATGTGCACAGTTTGTTTGAACATGTATTCTAGCGTTTTTATGGTTCAATTATTTGTTCTTAGCATTTTAACAAAACAAACAATATCAGCAGCAGATTCACAAATCACCGCAGGTACTTGACCTTAGTGGGCCATGACATAGTAATGCTAATTTCGTGCAGGCAACAGATTTCCCAACATCCCAATACCAACCCTACCCTCCCTCCCTCACCTTAACATAGGGACATTATAGATGCACAATCTTTAAGTTTGTTCAAAGTACTTAAGTTGGTGGCGGCTGGGAAGCCTCCGTTTGGCGCAACAATCTAAGATATTTAGGGCAAGTCACTTCCCGGAATTCCTGTGACAGTAATGACACATAGGAACCCCAGAAATGCCCGAATGCAGCTCCCTTCCCATTCACGGACATTGTAATCTTTTCCATTCCCAGAATATGCCATAACTTGTGTAACCATTTAGTGTGTGTGGGAATTTGTGGCGAGCCCCAGTGACTGAGAATATTTTGAATGGCAGCTCCTAATGCCATACCTATCTGTCGCCCGCGCCTTGGATTTCAAGGGATATGTGAGCGGATTTGGGAGGCCCAATAGTATGGTTGGTAATTGGGAGTCCAGGTGACTATCTATGTCATCTTGTACTTGTGACCAATACTGTTGGAGCTGATGGCAGTCCCAGAGAATGTGCGTCGCAGTCCCCAGCCCTCCACACCAACAGTCCACGCTTTGTGTAGGCTTAATCTTCTGAAGTCTTACTGGAGTGTAGTAGCAACATCTAGCGACTTTTGTGAGGGTTTCAGTGAGGGCATCGCTGGTAGCTGTGTGGCGCGCTCGGTTATGTTATGTTAATTGCACTTATGGAGCGCGCAATTACCCTTGGGTGTCCTGGCGCTAAATACTGGTTCCCTGGGAAGTCGAAAGAGTGCTACTGCAGGAAGAGCCATGTCTTCAGGCCCCTACGAAAAGACAAAAGATCCAGGGCAGACATGAGAGAGAGAGGAAGCTCATTTCAAGCTCGAGAAGCACAGAGGGTGAAGCTCCTGCCTCCCCAGTTTGCTTTGTTTGCCTTGGGGACTTGTACTAGTTGAGCACTGGCAGAGCGTAACGCTCTACCCGGTACATACCAGTGGAACTTTTGTTTAAGAGATTCAGGACCGATGCCATTAATAGCCTTAAAAACAATACAGAGTGCCTTAAAGCGAACTCTTTGTTTTATCGGAAGCCAATGCAATTACCTAAGCTCTTCTTTCACGGAAGCAAATTTGGGTATTCCAGAGAGCAGTCTGGCTGCAGCGTTTTGGACTAATTGAAGCCTGCACATATATTGTTTTTGTATGTTCAAATACAGGCTATTACAATAGTCCAATCGCGACATTATCAAGGCCATGACTACTGTCTTGAGATTGCTCTCAGTCAAGAAGGTTTTAATTTTCCTAATGATTCTAAGAATCATAAAGCAAGCGGACATCACCGAGCTTACTTGATCACCCATAATGAGTGTATTATCCACTGATACCCCAAGGTTTTTGGTGGGTACGGGGCATGTTCCCAGATCTTCAGGCCACCAATCCGGTGTCCATACCAGTGGATTATTCCCAAACTTCACGACCTCAGTCTTGTTGGAATTGAGCTTTAGGCAATTGGAGGACATCCAACGAGCTATAGCACTCATGCATTCGTGGAAACGATCCCCAATTTCTTTCTCATCTCCCCTGGTCAGTGACAACACTATTTGTGTGTCGCCAGCATATGAGGTGAGCTGGAAGCCAAATGATCTGATGACTCCTGCCAGTGGTGCCACATATATATTAAAAAGGGTAGGGCTAAGAGAAGAGCCCTGTGGCACCCCACAGGGGAGTGTAAATGGTCTAGAAGAATAACCATCCAGATCCACCATTTGAGATCTGTCAGCTAGGAAAGATTGTAAGAGTTTCCAAGCTGGGCCTTTGACCCCAATCTCAGACAACCGGTCCATCAGTAGTTTGTGATGGACCGTGTGAAAGGCTGCAGATAAGTCTAATAAAATTAGTACTGCACTACCTCCTCCATCTGATTTCCTCAGTGGACTTCAAAAGAGCCAACTCAGTACTATGATCTGCCCTGAAGCCATATTGCGATGGGTCCAACAAGTTGTTACAATGAAGAAATGCACTGAGTTGGATGTTCATCTCCTTTTCCAGGATTTTAGCAGGAAAGGGGAGCCGCGAGATTGGCCTATAGTTGTTGGGGTCCTCTGGATCCAGATTCTGCTTCTTCAAAAGTGGAAGAACGGAAGCTTGCTTCCAAATTGAAGGAAATATACCAGAGGAACCTATCTATGCTATAACTCTTCCCATTGGTTGGCACTCAGTGTCCTCCCTAACTAGCCTTGCCATCTGGCCTGTCCTGCAGTGTGTGTATGTTTGTTAATTTCAATCAGAAGTGCATACAATTCGGATATGAGGCCTTTACCTGAGGTTTTGGCAAGGAGCCATTTCTCATACTGAGAAAGGTGCTGTTGCGCATTTGGTTTATTTTGCGGATGTGCAATCCAGTGACTAAGTTGCAGATAGTGGAGTCTCTTCGACTCCCGGAGCCTGTATTCTTCAAGCATCCGGGTGAAGGGGAGCATCCCCTCAGTATCAAAGAAGTGACCCATGGAGCGGCAGAACGACTGTCTCCATTGACCAAATCTCTCTGCCCCCATCCCCGGGGGGAAGTCTGGGTTGTCAAACGGGGGGGGGGGGGTCAACCCGTGTTTAATGCTAGTCTGGTCCTAGGCTATCATAGTCGCGCAAATTATCGGTGACCGGTATAGGCTTTGTGGATTATGCGCTTTCCTATGGAAGGGGACTATCCAAAGCAATGTTCTGGCCACTGCCCTGTCTTGTAAGAGCCAGTGCTTCTCAGACTCGGATCGCCCCCACTCGACTAGGTAGCGCAGCTGCGTCGCCTGGTAGTAGAGATGAAGGTCTGGAACTCCCAAACGCCCATCTTCGGGAGGGAGGTAGCTCAAGGCTTTCCTCAAGCCTGGTTTCTTACGTTGCCAAATGAACTGTGATAATTTAGTTGGCAGTTTGGCAATCATGCCAGGTGGTGGCAGCAGGGGGAGCTTCTGGAAGAGGTAAAGTAGTCTGGGAAGGATAGTAATTTTGGTTGCCGCTATCCTCCCTAGCCAGGAGATCTGAAGGCGTTTCCACCTTCCTAAATCATTATGATTTTGCCTAAGCAGTGTTTGATAGTTGTTAGCAGCTGTTGCCTGGGTAGTGGTAGCTAGGTTGATCCCCAAATAGGGGACCGACTCTGCAGCCCATTGTATAGGGTATTGATTTGCGAGCTGTTCGACCAGCTGAGTGCCTGCGACTTCCGTGCATTGATCTTAAAGCCTGAGGTGGCCCCGAAGGCCTCGAGTTCTCCCAGGAAGGCTGGCAGAGACGTTGCTGGTTTTTCCAATGTCACTAGCACGTCATCAGCATACAGACTAATGGAGTGGCGATTGCCTCCAAACAGCACCCCAGCGATTTCAGGGTGGTCGCGTATTCTCTGGGCCATTGGCTCCATGTAGAGAGCAAAAAGAAGGGGAGACGGGGGCATCCCTGGCGAGTGCCCCTGTTGATCAAAAAAGGCATAGATGTATAGCCATAAGCCGGACCGTCACTGTAGGTGCATGATAACAGTTAAGAATTTGTGTCCTGCACTTTTGCCCAAACCCAAAATGTTTAAGGACCTGTTCAAGGTAGGGCCAATAAACCCTGTAAAAGTCCTTTTCAGCATCAATCGCTAGTAGCATGTATTCCCCCCTGAGCCCGGGTAGCCTTCTCTATGATATGCAGGATACGCTTAGTGTTATCACTGGTTTGTCTCTTTGGAATAGGTCTACGTTCAGGAGGGAGATAGGTCTGTACGAGCCACATAGCGATTTGTCTTTGCCCGGCTTAGGGAGGACTATTATTGATGCTGCTAACATCGAGGCAGGGATTGCCCCGGGGTCCGCAAAATAATTGAATAGTCGCGTCAAGATTGGGGCAAGAACAGGACAGAACATTTTGTAAAAGGCTGCCAAGTATCCATCTGGGCCTGGTGACATTGCAAGCTTTAGCCGGGAGATAGCGGATATGACTTCCTCTGTACGAATGTCTCTGTCCAAGGACTCTGATTGGTCTTGAGTAAATGGTGTTGTGCGCGACGATTGGAGGTATTAAGCTCCAACCGTAGGGTCCAGTGTTTGATCAGAATAGACGTGCATAAAAATCCTTGAAGGTATTCGCTATATCCTTATCATCTAATACTAAGGTGCCCTCTGCCGTGCAGATTGAGTGGATGCCCTGTTCCTGCCTTCTGACGTGCAACTTGTTAGCTGGGCGTCGGCCGCATTTGTCCCCCCCCACATAGTAAGTGTGTCTCAGGCAAAGAGTGGAATACTCCTCTATATCTGCTAGCTGAGAGCGGGTATTGGAGAGTTGACACCACACCCGTGGGGCACCTGTGTGTTGATGTATGCGTTCTAAATCTTTGATTCGTTTTGTAAGCTCCTCTCTATTCTCCCTGCGTGTTCTGTTGTCCACCGCTGCGATCGCTATAAGCTCCCTCCTTATAACTACCGTAAGCATTTTCCATAACACGGCCAGTGAGATCTCTGGGGTATCATTGTGTGTACCGATTGTGTCGGTGATTGCTTGCTGAATCTGCTTTGTGACCTCATGGTGATGTAGCATTGTGTTGCGGAGGCGCCAGTGTCGAGTGTGGGGTTTTGTAGGGGGAAAGGACAGCAAGATCGTTACAGCCCCATGGTCTGAGAGTGATGCTGTGTATATTTATATGTCTTTTGTGAGCGTCTGTATTCCTTTTGTGCCTAAGAAGTAATCTAGCCTGCCGTAGGTCTTGTGTGCATTGAATAAAAGGAGTATTCCCTGGAGCTTGGATGGTTAATTCTCCAGAGATCCATCAACCCTAGGTCTCCCAGCCATGCAAGCCCCTCTCTGGAGATGGCTCCCGTCTGTCCATGTCTCTGAGCTGATCTGTCCAGAGAGTTATCAAACACCAGGATAATGTCACCCCCCTCAAACAGCACCAGATTATCGTTGGTCTACAGTGCTCTCTATTGCGCTGTGTAAGAACACTGCCTGCTTCTCATTTTGGGCATACATTGCGCCTATCACTAAGGATCTGCCCGCTAAGGTGAAGCAGTATATGAGGAGTCTGCCTCTGATCTCGTCAACTTTCTGTTCAATCTTTCCCTGGAAGGATTTCGCCACCAATATGGCCACTCCAGCTGTTTTAGAAGAAGATGATGACAAAATTGCTGGAGGGAAGGCCCTAGTCCTTAGTCGAAAGCAGTGCCCTGCAAATAGGTGGGTCTCCTGCAAAAGGCAGGTGTTTGCTCTTGAGCTCTCAAGGTATGCAAGAACCGTCCCTCGCTTGGTTTTATTATTCAGGCCTCGCACATTTAGTGTGAGGATTCTAAGAGCAGTGTCTGTCATAGGACCCTAAGAAAGGCTGCGAGTTCCCTGCCTTGTAACCACCCTCCGCCTCGGAAAGTGGAGATCGGTCGCAGTGAGACTGGACGCGCCCAAAAGTGTATTCGATGGTGAACCACATATGAAGGTGAGTGCATTCCCCTTAAAAACTCAAATAAAACAAATAAACGAATTGAAGATTATACTTGGAACATTGTCTTACGTTTAGTCCTGCAACTAAGTGATATTGCATGGTCAATCCAATGAGGTATTGTGTGTGGCAGGTTGGGCCATCTCCCCCCGCCCGCCCAATATACTCTGTGTAATGCTAAAGAGTGTCCCGAGCTTCTAGCCTCATCTGATTTTGCCAGAGCTGATGGCAATGCCTCCAGAGCTGCCTACTGGACCTTCGTGATCTCCTCCGGATCGGGCCTGTTTGTCGTTCACCTTTGTCCCTGCCTTCTCCATCCTGTTTGTCGCTCCTTTTGTGAGGGGTTGAAAGGGCTCCAAGCTTGGTGCTCTCCGGGTGGCTCTAGCCCCAGCACTCAACAAGTCTCTGTAAACCATCGCAGTTGATGGAGCTTCCCTTCCCAGCAGAAAATCAAGCGAAATGGGTGGCCCCATGAGTAAGATATCCTGTGACTACGTAGATGCGCAGTGGCGGGGCAAAACACTCTTCGCTTCTGTAGTGTAAGGGCAGCCAGGTCCTGGAAAAGAATTGGTGTTTGTCCTTGAAAGGTGATGGGATGCACCTTGTGCCCCTTACGTAAAATCTCCTCTTTGACTTGGAAGCCATGCATGGAAACCAGGATGTCTAGAGAAGTAGGTGCATTCACTCTGAGTTGATCCACCCGATGGGCCCGGTCTATTTGGATGTTAGTGTCCACGGGGTCACCCAGAATATGGCGGCAGAGGTCCCTGCTGTATCTGAAGATATCATCTCCCTCTGCCTTGGATTTCACACCCTTTATCCGTATGTTGTTCCGTCTGGACATATTTTCTAAGTCCTCAAGATTGGACTGCAAATCTATGTGCTGCTCCCGGAGACGGAGGACCTCCTGTTGTAGCGCCTTGGTCTCCTCGTCACGGCCCACCCTCTTTGTCCTCCAGTTCCACGACTCAATCAACTAGCACTTCCACATCCCTACGGACCTCCTTGATGCATTGTGAGAGATCACGCTTCAGGGACTGAAGGTCTCGGAAAATCATGAACAGCGTCTCTATAAAGGAACTGGTTATTGGCTCTTCGGTTGTTTGGTCAGGTCGATTCCCCATGTGTTCTAGTTGTGGGCCCTGACAGGACATCATCTCCTTGAGGGTTCAATCCTTCTTGGGGCGAGTGATCGCCATTTTGGGTCCATCCAGACTGGAGCGCACTTACTTGGTGCACGTTGTTCCCTGGGCCGGGGGACCCCGCCAGTGCGTGCTTCTGTGTGTTGGTGTGTGGCCCCTAGCCTCCACCCTTTGTTCGCAGGGACTGATTATGGCTGATCCAGGAGCAGCACGAACCCAGAGATCCACGCCATTGCGCTGTTGCTGCGGGGCTCTGTCTGGCACCAGGGGAAGCAGGATCTGACCCTGCACTCCAGTGGGCCTCCCGTAGTGTGTGGGAGGCCTCCGCACTCAGTCGCCTGGCGCAAAACACCTGTGTCCACATCTGGAAGGGTTCAAGCTCCCTTTGGCACCCTGCACTGTCTCTTCAGGGCTCCCCCCCCTCGGTGCTCGAGGACTCCTCCGTTCCCCCGGGGGACTCCTGCTGCTGGTATGTTTCCTCTTTTGCTCTCAGGCCCAGTCACGCAGACTTGTGCTCTCCTCTTCTGCCCTAATGGCGGACTCGGGACAATCTGCCCGGTGGTATCAGGGAAAGGGAGGGCCCGGCTCCAACCGTCCTTGGACCCTTCTCGGTCAACTCTCTCCAGCAGTCTTTTAACTCCCCCAGGGTGCCTCCCACTGTTGATTTGCCTGCTCTGGTGCTCACGGGCCCGGCCCTGTAGGTGCTTCTCGCCTATGTGCCTCATTTGTGGGCCTGGGGCTGTCTTCCAGGCAGTGTCGGGGAAAGGGATGGCCCGGTTTTGTAACTGAAGAAAAGTACTGTCATCTTAAGTAGACCAGGTGCCAGAGATGTAGTTAAGTAGATTTATTGGTTCAGGTAAGATGGTACAGGGTGCCCCACCGGGAGCAGCATCCTGCTGCTCAGCCCCTTTCAATTTAACTGATCACTCATTCAAAGCATGCACACACTCCCAACATTCCATGACATCATACTCATGCAGGCTGGGCAACCAGGACTAATAAACATAGGATACAACATATCTCCTTCCTTTAGAAACAATAGAACAACAAGAAACCAAGTGAAGAAATTAATCAGATTTCGTTTCTTGAAAATTAAATCAAGATAGATCACAAAAATCAATTTAGATAAGTAAATGCATTCTTAGTTCACAATATCAATCAAATAACATTCTAGGATATTAAGATCAACAAGATCAAATAAAATGATAAGATATAATGATTACTCTCAAGTTCACTTAAGAATAAAGCATAAATAATTGTGTTCTTTATACAGAATGGTTATGAAACATGTAAGGTCACATTTAAAACATTGCACATGTTTCAAGCAGGGTGCAATCAAAACATGTTTCAGGGAAAATGAAATCACATCATACACAAGAAGAGCAAGAATTCCAGGAAGCAACGCTGCAAGGCTCGAGGAACAGGTACGAGGATCGCGTGCAAGCAAAGACGCGCTGTTTGTGTTTAACAGACATAGATAACGGTTAAACAGCCAACAAGATCAGGGAAACTGCTGGTGCCAAAATCCATTTAAAAATAAAATAAAGGCCCACCCCCAAAGATCATGGGCAGCAGAAAGAATCCTTCTCAGTAGTGTACCAAAATGAAATTCATCGTTGTCCTCCCGAACATGTTCAAATTCACACAATGAGGTCAGGGGACAACCCGGGCTCTGGCAAGCACAGTTCCAGGAATATCAGGATCTTCGACACTCGACGGTGCAATAAGTACCAATGCACATTACCACAGGGGCAGCCGTCAAAGTTTCAGTGGCCTCAAGCGCTTTTCCCATAAAAGTTTATTTCACAAGTCACCGCACCAGGGGGACACTGCAATTTAACTACAAATAACACCGGGGCTCGATACATGCCCCCGAATGTAGCGTCTGTTTCAATTTTGCATCGTTCAATAAAGCATGTTCACTAAGGAGGTTCCTGTTTGAGCCACAATGCTAGTAGGCAGGTTAAACACGCAAAGCCCAATAGCCTGTACGTTGGCAGGTTTCAAACATCAGGTAATTTAAATATCTTCTGATCTTCTGTATAATGTATAGGCACTGTGCAAGTCAAATGTGGATTGTCAGCTCGAAATCCCACAGCAAAAACGTTCATTTTATACAGTCTGTAGGGAGGTTTCAAGCCACTCAAGCCAGCTAATGTCTAACGCCCAACATATACCTCTATGGACTGTCTGTTGGAAAAGACACCGGTGGGGCATCCAAGGCGTTGCGCAGGCTTAAATTTCAGGCTTCTTTTAGATACTGGCCATCTTCTTTTAGTTCCTTGTGTAAGTTCTTAGTTCTTCATGCGTGGTTCTTTTCAAAATCGTCGCCATTTTTGTAACTGAAGAAAAGTACTGTTATCTTAAGTAGACCAGGTGCCAGAGAGGTAGTTAAGTAGATTTAGTGGTTCAGGTAAGATGGTACAGGGTGCCCCACCGGGAGCAGCATCCTGTTGCTCAGCCCCTTTCAATTTAATTGATCACTCATTCAAAGCATGCACACACTCCCAACATTCCATGACATCATACTCATGCAGGCTGGGCAACCAGGACTAATAAACATAGGATACAACACCCGGTTCCACTTGTATGCGGGCCTTCACCCACTGCTGATCCCAGTCTTCGCTGTGCTCTCTGGGGGGCGCCGCCCCTTCCGCGGCCTTCCTCTTCGATCTAGGGGTGCTCCTCACCTGGGGGGTCCGGCTTTCGATGTTGCTCGCAAGGACCTTCCGGGCCGCTTGCCCTCCACAGCGCCAGGCCCCTCTGCCGCCAAAGACGCTGGCTCCTCGAGCTCCGCCAAGGCCGCTGTGTAGGTTTGCTCAGTCTCACTGCCGCTGTCGCTTGGAAATCCGGGTTTCCGCTCTCCGACGTCGGGACAGCGCTCCTCACTCTGGGTCTTGGTGTCCCCAAGCCAAGCGATGCCACTCCTGGTGTTTCCAGTCACTTCGGGCTGCTAGATGGGATCCGGGGCTCGGTCTTAGGCGGCGGGCAGGGGAGGAAGCGAGGCACTTCCTACCTCAGTGCCATATTGGCCCGCCCCTTCTAGCATATTTAAAAGCATCCTTACCTGTAAAATTGTGAGTTTCGAAACAGCGGCTGTATTTAATGTTAATAGTCGCCAGCTGTGATTGGCTGACATCAAAAAATCAGCAGCATTATGTAATTGTAATTTTAAAAAAAATTTAATCACATATACATTGTCAAAGTGGTCAGAAGAAAGGCATTGCCCTTCGAGCGGAGAACATATAAATATGTGAGCCTCGAGGGCTCGGACATTGTAAATCGTGCTAAACCATCTACATTCATTTATGTGGCTTAATCTAGACTAATGTTTTTCTGCAGCTCGTTGTAAATGAACTGCTGAAGAAACAGACCACCCCTATAAAAAAAAGTGTTACAATTACCCCCACTCATACGTATGTATTTATCCACATCACAAGCATGATGACCTCGGCAGCCCTCCCTGGGTTCAGACCTGTGAGCTGCTGCTGACACAAATCTTGAGGGCATGCGCAGTGAGCTCCTCCGTACTTCTGTATTAACTTGTGTATTTTATTCAAGTTACTATCTGAGAGGCGACATTTGAAAGAAATATGCTTTTTATTGCTATTAAGTAAACGCTGCTTTGCTGTTAGTAACTGGTGACAGACACAGTACAGAGGTTTTGTGTGTGTGATCAGACTGCTTCCCCATGAACAGCTGGAGCTGTAAGTTGATTGTTTACAAGGATACACTCTATTTTATATCCTGAGTGGAGTACGACAGATTGATCTATGGCTACTACCATGTAGGATAAGAGGTAGGGTAAAGGTATATTGGTGTGGGGGTCAAACAACTGGAGCAGGTTGGTGAAGCAAAACACAGGGAAGAGTGAAAGTGAGGCAGCAATAGGGGGAGTCTGCGGTTGGGGAGAATCAACATGGAGGTGGGGAGTCAAATGGAGAGAGAAAAGTACAAGAGCGAGAGAGCACAAAATGGGGGGGGGGAGAAGCACCGGATGAAAAAGGAATGGGGGGTAAGCACGCAGGGGGAAGAAGCGAAAAGGCTGCAGGCACAATAGATGGGAAACTTACATGATGGAGACAGTAGAAAAACATAGGCATGCTCGTAGAGTGCGTACTCAGAAAAAAAGTAGCGCCTGAAAACGGAGCTGGGGAAGGACACAAGTAATGGGTCCATGCTCCAGGGGTGGGACAAACCTAAGTAGAGGAAGTGCAGCCCTCAAGCACTGCCAAATTAGAAACAAGCAAATGAGAGTGACTGTGATGGCAATCAATGGTTAGCAATGGGCGGGCTTTAAGGGCACTCACTGTAAGTAAACAAAATATCCACCACAGAGCAGTCTCTACGAAACCTAAAAAGTGTTTGCATATCCCCATGCTTCTTCGCAGTCCTCCTGGATCCAGAATCCTGGTGCCAGGTCTGATCAGCAAAAGGCATTGGCATTGCCAAAAGGTCAGGTACCAAAGGAAAGCGAAATCTGTTGGCTTTGTTGATACTTGTCTTCATTAGGTCGGGATGCTCATTGCTCTGTCATTTCCACATCCCACAATTGTCTCTGTAAATACTAACTCCCAGATCAGAGCTGAAAGCAACGGTGACGCTATTGCCCAGGCCATATTCTGTCTATAAAATATTCTGAAAACCTCGCATCATTGTTCTTCGTCAACAAAGTCTGGTCAGAAAGGTATCCACCACCAAATAAAATCTGAATAGATTACGGATTCTGCTAAAACACCGTTTTGTTTTTCCCCTGGTCGTGTTTATTCTTTGCCGCGAGTCGTTTCCAGGGCTAAGTCTGAGGCCACATTAATTCAATATGCCAAACATTCATTAATTATTTATTCTGCTCGAGGTATCAAACATAACATACCGGTTTCCATCAAGAAGAGTACATTATATTCCATTGTCTTGCTGGGGATTAGAACCAGTGTTTGGCATATCCAGTTTCTCCATATACAATGACATCGACGCATCAAGACTCGCATCTTAATTATTTTCTACCTGCTCATTACTTTGCGTAATAACTAGCACCTGCTTCTGTCGTGCTCCTCAGGAAATGAACCTGTGGCCTGCTTTGTTGTCTGTCACGGTGCGTGAACCCGGCCTTGCCTGTCGTGTGTCTGGCACGCACCCAGGGGATTCCTTGAAACAGGCGATGTGACTGGCTCTCTGAGCACGAGCGTGTGACTCATCGCCGCCTCGCTCTGCGTGCCACAATGTGGAACTTATAGCAGAAGGGCCACTTGAGGAAAGTGAGGAGGAGGAGTCCGGGGAGGCGCCTGTGAGCCCAGTGAACAAAGGTCCCATTTACACCAATAGCTTCTGCTGTTAAACCCTGCAGCACTGTATTTTCACGAATTAGTGTCCGTCTGTAACAAGGCTGCCGCAGCTGCCGCAGGATAGAGGGCTGCACAGAATAACTGATCGCCACATTAAGCACACCCGGCACGTGACCTGTACTGTACTGAAGTGGAAGAGATTTCAAGGGGAAGGAAGTGGCAGGACGACTTCCGTAAGTTACTGTTTACTTTTCTGCGCTGGCTTTTCCCTCAGCTTTTTATCTGTTTACTTTTTACAGGGAATCTCCTGGGAGCAGTCCGCTTCAGCCGGCGGCTCTTTGTTTTGCGTTTCACTTTCAGTTTGTTTCGTGATTAATATTAGGAGCTGCTGGCTCTGACTGAAATGTGGGCGTTCGCATTCTCTGCATGCTTATAATGGAAGTAAATAATTTTCATGACAGAAACCGGGCACAGGGCCTTCCTTTTATAGAAAATGTAATTAATGCATCTTTCTATACAGATTATAGCAGAGGTTTAATTATCCTTTCTAGCTTGTTCATTCTCTCTAATGACCCCATATACTAGGCAACACTTAAAACACAAGCATTGTCAATGCCAATAGGTCTGATTTTGAAAGAATGTTTTATGGTAATGTGGTGCGTTACAAGTCAATTGCATGGGAATGCATACGTATGTGGAAGCAAAGAACTGTAGAATAGTATTGGTGTAGGCAGGGCCGGCCTTTAGCATGGGCGAGCTAGGCCCAGGGCGCCAATTATCTGAGGGGCGCATGGAGCTGTGTGCATGAAGATTATGCCAACAGCAGCCGCCTTATCATCTTGCTCCAAGCTTGTACCAGCCTGTTCGTTTGTCTGATTTGCCAGTTTAAAGTGGTTCTAGTCCTTCATTATCATATTGCGGTGGTGTTTTTAACACCCCTTTAGCCCCGTTCCTTGCCCTCCCTTCACCCTTTGACCCATGCTGGCACACATCAACAAAACATCATCTGTGTGATTTAGCTAAGCTACAAGTGATTTTAGGTGAGCTGGGGGAGGTCTGGAGATGTTTCTGTTAAGGGGCCAGTCTCTGCTCATCCAGGTACTGACCAGTGCCTCATTTTATTCACGACCATCAGCAAGGGCGCCAAATGTCTCTCTGCCCATGCCCAGAGTGCTATTTTAGCAAAAGGCCAGCTTTGGGTGTAGATTAAAAGATCAGGTGACAGTTGCACTACCAAGCCAGACCTAAAAACTAATGTTGATTAATGACTGTGTAGTAATGATGACACGCTGTAATTTGTAATCCAAGTAGATTCATTCACATGTAGTATCAGCAGGGCTCGAGTCGGGGTACCACGCGGGTGGACGGCGTCCCCCCACTTATTTTACCGGGTGGACGCCGTCCACCCTGCCCAAAAGATGGAGCCGGTACCCGAGCCTGCGTGCGCGCTCAGCACTCACCAAACCTAACCTTCTATTGTCGAGAGAGGGCGAACAGAGCTCTTTAAGTTGTTTCACGTTGATGGAGCCGTTCAGTATGACAGACGGGCGCTCGTGGCCGTATATTAGAAAAGGTCAGTATGTGTTTATGCATTTCAGACGGAGACCGGCAAATTTACTGTGGGCAATAAATACGCACCGAACAAGCGCAGCTTTAATTTCCCCGCTCCTTTGAGTGTCAATATGGTGACTAATTCCAACGTAAACATTCTCCTTTGCCCTTTGAACCTGCCCCCATCGCCTTCTAACCTTTGTTAATTAGTGGGGACTCCATCTCGTGACGTCACTTCCGGCTGTGAGGTCACTTCCGGTGACACCACCTAACTTGGAGCGTCCCCCCACTTCTTTTTTTAGGACTTGTGCCCTGAGTATCAGTTAGTCCTTAACAACAGATAGGTCATCATTAACAGGTATATATAGTCCTGTAGGTGATAAATAACAGCCCCACCAGGAGCAGCCTGCTAGCTGCTCAGCCCCTCTCACAAACTGTCACTCCTCATCCAGTCACCCAGGCGTTCTACACAAGGTCCACTCACCAACATTCAATACAGAGGACACACACACACACACACACACACACAGGCTGAGCCGCTAGAGCAGAGAAACATAGGGAATAAAACATCATGTAAGAATACTACAGACTGCCCACCTTCCATCTGCGCTGCTGCCAGAAGAAAACAACATAAATTATCCAGACATCTAATAGACTGAAGTTGCATTTCAGCGTCATGTGTAAGCCCCTGAAAGTTCAAGCGCAGGCAGCTGGATAAATAAACCCAGCGATCACAGTTGTATGAAGGGCAAGAATGTTTGTGTGGAAGCACACAACTTCTGCCCAATCAAACATGTATTACTGACTTCCAAAATGTGGGTGGAGCCAAAACCCCTCTCCAGTAATGCTCACATAATTGTCTGGTGACAGCTGTGCTGTCAAGCCAGAATATAACATGGGTATAACGAAGAGTAGGCCTGGTCAGCACATTAGACTTGGTATGTAGAGGGTCTTTTAGATTAACACCCCCTCCCCCACCCCCAATGAGAGAAAAATGAATGGCAAATTCTCAGAATAAAGGGGAAAATAATGAAATAGGACAGTTGGTATATTCAGCTGTAGATTTAGTTTCTGCAGTACAAAGAGCCATTCTCAAATCAGTTTGTAATGCAACCTATGTACTAAAAGGTCACACATTTTACATTTGTAGTGGGAGTTAGAAAGGACCTTTCTATTGAATATTAATTAGGGAAGCAGTAATTCGTGATTTCCAGTGAATAGCTGCAGATGCAGAGCTCATGGTCTGCAATCCTCCTTACATTTACTTTCCCAAACATGATTTTTTTTTTCTCAAAAGCAGGTATGGGCCATTAAGGGACTGGTGCTGGTTTAAAAAAAAAAATCAGGAGATCTAGGCACTAGGTGGATCACTGCCTTCTCCCTGTGCGACGGCATGACACAATTTGCAAAGGGGAAGCTGTCCCACGGGCACTGCTTGCCCTTTGTGAATCTGATACCACCACCTTTGAGGTATCTGTATCTGACCAGTAGTGTGTAACTAGTTGTGGTAGAAAAATATTGATACATTCCATTGCCTCTTCCAACTAGGTAGAGGACGCAACTTGTATGCCTTCTCGTAGTTGCAATTTGTAATGTGTCGCAAAACTCCTTTTACTAAAGTGAAGCTCTTTTCCTACTCATTAAAATGGTTTTGTACATTTAAAACATGTTGTGGTTGCAAGCCCTGTGATTTTGTGAATTGCAGGCTTTGCCATTGCATAATATTTTGTACATCAGGGCCATTTGTTCACAACTTCTAATGCCTCTGGCATAATTGGAGCCTTTCTTGCATCTTCCCTTGAAGCAATGCAGTCTCGAATCTGCCTGAAATCTTCAAGCCTTTGACTCTGGATCATGGCAATAAGCTTTATCACCCACAAACATTAAAAATAAAGAAGATGCAAACATTATGGGCATTTAAATCTCTGATTCCAAATCTGTCCTAAATGGGCATTAAGTGATCCAGAAGCCTCGTTTCCTTTTGGTCCCAGTTTGTGGGCCTACTCAGACATAGGAATAGCTTTACACTGGGCCTCATGTGAATAGGAATTCAGAATGTACCTGCAGCATCATAGGGAGATGTGAAAACTGCAATTCCATATATCTGATATGCTCCTATAAACTAGAATGCTGCTGTGCTACATACACCTCTCCCCCATTCATCACATGGCTTCAGGCCCAAGTTTGATTTTTCCCTCTCTCGTCTGGCAGAAGGACAAACGTTTGTTTGCTCTGGAGAACTCACTACTCAACTCTTCTGACGTATGCCTCTTATGAGCAGTCGGTACCGGAGGCAAAGTTCATTGTGCATCATATTTCTGAATTGTGCAGACCACAGTTAGCATCATTTAGGTGATAAAACGCGGTTAATTATGTACTTGCTGGAGAGTCAATAATGTCCTGATGAATGAGACGGGGGTGGTAGAGACGGGTATAAGAGGACAAGTCATGTACAGTTTATTAACTAACTCATCATCCATTGTCTAAATGACGCTTCATTCTATAATCATGGTGTAAAAAGAAGTCATTGTAAAGGCAAAGTTGTTGTTACAATATTTTTTTTTTTTAATGATGTACTTGCTGAAAGGTATCAGAAGAGCTGTAGTATGACTGTGTTTTGTGCATAAAAATTAAAGAAACGTCTTACAGGTGTCATCAAAATATATTCTTCATTCTCTGCCCAGCAACTCATTCTGTATGGCTCCAGACATTTTATTGCAAACAAATTTATGCTTTAGGCCATAGTCAGTGGGTTGTATATAGATACAAATTACATTTTCGATGTCTTTTTAAGTTACGTTATTAAAAGATATTCCAAAATCAAAAGTTAAGAGCAACCTTGTATATGTTTGCACTTGGGATGCAGCCCCCTTACTTCTGGAGATTGTAGATTTTAACTCCAAAGATTTCCCAAACCCCTGCTCCGGGCTCTACTAGAACACAAATCAGGGGTAGGGTGGGTGTAACTGTCAGGGGATACTTTGTGAGTCATTCTTACGACCCATCTATCTCCTCCCTTTCACGACCAAAGTCACAGAGAAGATCGTCAACGTCCAACTAATGAAATTCATCGAAGAGAACTCGATCCTTGACCCCGCCCAATCCAGATTCCGTAGCACAGAGACCACCCTACTCGCCGCCATAGATGACATCCTCGCCCTCCTCGACCAAGGCCACACCGAGGCCCTGATCCTACTTGACCTCTCTGCAGCCTTTGACACCGTCTCCCACCGCACTCTCACTGCCAGACTCCACAACACCGGCATACGGGGAACTGCCCTCGACTGGCTCAGCTCCTTCCTCACCGGCAGAACCCAAAGAATCAGACTTCCGCCCTTCCTCTCTGAACCCACAGAGATAAACTGCGGTGTACCCCAAGAATATTCGCTCAGCCCCATGCTCTTTAACATTTACTTGGCCCCCCTCACCGCCATCGTCAGACAGCATGGACTCAGTATAGTATCCTACGCCGACAACACCCAGCTCAGTCTCTCACTCACTAAGGACCCCTCACCACCAGACTCGGCTTCCAGGAGGGAGTGAAGGATGTCCCATCCTGAATGAGCAGCAGGTGCCTGAAGCTTAACTCGGAGAAGACAGAAGTCCCCGTCTTCAGCCCCTCCCCCTCTTCATGGGATACCTGGTGGCTCACTGCCCTCAGCAGCCCCCCACAGACCATGCCCAGAACCTCAGCATCATACTCGACTCCTCCCTCACCATGACCTGACAGATCAACGCATCGCCTCCACTTGCTTCAACACCCTCCGCATCCTTCTCAAGACCTTCAAATGGATCCCCCCGAATCAAGAAAGACCATCACCCACGCACTCATAACCAGCAGACTGGACTACAGAAACACCCTCTACATCGGGATGAACAAATCTCTGCTCTGCAAGCTCCAGACCATAGAGAACACCGCAGGCAGACTCGTCCTCAACATCCCTCGACACAAACACATCACCCAACACCTGCACTGGCTCCTCGTCGAGAAGAGAGTAACCTTCAAGATACTCACTCACACCTACAATTGCCTCCATAACACCAGACCCCAATATCTCAACGAAAGAATATTCTTCCACGTATCCAACCTCCGATCTTCCGACCTCGCCGAAACCCCGCGCATCCTCAGAGCCACAACAGGTGGAAGATCCTTCTCCTAGATCGTGACAAAGACATGGAACAAGCTCCCCATCAACAACGGACACACTCCCACTCTGTACATCTTCAGGAAGTCCCTTAAGACCTGGCTCTTCAAGTGACCGGTTTCCCCACCACCACCACCAGCACCTTGAGACCCTTACAGGTGAGTAGCGCACTTCACAATTCCCTGATTGATTGATTGATTCTTCTTGCTAGCTGCCTGAAGGATCCAAAGTCTCATTGCTTGATATTGTGAACTACACATACAGATGAACTCTTGTGTATGTACCTTCATGTTTTTTAAATTGTGATCCAGGTTGCCTTCCTGAATCACCCTCTGGATCTGGGTCTGGTCAAAGATATCCTGGGTCCATGGCTCCTAGATATTTTTTTCACTTCAGTCCTCTGATTCTTGCTGCTAAGTCGAAATCTATGGCATACCTAGATATCAAGTTGTTTTCTATTGTCTTGATGTAAGAGCTTGTTCACATTATGTTGCCTTTCCCGAAAGCCAACACAAGTTCATTCCAGTCTCCCATTCATTTGGCTAGTTAAATGTAGAACAAATGTTCTTTTCTTTTTCCATTTGAGGAACAGTGCAAGAGAAATCATTCCAGTAATGTTTTTTGCATGTTTTCTCCTAATTTCAGGGCTCTTGTGTGCACAATGTCAAAGGAATGGCAATATCCTCTATGGTATTCTTATGGAGCACATGGTATTCACCTGGCTCTTCCCTTGGGTGTTTCTAGATCTAGGACCTTTATTGGCAGAGAAATGTTGGTTTCTGACCTTTGCAAAAGAAGGGTATCACTAGAAATAGCACAAAGGAGATAGTTCATAGATGGCTGCACAGTCATGACTGCTATAGTGGGACATGGTGGGCATAGTGAAGACCAGGGATGGAATTTGTACTACATGAAGATGCCTTGTTAATGCTCAAACTGAACATTTTCCATAGAAGAATTGTTAATCATGGAACACAAATAAAGTTCTTTCAGATTAAGAAATAACAAGCCATTCCAATGGTTTCTCTGGGTTTCTATAGAGTTTGTTCTGAGAATGGCTATATAAACTTAGGGCATCATCTTGATAGTTAGTTGATGACTACGTTATGTGACACTGGGATATGTAGGTTCATGTTCAATGAAAGAAGATTCAGCAAGATTGACAACTATTGAAACACTATATTTGCCCTTGCTTGTAGGGAGATTGAGCCCCTAATCAGAAGTGTATCTGCCAGAAGTTAGTAGTCATTAACATACTTCAATACATTCTTCATTAAAATACTGAAAGAATTCGAATCTTAGAGAATATATGGTGATCCAATTGTTCATGTTCTTGTTGTAGGGGCAAAACAGCGCTATTATGTCGACTTAAGTATTCAGACTCACAATTAACCTCTTTATTTATTTCTTACAGACTGCAGTCAGTTTGTAAAACCGTTTCCATTAGGGCAGAGAAAAAAGTTAGGGTGAGCAACCCCCTTTATTTTGTATCTTGCTTTTAATTTCTCTTTGCAGGTTTGTCCTATAAATCTCAAAAATATATTCAAATCAATTTCTCATTATGAGAAGGGCAAATCATTTCACACTTCCTTTGGCCATATGCTTTAAATGACTACAAAGAAGACTAGAAAATACTAGCAAAACAGCAAAGAAGTTCTCCAACCAGAAACATAACCCACTGATAACTATATTCAACTGCCCACATTGAGCAGTTATGTAAATCTGTGATTCAGACCCAAAGAAATTCATACTATTGCAGAATTACCTAACCATTGAAAATAAAAGTACAACAAATAATGTGGCCCTTCTTCTTGATTTAGACACCGTTTCATTTGTTTGTTTATATACTATGTTTCACGATTCAGCCTATTCTAAACAGAGTTCTTAATTCTCCTTTATTTCAAGCTTCTTTACTTCTGGATTTGTGCAAGTCTCAATAAATCTGCTTTGGTACAGTGTTGGTATTATGTGCTATCTGTGCTGCTACAGTCCCCTGTCTGTGGAACTTTACTCATGTCATGGCATACGTCTGCTTGCTGAAATCATAGGGATGTCACAGGGATCAGTGTTCTAATGTTAGCGATTTATTTGGAAAATGAGTTATCTGGTGGTCATCTTTACAGCTCACTGAATCTAAATAAACCTTACTTGCACCCGAAGCTTCTATCTGGTTTGTGAGTATTCAACACAGGTGACAAGCTAGCTATAATGCCAGGATACTCTCGTGGGTGATAGCAGACTTCACAGATAGACATAACGAGGCTGAAGAGCACCAGATTGATGTTGATGGACCCACAAGTATCAGTTTGATTCCTCAGCACATCTCATCATTTGGAAATCGATCGGAGTACCTGTGTGGTGCTGTGAGGAGCATGGAATGCTCTGAAACTATTAATCTTCGCCTCTCTGCCCTGTGTTGGTGCTATTTCCTCATACAACTGGTGAGAGTATTCAGCTGGAGTGTTTAAGGCTTGGTAAGAGATTTAATATGAGCCGTACACTATGTAGAAACAATACCTCAGAACTAGGCTGCAATCTTGTACGATTGGGCTGTATTTCTCTATATAAGCTCCACTGGTTGTAGAAACGGGCAGCCGTCTTACTCCTTTGGGATCCATTCTATAGTTTCAATTATAGGATTGTTGTTCTACGCGACTCTACGGGGAATGTTGTAATTTCTTCACGATGTTATGATGCATTGTACTAAGCGTCTACACTGGTACACCTTTTGATACAATTATAGAGGCTTATCACACAGTACATTTGAGGTAAGCTCATCCTTTGGGTGTTGGTATTTCAATTATTGTGTGGATAATTGTGTAATTGATAAGTCGCTTAAAACTTGAGTATCAGTAGTTTTATACAGATACCAGAGAGTGTTGGATTTTTTCATCCTTTAGTTATATACAAGCATGACTGCTACATTTTTTTTGCAACCTCCACAGTTTCATTCGGAAAAAGGAGAACCCTTATTGGCCTGGAAACAGTGAAAAAAAGTTATTGGTCTCATATCTTTTTGACATCAGAGAGAAGACATTTTCTGTAGTAAGGAGACAAACAGTACTGCTTCACAATTTGGGTGTGAAAGGGAGTAATATTTATGAGAATCTCAAAAAGATACCAATGGGAAGAGGAGATGGAGAACCTGGTTACTTGTATGAAATGTCAGTTCTAATGCTTGAACGTCGTTTTGGGTCACAAGCCAACACTGTTGGAGAGACATACAATTTTCACAAGTGTGTAAGGAAAAGCAGAGAAAATTAGGAAATATGTAATTGAAGACATTAGCACTTACATGTGAATTTGAAGCTTTAACTGTTTCCTTGATTAGGGGTCAACTAGTTGTCCTAGTGTATAGGAAAAACATCCTACAGAAAACCCAGATCTTAGGAAAGCTTTTGCAGGTATAGAGGTAATTGAGAATACTAGCACATGGGTGTGTAAGAGAGGAGTGATGGCAAGAGTAAAGATGCTCATTGTTGGAGTGTTTAATTGAGTGAGCAGAGAGTCAACAAAGTAGGAGATGATTATATTCAACTTGTAAGGGGGATGACAAACCCAAGAATAGTAGAATAGAGTTCAGTGGCAAGTGTTTTAAGTATGGTAGTGAGAATCACCTTTCTAACAGCACTTTCTGGGTTCTTTGCGAGACATACTGTGTGCAAGAATTGTTGGAAGAAGTAGCATTACGCTAGAGTATGTAAAAGCACGAAAATTCATAGTGTGTCTTTAGTTGAGAGTGATGAAGTGATTCTGAGTGTCAATAGGGATCTTCTTGTGATGCCTGAATGTGCAATTTTGATTCGTGGTAAAGCTACGAACATGTTGACTGACTCTCGCTCTCCATACACCATGGTTGGGGATCAAAAATGGGAGAGTTTTCTGTTTCTGAAAATATTGAGTTGCTGCCATCAAATATTAATCCAGTAGGTTATGGTTGGGTCAAAATGTATATACTTGGTTACAGAGTAATAAGGATACAAATCTGGGAGAGGGAGTAAGTGGGAAAGTGTTATGTGACCCAAAGAGGGGACAATTTACTAGGGTGGAGTCGCCAAGGTGACATGGGTATCGCACTTAACCCAAATGCCACTGAGGGAGAGCTCTCGAATACAAATTCTGTGGACAACTCAAATTTTTCCTGTGAATTTACGGATATTTTCCAGAATACCCTAGGTTATCTGAAGGGGTTTCAACATAAGATCACTCTCAAGAAGAATGCTGTTCCTTTTGTACATAGGATGAGGCAGGTTCCTCACTTAGGTGCCCTAAAGAAAGAACTTCAGAAACTGTTGAATGCAGCTATCATTGAAAAAACGAAATCACCTGAATGGCTTGCCTCACTAGTTTTGGCACCCATGGAGACTGGAAACCAAATCAAGATTTGTGTTGACTTGCTGATCTCAACATACACATTTGGTTTGATAGACAATCTCTGCCCAATATCTCTGAATCCCTTGTGACCCTGGCTGTGTGATGTACTTGTCATCAACCTATCACTAGATTACTTTACATGTTGAATCCAGACACTTAACGTCTTTTGTCACCCTTTTGGGAGCATATACATTCCTCCAAATGCTCTTTGGATTAGCATAAGCCGTAGCTTGTTTCTAAAGGGTGGTGAAGAAAGTTTTATCCGATACATCCTGAGTTTTTGTATTTTGTTTTAAATATATATATATATCTTTTAGTAGCAGCAAAAAAAACTGGTACTTCTACGCACTACATCTGCCCCAACTGTCTTTGCCAGAAAACTGGGCAAAAGACCCCTAGAGGAGCTAATTCAAATTTAGAAGGCAAAGTGTGTTTCAGCAGCAGTTTATGGGAGCTGGGTTTGGGGGTTTGTTAACCTGCTCCCAATTCAGAGAGTAGAAAATTCCTTCTTAAAATATATTTTATCTGTCCTGAATGGTACCTCAGCTTGCATCTCTCATGCAGAGTTAGGACCTACATTTATCTCTGATCTTATCAGGCTTGAGCCTGTCCTATTATGGCACAGGCTCTGGACTAAAGGGGAGGCCAAACTGAATAGATATCCTATTAGACATTTTAAAACTGGAGAGTGCAATGAGGATACCATGGCTAAGATATGTTTATAATTGTTTAAAGATCTTGGCCATTTAGAGTATTTTACCAATCCTATTACTCTAGGGCAATATCAAGGAAGGAATTAAGATAAGATGGTATTCTGCTGCTAGATACCCTTAGAATGTCCTCTGAGATCTTAACACCCACAGTTCTGCATAATCAAATGGTTTTAATTACCTTTAATATTCAACCCTATTTAACCTTTGTTCCTGGGTCATACAACAGGTTTTTATTAACTCGATTTAGGTTGGGGGTCTTTCATCGACTAGTTACTTTTCCCACTCTGAACAAATGGTCTCAAGACCTCCAGGCTTGCCCTTGTGATAATACGTCCCCTCAATCTACGATTCATGTTACTCTTTTTTGTAAATGTTACTCTGTTGTAAGGAGCATATTTCTAGTACCCATTTTAAAACAGTATGGGCTCCGCCAATGTCGTCCTGCTTTCCTGGTACTACAATACCTAGAAAATGAGAATAGTGCTTTTAGGATAACAATTTTTCTGAAAAAAGTTTTGAGCCAAAGGAAACACATGCCTACCTGATTGTTTTTAATAAGATGAGGGCTTCTGTAAGTTTAATAATGTTTTAACGTTTTTGAATTGGAGTTTATGTAATACTTGATATGAATTTTAATGTATGGAATGTCTAATGTATTTCTAATTGTGTGCTTTTATGATTGCTTATTTAATCAATCGAATAAAGCCTACTTTGACTTTATATATATGTGTGTGTGTGTGTGTATATATGTGTGTGTGTGTGTGTGTGTGTGTGTGTGTGTGTGTGTGTGTATATGTGTGTGTGTATATGTATATATATACATGCATAAGCCAGGATACAGGTGACAAGCTAAGAAATAAAAGATTGGACCATAATAATAATCATACATGTCTCAGGCGTTATGTAATACAAATCATTCAACCACATTTTCACATCACCGCTGGCACCCATCTCCACCTTCCAACATCAGCTTATTAAGCAATGCAGACCATAATTCTAATTGTTCCATGAGTTTTTCATCGGTTCTTGCAGTCTTCACTTGCATCCCCTCTGCAATGGCCCACTATCTCAAATCCCTGTGCAAGGATGCCATGGACGGACCATGTGGCGTCATCTAATAGCAACTGAATGTTTTGCCAGTACCAACCCCATTAAGGCAACTTGTTTTCGTCCTTCAACTCTTGTGGCCTGGGTATGAGATAAGGTTTTGGTATTTCAAGATTACATTTTGGTCTCAGGCTGGACAAGTGTGAGCATCCTAAAGTTTTATGGCATGTGTTGGTTAGAATGCACAGTTCTTCTACAAGGGACACACATTCTCTTCTGAATGGAGTAGCCCCAAGTTGGAATTAGCAAAAAGTATAATTGAAACACATTTGCCTAGTAGTAATCATCAAGTGTGTTCTTTTCTGGTATTAGCAGAATTTTGCTCAAGGTTTGTTCTCAATTTTGCCAATTTGTCTTTGCCTCTGAGATCGCGTTTAATTTGAATGAAAAATGCATCAAAGTCTTTGAATAAATTAAAAAAAGTATTGCTGTTTTATCTACAACTGGTCAAGTTGATACACGTAACAAAACATTGCTATCCACTGATGTTAGTTTGTCTGGGTTAGGGCCTGTTCTTTTTCAAGTTGGTGATGGAGAGGAAAAGGTGAAGCATTTGCATCATGCTCTGTTAAAAGTGCTGAAAAGAGTAGAGTACAGTTAGGAAGGAACATCAAAAAATAGAGTCCATGAAATCTTTCCTTCAGGTTTCGGTAACCTTTTATTTTTTTATTTTTTCAAATTTCCTGATTCTTCAACGAGTTGCTTCAATCGAAAATACAAAATCAATTTGTATATCACAGTTGCATTTTCTATAGATCAACAGCCTTTCTGCCTACGCGTTTCGTCCTTCCCTTAGGACTTCATCAGGGCTGTAATAATAAACAAATAAACATACAATTTACACCCGATTTTCACAATATACCAAAACCATGTGATGCAACAAACATTTAGTTTAAATGACCTGATTCTAATACAGACACTTCCTATACTAATGATATATAGCACCCCTCACCAAATGAAAAAGGCAACAGTGACTTCTATAAACTGAATAAATTAACAGTTTACAATAAACTATAGTAATGATTGTTAGAATTCACACACCTTGTATTTTAGAGAGAAGAATTCTCTTCTTTTTCTAAACATCGATTACTTTGTGTCATAAATTTGCGGCGCGCAACCAGATATCTGTAGTAAATGGGAAATGAAAATGTATTGAAAATTCTCTTCTCCATTTAGTTTAAAAGAATTCATCCATCTCCCTTTCTTACATGTTAGAAAATCACATTCCCTAACGTTACTCATTGAACCAGTGTAACCTGATATATGAACTTATGTCTACATAAATACATACATAATTATTATGTCCTTATAATAAAGATCCCTCTTCTTGTTCTGAAAATGAAATATTACTGGTCCCTTATTAACAGCGTGCCCCCAAATCTCTGTGATGGATGAGGAATAAAACCTGTCTTAAACATTAATATCATAGATAGTTTCCAATTGAGGCTACTCAAGAACTCCTTACTTTTATATTAACAAAGGTCGCACTAACCTAAATTGATCTTTGAAATAGAAACGTCTCACACCTAATTCCTTATTAAGTCTCTAAAAAATAATAAGAAAACAAAAGGTCCCCATTGAATTAGTACCTAGCAGTATTTACTAAAATCGGGAGGTGAACAATGGGAAAGCTCAAACCTACCTTGAATTCCATCAATTCTTATTTCTCATAATTTCTTCAATACTCCTCTTTTCACTATGTTCAAAAGATAATCACTGTGTAAAAAATCAAAATCCAAGAACCAGATAATTAATCACAATACTGCCACCCAAAAATATTATTCAACTAGACCGTTTTTAGCTAAAGTCATCCATTACCTCAACTACTGTCATTCGAGATTTCAAAACATATCTTGATCACGTGTTACCAAACTAGTAGCACCTGATTTTACCCCTCCATTACCTAAAAACCCGCAGCTATTGACCAATTCCAGTAAGACGGGCGAGATTATGGCATTATAGAAAACTACCTTGTCAAGCAAATTTGGAGACAAGAAGATATAATCAATAATAGTCTCACTAGCCTTAAATGTAAAGTAACGATCAGCAAATTTAATAAAAGCAGGTTCAATAAGATCAGCTTCAGCCAAAAAGCCCTCTAGGGCAACACCCTGGGGGGAGTGCTCAAAATGAGGTGTCTCTGAAATTGTGTGGACCAAATGATCAGTGATATAGCAATGACGGTCGCATAAATGTATATTAAAATCACCCAAAAGTATAATATGATAAAATGTGGATTGATTTTTCCTATATTCAACTAAGAAAGTGTTCAATTTATTCAGATGTTGATTAATAACGTCACTATCGCCTGAATTATAAAAATTAATAAGTAATAATGTGAAATTATTTGGACAACTTACTTCTAATATAAGAAGATTGAACGAGTCAACCTCAAGTCTTCTTAAGGTACCATTTATCTTATGGGATAGAAGAAACATCAATCCAGCCTTTGCTCTTCCAGCCAACGACAGGCGTGCGGATAGGGAATAAGATATGAACCCATCCAGCCAGAAACCATCCCCCTTATCCCATGTTTCTTGAAGAGCGATTATATTGTACCGGTTTATAGCATTCAACCATAATGGGTCGTCTCTTTTAGATTTAAGGCCTGCAATGTTCCAGCTAATAATTTTACAGCTTAGGGTGGAATCTGCTCTACTGTCATCTAATCCATGAACTATTTGGGGCAAAACTACTCTAACCACCCCTGACCCCACTGGTCAATCGTTCTGATCCATTAGGGTAAGGGGAGGAAATCTATTTGAAACTAGCGTCCCTCCGTCCTTTGGTGTAGGTAATAAAGTTGTCTTTTTTAGTAATGTTACATCAGCCTCATTATCCTTACCAACATACGATCCGCTAGCAAAATCATGTGAGAAGGTCCGCCCCAATTGGGGAGGACTAATGTGAGCTCGCAGCGCCCTAGAGAGAGGGTAGAAGAAACCCAAAGGAACAGCTCTAATATCACTCCCAATTGGTTCAGTTGCATTCCAAAACAGCCTCTCGGCTATATCCTGATTATTAAAATTGACTATAATACAGTCACCTGGGACGCGTTTAGGGCCATTACCCACCCATCCAACTCGTCTAGCCATTATGATATGGGCGGATATCCCAGCGGGACCAGAGGAATGATGCTCACACCAATTATTTGTCTTGCGCAATAAAGCCTCTGTAGATTCAGTTTCATAAGTACTTAAAGGTGGGACCCCTACTAGAATTGCAACCAAAGGAGTGGCCTCTGGGGGTAAATTAATTTTGCATGTATTAGGACATAATTTTTTCCCCTGCCGAACCACAATCTTATTAAATGCCACATTCATGCCTACCTCAGTAAGATTAACACAACTTTTATCTCTAGATGGCATGAGACCTTCGCCTACACCTCGACCATTAGACCCCAAGTGGCTAACTGCAGCCTCGAGTTGTGGCCCAATCAAAGGTGTAGGCTGGTGACCCACTAAGTGTTTTCCTCAAGGGTCTACAACAACCTCGGGGCGAGGGGACAAAGATGGTTTCAACCGTGCATTAACTTGTTAGGTACATTTTGCATCAGTTCTAAAAGAATCTATCATAGAATCCAAACGGTCACATTTTCTCCTCAGGTCCGAAACGCACATATTCATAGTGTCAATAACTTCTTTGGCAATGTTAGTCAATATGGCCTCAAACCGAGTAGAGAAAATCTCTTCCACCAGGTTCCGGAGCACTAATTGAGTATTTCCATCCAGCACGGAAACAGGCTTTATTTGACTTGTTTTTAGCCCCTTTTGTTTTTTACTAGATTTTTTGGCTGAACCCCGAGCCCCCTGTAGCCTAACAAATGGGCCTTTAGTCAACTTTACCCCATCCGTAGCAGGCACTTGCAATATTGTATCCCCATCTCCTATACCGATACTATCAGTCACCGGGGATACAGAAACAGTGTTTGGTCCATTAATCACCACCACCACAGGATCCAGGGGTATAGGGGTTACTGATGGAAGTCCATTTTCTAGGATATCTTCACCCTCCTTATTACTTAAGCCCAGTTCCCTTTCGGCATCTTCTATTTCATTATTCAGCACTCCCACAGCCGAGGTCAGGTATGAAATTATAGATGACGACTTCCGTGGCACTTTAGCATTCGCTCCCCCCTGCACTTGATTCCCAAGCAGTTTTCTCTTACCCATGTTGTAGCAGTTGGAGATGTGGCCCAGCCCAGCCTCCTCCGGTCTCCGACGGGCGCGGATGGGCCCGCCCTTGGCCCGGGCTGTGCCCGCGCGTGTCCTGTGCTGCGTTTGCCCCTCGCTGTTTTTGAGGGCTCCAGGCGCCTTCTAGTGACGTCGGTTCTCAGCGCTATGCCGGGCCTTCTGGGAATTGTAGTGCCCGGTAGGAATGCTGTTCCCCTCACGGCGGTGCGTGAAGCAATAAGGCCGTTCCCCTCACGGCTACGCTAAGACAGATTTTAGACGTTCACCTCATGGCGTCCATGGAAGTAATAAGCGCGTCCCGCGCTGCGTTTGCCCCTCGCTGTTTTTGAGGGCTCCAGGCGCCCTCTAGTGACGCCGGTTCTCAGCGCTATGCCGGGCCTTCTGGGAATTGTAGTGCCTGATAGGAATGCCGTTCCCCTCACGGCGGTGCAGGAAGCAATAAGGCCGTTCCCCTCACGGCTACGCTAAGACAGATTTTAGCCGTTCACCTCATGGCGTCCATGGAAGTAATAATTGTAATAATTGTTTTCTTATTATTTTTTAGAGACTTAATAAGGAATTAGGTGTGAGATGTTTCTATTTCAAAGATCAATTTAGGTTAGTGCGACCTTTGTGTGTTAATATAAAAGTAAGGAGTTCTTGAGTAGCCTCAATTGGAAACTATCTATGATATTAATGTTTAAGACAGGTTTTATTCCTCATCCATCACAGAGATTTGGGGGCATGCTGTTAATTAGGGACCAGTAATATTTCATTTTCAGAACAAGAAGAGGGATCTTTATTATAAGAACATAATAATTATGTATGTATTTATGTAGACATAAGTTCATATATCAGGTTACACTGGTTCAATGAGTAACGTTAGGGAATGTGATTTTCTAACATGAAAGAAAGGGAGATGGATGAATTCTTTTAAACTAAATGGAGAAGAGAATTTTCAATACGTTTTCATTTTCCATTTACTACAGACATCTGGTTGCGCGCCGCAAATTTATGACACAAAGTATTCGATGTTTAGAAAAAGAAGAGAATTCTTCTCTCTAAGATACAAGGTGTGTAAAGTCTAACAATCATTACTATAGTTTATTGGAAACTGTTAATTTATTCAGTTTATAGAAGTCACTGTTGCCTTTTTCATTTGGTGAGGGGTGCTATATATCATTAGTATAGGAAGTGTCTGTATTAGAATCAGGTCATTTAAACTAAATGTTTGTTGCATCACATGGTTTTGGTATATTGTGAAAATCGGGTGTAAATTGTATGTTTATCTGTTTATTATTACAGCCCTGATGAAGTCCTAAGGGAAGGACGAAACGCATAGGCAGAAAGGCTGTTGATCTATAGAAAATGCAACTGTGATCTACAAATCGATTTTGTATTTTCGATTGAAGCAACTCGTTGAATCAGCAAATTTGAAAAAATAAAAAAATAAAAGTTTACCCAAACCTGAAGGAAAGATTTCATGGACTCTATTTTTTGATGTTCCTTCCTAACTGTACTCTTTTATTGATTGTGGTTTTGATGACAGTGAACCACAGGAAGTTGAGCATCTAACATTTTTCAATTGGGTGGTACTGTATGTGTTAGTTGCGCACATTGTGTTCCCTTACTGTCATTGTTCTCAGAGTCTTGCTGAAAAGAGTAGTCCGTGTCTGAGCGTGAAGCTCTGGCGATGTCATAAGATGTTCAACATTTCAAGTTTATCTTGTGGGTTGTACCATTCACTTTGAGTCTTGATCGCCATCTCCTTAAAAGGTGATCTGAATGATTGATTCTAATTTTCATGATGAATATGTTCCAGGTGCAAGCAACAAGGTGGTGGGCTGTTTGTCTAGCTATCCTCTTCCTTGTGTTGAGGAGTTGGATGAACCTGTTCTGGTTGGTCGGGTAAAGGAGAACACCTTGATTCCAGAGTAATGGAGCAGGTTTTAATAATGCTGATTAGACTCTCATGGCTGTGTCTGTGTGTCTCGAGTTTGTGATTAAAGGGTGGCCTGATATGAAGGAACTGTCCAGTTGCTTCAGGGGGATATTGGAATGTTCATGATGAGTTAAGCCTCTTGGAAGGAAAGGTATGTAGAGGATCATGTGTTACATTCCTCACCAGGGCTGCCAGAGAAAGTGATACATTTGGCCCATGTGGGTCATTTGGATAGAAGTCTAACCAAAGCAAGGTTAAGACAGTATAACTGATAGCCGGTGTTGATCGTCAGGTGGAAGCTTTAGTAAAGGATTGTTGATCTTGTGCAGCACATAAGAGCAAAGTGACATGACCTCATTTGCCACCAGTTGAAGTGACTTCGGGATCCTGGATGAAGTTGGGTCTGGACATTGTGGGTTCATTTGAACTTTTGTCTCATAATGAATTTTATGTTTTATTGCTGGTTGCCAATACTTCCAGGTGCCTGAGGATCTAATGTCACAGTGTATTTAACTCTAGAACTGTATTAGAATTCCTTAAAGAAGAATTTGTGAAGGAAGGTGTACCACAGTCCTTGCTAATGGACCATGGTATTCAGTTTATTTTGCAGGACATGCAAAATTTCTTAGAAGGTCTTTCTATTTTACATTTGAAGACTGCTCTCTATTCTCCACAAGACAATAATTTTGTTGTGCAGATGAACAAAGTGGTTAATAGTTGGGTTCAGAGGGCTGTTGAGAACAAGGTAATGTTAACAGTGGTACTTCGTGAAACTTAGTGGGCCCATAGGGTCACACAACATCACTTTAGATCTTTTTTCACCCTGAGAGTTACACTACTAAATTCCAAGCTCAGTCTGTCATGGTTGAAGATTAAGATATGATAAAACCCTCCCTGATGAAAGATAGATGAAAGACAAGAGATCAAAATAAGTATAAGACACATATGATGCCAAGCATGCCACAAAATGACTTGGAAGGTGGGTAACAAAGTCCTGATCAAAACAACGTTGTCATGTGAAGACACATCTAACCAAATTTATGGAACATTTCATCATAAGCAAGGTTAAGAGAAATGTGGGAATTCTGGACTCCCTCAACGTATGGAACATGATCTGGGTAATTAAAGCCTAACCTGCAATTTGCTGGGAACTGAGTCTAAACATGGTCGCTCCTTCATAGTTCTGTAAGATAATTTGTGAAGTCTCTAAATAACTAAAAAGGGTTTTTACTTACATTTTTCTGGCCAACTTATTCTGTGAAGGACGTATGGTATGTTGGTTGATTGTTAGACAACAGTTTTGTACTGGTTCTCTGTGTAAGATATTCTTCATTTGGTTCATGTTTATTATCTTTTGTTCCATTGTAACCTTTCCATGCAAAGTTCTGATAGCGCGGAAAATGAGTATTCCATTTTACAGTTCAACCTGTAATTTACAATGAGGATCCCCAACTCCACCCCAGCTCCTCCTCAGGTCGAAATGATCTTTGCTACCATTTTAGAATGGAGCATCAAATTCAAACATCTCAAATAACATCAACTATTAGCCTTAATGTATTAGTTAATGGTGAGAGGTTTGGTAAGGATTTCAAAACCTTTTCTATTCATTTAAGTTTAGTATTTTGTTTTTGTCTTTTTATTCAATTAGTAAAGCTAAATCCATTTACAGAAATACCAAGAAAAATAACGGTTAAAGACAGCAGATAAAATAACAGCGTGTTCCATAAAGGAAATAGTCCCTATCAATAAACTAGAAGGGTCTTAAGTCTATCAGAACCCATAAACAGTTCCTTGGAAAAGAGTAAGAGTTTTGGAGATTGCAATTAGTAGCTATGAGAAGTCGAACTCCCCATAAAGAGCAGTTCTAGAAACTCAGCCTGGTCTCTCAAACAGTTGCAGTAATAACCTTCTAAATGAAGTGCAAGGGAGCACCATCTGTCTAGCCTCATCAAGGCATAACCCTCTAGCTAGATACACATACATACAATCTAAAAACAGATATATCCATGCAGCAGTGCATAAAATTATCTCAGGCCAATAGGGAAGAATCTTCCAATGGTCTGCCGTTTCTTCCTTCGATTCCTACAGTAAATGCACAAGAGGACATGTTGCTATTGAGATGTTATTAAGCCTTTATACAATTGTTGAATCCCTGGTGAGATTCTCATGAAAACCTTTGCAAACTGTTAAACTGTTAAGTGTTCCATTGTGTAACAATGGACTTATCTATAAAATGAAATATTTTCTATTACCACATGTCCTGGTTAGATCATGAGAACTTTAAACAACATTATTTATTCTAATATACTGTCTTTCTATTCTAACGTTCTGAGTAAAGCATACAGAAAGTATATTATTACGATAAAATCATAGGATATGTGGAAGGAAAGGAATACATTTTTAAACAGGACATTTCACAGCGATGATGCGTTTTAACGAATAAATCAAAATGTTTCAGTGTTTTCTAAAATACATTAATTGGATTCAAATGAGGGAGGAAAGCAAGAATAAACGAGGACTACTTGGGCCTAGCAGTGAAAGTATGGAAAAAATTAGAGCTTTTTGCAAAAATTAAAGCTGCACGTTTACACTTGGCAAATTAAAGAGGGCACATTTTCTTCACGTTCTAGTCAGCATGCATTTTCCACATTAATGTCTAAGTAGCTGTCAGCTTGAATGATTGTTTATTCTAATCTAAAAAAATATATACTCTAACAGTTCTAATGTATATTCAATTAAGATTTGCGCTTCCTAATTCCCCTTTGGATCAGTTTTCTTTAAGGGTGGAAGGTGTGTTATGATATACGTGTAGTTACAATCCCCTGGCTATAGAACTTTACCCATATCGTGGCATGTGTCGTTTTGCTGTAATCATGGGGATGTCGCAGGGATCAGTGTTCTAATGGTGGCAGTTATTTTAGAGATGAGCTGCTTGGGAGCTGATTGTATTCCATACGTCTCACTGAATCGAAATAAATCCTCCTACCTGAACCCGGAGCTTCTTTCTGGTTTGTGAGCTTTTAAAAACCTCTTATTTTGGGGAATTGCTTTCAGTAACTAAATACCCAATGGGTAGAGGTCAGTTGTATTTTACCGATGAGTTGATAATAACAACTTTCTGTACCTCTTCTCCTCTATGGAGATTCCTCTAGTGTTTGTTCCAGCATCTTCATCCATTTCGTATAATGGTTTATTTACAAAAGAATCAGGCTTATTTGTTCCTGTTTACGTGTACTACTATTCTTCCTGTTATTTTTGCTTTGTCACCCCTCTGAGAGGAAAAACTTTGTTTATCAACACTGTAATTATTAGGATACACCATTCCTATGTGGATTCACAAATCATATTTGTATATATCAATAACAGTCGCATTTGGGTCTCCATAGTCTAATAAATTTACATTGTTCCAGAAGGCATAGCCCTCCTTACGCCACAGTGCCTTCAGATAAGCTTGGCACAATATAGACTGTCTTGTTTAAAAAAAATCTTTTTTATTGAATTTTTACCATTTACTAAGCATGTTCAGATTATGCAGTTTTTCGGGTAGTTGCAGTGTAGAATATTTGTTGACAGGGGCATCACTGATATTCATACCAGTCATAATTTACAGTGTCCGACGGTTCATTTATAGTTTTTAAGTGATTTATCAACTTTAGATATCATCGTTTTATGTTGTCTGATATTGGTCGTCTTGCCTTGGATGTAGACTGCTGGTGTCAACTTAACTGTATATATTATGGCTTACGCTGTGCAACTGTATTCTGCTTGCATCTAACGCGATATGTCTTTGAACTGTGAAAGCGGGTAATAACGGAACTGTGGCAAAACAATACTTTTTAATTTGTATTTTTTTTAATTGGCATTTAATAATTTATACATAAACATATACTAAGATGTACAGATTGGGATATATATATATATATATATATATATATATATATATATATATATATATATATATATATATATATATATATATATATATATATATATATATATATATATATCCAAAGTAGAGAAAAAGCAATCCCAGTGCGCTCTCAGGAGACAAAGCCACAGACACGAAATGCAAAGAGGGGTTGTTTATTCCACAACGCGTTTCAGCTCGGAAGCCTTGATCACGTGGAAGAATGTGTATAACAGGGTAACTGATAAAGTTGTAATTCATAAACATGGACATGGGACTGAAAGGCCAGCCCAAAGGCATATTCGCCGACTATGGCAGACATGTTGGAATGTGCAACAAAGAGTAATAATTGTCTGGGTTTGCATACATAATTATCAAGTGATCAAACAACAATGTAATTGAAATAATGCATGAATAAAATACAATGTTTCAAATATATACGCTACACGAAAATAATAGGAAAAATGCCTAGAATCAAACGAATTGTAGCGTTATTGTGAGTAAATGCATAGTGCTTGCGAACTCGAGAACGGGGCTGGTGCCTGGCATAGGCTCATCAAAAACAAATTAAATGTATGACCCAACTGGGTTTGGATAAGGGGATAACATAAAATGAATGAAGTAAAATGAAATGTGAACCCAAATGGGTTCGCGTTACGATAGGTAACAGCGTGTATGTCAGGCAGAAGGGTCAATTTTGTATGAAATACAACCTGAGGGTCAAATACCCCAGGAAAATAAGTATAGTGCATGAGTCCCATAAAGTCCAAAATTAATGGAATGCCGATAAAATCAGTTACCGTGCTCGAAAACGTGAAGAAACGGAAGGAAGGGTAGGTGGCCCGTGCGGAGTGAGTGCCAGTGAGAGGGCACCTTCCTTTCTTCCTGAAATGAAAAAACACAAACAAAAGACATTGTTAAAATTGCCATGGCAAATACTCATAAAAGTACATACATAGTCAAATGGGAAGAAGAATCTCAGACCTGTAATCAGAAAAATGAATATCATGAGGTGAGCGAGAGAACTAAAATTGCCACATAGTTAATGATACAGACATAAAACAGTAGTAATCCTGACAAATGGTTATTCCTTTAAATGAACGGACAATTCTTCATCAAAATTGAGGCCCCCTGGGTGTTTGGTTTGAAATTGGACTATGTACTTGGACTCACGTTGCCTTAATTTGAGTACCCTGTTGCCTCCTCTAAAATTGATTGTAATTTGTTCCAATATGAAAAAAGTGAGGAGTTCAGGGTTAGAAAAATGTGTTTCTTCAAAGTGGCGGGCCACTGGGTATTTCACATCTTTGTGGATTATGGCTCGGTAATGTTCAAGGACACGTTTTTTGGCAGGCAGGGTGGTGCTGCCAATATACCAACGAAGACAGGGACATTCAATGACATAGACAACAAAAGTGGTGCTGCATGTCAGAAATTCTCTGATTTCTTTCGTGACGCCATTATAATTGAGTTTGTTGCGGAACTTGCTGTTCTTACAGGCCTTACAATGGCCGCAAGGGTAGAAACCCTCGAGGCCATGTTGATGTCTGGTAGGGTAAATGGTGACATCACTTCTCACCACCATGTCCCTAATGCTCCTGCCTTTGCGATAGGTGATACTTGGTCTGTTAGGTATGGTCTCACCAATTATATTATCGCATTTAAGAATGTCCCAATGTTTGGCTATAGTTTTGTGTATACTGCTAGAGTCAGAGTTAAAAGTCATGATCATCCTGGTGGTGTTAGTGGTGTCATCATTTGTCTCAGTGGGTTTGTCTGAAATGGTATTCTCCCTGGGTATGGCATCCGCTCTAGTTTTGGCTCTCTGGAGAACCCAGTTAGGGTATCCCCTGAGCTTGAAACGTGAGATCATCTCCCTGCTGGTGGTTTCATATGTCTCTGGGGTGCTGCAATTCCTCTTTGCCCTCAACAGTTCGCCGTAAGGGATACTCCACTTGAGTATCTCCGGGTGGCTGCTGAGGGCATGCAGCACACTGTTGCCTGCAGTTGACTTTCTAAAGAGAGTAGTTTGCATGGCATTGTCAATGATTTCTATCTTGACATCTAGAAATTCTGCACTGTTTTTGCTGATATGGCTGGTCAAGACAATGTTGTTATCATTGATGTTGAGTTTGTCAATAAATTTGGTGGCTTGTTCTTCATCGCCATTCCAAATGACAAACAAATCATCAATGTAACGCATCCATGTGGTGACTTGGTCGAGATCTTGTTTGTACTCAGGGTTGGTGAATACTTGTTCCTCCCACAATCCCATAAAGAGATTGGCCAGACTTGGGGCAAAGCAAGAACCCATAGCGATCCCGACCAACTGTCTGTATAGTTCACCGTTGAACAAAAAAATATTGTTGGTCAGACAGTGATGGATCATTTCAATAATCATGGCACTGTGGTCTCTGAGACGTAGGGGTCTGGATTTGAGATAATATTCACATGCCTCTATGCCCTGACGGTGGTCAATAATAGTGTAAAGTGACTGTACGTCCAGAGTGATGAGACAAGAATTGGTTTCCCATGTGATGTTATTGAGTTTTTTGAGGAAGTCTTTTGTGTCCCTGATGTAACTGGGAAGATTACTGACATATTCTCTCAAAAAATGATCAATATATTTGGAGACATGCTCCGAAACACTGCCCCTGGAGGATACAATAGGGCGCCCGGGGGGATTTTTGGGGTCTTTGTGCAATTTCGGAAGAAGATACAGTGCAGGAAGGATAGGATGGTCATTCTTTAAATAGGTATATTCCTCCCACTCAAGTAGACCTTTCTCTCTCCACATGATAAGCTTGTCCCATAGTGTGGTGATGCTGGTATTATATCTGTCAACCCTGATATGTTCATAATAACGGGTGTCAGAAAGTTGCCTAATGGCTTCAGTGATATATCCGTCCCTGTCTAAGATGACAACATTGCCGCCCTTGTCAGCAGGGCGGATGATGATATTGTTGTCCTCAATCAATGATTTAAGTGATTGTCGTTGTGTGTAAGTTAGATTGTTGTATTGGTTTCTCTTCTTACTGTGTCTCAGAGTGCATAAAGACTTGGTGACGCAATCATGAAATGTATCGATAGGATCATAAGGAGATGTTGGAAAGAAGGTGGATTTTGGTTTGAAGCCTGAGGAGGCATGACTGTCAGTGGAGAGGCCGACTATATCAGCAACTTGAGTTGTGCTCAGTTGTTCTCCACTGTTGGCACCCTCCGTTCCTGAGCTGCAATTCTGATCAAGAACTATCATATCACTCAGTATCTCAATATCGCTTAATGTGATGTTGTTCAAATGGTGCGATGCATTAGACAAGTTCTTACTGGGATTGTTCAATCTTTTGAGTTTGTGCCATTTTTTTAATTTGAGTTTTCTTACAAACTTAAAGATATCAATTCTGGTATCAGTGAAGTTGAAAGGAGCAGAGGGGCAGAAAGAAAGACCTAGGCATAAAGTCATTTTTTCAGTTTCAGTGATGTTTCTTTGAGATAGGTTGACAACTGTTTTGTTTACCGTAATGGAATCCATTAATAGTTCTTTCTTGGGCGAGTTCTTGTTCCCACGGTGCCCCTGGCTCTGCCTCTTCTGCCATCGCTGCTGAAGTCTCTTAGTCCTGTTTCGTCGTTTCCTCGGCCTCTGCCGCGACCTCTTCCCCTCTGCCCCCGTGTTCTGGTTGCCGGAGTGTCCTGCCTCGTCCTCCTGCTCCGGCGCAGATGGCGGTACTCCTCTAAAAAATTCACGGGTCTGTTGTTGGTTTCAGTGATTGGGGACGCTTCTGTTGAAATGTCTGATTCTGTACCACTGGCGGTAGATGTAGATGCTGTCGAGATAAGGAGGTTCTCACTTGTGGGTACGATATTGGCCACTTTGGTGTTGTATAGATAGTCGAATTTTTTGCTAAACGTGAGGATCCTCCCACTATCATAGTCATTATAATCCCTATTCAGCTTGCGTTCTTTGCGCGCTTTAATCTCCTCTTCGTGTTTGGCCAAGCGCTCTTTCATGATGGTAATGGAACTTTCTACAGTTGCAGTGTCAGAATATTTTTTCAAGTCTTCTGTCAATTCTTGTATCTGTTTGAGAATGTTGTCTCTGTCAATCCACGCATACTTAATTAAGATTTCTAGCATTCTCTTGGAGCTGATGGCCGAATTTTCAGACCATTCAGTCAGCATGTTGGGATTCGGTGTCTCGTATGTCGGGGTTATGAATATACGTAACCCCCTTGGAACCATGTTTTGGTCCACATAATTCTGGAGTGAAGTCGCCTCCCACCACTTCGAGATCTCCGATCTTTTCAATTTTTCAAGAGTCTTTATTTGTTCATCTATTGAGGAAATGTGACTCACTGTAGGTTCAGTGGCAATTTTGTCTCTCGATTTCCTCGAAAACATAACTAGGGCAGCTGCCCTTCTTTCTTCTTCCTCATTCATATTAAACAACCCCTTAGTGTGAAAGTAGTGTCTGTAGTGAGCCTCCCCCTGTGTAACTCACAGGTTCCTCCTGCCAAACATGGTCGTCTCTGATAGACCGTGACGAATAATAGGTGTGCACTAGAGTGAAAGTGCCAATGTCCTGGTGCGAATGGTGCAGTGTTATAACCAGAAATGCGGTTCACTCTAGAGGCTCCGTAGCGGTAACGGGCACAGTGGACGTACATACAGAGGGAATCCAAATCTAAAACTGCTTCTTCCGGACTGTACGCGAACCACTCACCAGGGTAAATGTGTCGCGCACTGGTACGTAAAGGCAGAGAAAGGAAACGGACTCACCTCGTTAATGTCGTCGAGTGCTGCAACGCATTGCACGATACACCATGGATGGCCGGTCTTGTTGCAGTCCTCCGTATTCCAATATTCACAAAAATGCCCCTTCCGACTGTATTGACCCAGATGGGAGGTGGCGCACACTCCGGCGGAGCGTGCCGGTAATTAAGTTCCAAAGTAGAGAAAAAGCAATCCCAGTGCGCTCTCAGGAGACAAAGCCACAGACACGAAATGCAAAGAGGGGTTGTTTATTCCACAACGCGTTTCAGCTCGGAAGCCTTGATCACGTGGAAGAATGTGTATAACAGGGTAACTGATAAAGTTGTAATTCATAAACATGGACATGGGACTGAAAGGCCAGCCCAAAGGCATATTCGCCGACTATGGCAGACATGTTGGAATGTGCAACAAAGAGTAATAATTGTCTGGGTTTGCATACATAATTATCAAGTGATCAAACAACAATGTAATTGAAATAATGCATGAATAAAATACAATGTTTCAAATATATACGCTACACGAAAATAATAGGAAAAATGCCTAGAATCAAACGAATTGTAGCGTTATTGTGAGTAAATGCAAATGTATATATGTGTGCAAAAAAGGAGAGAACTCTGGGTAGTTCCCAAGTTTAGGTGGACGGCAGCTCGTGTACAGAGCACCCTCAACACCAGCGACACTCGAAATTTGCTCACCTGAGCTGTAAAATGACAAAAGCCATTTATCACTCCAGGCACAGTATTATAGCTTTGGATTGGTGAAATACCATCCAAGCCAACCTGAAATGAATAAAAGCAACCCCTGACACGTGTTTCGCTGTCATTACAGCTCTTCAGAGAGGCTTAGCTTTGTCCAGACACAAGGGAGCACCCTGCATAAGTCAAAACAATACCATTGTAGGCATAGAGTTATGCATGTATTATGCAAAAAAGAAGGAGAGAACTCTGGGTAGTTCCCAAGTTTAGGTGGACGGCAGCTCGTGTACAGAGCACCCTCAACACCAGTGACACTCTAAATTTGCTCACCTCAAATGTCTGCTTTTCTATCAAAGTTTTTAAGCATAGGATTAGCGCAGTGCTATCCACGCCGAGATAGAAATGGACAAAGTCTTTTGCCATTTGTACAGCAAAGTCTTTAAGCATAGGATTAGCACAGTGCTATCCACGCTGAGCTGTAAAATGACAAAAGCCATTTATCACTCCAGGCACAGTATTATAGCTTTGGATTGGTGAAATACCATCCAGGCCAACCTGAAATGAATAAAATCAACCCCTTACACGTGTTTCACTGTCATTACAGCTCTTCAGAGAGGTTTCGCTTTGTCCAGACACAACGGAGCACCCAGTATGAGTCAAAACAATACCCTTGCAGGCATAGAGTGATGCATAAATTATGCAAAAAAGAAGGAGAGAACTCTGGGTAGTTTCCAAATTTAGGTGGATGGCAGCTCGTGTACAGAGCACCCTCAACACCAGCGACACTCTAAATTTGCTCACCTCAAATGTCTGCTTATATATAAATACATATATATATATATATCATACAATAACCATATTTGCAATTTCTTTTTTAAAGAAAAAAAAACTAACAACCAAAACTGGTCAGCATGGTAGAATAGCAATTACGATAATATACGGAGCACAGCAGTATCATTGAATCTGTAAAGGTTACACCCAGGTACGCACAATATAGTTTCATGATATTGTAGCCCTTCCCAACACCTGCATATTTATGGAGGATAACCACCAACATCATATTCTGATCTCAAGGTTGAATTGGTACATTTCTAATGGACTATGTACTTAGCAGAGAGTACCTCTCTGCTAAGGACAGGCCCATTGTATCTGTCAATGCACGAAGTGCAATAATATTCTACAATATAACTAGGTCTAGTTTCCCATCCTGGTTGCAGTGGGCAGCTCACTAGTTGGAGGTTGTCCGAACAGGGGAGTGTCTCGGCAAAATAATACTTAATGGGAAAGGGGTCTGAACTGTGGGACTGGCACTTAGGCACCCAAGGCACAGCTTTTGACGCTGTTGCTTATTGCTTGCGTTCTAGCATGGCTGTTGCCTTGGTGTGGGGCATGCATGTAGATGTGCTTGTTTTTTTGGGGGGTCGCTCCCCCTCACCCCCTTCCTTGTTTTCTCCCTCCACTGATTCCCCACTGCGTCGTGTGCACTTAGGGGGCGCTGTCTGTTGGGATCTGTGGTGGTGTGGCATCACTTTGTGCGTCGATCAAAGCAGTCAGGATTGCGTCCCAGCTAGTAACGAGGGGGATCTTACGAACCCCTAATGTGTCTTTGCGGCAGAGTGCAACACTTTCCGCTTTGGCCCAGGTGAGCACGGAGCATCGCCACGGTATTATGCGTTGGGGTCACAAGCCTGCCACCTTTTGGTGATCAGTCTTTTCGCCACTGCCATCCCCAGGTCTAGGATCCTGAAAGTGACTTTATTATTGCGGTTCCTCCGATGTAAGTGCAAAAGGTATATGTGCCATTCAAATGGGAAGGTACGGTCAGTGCGTCCGCTACCTCTAACCAATATTCTGTTAAGATGGGGCATCCCCATAATATGTGTAGTAGATATGCGTCTACTTTCGTGCATCTGGGGCGTGCTGTGTTGTGGTGCCTGAAGTACTGGTTGGTTTTCGCAGGCGTGAGGTACGGTCTGTGAATAATATAGAACTGTATTTGGCGCTGGCGGGCATTCCTAGGGACTTGCGTTGGGCTTGCTACTACCCAGGCCCACTCTGCATCAGTGAGTTGGCGCCCCATGTCTGCTTATCAGTGTTGCCGGAGGGACGATAGATTAGCTGCTGGGTGGTGCCTGAGTGATGCTGCGAACTATTTGGTGAGATGTCCTCCTTGTCCCATAACATGTAGGTATTGTATAGTGAGGTGTGTCTCTGCTGCGGTAGCTACGTCTCCCCATTTAGAAGTGAGCGACGCCAATAGGGAGTGAGGAAGCAGAAACTTGCCGGTAGGCAGCTCATCTTCTTCCACTAGTGTCATATATGAGATTAGTGTACCCACGCAGTATAGACCTCCTAGTTTCGTGGACCCCAGCCTCGTGCCAGCTTCTTAGCTCAGCTGCTGCAGTAATTACGGTGCCTCTGGGTGTTCCCTCTAGTGGTAGGGCTGGTGCGTATGGGGTGGTTGCACGGGTGATGTAAAGTGCTCTGCGGTAGCACCTGTGTGCCACAGTCAGTAATAGCGAGTCCGGTGGTTTATTTCTTGAGCATTTGTGAAATATTGTTGTCAGCTCTGTAGCTTTTAGGGGAGGCTGCGTGGTTTCTGTGTCTCCTCTGTGGCAGCTCGCTAGCCATCTGGCCACCCATTGTATTTGGGCTGCTAAATAATACTGCTCTAGATGCGGGAATGCCAGGCCCCTCTGATTGACAAGTAAGTAGAGCATGTTAATCACCACCCTGTGTCTGGAGTTCCCCCATATAAAGTCTTTTACTAGCCTTTGAAGGGGGCGGAAGAAGGAAGGTCAATATAGACTGTCTCATAACACACAGAACATACTTTAAACCTTAACCGAATAGTTGAAACGTTTGGGTCTGAGTGATTACTGAATCCCTTAATTGCCATGTACAGTCTTAGGAGGCTCGACCGGGATACTCCATCATACAAATAGGAAGACGGCATGCCCACAAATCACTAGGGTCAAGCGTCCCAAGTATAGGCCAACTCACAGTGTGGTCTACATTCCCCTACATAGGTTCCCCCACCTCCGACTGTGTAGCTTACAGCACTTACAAGAGCATCAGACCGGGTGAGTCACCTCTTGCCCCTGAATCTGATGTGTTGTGGGGAGGGGGGGACAGCGAAGTCCTCCTGTCTGGGTTTTCGAAAGCATCTATCACCTCTGACCATAGATGTGCTATGGTGCGTCTCCTCACGCCCCTCGCTTCCTCCTTTCGCAAAGGAGGAATCACTTTGTTCAGCACAGTTTTAATATTTTTCTTTCAAAATCCTTCAGCTACAGGTTTGTTCCTCATTCTTACTGTGTTTTTAAAAAAGTCACCAGATCGTGTGTAATTGTGTCTAGCCCTCAAACCTTTCCCATAAGGTATATTCTTGGTCAGGCTTGCAGGATTCAAGTTGGTGACATGTAGAATGAAGTTACTCAGTATCTTTTCTAAATAGTACAGTTTCAAAAATATTATTTGTCACCCAACTCTTTCCATAGAAAGATCTAGACTCCCTTTGTTACTTTGGCATGCCAATTTAATATTTTGCTCTTCAAAATTTAGCACATTGAGGTTTTTCTCAACAACTATCAGATCAAGAAATATTGTCAGCGTAGTGCAGTCCTAGTTTAATAAGCTTATTCAGATGAAAATATGTTTATACATGGTTAGCAGGCTAATTGTTTGAAGGATGCCAGTGGATCACGAGTTGGGCATGTGCATATTGCAATGTATTTGACCAACATCTTGATTCATAAACTATTTCTGTTCTTGATATTTTTGGACATTTAACGGTTACTGAAATATTAGTAGGTGGTTATTTGATGGAGTTGGTGTAAACTTTATTATTTAAGTTTGCCGCTTTCCCAGTATACTGGAGTCTCATTGATTCTTTGTTGCTATTTACCCATATTTAAGCTGTCTGGTTTTATAGTCTTTTGTGCAGTGTTTGTTGCTGTAGGAAGAGTATCTATTGTCTCCACTTATTCTGTTGAGGTACTTTAGGGTCAGGATTCCACAGGATAGTCCATTAGGACCCTCTTCCCACCAACAGAGGTGGGATGATGGTGCAAGGCCTTCTGGTGCGGCTTGAAAACATGAGGAAAAGATGTGAAATTCAGGTTGAGAGTGATGATGCTGAGCACCCTGCAGGAAGCTGAGTTTATGGATGAAATGGTGGATGTGGACTGGGACTCTGATAGAAAGTGTGTTCAAAACTCTGAGTAATGCTTTTCACATGAATATGAAACAGACACGGATTCTGCCTCTGTTTTACCTATGTGAGTGAGCTTAATGATAAAGAACGACAGGGTCGAGCAGGTATTTGCCTGCCTAAACATGAAACTTCTCCGTCCTAGGCTGGTTGCCTAAACATGAAACTTCTCCGTCCTAGGCTGGCTCTTTGTCTTGTGAGGAGACTCCTAATTTCTCTCTGGTATGTTCCTGCTTGCAAAGGAGCATTGATGGAGCTTGTACTGCGCTTAGAAACGAAAGATACCTTTATAGTTACTCCGAGCTCAGGAGAAAGATTAACTGCCAGCTGTTGACTAGCCAAGTCAAGTATTGGGATCAGATTGACTGCTAACAATGTACAGGTATTTTTAGATCGGACAGCCTTATTCACAAGAGTATGTGTGCACCTAAGGGGGGGTGGCTTGGTTGCCTGAATACTTTTATATTCCAAAGGAAACTCACTCGTGCTTTTTACTCCCAAAATGTTATTTTGCACCTGTAAATGGATTTCCTCGCATGTAAAATTATACCAGTAAATTTCCTTCTGTCGTTTTTAGAGTCGGGACCTGAATTATTCCACAAAATTTGTGTATGATTTTGTAATTGTTTCTGTCCTCACAGGAAGCTAAACTTCCATAAAAAAATCTAGGTTGAAACATCAACAGCCATTCTTTTCCACGTGCGCAATATTTTTTCACTTTATAGATGCAACATTCTTTTATTATTTTTGGAAGGGTAGTATTGTTTTACCTGGTTCATGTGCATAAAGCTGCACGCTTTTCAAATGTAATTGTTTCTTAAATTCATTTTCTTAGATTCTTACTCAATGGATTATTTTAGTAGAAATTAACATTTTTGGTAGGCGCCTTAGACCTAGTTGAAAAGCGTACATGAGCTAGGGTATCCATATCTTTGAAAAGTCTTATAAGAGTGGTTTTTGGAGTTGAGTGCATACATTAGGTGAAATGCAGCTGGTTGAAAATAATCTTATGGGCTAAGCCTCTAGACAGCACATGTGCTGTCTGTTGCGAGACATATTGTGGCTTATCAACAACATAGAGGGGCTTGAAGCCCACCCATTGCTTACCATTTGTTGGCTTTCCTTGTCACTCTCATTAGCGTTCTTCCTATTCACGTCCCAGCTTGTCAATTTTGCCTTTCTCACACCTATGAAGCATTGCCTCTTTAGTTTCTGTTTCCTTGGCTGGGTGCTGCCCTGGCTATCAGGAGCTTTCTTTTTAGGTCAAACCTAGTGCAGCGCGCACGCGCGCTTCTGCGGGGCTTCTTGTAACTGCTCCGTGTGGGTCTGACCCCCCCACGCATTGTGTTGGCTTTTGCGTGTGTCTTTCAATAATGAAAACATGTAAATGACTAAAGGCGAGTGCATGTCCCACCTCTTTTGTAATGTTCACTCCTACGGCGTTTTGCGTGCGGGAGCGAGCAGCAGCACGCAGGGTGGCAGCTGTATTCCTCGTGGGTCAGCTTACAATCTACTTGTTATTTTTAATGGAGCATTCTTAAACGAACCACCGCTATATATTTCTCTGGGTACTTCCGCATTGTTAACTTTAGTTGTTTTGTCTTGTGTCCATTAGGAATATTTGGAACATTTAAACACACGTCCAAGATTCCTTTCACTAAAACGAAGCAGCACGAAATGATTGGTGATGCTCTCTGTAACCTCTAATGCGTACATTTGACAGTGGAAAGACCAATGTCAGTTTCATGTCGAAAAATCCTTTTGAGTTTGTCTATACAGTTTGAACTCTTCATGGCTTTTGAGCCTGCTTTGATGACGTAATGGTGCCTCTTTTTTAGCTCTCACCAGAGCCAGCGCTTTAGCGCTGCTCTGGTGAGAGCTATAGGAAGCGGGATTTGGAAGTGCAAACGAGTGCTTTTCAGGCCGCCAACTACAGTGCATGTGCGCCGGGCGCGCGCACCATTTGGCAGCCTGCTGATCACTTTCGCGGCCGCTTTGATGTTCTCAGTGAGCCGCGCGGCCACTGAGAACATCAAAGCGGCCGCGAAAGTGCTCACCATATGCCAGCCTTCTCTGTGTTGCTTTAGCACTCACGCCCCCCCCCTTCCATGTCCTTTTGTGTCTGCAGTTACTTTTGAAGCTGGAAGCGCTGTAGTGCCTATGCTTGCTAACGGAGAAGTGCTCTTCCACCCTTAGAATCTTCAACTGTAGTGCCTCTATAAACAAGCATTGGCATAGCCAATAGGTCTCGCTTTTGGGACCTTATAAGTATTTAGTTATGCAACTGTTGCATGGCTAAACACTTATAAGGTCCCAAAAGCGAGACCTATTGGCTATGCCAATGCTTGTTCATATATATTGCTATGACCATAAGAGGAAGATACCTGGGAGAGATCATGTTTTAAATCGTCACGTCCTACAAATGTAGCTTTCTGTGTGTGAAACACTTAATAGCTCAAAGATTATTTCCAAATGGCTAGAAGCTGATCTCCTTTAGTAGTATTTTTTGTAGTATATATTGCGTTCTTGCGTAAGTGCGATCAAAATGAGGGGGCACAGGTTGGTAGGGCATTTCTAAAGGATTATCTTGTACATGGTTCAAGGGAAATAATATGTTCTTCATACAGAGCTGACACAAGTTAAATGGTCAATCTCCGATTGTTGTGAGTTGGGTCCCCGGTACTTTAGCAAGATCTAATGCTGCTCACCACACCCTTACCATGACTATATCTAAATTGCATCGATTTGGTGCTTTTTTTTTTTTTTGTAGTTAACCTGGGCCTAGGCAGTCCTGCTGGGCACTTCTAGTGACCTTTCTTGAGCAACTTTTCGGTTTCTGTATTTCATATAATCTAGAACAATCAAGTCTTTATTTCGGCAAATGCCATAAAAGAACAAATAAAAGCAGTAAAAATGCATTATATACAATATATAAAATATATACTAAAACCATCACTATAAAAATCTATTTTATGGCATGAATACTAGATAAAAAAAAGGCAAACTAAAATCATATCAGATTACATCTATGCTAAATCGTCTGTCAGACGGGGAGCTTCTATAGTCTAGGGTCACACAAGTTAAATTACAGTGCAAATAAAAGCAAAGTGCCAACTTTTTCCCACAAAAACAAAGTGCAGTAATGGCAAGTGAGAATGGCAAATAAATTGCGGCACAGTACCAAATGGCAGAGAATTAGCAATGAATTGGCTCTGCCTCAATTTCACTTGGGTTAGTAATGGCAGACTGATTTTGCCTGATACACCACTTGGAATATTAGAACCTAGAGATAGCAAAAACTGTGTTTTGGCTGATGTCAGTTGGCAAGATCATATATGCTTCCATATCTAATGCCAAGATTGCGACATACCGAAATTAACCATTTGGTACTAGGCTTCAAATCCGCAGTGCAAAAGAAAAGGGTATGAACCGCCATTTCAGGTGAAGTAACACAGGACAGGCAAGCCTACTTGGTTGGTCTCACAGGGTGAGCCCAAAAGGCAGTAAATGAATACAGTGCCAGTGACCCATGTCTAAATTGGATAAATAGCTTCCTGGCTAATGCTGGTTATTTCTCGTCAAGATACTGCTCAGCCGTAAATTCATCCTTGTTCAGGAGAAAGCTATCCTTTGGAACCAAGGGAAGACCTAGTTAAGAGAACTCTGTTTGTACAATATGAAGTTTCTTTTAAGAACTGCTTTGGGAGTGAGGGTGGAACCCCCCCCCCCCCCAGGGTCCTCCCACAGCCTTTAATCCCCCATGGTCTCTCTTACGTATTTTATACAGGGAACGTCTCTGGACCCGGCATACCAGGGATTTCCTCCAGACCTTGATGGTAGGGAAGCAGGTCTGGAGTAGCCCAGATTCTTTTCCAAAATAGGATTGGTATGACGCAGAAGATCACAGAGATGGGTCTGAGCCCTATATTCAACCTAAGAACCTACGATGTAGCAACGGAGTACTGCCAGGTAGTCCAAACAGCTGCCACAGGAAACTCTCTGAAGTAACCAGGGCTTTTGAATCCTTATTCCCCCATCACTCAGTGCCATAAAGAGCGGTGCCCAGGGCCTGGAGATTGAAAATGTTAATCATAGGGGAAGTTGGTCTGGAGTAAGAACCCCGATGTACTTTTAGCAGCCCCCTCCCCCACCATAAGGTGTTCCAGTTCGTTTGCTCTTTGACCTGATCAATGGTGGAAGTGAAGACCGAGAATCCTTCTTGTAAAGGGGAGAGAATATCATGAGCCTCATCCAATCTTGAAGTCTGTCTTGGATAATTCTGCTCAATTTGTGTGCTGTCTATAAGGCTGATGGGCCTGTAATTGACAAGTAGGAGAGGAGAGCCCCTTTTAGGTCGAGCATCTGCGACCTCTTGCATATACTTTGGTGTATACTTCTTTTGGACTTAAAGCCATTCCCCCTGCTTTTCATTTGCTTGTTTCGGTGTCCTTTAAAAATCTTTGCTGGCTAGTGGTTCGTCCTTCCTCTTTGTCCCTCCTTTTTAGGGTCGAGCCTGCGAATGCTTGTGCATGCGTCTCGCTGCGAGACGCTGCTGTTGTCGGTAAAGGGCTTGGAGCCCGCCTGTGACTTACTATTTGTTGTCTTCACATCACTCTTCTTTACTGGCTCTGTAAGTGGCCAGTGCAGCTGAAACATCACTATCGACGCTGGCTGTGCAGCAGGGACTAAGCACAGATTAATTCAAGTTTAATCTGTGTCCATCTGCTGCTCCCCACCTAATTGAGGTACTATTTGTTGCACCCATGCACTCCCCCTCCCTGCTGCACCGTACATAAAGCTTGCATGCATTTTCAGATTGTGTGCATGGTGCTAGAGTCCGATCTTGCCATATACTATCCCGTTTTCTTTATTAAAAGTAAAGAGGTTTCTATTTGCGTGTCTTCAATAAACAGATATTAAACAAAAAAGAGGTTCTCTAGGGTATACCCTACTGAAAAGAGAAATAGCAATGAAGTGGGGAGTTGGACAGACCATTGATAAAGAGTTGGGCAACCAAACTAGATAAATGTATGGTTGCGGAAAAAGAGTTTTTTAAATCTAGAGGATGTCCCAAGACGTGGGATAAAAAATGGAGCGGTTGGAATGCACATAGAGGGGACTTATGTAAATCCCCAACTACAGAAATGGACATGTCAAGGAATAGTAGATATTCTCCTGAGATGATTGTCTGACTGCCTTCACAATGCCATATATTCTGTACCTGATGTAATAAGGCAGAAATGTATGCATACCTGTGTTTGTGATTATGGAAGTTTGCAACTAATACACAGATCTTTAAAAGGTAACAATAAAAAAAAAAAAGTAAAGAGGTTAACCTTCGACAATTGTCAGTTTTTAATATTCTCTGGAGCATTTCTGTCACAGAGGAGATTGTTGAATAAATAGAACGATCCTGGAAAAATATGTAACCGTTACCTCTGCTTGATGTCCGAGCGCATGTCGGTCATGTGGCATCTTTTGTCTAATTGTAGATGTGCCAGGAAGGGGCATAAATAAAAGCAGAGCCACCGTTTCAGGATAAATTACTCGAATGTCTCTCAGGAAAATCTGTTTTTCTCATTTTTATTTTTTTAAAGACATTTTTATTGATTTTCCTTACATCCAAAGAGGCAATAAAACATGGAAAGTAACAAGGGGTTTGGTTATATACCCCAGATAGTTATCCGATTCTCAGTATCAAGCAGATTGTTTAAGGCACAGTTATGGCATTACAAGGTGTTCATACCAAATTTCAGGCAAGCGTACACTAATTCTCAAATGATTTATTATTTGTACTTAATCAGAGACAGAGTCCACGAGGGCCAGCAGAATACAAGAGCAAGACCCGAGGGGGGGGGGGGGGTCACAAGCCCCAATCGGGTATCAGGAAAACATAGCATATTAGGGTAATGAAAACAAATTATCACCCCGTATACTGTCCAAACCCACAGCCCAGGCAAGTCCATGAGTGTGTTCTTTGCAATAGTCTTTGGCCAAAAGTAGAAAAGTTGATCGAAGCCCTCCGCAGATACCTGTTCCAGCATTTCCGCGCTGTGGCAAATTCTAGGGTGAGGGGCATAGGACCAATCGGGAGTCGTAGTACTATACGGGACAGCACCATCAGGGGCCCAAAAACCACCCCTGGCTCCTCCCTCCCTCTAGTGGCCCTCGCTACCCATTGTGTGAGCCATTGGAATTGGGGCGCAAAATAATAAGTTTCATAGTCTGGGAGTGCCAGACCCCCCCTCGGGCGGAGTGCGCTTAAGTGTACTGAGGACTACCCTGCGCCTGCCTTTGCCCCACAGTTAAGCAGTAATCATTGTACGGAGTTGTTTGAAGTAGGAAGCCGGAACCAGATCGGGGGGGTCCCCGAAGAGATACAGGAGCCGTGGGAGGGTCACCATTTTGAGTAGTGCCACTCGCCCTGCGATAGATAGGGGCAGGTAACCCCGAAATTCAGAGTTGGCCCTAGTCCCTCTGATGGCCTTCCCTATGTTGCCTTCAAGAATATCCTCTTTGTCATGGTAAATAAGGGTGCCCAGGTAGGGTAAGCATCTGTCTTCCCAGTTCACGCTCTCCGTGCATTTTGGGCCTAGTCTATTCCCACGCTCCGGGAACAGGTATGATTTTGACCAATTCACTTTTAGTCCTGCCACTCTGCTGAGATCGTAAAGCAGCTTCTTAGCCCACTGTAAGGCCTCTCCTGAGTCAGCAAGGAAGAGGAGATAATCTGCATAAGTGCTATATGATGCACCTGTCCGTGAACATCAAGCCCCTGGTACGCTCGCCCCATTCTAGCACGCGCCGCCAAGGGTTCCACCGCCAGTGCAAACAACAGCGGGGAGAGGGGACACCCCTGGTGTGTACCCCGTCCCACCTTGCATGCCTCCGAGACTTCTCCTTCCGTCCTGACCCTAGCGGTGGAATCAGCGTACAGAAGAGCTGTCCACTTCACAAACTCGGGACCAAGCTCCATTGTTCTCATTACCTGGAACAGGAACGTCCATTCTAAGCTGTCAAAGACTTTTTCCATGTCTACTGCGAATATCACAGCAGTGTCAACGTTGTAGGAATCTGCTTCCAAAACCTGCAAGAGTCTTCTGACATTTAGGGCTGTGTTCCTATTAGGGATGAACCCGGACTGGTCAGCATGGATGAGGGTGGTCATGCGGGGGAGCAGTTGGGAGGCTAGGATCTTGCTTAGTATTTTATAATCGAGGTTAAGCATGGACAAGGGGGCGATACGCAGTTCTGTCCCATGCCTGCGTGCCCGGTTTTAGGAGGGGGATTATGATCGCCTCTCTAGTGGAGACCGGCAATTTACCAAGCTTCTTGGCATCATTGTATAATCGGGCGAGTTGGGGAGCCTGGAGATCCATGTAGGTGATTCTACCGGGAGACCATTAGTGTCTGGGGTTTTGTCACGGGCCATACTTTTGATGGCTCCGCGCACCTCTCGAATTTCGATTTCGCGACCCAGTAAAGTTGCCGCGTCTTCATCGAGCGTCGGCAGGTCCACCTCTCGCGTGAAGTCCCGCAGTTCAGCATCAGATGGGGCCAATCGGCTTCGGTATAGCTCGGTGTTATAGTCAAAGAATATATCGTTGATTCCCTGTTGATCGTGCCTAACAACACCCCCCTGATCCCTGAGTGCCAGTATAGTTGACCCTCGTCTAGCCGGATTCGCCAGCCAAGCCAGGAGGGCTCCTGACTTATCGCTTTCAGAGTTTGCCCTTATAATATAAGTCTTATAATCGAAACAGCGCAGGCACTCCACGTGCGCGGCCACTGCCTCTCTCGCTTCTAGCATCTCACGGTGTTTGTCCGGGTTTCCAGGTCTTTCCTTCTCCAGGGTACGCAGACGATCATCATTCCGCTGAATATCCCGAAGGAGGACCTTTCTAACTCCGACTAATTCGGATATGCACCGCCCTCTGAGCACTACTTTGCAGGCATCCCATTCCATATTCGTGGATATAGCTGTGCCCTCGTTGGTCTGGAAGTATTCCGTGATGGTTGCACCAATAGTGGTACGGAAGACCTGATCCTCTAGGGTCTCAGTGCGCAATCGCCAGGTGGGAATTGTGGGGCGTGTACGTGACCAGTGCACCCGTGCCATAATAGGAGTGTGGTCGGAGAGTGTCCTAGTGTGGTACTCACTACTGCTAACCCCCCCCATGGACATTTGGTGAGCAAAAGATGACATCCAATCGAACATGTAAGTCATGAAGGGCAGAAAAAAAGGAGTATTCCCGGTCTAATGGGTGTCCCGCCCTCCAGGTATCGATCAAACCCCATTTCTGTTGCCAGTAGAAAATCTATTTTTCTCATCTGTTCTTTAATGTAATGCTTTGGGGAGGGGGGGAAATAAAAGGACGACTAGGCAATAATGATGCTCATTAGAATCCTGAGAAGGTTTTTGACTGGAGTGTGAATAAAATGTTAGCAGGTAAAATTGGCCTAAAACACAGTACCGGCCTCTAAAGGGACCTCTAGTAACGGCCTGCAGTAGTGCACGAGTGAACCCAGCAGTAGAGCCTGGCTCTACAGGGACCTCTAGTAATGGTCTGTGGGAGAGAACCCAGCACTTGAGCCTGATTCTACAAGGACCCCTAGTCACAGACTGCGGTAGTGCAAAGTTTAGTAAATCTGGGCCCATATTTAACAATGCTGTCATCATCTGGGAGTTACTGGGTTCTCTAACTACATGATGTGTCTTGACATTTCCAGCAGTGTCTTAAAGGGCTGTCTGAGATGACCCTCACGCAGCCACGTACTGAGAAAACTAAGGCTCTCTCTCTGTCTATCCAGTGTTGTTGGGACTTTTACTGTGCTTTATAGTTACTACTAAGACATCTCAAAATCACACATAATCCATATCTCTCCTGAATTGCAGCTTGCATTTGTATTTACGTATTATGGGCCTCATTTACTACAAAAGGACGCTGAGCTGTGTCATTTTAAAAGCACAGGGATGTGTGGCATTAAAATCAATACAGCGCAATCATGTGCTTTCCCCTGCACTGGTGCACAATTTGCTGCCATGGGCCAGCGCAGGCACCCTTACATCATGTTGTAAGTGTGCCTGCGTTGTGGGGATGATTGTTTTTGTGCAGGAAGGGACACCTTCCTGCACAAAAACAATCATTGATGGCATTTTAAATAAGCCTTTGCAATGCAATAGGTCTCGCATTGCTGAAAGTTTGAGCTAATGGTGTTGCATTTTTATTTGCTACGCCAATAGCTGAAACTTTCAATAATGCCAGACCTATTGCATTGCAAATGCTTGTTCATTTTGTGTAAGCACTTCATGTTAGTGCGTATGTTTCCTGTCTCTCTCCCTCGTTTCTTTTCCTTTGTGTTGTACATCAAAAGCATTCTTTTTACATAGTTGTGCACAGTCTGCTTTGGTGCTTTTCTTTTAAATCTGCTTTACAGCCTTCATCAGACATTCACGCTTTCCTGTCATGATCTTATTTACTATAATACCATTTTCTTTTTGTTGGGTATGTGATTCTCTTTTCCAGCACCGCTGTGTGCTCTGTTTCTAGTGTTGCAAAGTGTATTCCTTAACTGCTTTTATGTCGCACTGTCAAACTCAGTAGACTGTTTCAGTGTCACCTCTTCCATGTCTCTTCATTTTAATACTTAACAAGCGCACATTCCCATGTGTGCCATAATACTTCCTCCTCCTGGCACTACCCCATTCTTTGTCACTTAACACATCTATCTTCATCTTCTACCTCTAGTTTCTGCTTTTACTCACTCTGGATTTCACACATTTTACCCTTGTCATTATTGCCTCAGCAAGTGTGCTGTTTCTCTTTGTGGAAGCATGGAAATGCTATTTCCACATCTTGTGCTTTGGTACTAAAATGAATGCAATCAGTGGGCCCTTCAGACTCGTGCCCTGGTGCAACTGTTCCTGCTGCACCGATGACAACTAGATACATTTAAATACTCATTCAGCAACTCCTACAGCCATTGCCCTTGGCAAGCCTAATGTTGCTTGACGTGCAACTAAGGAAAGGCTGTGTCTACATTCTCTGGTTGAGTTGCAAAACAAAAGGAAACAGTGGGCCCTTTATAATCATAAGCCCTGGTGCAACTGCTCCTGTTACACCAATGCCAGACGCATCCCCACCCACATTAAAACACACTCACATTTTCAAAATGATTCCATTATTTTAAAACAAAATAAAAATCCATTAATGTTTACTTTTTAGGTCTTATGTTCTCCGACAGCCCAACGCTGTCCCTTTCTAGACATTTTGTTTACCAAAAAGGGTCCTAGGGCACACCATTGCTTACCATTGGTTGGCCTCATCGTCACTCATTTCCTTGCTTCTCTTTGGTCAGCGCATGCTGGCTTTACTTCCTCTTCATGTGTTTGTCCCACCTCTGGAGCATGGCACAAGGACTGCTTCCTTGTCGCAACCACTGTCCTGCCACTGCTTGCATGCTTTTGGAGGTACTTTTTAAATTCTATTTGTGGCACTCTAAATGAGTGCATGTGCTTACAGCTGTCTCCCACCCTCGCATCCCTTTCTTCAGTGTTGCCTACCCTCCTTCCCGGTCCCATCCCTCTACATGTTGTATGAAAAGGATTGTGGGGAAAAAAAACACAGAGTTGACCTTACTGAAGCTAATCTGATTTTACATAATACAAGCATATTATGTGAGTTTTGCAGCAACCAAACTTGCACATAATTAATTCTGTCATTGTTGCAGTAAAAAAGAAAAGGAGCATTTATGGTGACTGTGACCCTTGAGCACCCTAAAGCAGCCCACTGGGTCACCACCTACCAACCTAAAGGTGCTATTTCAAAACCCTCCATTACATTAATGTACCTCTTACTCTAGCTGCCAAGTAGAGACATAACGTGTGCAATAAGCACTACTTTGTCTCAGTGAATGTGGAGTTTATAAATAAAAAGGTAAAAGCAAGTCTACAAGTCCCACTTGCAACATGCTGCTGATGCATGCTGGGGGTTGGCCTGGTGAGGCAAATGTGGTACGAGATGAATGCTGTTTGCCATCACTGTCTTGGCTAAAGATCCTGTTTCCGGTGGCACAATGCATTTAGGAGGAGGAGCAGTTATATATATATCTGCCTCAATATAACTGGTTTTTATATTATTTATTCGTCTATATTGCACGTCTTTCATTAACAGAGTCTCACTGCGTTTCATGTCTTATTGTTCAAATTTTACAAGGCATTTAACCCATCCGCAAATTATTCCTTTTGCCTGCTTAAAATGATATTTCATGTAGGGTTTTGGAAACATGTTGCTGGGATTATATTGGGGAAAATAGGGGATCATAAACATCTAGACATCTCTCACACACAGTCACTCATATGCACACTGATACACCAAACACAAACACCTGCATCCACCACTGTCTTTACTACCACCACCACTGTACTCATCACCCTTACCACCACCACCACCACCTCTCTACCCTAATAACCAACACCCAGCCACCACCCTCACCACCACCCACTCACTACCACCCTATCTACCCTCACCACCATCCTACCCTATTCACCAAAACCCTTTCACTTAACATGGCCCTCTCAATTCCTGTGGAAGTTCTAGATTTTGAACCACCATTTTCAACCCATTGCTTGATTATTGTTTTCATGGAAATTTGTGGGCTACATGTGTATTTATTTACTCTTGAGTAATATGTTTTTGCCTGAAGCAATGCACCTGGGCATCTAGTAAAGCTAAGTCAAATCAAAGATTAAGAAATACTTATACATCATTTATAGCTATCTATCCACCTGCGGCCTAATCTATGGAAATCTATATGTGAACATTGAGAAGGAACTCTTTAGTAGAATGTTGCTGTTAACCCTACGGTAAGTGGTGGCTGGGCGGATTCACATTTACATAAACTTCATATTTGATTGCCTTGCTAATTTTAATTGCTGTGCAGTAGGAATAAGAAAACATAGTGTTCATCGCATTAAGTGGCATGCTTTTTTAATAAAGCAACCTATGAATGCAGTCAGTCCTGCTTCGATGACTAGTTGTGTGGGCTTTCCTTCCTCTTCTTGTGTTTATCCCTCCCAAGGAGCATTCCCTCAATACTTGTGACCTTCCACTGCTTACTTTCAGCGACTCCCTTTTATAGATCAAAGCCTAACAGGCATCAGAGCTGTCTGGTTTGTTAAAGACATCTTGGTGACATTCAGAAAGCTTCCAGGGGAATGCATGCTGCCAGTTGCTTACCATGGACTTTGTGGTTTCTAACTCATACTTTCTGCCTTTCTATTTGCTGGCTTTATTTGCTTCAGGCTGTCCAGTGTGAGTTCATCCCTCCTGTTACACCTGGCATCTTTTGTTGTGGTGTCCCCAGTCTTTTTGCCTTTGACCTCCTGTTTTTGACTGTGTGCTCTATTTCATTTTTCCTGGTGTTAGGACTCTGGGCACTTTTCCGCTGCTGACCAGTGCAAGTGCTCTATGTCTAAGATGTAAGGGCAATTGTTTTCTCCATCACTGGCATATTTGATTTACTAGTAAGACCTTAGTACAGTGCACTTTGTGTGCCCAGAGCCAGTAAGTCAAATGCTACAAGTTGGCCTGCAGCACTGATTGTGCCACCCACATGTGTAGCCCTGGAAACATGTCTCAGGCCTGCCACTGCAGTGTCTTTGTGAGCAGTTATAATCTGCCATTTTGACCTGTCAAGTGCACCCACTTGCCAGGCCCAAACCTTCCCTTTTACTACATGTAAGGCACCCCAAGGTAGGCCCAAGGTATCCCCATGGGCAGGGTGCAGTATATTTAAAAGGTAGGACATGTACTGTGTTTTACATGTCCTGGTAGTGAAATAGTACTAGTTTTGTTAGTCACTACAGCTTTACTTTACTTACAATTTAAAAATGCATCTTTTAGTAAAGTTGGTTTTTGAATTGCAGGTCAGAAAATGCCACTTTTAGAAAATGAGCATTTTCTTACTTTAACCATTCTGTGCCGCTGCCTGTCTCTGAATACAGATCTGGGTCAGAATGACAGTTGGGCTCTTTATACTTTCACAGTAGACAGTCACACAAAGGCAGCTGAGGTGTGCACTGAATATCCTGATGGCCTCTCACCAGGCGGATGGGGCTTCCTGAGCTAGAGCGATGGGAGTAGAGTACACTGGTGCCTGGATAGGGCTGTGCCTGTCCTTACACAAAAGTCTCCACCCCCTGCAATATGTCTGGAGCCAGGACAGGGAAAGGCATGGTCTTGTGCACTACAAAAACTATTCTTGGAAGTTTTCCTACTTCAAAGGCTGAAATGGGTATAAGTACTGAACCTGTGACACCATATACTTCTAGGGTAAGGACATTCCGCCAGAAAGAAGAGCTGGATTGCTGTCAGGAGGGACTGCCACTTTGCTGTTTGATTTGCCGTGTTGCCCTGCTTCTTCTGTCCTGGGAGTGAAAGGACTGGACTTTGCTTTCCACATCCTACTTCCAGGGTTCTTCAAGGGCTTGATTTGAGCTTGCCTCCTATTAAGAAGTCTCAAGGCCATCAAAGACTTCACTTGCAATCACCTGGACTCTGCTGCTGTGAGTCTTTCTCTGCCAAGTGGTGCCAAATCCAGTTCCTGGGCCCTTGGAAGTGAGTTCTGATAACACAAAGAAGAACAAAGAAAAAAAATCCACACATCGACTCCAAGCGACAAACTTGACGCATCACCGCTGCCTGCACCGGAGCGTAGTCCCCGCTTGATGCAACAACAGTGGCTTACAATGCAGGCCCCAGGTTTTCATCGCAGTGCCTCCGAAAAACTGCTGCTGAGTGAGTCTCGAGCACGCCAGCACCAAAGTCTGTGATCCATCGCCCGACTCTAAAGCAGTGCCTGCTTCAATGCTGTGGAATCGCTGAGCGTGACATCATCCCTGGGCGCCGATTTCTTCATTGACACCACACCACAGTAAGAAACCAAAGTATCATGCCCGAAAATAACTCATCACCACCCCTGCCTAGCAGTAAGGAACGAACGCATCCCCTCCCCTGCCTAGCAGTAAGGAACCAACACATCACCTGCTTTCTACGCTTCACCTCCCAAGCGCCTCACATCGTCTTTTTGAGATATATGTATATATATGTATACATATATATATATACATATACATATACATACATATGCAGAGGTTATCTTAGGTGTGTGACTGACCCCATTTCTAACACCTCCCAAGGAGCAAAGCCTTTTCACACTACCTCTCCCTGTATTCTTCCCTGAGTGCTCCTTTCTGTATACAGGCCTGTAAATCTTGTTCTTGTCTTGTCACATTTGCGGAGCATTAAAAGACTGAGGTCAGATGTCAGGCTCTGTCTTCCGAGAAAACTTAGTGGTTTATGTGACAATCTTGCAGTGTACTGGGGGTAGGAAAGGTTTTTTTCCTAGCATACTAGAACATTTAAATGAACTGTGCGAGTATTTCAGAATATATCAGAATTAAGAACACAAACAAAGCACATTTTTTGTTAATACTGAAGTGTGTTGGGAACAAATACAAATATGATCAAAACAAATCATTACAGTAAGTGGTGCCATATCCACACATTATCATTTGTGTGCTGAAATAGTTTTATTAGTAAAACTGTATGGGTGTTTAAATATAATAGTCATTTAAGTAATTGAAAATGTGTTGTCTGTAATGGCATTATGCTACCACACCACGCATACTCCACCCTGCCACTCCACTCTCCTCTGCAGCACTCCATGCTATTGCACTGTACTCTGCACCACTCCATGCCTCTACACTCAGGGCCACTGCACTCTACTCCACTCCACTCTACGCCACTTCACTCTATGCCTCTCTACTCTATTCTGTAGCACCCTACTCTATCCACTGCACTCTTCGCCACAGCACTCTATGCCACTCCAGTCTGGGCCACCTCAATCAACTCTGCACAACTCCACTCTACGTCACTTTGCAACACTGCACTCTGTGCCTCTGTACTCTATGGCAATACATTGCACCAAGGCACTTTACTCTGTAACATTCAACCCTACACCCCTCCACTCCACGCCAGTCCGCTTTACGCCACTCTAATCTAGTCTTTACTGCTGCACTCTATGCCACTGCACTCATACCACTTTACTCTATGCCATTATAGTCTATGCCACTGCACTCTACCCTCCACTACTCCACTCTTCACCACTTCACTCTACTCTGAAACAATCTGCTGTACACCACTGCACTCCATGCTATTCTACTCCACTCTGTGCCACTGCACTCTACACCACTCTCCTCTAAACCACTGCACTCAATGTCAATGCACTCGACATTACTGTACTCTATGCCACTGCACTCTGTGCCACTCTATGCCTCTACATTCTATGCCACTGCACTCGACAACACTCTAAACTCTCAGCCGTTCTACTCTGCACTAATGCACTTTATGCCAATACAGTCTACGGCACTCTGCTCTGCATCACTGCACTCTACGCCACTCCACTTTGCACCACTCAACGTCACTGCACTCTCTTCCACTCTACACTACTGCACCCTGCTCCACTGTACTTTGTCACTCTACTCTGCACTAATGCACTATGCACCACTCTAATATATGCTGCTGCATTCTATGTTGCTGCTTTGTACGCTGCTGCACTCTACGTCACTAAACTCTGCAACAGTCTATGCCAATGAACTCTACACAAATCCATTCCTTTCTATGCCACTCCACTCTGTAGCACTCTACGCCACTGCACGCAACTCTGCACCATTGTAATCAACGCCTTTGCAATCTACACCAATCTACTCAACACCACTCACACTATGCCAGTTCACTCTACACCAAGGCACTCTATAACACTCTTCGATACTGCACTCTACCCCACTCTACTCTGCACTACTGCATTCTATGCCAATGCACTATTGGCCCCTCTACTCTGCATCACTCCACTCTACGCCACTGCACTCTGCAGCACTATATTATACTCTGCACCACTCTACGCCACTCTACTCTGCACCACTCTACACCACTGCACTCTGTGTCACTCCACTCGACACCACTCCACTCAAGGCCACTGCATTATGTCAATGCACTCTACTATTCAACACTAATCTACCGTACTGCATTCTACGACACTGCATTATACGACACTGCACTCTACACCAGTCCACTCTGCAACACACTACACAAATTAACTCTACACCAGTCCACTCTATTCTGTGCCACTCAACTGTATGCCAATCTACGTGACTCAACTCTGCCACTCCAATAAACGACACTCTTTGCCACTCCAATCTACAACATTTTACTCTTCACCAGTCCACTCTGACAGTCCACGCCACTCTCATCTATTCCACAAATTTCTAGCAATCCTGAACAGCAGTCAGGCTGGTGTACAACATGGCTAAAACACGGTGGCAAAACCAATAACTCTTGCATAAGCGAGACCTAGTGGCTTTCCCAATACTTGTTCTTTTCAGTTAACCACTCCAAGAGTGTATGTGTTTTCCAGCAGTCTCGCTTGTGTACTTCTTTTCCCACCTCCGCTGCGCTCCATGTTACGCTTATCTGTGTGCTTCTGCACAACCCCTCTCGGTGTACTACTTGCCCTTGCGCTCCCTCTCACCTGTGTGCATATGTGCCCCGGCGCTCCACGTTGCTCTCTCTTGCACGTTATGCACTTCTCTCGTTGCCCTTCGTGTTGCTTCCCGCCCAGTTATTTGTGATGCTTCCCCCGCCCTCTGTGTTTCATCCACCCGTGCTTTCAATGTTACATCCCCACCCACATTAAAACTAAAAAAACGCTTGTGCACTCTTTTTTTCTCTTTAATTACCATTCAAACTTGGATTAGCAAATAAAGATAAAAAAGCACCCATGCATTATGTAGGCGCAGGCATGTGTGGTGCTTCACCTACAAAATGGCATGTTTGCAGCAACCGCATCACGGCACTTTTTTCCCCCACTGGAAAACGTTCAAAAACATGGGCACAGCCACATTCTTAAGCTCACCTGATTTTGCCATTGCTGTGGACAGTTTTATATGCTATTTACAAAAGAAAACCTCAAAATCTGTCTTGTAGTCACATATTTTCATCCATTAGATGATCAATTAATTAAATATTTTTATTCTGTGATATTGATTTTTAATTATTGATAAGATTCACAAAATCAATCAATCAATCAATCAATCATGGTATTTGTAAAGTGCACTACATACCCGCGAGGGTCTCACGGCACTAGGGGGGAGGAGGGGGGAAGCTGCTACTGTTCGAAGAGCCAAGTCTTGAGAAGTCTTCTGAAGGTCAAAAGGTCTTCGGTCTGCCGCAGGCGGATAGGGATAGTGTTCCATGTCTTGGCGGCGAAGTTGGAGAATAATCTGCCACCGGCGGTCACTCTTCGGATGTGGGGGACGGTGGCGAGGGCGCGGTCTGCGAAGCGGAGCTGGCGGGTGGGGGTGTAGAGACTGAGTTGGCTGTTGAGGTACGTTGGTCCGGTGTTGTGGAGTGCCTTGTGTGCGTGGGTGAGGAGTTTGAAGGTTATCCTCTTGTTGCTAGGGAGCCAGTGTAGGTCTCTCAGGTGGGGTGTGATGTGGCTGCGGCGAGGGATGTCGAGGCTCAGGCGTGTGGGGCGTTCTGGATGCGTTGAAGCCGTTTCAGGAGTTTGGCCGGGGCTCCTGCGTAGAGTACGTTTCCGTAGTCCAGTCTACTGCTGACGAGGGCCTGGGTGACCGTCCTCCTTGTTTCGGTGGGAAGCCACTTGAAGATCCTGAGAAGCATGCGCAGGGTGTTGAAGCAGGAGGAGGAGACGGCGTTGACCTGCTTCTTCATGGAGAGGGTAGAGTCGAGGATGACCCCTAGGTTGCGGGCGTGGTCGGTGGGTGTTGGGGGTGTTCCTAGTGCAGTCGGCCACCAGGAGTCGTCCCATGCTGAGGGGATGGATCCGAGGATGAGGACCTTCGTCTTGTCCGAGTTAAGCTTCAGTCGGCTGTTCCTCATCCAGTCAACAACGGCCTTCATTCTTTCGTGGAGGTTGGTTATGGCGTTGTGGGGGTCCTTGGTGAGGGAGAGGATCAGCTGGATGTCGTCGGCGTAGGAGATGATGTTGAGGTCGTGCCGTCGTGCGAAGTGGGCGAGTGGTGCCATGTAGACGTTGAACAACGTTGGGCTGAGGGATGAGCCTTGGGGTACGCTGCAGATGATCTCGGTGGCTTCGGAGCAGAAGGGGGGGAGGCTGACGCTCTGTGTTCTGCCGGAGAGGAAGGAGGTGGTCCAGTCCAGGGCCTTCTCTTGGATTCCGGCGTCGTAGAGGCGTGTTCGTAGTGTGCGGTGGCAGACCGTGTCGAAGGCGGCTGACAGGTCCAGGAGGATGAGGGCCGCGGTTTCTCCGTTGTCTAGCAGGGACCTGATAACATCGGTGGCGGCGATGAGGGCAGTTTCGGTGCTGTGGTTGCTGCGGAACCCGGACTGGGACAGGTCCAGGATGCTGTTCTCCTTGAGGAAGCTGGTCAGTTGTTTGTTGACGGCCTTTTCGATGATCTTCGCCGGGAACGGGAGCAGGGAGATGGGTCAGAAGTTCTTGAGGTCCTTGGGGTCCGCCTTGGGTTTCTCGAGTAAGGCGTTGATCTCTGCGTGCTTCCAGCTCTCCGGGAAGGTCGCTGTCTCGAAGGAGATGTTGATGGTTTTCTGGAAATTGGGTGCGATGGTGCTGCTGGCTTTGTTGAAGATGTGGTGTGGGCAGGGGTCTTCCGGGGATCCGGAGTGGACGGTGTTCATGATCTTGATGGTGTCGTCGTCGTTGATGTTGGTCCAGGAGATCAAGCGGTTGGTGCGGGTGGTGGTCGTGGGAGCGGGGGTCTCAGTGGTTGCCGGGGTGGTGGCAGCATTGAAGCTGTCGTGGATGTCTGTGATCTTGCGATGGAAGAAGGTGGCCAGCGAGTCGCACAGGTCTTGTGAAGGTGGGATGTCGTTGGTGTTGGAGCTGGGGTTGGAGAGTTCCTTCACGATGTTGAAGAGCTCTTTGCTGTTGTGTGTGTTGTTGTCTAGGTGGTCTTTGAAGGAGGTCCTTTTGGCGGATCTGATGAGGTGGTGGTGTCTGCGGGTGACGTTCTTGTGGGTGGTGTAGCTTTCCGGTGTTTGTTCACGGGTCCAGGTTTTTTCGAGTTTTCGCCAGGTTTGTTTGGAGGCCTGGAGAACTTCAGTGAACCAGCTGGCTTTCTTGCCAGTGTGGGTGTTGGAGGGCTTCTTGAGGGGGGCGAGTGTGTTGGCGAAGTCCACTGTTTGAGGTTGTGGGCGGCGGTGTCGGGGTTGGTCAGATCTGTGGGTGGGTTCCGGGCAAGGGAGGTGGAAAGCTGTTCTTCAGTGACTTTTCTCCAGCATCGGCACGGCATTTGTTGGGTGCGGTGGTGCGTGGTGGGTTTCCGGAAGGTGAAGTGGATGCAGCAGTGATCGGTCCAGTGGAGCTCGGTGGTGTGGTAGAAGGAGACGTGGGAGCTTGCAGAGAAGATGGGATCAAGCGTGTGGCCGGCGGAGTGGGTGGGTGTAATGACGAGTTTGGCGAGGTTGTCGATCAGGGTGGAGGAATTGGTGTCGTTGTTGTTCTCGAGGTGGAAGTTCAGGTCCCCAAGGAAGATGTAGTCCGTGGAGGCAAGGGCGTGTGTGCTGACGAGGTGGGTGATGGAGTCGCTGAACTGTGCTCGTGGTCCCGGGGGTCTGTAGATGAGGTTTCCTCTGAGGGTGGTGTTGGGATCGGAGTGTATCTGGAAGTGCAGGTGTTCGGCGGTGCTGAGGGTGTCGTCGGTGTTGGTTGAGACTTTGAAAGTGTTCCTGTGGACGATGGCGATTCCTACTCCATTGGTGCGGTCCCTGCGGGTGATCTTATAGCCTTCCGGGATGGCTATAGCGATGTCGGGTGCCGAGGAGGGGTTCAGCCAGGTCTCCGTCAGGAAGGGGACGTCTGGGGTGTTGGAGTCCAGTAGGTCCCAGAGTTCCACGGCGTGTTTGCGTGCGGAGCGGGTGTTGAGAAGGATGCATCTGAGGTGGTTGGGTTCTTTGGTAGGTGGGTTGGTGGGCCGTATGCTGGTGAAGCTGCAGTTCCGGCAGGAGAAGGGTCCTTGGCTGCGCTTCGGGGTGGCCAGGCAGCAGGTGCGTGATCGTCCAGCGTTGAGTGCGTGGAGGGTGCTGGAGTCGTAGCAGAGGTGGGCGTTGTGGCGTTCGCGGGGCCAGGGGTCCTGGCGCTGGGTGCTGTCCAGGCGTGGACGGGCGCAGACGGGCTTGCCTTAGGCACGCCATTAGCGCGCCAGCGGCGCGGCCGCACTGGGGCCGCCATTTATGGGGAGGAGGGAGGGCGGAGCAGCTGGGAGGCGGGAGGTAGGGGCAGTGAATGGGCAGTCAGGGGTGTGGGCCACAGGGGATGCAGCGGCGGGAAAGGGAGCGGTGGACGATACTGGGGCAAGGGCACAGAATCACGGGGGCACAGGGGAGAAAACCGGGCACAGAGCAGGGGGCACAGAGAAAAAAAACGGGGCACAGGAAAAAACGGGGCACAGAGCAAGTGGCACAGAGGACAAAACCTTCAGTGTCTTTCTTTACTCAAACTATACCTAAGTTAAAAACATGCCTGAGTGTATGCTCAGAATTAATTCACATGATACGAATTTCAGCGCATCAGTGCTAGTATTTTAATTTTTAAAACACATGCTGGCATCACCTGAATCTTGTTATAAAAACCCAGACCTCTTAAGTAATTTTGGTAAGCACATTTTAGAAAAATCTCCTTTAAATTTAACACATTGATGTTTTTCGCAACAACTATCAGATCAAGAAATATGGTCAGTGCAGCACAGTCATGGTATAATACGTTTATGCCAAAATGGAGATTAGAATATGTTTACACAGGACTAGTGGACTCATCTTTCAAATGAAGTCAGTGAATCACTGCAGCGAACAGCTTGAATGTTTCTAAATGCTGCTGACAACTATTGTAAATTTCCAGATAGCTGTAATCCATTAATAACTCCTATCAAGTGCATATGTTTTATTGTCGTAGGTAAAATTTTGGTGAGTTCTTGTGGGTCCCCCGTGTATTAAAAGGCACAGCTCGCAGTTTAGCCAATCTTTAGCTTCCTCCGTGTTTTATGACTGTGGTGATTGCAGTACCTTGATTATCCTGACCTTGTCCTTTGCTGATACAGACATTGTGCAACTCTTTGAGGTCAGCTGTCATTTAATCTTCACAGGATCTGCTGAATGCCTGAGGGAATTGAATCACAGGCACTTTTCCTTCTGCATTTAAAGTTTTTATTGTGAAAACATGACTAATTTATCTGTTGAACTGTTTTTGTAACCACTTAAATACGTTTTTTGTTTTGTATTGCTCGGACATTTATATAGTGATTAAAGCTCTGATGGAAAGCACACAACACGTTTGGGGACTGCTTGGTTGGAAGAGCATTGAGTTCCCGCTTGATCGATGTGGGAAGCATTCTGGCGTCATGCTTTTTTGAGCAGTGTTGTGCTTTTTTATCAGGACACAGGCCAGAGTGCACGAGCTCTAACAGACGTGTAGCACACTACTCCACAGCCATCTAAAGAGTACACCCAGGTGGTACAATGCGGAGAATCAATGAGTCAGGGATCCATGATATGGGATCTAAAATGACCCCCACGGATCGATAGAGTAGCAACCCACGTGCATGTACTAGTTACAGGCAGCCAGGACCCGCGGATGTAGAATTTCTCTAAGGTGCCCAAGCATAGGTGCTGGAAGTAGGTGTCCTGGGGGTGGTGCAACACCCCCCAAATTAAGCATACTGAGGTTCAGAAGGTGAATGAGCAATAAAGATGCATTTTACCTTGTCTTTTTCCCTCTGCATTCAAAGACAGGAGGTCAAATGTCAGGTTAGGTCTTTTGACATATTGCTCTTTATTCTTTTAATATGAATATTGGCATTTACTTTTCTTCCACTGACAGCAAATTGAGAGGTTTTAGTGAACTGAATTAAGTGACAATCTTGCTGGGGACCAGGCAGTGTAAAATGATAGGCTCTCTGGTGCCATTTTTAACACACAACAACATTTAAATAGCTCTAAATGAACTGTACACATATGTTTTTTTAAATAGCAGTAAGGAAAGCACATTTGAAACACATTATTTTGTAATGCTAAAGTGTGATTGAAACAAAAGTTTTAATAGGAGCAAAACAAACCAAGACAATTAACTTTTTTATGTGCAAATTATAAATATTCGCTGAAAGCCAATTTCCAGGCATTAACTTTTGTGCTGTATATAGTTTTATCAGTGCAACTGCCTGCTTTGTAAATGTAGTGGCCATTTCAGTGGAAAACGTGCTGTCTGTAAATGGCAATGTGCTACCACACCATGCTTTAACAGCTAAATACTACAAACTCTCCACTCTCTTTTTTACTGGGGTGCTTCATTTGCATCACTTGTTCTTCGTGTAACACTTGGGTTAGGTTTTCACAATCCCTATGACTTCAGTGATGTAACATTGATAGCAGCACCCCCACTCTGAGATTTGTTCCAGCATCACTTTGCCGAAGGATACAGTACATGTCTAGATATAAGTTCTGATTAGACATTGACTTTTGTAGGTTTCTGATGCATGTTTATATCTTTGTATTTCACTGTTACGTTTTCTCTGTACTGTATGATGGTTTGTGTCATTTGATATTATTATTTGATTTTTGTCCGTTCGCTGTGAAAATCTGACTCTTGCTCCTAACTCCCAAACAGGTCTCTTGAAGCTTGAAAATTCCCCACTTTTTTGAGTATGTTCTTCATTGGAAGTTGTAGTCTTTTAAGTTAGTGGTCATGGTTTAATGTACTTAAAGTCTGTGTTACCTTGACAATGTTTTTTTCCCCCCACAACATACTTTATTAGATTTTAACACCACATGGTCCGTATGTATCCGGAGAGGATACAGTACATACATCTGTACAGGAATAAAGCTTTGTGTCCAGGTCGTGGACCATCTTTGACGGTACTGTTGACTGAAGACCAATATACAACATAACACAAAACATTATTCAGTAACTTGACTTAGTTCCCACCTCTCGGCTATCCGTTGTACATATAAACGTTGGATTATGAAGTGATAATTGAGTCTCCCTCAAACTACATCATTTCGGCATCTAATTGTTGGTCAGTTGTAGAGTGTGGCTCCAGAGTTAGGCCTCGATAGTACGCCTATCTTTGTCATATTTTTTAATGTTTCTGTGGGCCACCTCGTGCCTTAAAAAAACAGTACTTCCAGACCCATAATGAAATCCATGCCCCTCTTCCAATCACCCAGAAGGGGCGGGCTCTCGGCCTTCTATTGTTTGGCTATGTTACCTTTAGCTAATGTGAGGCAGAGAAACAGAAAATACCCTATATATATGTTACCCCCACACCCTCAGTGCTTTGTAATAAAGGAGTTTCGGGGATCTGGGAAGTTCCTATCCCAGTACCTCAGCCAGACTTCCAACAACTCCCCTCCAGAACCTGTCTAACGCAGTGCAGGACCAAACTATATGCAGGAAGGTACCCTTGGCACGCCCACAACATAGACAACCAGGGGAGGCAATCAGTCCTATCTTCCAAAGTCTATGTCTAGTATAATATGCTTTGTGCAAATATTTAAATTGTATAAGTCGTGGCGCGATGAGATCACCACCTCCCTTGGAGATTCTAGTTCCATGGTCCAGTCGTCGTCGTCAATGGGACCTAGATCAACTTCCCAGGTGGCCCTCAGGGCGTCTAAAGTGGTCAAACTATTTGTAATCAGGGATTGATAGATCTTTGCTATTTTGTGATCTCCCAAATCGCCCATCTAAAGCTTACCCTCCAATAGATTGAATTCTGGAATGGCTGTGAAATTGCATATATGTGGGTATAAGGCATGCCGAAGTTATAACTATTTATAAAATTGACTATGGGGCATGGAAAATTCCCCTTGGATGTCTTGAAACGATTTGAGTGTGTGTCCCTGCATAACGTCCCCTATGGAGGATATCCCAATTCGATCCCAACCATCAAAACCCTGGAGATCTGCTACTTGAGGAAGGAGTCTGTTTCACCACAGCGTGGTCTAGCGAGCAACACCACATCTGGTGGAGGGATTGACACCATGTCAAAATTACCACTCTTGTTGACAGAGAGAGGTCTCGTAGATCTGACCTATTATACAGGAATGAATGTAAAGATGGATCTCCCATAATCCTTGGCTCTACTCTGTATGCCGGATCACTACAGGAGCCATTCCGCCATTCATTCAGTACCTGCAGATGTGCTGCTGCTTGAAAACACCGAATGTCTGCAGCTACTATACCTCCGCAACTCATTGACTGACAACATGAGCGTAGGGCCACTCTCGAGGCTCCCAACCCCACCCCATAAAAATTGTCCCAGTGTTGCATTTATCTGTCGAAACCATGATGTCGCGATCGGATAGAAGTAGCATTGTTGCTGGTATAATAAACTGGGTAGGGGCACCAACTTAAATATGAGCGACCTCCTGTCAAGTTGCCCAAATTGCGCTCCCATGAAACCGACCGGGTATCCAATAAAAAAAAAACTAGTTATTTCAGGCAATCCACAGCTACGGTGAGTTCTGCTGTCCAGCGCCCACAGCCTAGAGTACCCCTCAACGACCATATGGGAGACTTCCGCACATTCGTATACAGTCCCTACGTCTCCCAGAAAATACATATAATTTGCAAGATCCTGGGACCTCACCTGTGAGGGTCTGTAAATAAGAAAAGGACATCATCAGCATTCAGTGCTATGCGGTTCGAGAATTCAGGTGTCCACTCAAAACCGCGCCCCACAGCGTCTACCCGAACCCACGAGGCCAAGGGCTCTATGGTGAGAGCAAATAGGAGGGGAAAGGGGGCCTGTCTGGTACCCCATCCAATGGGAAATGAGGTAGATGCTGAACCCGTGACTCGGACGGAGGCTGTGGGGTCAGTGTACAATAATCGTATGAATGCCAAAAAGCAGGGGCCTATGTTATGGCGTTTCAAGTCCAGCTGACCAAATCAAAGGCGTTATCTAGATCGGCCAAAAGCGAAACGGTGACGCGACCCAAGCGATCTACTGCCACTATCGTATTGTGGGCTCTACGGATATTGTGCTGTGTCGCACGTCAGGGCATGAGGCCCACCTGGTCCGGGTCTATCAGGTTAGGCATGTGGGGCATTAGTCTATTAGCTAAAACCTTTGCCAGCAATTTGACTTCCGTGTTTAAGAAAGAAATCGGGTAGTATGATGCATGATGTTCCAGCAGACATCCCGGTTTTAGGAATACCATGATTTCTGCATGTCTCCAAATCAGGGGGCATTCATGCCTCTGTCAGGGCAGTTTGTACAATGGCCAAATAATGGGATCCTAGTAGGGGAATAAACGATTTAAAGAACTCACTGGGGAAGCCGTTAGGGCCTGTAGCCTTTCCTAGCTTCATCTCCGATATGGCCACTGCCAATTTCTCTATAGTTAGGGGGGCCTCGAGGGATTCTCATGCATCAGCTGGTAGCGTCCTTAGAGGCAGGTCTCCAAAGAAGTCTTCAATCTGCTGTGCTGTCAGGACTTCCAGTCGGGCATATAGGGTTTGATAAAACTTGGCGAAGCTATGGGCCACCTCCACCATATCTGTAAGCATCACGCCATTGCGGTCTTGAATTACGGGTAACTGAGTGGGCTTCGGTGCATGCTAGCATAGTCTATGTAATAATTTCCCTGACTTGTCCCCCACTGATAAATTTAGCTCTGTGAAGCTAGCCACACGCACTTGGCCTCCTCTAATAGTTCCCCTTGATATTATTGTTGCATTAATCTCAGTTATCTGCGAGCTTCACCGCCATCACCCCCCGTCCAAGCATCTCCAATTCCGGTATATGGGCCTCCATTTGCAATACTTTTTGCCTGTGTTGTTTACACTCTGCAGCGCAGAAACTAACGTCAACCCCACGTATAGTAGGATTCATAGCCTCCCATAAAATTTCTACAGTGGTGGCCGTCTCCGCATAGAAGGAAAAGTAATCAAGTAAATTGAGTAAAGTGATTATGTGTTTTATAAGACTGATCACACATGTGCCATTGCAATAGCCGCCAGAGAAATGGGGGTCTCTGTTGGACTACCAGGAGCCTCAACCCCACTGGTGAATGATCAGAATGACCCCTAAGTGTAATTTCCACATCTGTGACTCTGTGGGCATGCTCCCCAGCGACAAAGATAATCTAGCCTAGAGAGTGAACCGTGAACGGAGGGAAAATGTGTGTGTCCCACTTCCGTTGGGTGTAGGGCCTTCCATGAGTCAGTCCATCCCAGCGTCTCTGCCAAAGGTGTTAAACTGGATTCCCACATCGCCCCAAGTATCCATGAGGATCTCCGCCAATCCCGCTCGGGATGCAGCACATTGTTCTAGTCCCCTCCTATAGCCGCTAACCTCTTTGGTATAGACCCCCAGGTGTTCGCTATGCTCTCTACAAATGCTTGGCTAAGGGGTGGAGGGGCACAAAACACTTCCTATCACCATGGGTTCTACACCGATGATAACACGTATATACACATACCTGCCCTGTGCATCAGTCCATGCTCGCTGGAAGGGGACCCTCTGATGTATCAGTCTGGCCACCCCCCTGGAACCCTGTATAAAACCTGCATGAAATACGCTTGCGTAGTGAAAGCAAGCTAGGCATTTAGTTTTATTCCCAAGTAGTTGGGTTTCTTGTAATAAAAGAATATCCGCCCCATACTTTTCGCCTATCAAAGCCCAGCACCCCGCTTGACCTTATCTAATTCCAGGTCACTATGTGCAGCCTACCCACCGAGGTCACTTTGATTGGTTTTCTCATCAATGTATACAACATCTAGGGTATGGATCGTTGAAGAGCAGGGTAGCCACTGTGTAGGAACTCAGAGTGCGCCATAAAACCAAAATAACAACATGCAACAGTAAAAAAAAAACACAACCTCCAACCCAATACCTCAAACTTCATTGAAGCATCTGTCGTGGGAGGGACCCTGTGCCGGCCCCAACAGGGAGCAGGCACATGATTCATCCACTGGTTCCCCAAGTAACCCATCAACTGATAGCGTCTCGGTATGTCTAAAGGATATTTTTCTGTTGGGGCAGCCCAAGTATACACCATCATACTGAACACCTTGAACACGTCTTATGCTTCGTGTCTTTCTCAGCCATTTTTGGTACATACCATGTTTTTAAATGTCAGATGTTCAATGCCCATGAGTCCCAGCCTGGTCGCCCTCGGGAGACCCAGAACGCCATGACTATTGTGACCGATGTCGCTGTTAGTCCTTCTTATGGGTCCTATTCTGCCGTGGATACTCGGATGAAGAGTCCGAATCTCAAGGCGGGGGCGTGTGAGGATCAAATTGTCTTATCTCGTAGGTACATGTGAACTCCTCCACAGGCGTGTCAAAAAACTTAGTATGATCCTTATAGCAGACTCTCAGATGGTCCGGAAACAGTAGCATGTATGAGATCTTCAAGTCACAGAGAAGGGCCTTCACCGCCGTGAAAGATTGGCGTTGCTGCGGAACCAGTCTTGTATAGTCCGGAAAGATCATCATGCGGTGAGAGTCTTAAGTGAGTGAGCCTTGTGACCTTGCCAACCTGAGGATGGTGTCTCTGCTGTGGTAGTTTAATATTCTAGCGATAACTGACTGTGGTCTGCCACCTGGGAGAGGGACAAGGCCTCGTAGCCAGGGCTCTATCTGAGCTCGCTGTATGATAAAGCAAGAAGAAAAAGCGTTTACCGGGATCCACGTCTTGTGCCTCTGAGCCAGGAATGCGCCCATATCTGTGCCTTCACAGCTCTCAAGAAAGTCCATGAAAGGGAGATTATTTCTCTCAGCCCTCCCCTCTCTGTCCTCCACGTGTGTGGCCAGGCCTTTAGTAAGCTTCTCGAGGGTGTCCACCTTTCACTGGAGCCTGGAGACCGCATCTTCCACGCCGGAGACTCTGGATTCAGCCTGAGAAAGAGCTCTACTGCGTCGCGCAGGCCTTGGCGCAGCAACACCACATCAGACCCTACGGCCCCTATTCTGGCCTCTAGCATGTTCTGGGTTTGAGTTATCGCGTCCAGTAGAATGGAGTTGTCCGGTGGACCACCCTGGCCGCTCTCAACTGCACTTCCCTTTTTTTTTTTACTTTTTAAAACAAGATTTTCAGAGAAAACAAAAAAACACATGGCAGTGAAACATACACTGCCTATTACATTATTATAACAAAGAACTTGCAGCTGAACTAACAGGCCTAAGATTCTGAGCATGATGCCAGTGAATCTAAACGTATCCACGCCGAAGTACTGACAAGGGTATCATCATGGTCCATAAGAGAGTCTCATCTGTCCCAACCGCTGACCCCTGCAGTTGCCTCTCTGAGAGGCTAGCTAGTGCCTCGGCTCCCCAAATCTTATCTATGTGAGGGTTCCCAGGCCACCACAGCCACTGTCGTTGTGGTTCCGACCCAGCCATAACAGTGTCCTCTGTGTCTATAATAACATGCGGTCAAACCCCTGTGCCCGGCACTGGTTATATTAATGTGTGTACATAGAAATTCACTGAAAAAAACAAAGGTTACAGGGACGTTATAGACAGGTTCTGAATTTACTCTTACAAAACCAAAGAAATTCAGCAATTATAGTTATACTTTATAGTTAAACTTATCTGAAGAAACTATAAATGTTGCCATTAAGTAACTTAAAGCAACGAGTCATAGTTTCTGGCGACCAGGAAAACCCATGAACCCTAGAGACCAGACGAATCTAGGGTGGATACATTTTCTTACCCCGAATGTCCTGAAAACCTCAAAATTTGGCTAAAATCACGCACTTTCTGTGAGTATGGTATCCAAAAGCTACAGGAACCCACAACATTCCTACCACCCAGCATCCCACACTTCTTCTCGTGGCCCTTGACAGGAAGAGAACATCTCAAGGGTGGTCTTCACATGGCCACTGGTTTGGTCCAGTCTTGTTGCTGATGCTATATCCAGCCATGCAAATAAGGTACCATTTGTATTGAGAGAAGTGTGGGAAAGGTGGATAATAGAAATGTTGTGGATTCCTACAGATTCTGGAACTTTCACACAAAGCAATATGAGGCAAATGTGAAATTTTAATTAAAGTTTGAGGTTTACAGGGCATTGTAGGCACAAAAACGTAGTGGGATTCACACAAGTCACACCACCTTGCTCTCCCCTGGGTGCCTTGTTTTCAGAAAATATTTGGTTTTTCCAGGTTTTTTTGTTGGCTGACACCTGAACCAGGCAGGATCCAAGCTCCACAGTTAGTTATACTGTCAAAAAGGATACTTTTTCAACTTTTCATGACAAAAATTGATGTCTCCATGCCCTGTCTTGTGGTCTTTCCTTTCACAGTGCTAGGCCCAGCCACACATGTGGGATACTGTTCTTGTCAGGAGAAGTGTGGGAACACAGAATAGTAGAACATTTGTTATTATCAATTTGATTTCTCACCATTTTTCGCTTTCCAATGTTAAGCTATTGTGCATTGTATGGGTAACCCCAAATTGGCTGTAAAAATGACCGTCATTCAGAAAACTCTGTATCTTGTTCACAATTGAAAAATGCATGAGTTTCCTTCATACCCAATTTTAATTCATCAGATTTTACCATATAAATTGTTGCATGGTTAGATTACTGTGAAAAATCAGTATAAGCTTCAGCAAAGTTATTGACACTGGGTATTTGGTGTTTTGGACAGTCAGCAATCGCAATACATCCCTGCGACCAGAAGAGCCTGGTTGACATTAGGCAATGTTACCTTTGTAAGTCAGTAGTTTTGGCAAAAAATTACACATAAAAACTTTGTCGGCTATTTTTATTTTTTCTTCTTTCTTTTTTACATTATTTATAAATTCAGTGATTTTTTTTTTGTGTGAAAACTAAGCAAGATGGGGAGGGAGAGCTTTTGCTGTGGCCGCAACCAAGCTCTGGAACACTCTTCCTGGTGGGAGAGGATGTGGTGTAGTGGCCAGAGTGGTTGACTCCGGAGTGCGTGACTTGTGGTTCGATCGCTGGCAGCAGCTTAGCTCAGCATCATGTGACTCTGGGCAATAGCACGGCCCGAACGCCTGAGTACCCTTAGGGGTGATAAGTCGCGCTTTACAAATATGGGATTTAGATTTATTTATCTATTTCCTTACTCCATCTCTTGCCTGGAAGCCCACCTTCCTTTACGTAAGGTCTTGAAGACCTGTCTCTTTGCCTTGTAATGCCTCCTTTAGGTCGCGGATTATGGACTTTTTCCTTCCTCAGTAGACTAACCGCATTAATGCCTTGATGCTGTCTGGCATTTGTTTGCGCTTTATAAATTATCACATCAAATCAAAACCATGGTTAGTCTACACAAACAATACATTCTTGCATTCAGAATTGTGTTTAGTCTTCAGAAATGTATAACTTGCCAGATTCACTCATGTGTTTCACACGTGTTTCCACCACAAAGCACAGGTAGGTTGAAACCACACAAAATAGGAAAAAAGGATGTCCAGTAAAATGCAAAAAATGTATGCCTTCTTTGCAGCACTTTTTTTCTCATTATACCAAAAACACCCAAAATGATGCTATATTTTTAATATTTTCTTGTTTCATCCACTTAATGGGAATTCACAGACCATAGGTAACATTAGAATGAAAGGATGAGGGTATTGTTTACTAAATATATTTTTATATAGTCCGATGACACAATTGCCCTCAGGGCGCTATCACAATTGTTTTGTGTGCCTTAAGGAACTGCTCTTTGCCTCTAATGTAGTGTTATTGGCATCCAGCAAACGACAGGCAGTAGGCCATAGAGCCAATATGAATTTTAAGCAAAAGCGAAAAAAGAAAACTGTGTGCAGAGTTGTCTCTCCCTTTAACCAATTGTTGCTCAGAATTCCATTCCTCCCTGTCTGCTGTTTTCAGTGTTCTGGGATCAGTCCATGTTTTTTTAAAGATTGGGCATACAGACAGCTTTATAGGTCTCACCAGCCTTATGTTATAAAATGTAGTGGGACTTTGGGTCAGTCCCCTGTAACCATTAGTCTGTTAAGCCATCATTTATATTTTGCTTCCAACCTCCAAAGTATACAGGGTAGGGCGATGGGTCAGTACACTTCAGTCATTGGCTCTCCAACATTGTGAGTGCCCTCATTTCCCTGATGAAATATGTACATCTACCGACAAAGAAGTGCACTTCTGTGCGAGAGCATTGGGTCAAAACTTTACTTTTCAAGTGCTGCTTTCTTTGTATCCTTTTTTATTTATTCATCCTTATGAATTTAAACAATGTCTTCAAGTTGGGGTACTTCAAAGCCAATAGTATATTTTCTTTGCATCACTAAGAATCCTAAGTTGCTGTGATGTGCATTAAAACTAAAAAGGGTTTCCATACCTGTTCTAAGTACACATGCCTGCTAAGAAGTACTGGTACTATTCTATTAAAATTAGGTGTGACAGTTAACTTTTTAAAGTTTAAAATTGTTATTGCGAGCATATAGCTGCTTCATTCAGGCAGTGACAATTCTTAACATTTTCTTTTTAGTTTTATGGCTAACACATATAGAGCCACTAACAATGTGGCGCAGATCCTAAATTAGGTTTCTTAGCCATGTAACATGTAGGTCATATTATTGGTCACCTTTGCCCATACAGTGAGAGAATATATTTTTCACGAATATTTTTTATAACCCACAAAACTGAACCTTAAGTTTATGACGCTGTCTCTTAATTGCTGCTTTCCACAATCTGCCGAGCGCCAGGAAGCTCTCCTCTAGTGTAGAAAGATGAACTTTCATCACTGCGAATAACCCCCAATTTAAGGATATAATCCAATTTCACAAAGGATGTTTGTTTCAAACGTATGCCATACATACAAGAACCAAAGTACCATTGAAGTAATATGTCCATGAAAGGGACCAGTATCCGCATCAGGAATAAGGTTGCTTTCCATTATTAATTGTGATAGTCTGAGCAACTGAACTAAGCATCATTCTCTCCTATCTTAGCCCACCAACTCTTGGCATAAGCTCACAATTAGCAGAACCCGTCTGAGCATCAATCCCGAAAAGTCTTGCTGGACGACCTCCTATTAGGACTTTGCTCTTTTAAGCAGAATCCGACTGGAAGTGCAACTTGTTCACACATGACTATTTTCTATTTTTGTGTTTAAAGTACCATTGTTGATTGCAGTGCTAGATCTCTAATGTTGTTAGTCTGCCGCATGTATTCATGCAGAAGTATTTAGACATAAACCTTTGGCACCTTTAAACCGTTTAATTTAAGCATTAGCTCCCCACATTTTTGTTGGAGTTAAACAAATAATTATTTTTTTCTTAAGGTTGAGTATTAATTACTTTTTTATTTTCAGGTGGAGACCAAATCACTAAGATGTTTGCAAAAGCGACTAAGAATTTTCTACGAGAAATAGACTCCGGTGGGGATTTGATCTCGGTTTCCAGTTTGAACGACTCAGATAAGCTACAGCTCCTTTGTGCAGTGACAAAGAGAAAACGATTCTGGTGCTGGCAGAAACCAAAATATCACCCTTCCTCTTTCACCCTCAGAGATGTACTTTCAGATAAAAAGCCACTGGAACCAGGTAAATGACGTTGTTCTTGTTCGTTGTCACAGCAAAGCATAAATGTATAATTCAATGTAACATTTTCCAAAATGGGTACTTGTTTTAGATTCTTTGGGTATGTGCTGCTTGGAAATGTGTTGGAAATCAATGAATAAATAAACATGTGTATTGCAGCGTACGAATTAAATCGTCTCAACATACTTCTCACTTGGAGCAGTGAGTCAAGGAGGAATTATAAAAGGTGATTATTTTGTGAAAGCAAAACGATTTCCCGAGTGACTACTCTCATTATTGGGGTGTTCCAACATGTTGGTGCTTTGAAGTGTCTACGTCCTTTCAAGTTGGAGCATGATAAGGAGATCTGAAGTATGTTTTCAATGGATGACTGCAGGGAATATTTTGGGATCTACTGCAGTGTTTTGTTGCCGATATAATAATTTCTTAGAGCCAACAGGACCCAGCAGCATGTGGCAGATAAGATAACCTTAACGGGTGCCCACCAGTAACTCCTTGACAGCCGGCCCAGTGTGACAGTGGCCCCTCTTCACACTGTCTGTGTGGATGTGGTAGCAGGCCCTGTCCATTCAATGTTTGTGAAGTCCATGTGTAAATACACAGCCTATATCATGACCAACAATCAGGATTCAGACCTACACAGTAGCATGTATGTCATTGTTAAACATCAAAGATGATTTCTTGGGGTTCACTGGTGAGGTATCATCAGAGGTACCTACGAGACTGGACCTTTCCTCAATATACAACATGGTAGATAGCACAATTATGTTCCATTCAATTATGTTCAATCCTGTATGTGAATGGGTGTAGGTGACTACTATGACATTGGATGGATACTGGCCTCCAGTGCCACTGTGGAAACTTATCAGACTGATTCTACAGCGTCTCATGCTTTCAGAGACATCTGTGTGTGTGTCTAATGGATCAAAAACAACTAGGGTGGACATGCTAAATTGTCCATACGGAAACAAACTCATCTTTAAAAAAAATCTTTTTAGAGTTTTATATAGCGCGAACGAGACCCGAGAAATCGGGTATCAGATCGCTATACATGAGCACCAGTTTCGTTACACATCCATTTTTGTTAGGCACGGGGAGATTAAGTGATTTGCCCAGAATCACAGGATGTTGAGTGTCGTTGACGAGACTCGAACCCGGTTCCCCAGCTCCGAAGTTGACGGCTCTGGCCGTAGGGTTACATCCTCTTCTTTTGATTATCGCATTTGAACCAAAGGAAAATGCAATTTACATAGGCTCCTCGTTCAAACTCTTTCTTAAAAGGCTACCACTGAAGTGTTGTTTAGGCAGTCCTCCTCAAAACCAGCTGCAAATACTAAATATATGTTTGGGTGTGAAGACATTTGACCAGGCCACACTTGTACTGAATGCCTCCTAGCGGAGAGTAGGATCATCTTCAAACCATTTTTCAACATCTATTTAGCCTATTGGTTAAAGCCTGAATTACCACCAGGTCGTAGTATCATGCCACAGCCATTCTAGGAAGCACTGATCCAGCCCTACTTGTAGAATAGTGCAAATTCTATTGGATCAAACATAAGATGTTAATCTATCAAAACACAAGCCACTTATATATAGAATGCGCTCATCAACACTATAAAATCTCAATAAATCATTGATGCTTTGAAGAAGGACCTCACTGTTGCATTCTTCAGGAAAGCCTTTGGATTGCATACACTTTTCATTATGGTTTTCCCCAACCAATAAGGGCAGGGCACCGAAATAGAAAATAAAGACGACTTACAGAGCTGACCATCAGCACTGCATTGAATGTTAACTTGTTCAGGAGGTTCTCTTTGTCACTAACCCATCTAATGCTAGAAAATTCGGCTTCATGCTGTGCCTACTGAGCACTGAACAACTCAATTTAAAGTAGTGCACACCACTTAGAGTGGATGTTTTTAGAGCAATGACATAGCTTTGAGGCAAGGTGCTAGCTGTTACCTAAACAAATAGAGGATACATAACAGGTGTCCATTTAACATGATCCAATATTGCCATTGAGGGGTTCTGGTGACATAGATCACAAGGCTGAAGGCAGAGTGATTTATAAATATCTAAGGAACCCCAACATAGCAATATATGAACATAAAACACATTAACTATTATATACTTTTCCTATTATATGTTTATTTTTGGGAAAGTTGCTTGAACAAACAGTTTTCTTCAAAGTACAGCTAACATTTGGCACTGATTGGAATTATAAAGTTTAGGTTTTCTTTAAAATTTATGAATAACTTGTTGGTAACACAATGAACAATGGCGAGGGCCATTAGATTTGTAATTATTTTGTTGTGTCTGCAGGACAAATATGGATTTATCGCATTTGGTGCATAGTTCGTCATTTGCAGATTTTAAAAAAACCGTTTTTAGTCTCAAATGGTTGAAAATAATATTGCCACAGCAGGTGCAGCATGATATGCGGTTTTTTGCTGCCTAATTTACATAACCTTGACACATAATTCGGTACACAATGTCAAGGTCATAAACCTAGTACCCCTGGCAACTTTGGTAAAGCTCTGCGGAGTGTAATATAAATGTATATTTCAAAGTCAGTGGCGCAACAATAGCCACCTCACGCCCTGGAGCCGGGGGGGGGGGGGGGGGGGAGGGGCTTGGTCCAGGGGGGGCCTCCGGCACTGTGCACAGAGCACCTGACTGGTCCAAAGCGTGGGGGGGCCCTCCATGTACTTTGCACAGGCACCCCCCCACCACCCACAAGTTTTCGTTACGCCACAGTTCCCAGTCACAAACACTGTTTGTTCCATGGTATTTTCACACATTTAAAACCTTCCTCCTCTTCATCCTGACCCCGCAACTTTATCTAACAGTGAGCCTGGCGTGGTATCAGATGTAGTCAACTTTAAAAATGTATTCGCTGTTTTCTTAGAACAGAAGAGTAGCTTGTCATATAGCATAACCACAGTAACATTTCACAATGCTAACATAATACATCTTGCTACTATCATCTACTATCATCTGAATCTCCTTAAAATAAAAGAGAATAATAATTGTAATATGTTCTTGTGATAAAGAAAAACAATTATCAGAACCAAGACTAAAATTTTATTATATCACCCAATTAAATCTTATTCTATGATTAGCTTATTTTAATACCCTTATTCACTCAGCATAAATAATACTTCAACTGCAACATCAGAGAAGAAGGTTTTTGAGCTCTAACCAGAGGAATAGAGCACAAGGCTACACATTTTCGGGGGCTGAGCTTGTCTGGCTCGAAGATGGCCACAGCCTAGGGAATCTCCTCCAGCTGCATCACTATCCATCATGATTCTGGTGCCCGGTGCCATTTACAGCGCCTAATAGTACTGTTTTACGCACCCTGGGGGTGGTGTGTTCTCAGGAGACACCTTTCTGAACTTCTGGGGCGGCCCGATCCTCCAAACCCAGACAGCGGCCTACAACGGAAGAGCACGTGATGCAGCCAGGAGATAGAGTACGTGGCTCACTGCGGCCGGAAGCTGATGCGAGCATCCTGAAGCTGGGCTCGAGATGCAGCAGTGGTGTATCAACAGGGAGGCTGTAGGCGGAACACTCCAACATCGAGGGGTGGAGGAGCTGGGCTGCAAGTAGCCCCGGCGCGTCCTGTGACTGAAGTGCCTCTCGGGGTCTCGGGGCTGTGCCCTTGATGCGGCAGAGTGGGGCCGAAGAGGCCGCCATGTGCGGAAAGGTCCGACATTGATTTGCAGAGGGGCTGGACAGTGAATAGCCGCGGTGCATCCTGTGTCTGCCATACCCCGTGAGGCACCTCATTTTGGAGGAGGCCTTCCTGGTGGCTCTTCTGGCTGGAGGTGAACTGCTGCGTGCACGGGTTGTCTGCTGTGGCCTCGGGGGATCACTCACGGCGAGGATCCCATATAAGCATCATCTACCGCCATTCCACAGTGAGTGGGGTCTGCTGCGCCAGTTGGGCCTACGTGCTTAAAGTTTGGATGCCTGGGCTTACAGTGAGCTCGATGGCTAAGCGAGGGGTCTGCTGCTTCACTGGGGGCACTAAACCACAGCGATTGAAAGCCGGGCGGGCCGGTGAGTCCTGGCGCTCCTGTGGTCGTTGCGAGGGGGAGACCTACTGTCTTTTGAAAAGCTCATACACAGATAGTGTGTTCTTGGGAACCTATGGGTGATCTCACCCTCTGGAGGAACACGAGGCACATACGATGGGTAAAACCGACAAATCCCAAACTAAGTTACAATTTGACCAGTGCAGGACACCCAGGACTTGTTACATGGATGCCACTGATTATGATGCAACATCCGAGGACGCGGAGCCGCAGAGGCAGACTTGAAAAATATTTTGGTGTCCATGCACAGAAGCCTTTCAAAAATAGACAGCAAAATTGACACTCTCACGTTCCGTATGGACTGGATGTCTGAACTGATTTGCATATGGCCATGTCTGAACTGGGGTGGCAGAGTGGGCTAAAGAACGGTGACGGATTAAACCCAGATCTCTTGACTGGGTGTGAGTGTTTGATTGGTTCTGATGCTCCGTTCATCACCACCCCCTTTTGTACCGCTTTGTTCGCCATAAGTTGGCAGGGTATGCTCAGACGTTGAGTCCCTTGCTCACTTTGCCACTGGATTCAAGCAAGCCTGGCTGAAGACGGCTGAAATGCCAGAAACCGGTTCTAGGAAGCTTGTTTCCGGTCCAGGGAAGGCATGGCTTGGCAGTTCGGGCTGGACTGTTCCCATGAGGCACAGGGTCAGACTGATTTGCATATGGCCATGTCTGAACTGGGGTGGCAGAGAGGGCTAAAGAACGGTGACGGATTAAACCCAGATCTCTTGACTGGGTGTGAGTGTTTGATTGGTTCTGATGCTCCGTTCATCACCACCCCCTTTTGTACCGCTTTGTTCGCCATAAGTTGGCAGGGTATGCTCAGACGTTGAGTCCCTTGCTCACTTTGCCACTGGATTCAAGCAAGCCTGGCTGAAGACGGCTGAAATGCCAGAAACCGGTTCTAGGAAGCTTGTTTCCGGTCCAGGAAAGGCATGGCTTGGCAGTTCGGGATGGACTGTTCCCATGAGGCACAGGGTCAGACTGATTTGCATATGGCCATGTCTGAACTGGGGTGGCAGAGTGGGCTAAAGAACGGTGACGGATTAAACCCAGATCTCTTGACTGGGTGTGAGTGTTGATTGGTTCTGATGCTCCGTTCATCACCACCCCCTTTTGTACCGCTTTGAACGTATAGATAAGCATGCAGAGAGATTAGACACGGTGGAGAGAAGGGTCTCGGAGGTGGAGGACACACTGCAGGCTGAGATGGTTTTGAATAAGAAGATGGACAAGCTTCTCCCGCCACTCCAGGCTAAGGCAGAAGACTTAGAGGCCCGGTCAAGAAGAAACACCAAGGGATCGTAGGCATTGCAGAAACTACCAACATCACCAGCATGGAACAATACGTTGAGCGGTTACTTATGGAACTGCTCAGGAGAGATGTATTTTCTGACATGTTTGTTGTGGAGCATGCATGTCGATCCCTTGCCCCTAAACCAATACCTGGCACTAACCCATGACCTATAATTGTGAGGCTACTCAATTATATGAGGGATCTGAACTCTCTTTATACCCAGACATTACCCAGTAGGTTCAGGAGGCCAGGAGATTGTTTGTACGAGCTAAAAAGAGGCTCCCATAGCTCAATATGGACTACAGCATGCTCTACCCTGCCAAGTTGCGGATTATGTTGGAAGGCAAAGCTTTTTATTTTACAGACCCTAAACTAGTTCTGCAATTCATCAAGAAAAAGAAACAAACTTCCGTGCGACACAGCTCTCTGAGGGGGACCCATGGAGAGGGGGGCAGTACGCAGGACTCAGAGAAACGGTGAATACACCTTGAGCAACAGTTGTGTGAGTTGTCTGATGGGGTTGGAGACCCTCCACTCGGTATAAGTTTGGTACAATGTAAGACTTATACAGGTGTAGAGAATCACTAATTCGAAGCAGAATATGTCACACTGTGATGCACATAGTATTTGTTGAGATTTTAGAAGAATCTGTGTGGATTATTGGGGGCACGTTCGATTTGTTTTATCAATTGTTATATGCTGCTGGAGCTGCGTTTATGTCAGGTGTTGGCAACATCCTCCCTAATGTGTGCCCCACTCAATGTTCAGTTGTTTATTTGGGCAGGCGAGTTAGGGAGGGGCGGGTGGGAAATATGGAAGCTATGACTGTTGAGGGATTGTATAGCATGGGTGGGTTTTAGTTGGACATCCTAATGGGAAGTTTACTCGGGTCAGGTGAAAATGCATGGATGGTTTAGTGACCAGGTATGTTCGGTGCAGTATGCTTACTAGAGAATAATTGCGGATGCAGACCGATACGTAGTGAGGCAGGGAGCCGGAAGTTCGATACGGTTCCTTACTTGGAATGTCAGGGATCAAAATGATGGTAGGAATGTGCGTAAGGTGGTCACATATCTCAAGAGACATAGCATAGACATGGCCATTCTGCAAGAAACCCATCTTAGACCAGACAATAATTTACTGACCCAGCGGAGAATTCAGGGCCCCTGTTATACCGCCAGTTTCACCTCAAATGCAAGGGAAGTCCTCCTGTGGGTCCGACGGGATTGAGGTATTACATTGAGAAGCTGTATGGAGCCACGGCGGTAGATATCTCCTGGCCCGTTGTTGTAAGGATGATCTTGCGTTCCTACTGGTTTGGATATATGGGTCTAATCATGATGACCCACAGTTTTAATACTCCCTTGTAGCACGACTAAGCCAGTAGGCTGGGCTGCCGCAGATTCGGGCCGGGGACTTTAATTGCATATTAAATCCTGATCTTGATCGATCCAAAGGTCTCCCCCAGATGTGGATCGACGGCAGCACGGACCCTCTTGGATATAATGGACAGAGAGGGGCTACTGGATGCATGGAGGCACACCTCCCCCACAGGAACGGGTGACACACACTACTCGTCGGTGCATGACATGCATAACCCCATAGATCTGTAGTTGATTGGTAGTTGTTTAGCTGAATGAGTTCAGCGTTGTGAGCCTCTTCCGAAAACGTACTCCGACCTTGCCCCAGTTGGTTGTGGAGTGCTGGACCCGTCTTTCTCATTGCTAGACTGTCTGTGGAGCTGAGATTGCGCAGGCTATAGAAGAGTTCTTTTCGCACAATGTGGGCTCGGTTGCCGATTTTCCCATGGTCTGGAAATCATTCAAAGTCTACATGCGACGGAGTGACAATCTCTAAACACACAGGAGTCCTCCGCTCTCTCAGGGATCGACTGACACGACTGGAAAAAGAGATAGGCAGCCTTGAGAACAGCTTCCAAAGAACAAATTACCTCAGTATTCTAGTGGGTATTAAGCAAAAACTGGAAGAATTCCACAAGACCGCTAATGACAAAATTAAACACATGAGTAAATATGCCACTGCACTTGTGAATGGGGAACGTGATCATCCAGGAGCTGTTTTGGCGGATATTTTAAGACCCAAGCGGGCCACAGATATCACTCTGGAAATTATATTTGATGATCAATGGGTTATTCACCGGGCAGACAACATTGTAGAGAGATTTCACAGTTATTATGAGCACTTATATAGAACTCGGCTATCACTGGACAATGATGCCGTAAATGACTACTTAACCCATATAGATATACCCTGGCTAACTACGGAGCACAGGGAGCATCTGATGGTGCCACTACACCCCGCTGAAATTAAGAATGCTCTGAGAGGAATGCAGTCTGGTAAGGTGCCAGGCTTGGAAGGCCTTACAGTTGTCTTTTACAAGGCCTGCCAGGAATTAATGATCCCCCACCTAATAATGCTATATGAGGAGATGGTGCGATCAGGAGAAATGCCCCCCACTATGCGGGAAGCTGTGATAGTAACGCTATTGAAGCCTGGGAAACAATACAGTCTTAGTTCATCATGTAGACCATTGTCTGTTGAACATGAACACTTAAATTTATGCCAAAATCTTGGCTAACAGAATAGCACCTATCTTTCCAGGTGTTGTACGCCCTGAACAGGCGAGATTTGTGAATTGCCGGAGTATAACGTACAACCTCAGAATGCTGTTTGGTGCTATTAAGAGGGTGGACCTGGAAGTACAGGCGGCTGCGATAGTCCTAGATTCAGAAAAGGCATTTGATTCTGTTGAATGGGGATTTATGTTTTGCGGTTCTCCGCATGATAGGGGTTGGAGAGATTTTTTCACGCCTCGTTGCGGTTCTATATGCCCACCCACAGGCCGGAGTATGATTCAGGAATGCTGTCTCCTCTGTGATAGAAATTACCAGGGGCACCTGTCAGGGTTGCCCCCTGTCTCCATTATTATATGCATTGGTGGATGAGCCTCTGGCCTGTGCTTTATGCGAGTATCACTGGGAAGGGGGCTTCGCTTCCCGGGCTATAACCTGGTTATATCGGCATATGCGGCTAACACAATCATATATGTCTGGGACCCAGCTGTTAATCTCACTCCGATACAAAGAGAGGTGGTTCGTTTTGGGGGTTTATCAGGCCTAAACGCCAATTGGGATAAATCTATATTATTTCCACGTACTCCCGCTATGATACCAATCCCCATAGAATATCCACTGCAATGGACAACGGAATCAGTACACTACCTGGGGATTAAGATCCACTCAGACCCCACTGTTGTACTACTAGACAATTATGGCAGGGTGATTCAGAAGCTCACAGAGGATGTGGAGCGCTAGGTTAAACTCTTGCTGTCCTTAATGGGATGGGTGACCATTATGAAAATGGTTGTGCTTCCCAGATTTCAGTTTTTATTACAGAATATCCCGCATATTTGATAAACTGCGTTTTCACATGATCTCACTGGCTTGGACACAGGTCTGATGGGAAGTACTCACTTTACCATATGATATGGGAGGCCTTAAGGCTCCAGACTTCAAGATGTACAATAGGGCTGCCTAGAGCTCCTTGGCGCATTATTGGGTGCATGGCCAGTCGACGCTGCCACATTTATACAGAGAGAGAGATGCTGCAGATCCGTACTTGCTCCCCCAGATACTGTTTCGTGACCCTCCACGACAGCACAGGGTCTTTGACTTGCTTGCAGTCATGACGCAGGCATGGCGAAGTTTGCTGGACAAACAGGCTGGGGCATTACTGTATTCTCCACATAACCCCGTACAGTGGTGTTTGTGGTTTCCGATGTGCCAGGAGAGAGGGGCAAGGCGAGCTCTGAAAACATTGGTAATAAGCACCATGGGGATTTCTTAACAGAGGGCAGGGTGACTTGCCGGAGGATATGTAGGAGGAACTGTCAACTTCCTCTACGCTAATAAGATACCACTATTACAGGACTAGGCGAACTCTCCGTGAGCTTCTGGGGGACAACATGTTAGAGCTGCAGGCTATGCCAGCATTGACAGCTTTACTGCAGACGGAAGCACCCTTGAAACTAACAATCAAATTCTATACATATGCACAGGAGGCGCGCCGCCAAATGTGCTAAAGGCTGGATTTGACTGGCAAGGGGACCTGGGCAGGCCCATCAGCGACCAACAGTGGCAAAATTGCTGCTCTAAGATCCAGATTATCTCCCTAAACAGATTAAATAGACTGACCCATTTTAAATACCTTCACCGAGTCTACTATACCCCTGAGCGCCTGTGTCCATATGGGTTACGAGATTCCTCAAGCTGTCAGGGGTGCAGGGAGGTTGAAGCCGAGTTTCAATTTGTGGCCTGGCTCTGCCCGGGAATCAATACGTTTTTGGGCAAAATATTTAAAGAACTATAAGCGATTACTGGCACTGGGTTGGAGCTGGATCCGATGCTGGCGCTCTTGGGTCACGATCAGGGGGTTGATAAGTCAATACGCCGACTGGTAGCAATGGGATTAATATTGGCCAAGTGTTAGGTCGCAATGAGATGTACCCTTGGACCACTATCTAATGTAGAGAAATGGCATGTTGACATGGCATACTGCCATACCCAGGCAGAGAGGTATAGTGACCTACTTCTCCCCCAGAGTCGCCCCAAGGAATTACTGGGTTCCCTTGTAGTTATATTAAGTAAGTAAAGAAACGGGGGTGGAGGATGGAGGAGTGGTGCAGACGACACAAGATCATTTATGTGACTGCTGGAGTGATGGGCTGGAGGCCACTATCTCTGTCCCATGATACAGCAAATGATTGAAATGGCCACATTCGATTGGGGATCTTGGTATTAGGAGCCTCTCCTTACAGAGTGACATTTTTTACGCTGAAGTATAATAATGTAATATTGTGATAGAGGCCTTCTTTCCTATAGGGGGAGTGGTATTGTTATGGGTCTTGATAAATGTATTTGTGGTCTGCTGGTAATAAGCAATTAATGATTCAATTCTTGTGCTACATGTATATATGTAATGTACCTTGTCAAGATGTAAGTTTCATTATTCTGGCAATAAATACAATAAAAAATGTTTTTAAAAAGGCTGCACATTTTCAATTTTTAAATAAAGGCTTTTCATTTTAAAATTAATTTCCTTCATTCGGCACCAACCATTGGACAATATTTGATATCACATTTGTTACCATATTCATCCTTGTTCTATATAAGAATGCTTTCTTATTGTAACAATTGTCATTTGTTCATTAGGAGCAGCTGGGCTCTTCCATGTGAAAGGGTTCTGTCCTAAAGCATAGAAGCAAAGTGGCAGTGGTCGGTGGGAAGGGGTGATGGGGAAGACACTGTTTGATGAGACACTAGGTGCACTTTATCAAACAATGCCAAGAGAGTTAGGCCAGTGTCAGTCATCCATCTAAAGTATTGATTGAAGTATTGGACTTTGCAAAGATGCACGTGTGTTGAGCAGTGTTTCAGACAAGTGTTTATATAGCATAAGTGGAGACACTTCGTATATGAGGCATATAATATAGGCCCCCATGATACAAGGCGTCTTTACATTTAGATCTGTCTAGGTATGTTTAAGGAGTTTTAATTTCAGGAGCGTCTTATCACATTTGTTAAGGAGCATGATTTGACATTGTTACAGTTCAGGTTGTGGCTATTGGACTTAAAATAATGTCTATTGAAGAGAGTCTTAGGGAGGGTGCTGCAGGAGGGCAAGGCAAAGCAGGGAAGTTCAGTTTTCAGGAGGAATGAGGAAGTGGGAAGGAGTAATGCGGCACAGAGTTTGGGGCAGAGGCTGTACTGAGAAATACAGTATGGGGACATGGGTGTATGCTGTAATATGAGGGGGTGAAGAAGGGACGTAGGAAGCAGACCTGCCAACCTCATAATAATTTCCCCCTTTTCATTGTGCAGGTAGAAAGGGGTGCAGATCTTAGAGAGGTGGCAGGTCCATGCAGAATGGGGCTTTGGACCCCATCACTTCCCAAACAGTTACAGGTCTCTTCCGTCACATCAAGAACAAAATCAACTAGTGCCACCTACTATGTCCTTTGGAGGTTTTAGTTGGAGCCCAATTGTGCAGAGCTCTTGGGACGGAAAAGTCCCTTGCCTGTTGATGGGCATGTACCGCTGCCCTCAGTCCCACAACTGCAATGATGTCTGGATCCCTGGTGCTAATTTTTGTTATCATGGGCGAACAAGGGGCAATTTATGTGCACCATGCCAGGCTCGCGGATTGCAGTCTTTTTGGACCGGGAGGTGCGCCCAAAGCACTAACCTTATAGAGGTGAAAGGCTACTGTCTTTGCCAGGAGTTAAATAGTACGAGGCCAGTGGGAGTAGTGTAGAAACCGAAACCCCAACAATCTCCTGAACCCCAATATCAAATGAACCTCAATATTTACCTTAGGCAGTTCCGCTCCACAAGCCTTTTCATTGATCTAGCGGTTGAGACTGCCCTCTCCATTAATACATGCTCTTAGCAGAGAAAAATCATAATTAGTAACTGGGACCACAAAAAATAAGTACTAGATCAAAATTAAGTTAAAAAGATTTAATTCAGAATCATCAAAAAGAGCATTACAACAACAAATGTACGTATTCTGCCAAGAAGGCTCATATACAGAATTATGATTCATAACATAAACCCTAGTTAGTCAACCTAAATTCTTAGTGTCAAACTCATTTTTTTTTTTTTTTGAGAACTTTTATTAACCATAGTTGCATCAATTGGCAATGTACAATTCTGCGACATAGCATCAGGTCAGCAATGTTCGAGTACATATCGTCAAATGTTTAAACACAGCCGTTTAGCCGACAACCCGGAGGTCCGGCGGCGGAGCTCAGTTGTACCTAGATAGAGGATTCAGGTGTGTACATTGCGTGTAAGCGAGTCGGTGGTGCTTTTCTGATAGGTGTCGCGTTATTTCTCAGCTAAAAGCGCATTGTCCGCGTGTGAGGGGGGCGCTTCGTGTCCGCCCGCTGCGCAGCATTGTCAGCTAGCTCCTGGGCTCACAGAAGGATGTGTGCTGGGTTGTCCGTCAAGCGCCCTGATTTGTGGGCATCGGAGTCCCGGTGGCCCGCATGTAGCGTGGGGTGGAGCGCGTCAAGGAGGGTGCAGCGTAGTCTGCAAGGGTGCGCGTGGCGACCGTTGCTATGATGGAACACATGCTCTGCTAGGGAGCGTAGTCAGTCGCCGAATTGTGTCCCGGGTGTGCAACGTAAACTTTAGGGATCAAGGTCAGGGTCGAGAACTCGGGTAGGGGCCAGAAGAAGGAGGGTGAGGGGGGTGGGGGGGGGATAGTGGAGATCCGCATGCAGCAATGTGTGAGGAGATAGGGGCTGTCCAGCAGGGCCTAGCCGGCCGTCCGGGGAGCGCGTCGAGTGGCTGGTCGTGAGGGGGGGGGGGGGGGGAGGAGAAGAGGGGGGGGGGTCGTCAGTGTGCGTGCCCTCTCGGGTAGCAGCGGCGGTAAGTCCCGCGCGTGCGCCAGAGCACAGCGCAAGAAGTATCCGACAGTAGTAGCCTGCCGCGTGGTACGTGAGACGTGTCTGGGGAATATGCAGGTCGAGGGGGCCAGGAGCTAACCGCACCAGGGTCTCAGACATGTCGCTAGCGATCTAGTAGTATATCAGTGTCCGCCTGGCGTTTAGGTTATCCCACGGGTTCGGCAGGCCGTCTGAAAGGTGGCGAGGAGGCCATCCCAAAGGTGAGCGATGGGGTACTGCCGGAGTCCCGCAGTTTCCTCACGGAGGAGCACTGCACTTTCCGCCTGCGCCCAGTTGACGAAGGATGCCCTCCAGTGCCTGATGTGCGGAGGGGCCGTCGCCTTCCAGTGCTTGGTGAGCAAGCGTTTGGCTGTAACAAGCCCCATGTCCCAAAAGCGCGCCTGTACTCTATTCGCTTTTGTGCGCTTGTACAGGCCCAAGATACACGCTTCCCACGTGCGTGGCAGCCGTCCATCCGCGCCGCGCTCGATCAGTGACAGCACGTCGCTCCAATACGTCTGCACGTCCGCACAGTGCCAGAGCATATGCAAAAGGTCCGCTCCTGGTGACGAGCACCGTGGGCAGGCGGCATCCGTCCGCAGGAAATATTTATTGATCTTCTCCGGAGTGAGATACGCTCGCTGCAATATGTAATATTGTATGAGCTTGAAGCGGGGGTTGCGTGGAACGTTAACCGGGCCGGCCAGTATCATCGCCCATTCTTTATCTGTCCAGTCTCTGCCCCTGTCCGTCGCCCAGCGTTCCCTTAATGTCGAGGTGGTCAGTCGTGAGTGTGCGAGGAGTGCCTGCACTAGCCAGTGTATGACATGGGCGCCATTGCCCATAATATGCAGATATTGGATGAAGGTATGCGTCGGTAGCTCCGTCGTCATGTCGCCCCAAGAGGCCGAGAGCGTCTGCATGAGGGAGGCATGCAGGAGAAACTGTCCTGCCGGGAGCGCCGTGCCGTCCGTCAGGGTGGCAAACGTCAGCAAGTCGCCGTCCTCATACAGGTCACCCAGCGTATCTACACCTGCCTGTTCCCACCCTGCCAAATGGCCCTCCGTGAGGGGTCCCGTCGGGCTAGGCATGCCCAGTAATGGTAACTCCGGAGCGTACGGTGTGGTCGCGCGCGTGAGGCGAAGGCACCTCTGGAAGCACCTGCGCGCTACCGCCAGGTAAATCTGGGTGGGGCAAGGCGCACGAGTCAGCGGATGGAACAGCGCGTGGACTTGCGTCCGCGTCCAAGCATTCGCGTGCGAAGCAGTGTCCTCTAGTTGCTTGCCGCTCAGCCACCCCGCCACCCATTGCATCTGCGCTGCTAGATAATATAGCTCCATATTGGGGACCGCTAGTCCCCCCGAGTCAGCAGGCATGTACAGTTTGGCCAATGCTACCCGCGGTCTCCCCTTGTTCCAGATGAGGGTGCGCAGCAATACCTCCAGGTCGCGGAATAGTCTGACGGGCACATACAAGGGTAGGTTTGCAAAGTAGTACAAGAGGCGGGGCAGCACTATCATTTTAGTCAGCGCTACCCTGCTAGGCACGCTGAGGGGCAGGGTGTTCCAGTAGCTAACCTGCGTGCGCACGGACGCGATTGCTCTGAGGAGATTCCCATCTAGGACGTCCGCCGGGGACCTGTAGATCCGTATCCCCAGGTAGCGGAAGGTGGTGGGGTACCACCGCAGCCTGTCTCCTCCCAGGCGGACGTCACACTCAGGTGTCTCCGAGCCAAAGGGGTAGTCTCCCGACTTGGCCCAGTTAACCCTCAGGCCCGACAGTGCTTCGAAGGTGCGGAAAACGTCGGCGAGGGAATCAGGGATGGCGGCCATGTCTCTGACGTATAGCAGCAGGTCATCTGCATATAGGGACACCGTGTGTAGGCCGTCCGGCAATGGGATTCCCCATTCCAGTCCGTGTGCTCGGAGTGTCGCAGCCAGGGGTTCCATTGCCAGTGCAAATAGCAACGGCGACAACGGGCAACCTTGGCGGGTGCCTCTGCGGACTCGGATGGCGGCCGAGAGGATGCGGCCCGTGCGGACCCGGACGGTCGGCTCACTGTAAAGCAGGGCGATCATGGCGTTATAGCCGCCCCCCAGTTGGTATTTCTCCGTGACTGCCCTTAGGTATGGCCACTCGACGGAGTCGAAGGCTTTCTCCAAGTCCAGTATCAGGCATCCCGCCCTGGGCCACTGCCGCGTGGCGTATTCCTGTACCCGGAAGAGCCTGCGGATGTTGTGGGAGGTATGGCGTGTTGGGACGAACCCATTTTGGTCCCGGTGTACAAGAGTGGGTACGTGAGGGGCCAGCCTCCTAGCCAGTGCAGAAGCAAGGATCTTATAGTCTGTGTTTAGTAGAGCCAATGGACGGTAAGAGCCCACCCGCGTGCCGTCTCTGTCTGGCTTAAGTATAGAGACCAGCGTGGCTTCGTTCAATGTTGGGGGCAGGGCAGCTCCCTCCGCCGCCGCCGCGTACATGCGCAGGAGCTCCGGGATTAAGATATCCGAGCCAGCCTTGTAGAATTCAGCCGGTAGTCCGTCCGGGCCCGGAGTTTTCCCGTTGGAGAGCTGAAAGATGGCCTCTCTAAGCTCGTCCGCCTCCAGCGGAGCGCCGAGTTCGTCTTGCTGAGCGATAGTCAATTGCGGCATCGGCAGAGGGGAGAGATAGTCTGTAATAGCAGCGTAGGGAACCGCGAGTCGGGAGCGGTACAATGCGGTATAGTGGGCAGTAAAAGTGTCATGGATACCAGCCTGCGTGTACTCCAGTTCCCCACCCTCGCCCAGTATAGCCGTCACCGGCTGGGAGCGGGCATCCCGCGAAATCAGCCACGCTAGAAGCTTGCCTGGTCTGTCACCAAGGCGGTGAGTCCTCGCCGAGTGTGCCGCATAGTTGACATGGCGAAGTCGCTCCAGGAGGCGTGCATGTTCCGAGCGGGCGTCCTGCAGCGGGCCCTCGTCTCCCTCCGCCGCCTCCTCCTCCCGCGCAAGTAAACTCGTTTCCAGCCTAGTGAGATCTCCCTCTAGTTGGTGTCTGATCTGCCCCTGGGTGCGCAGACAGTGACCCCGTATCACGGCTTTGAAGGCATCCCACTCCACCTCGAGTCAGTTGCTGTGCCAGTGTTGTCCTCGAAGTACTGCGCGGTACGCTCGAGTAGGGCAGCGCGAAAAGCCGCATCTAGTAGCAGCGCTGGCTGCAGGCGCCATGTGGGGACAGGGGGGTGTGGGTGGGCCCAGGCTACGGACATGAAGTGTGGATTGTGGTCTGAGTGTGTGCGGCCCATGTATTGCGCGTCCGTCACATGAGGTAGGAGGTCTGTGGATACCATGAAGCGGTCTAGGCGGACGTATAAGTCGTGAGCGCCAGAGTAATAGGAGTACGACCGCGTCCCCGGATTGCGCTGTCGCCAGACATCGTGTAAGCCCCATTGCGCAGCCCACTCCAGCAACGCCCTCGTGGCTCCCCTGGTAGGGGCGTTCACGGGGGGCGGGAAGGAGCGATCCAGCGTGGTGTCTAAGGTGCAATTATAATCGCCCCCTATAATCCACGAAGTGTCATGCCAGGGCGCCATAGTCGTTGATAGCCGCGCCAGGAAGCCTGCTTGTTCGATGTTTGGGGAGTAGAGGGATATCAATGTGATAGGATGACCATCTAGTCTGCCTCGCGCGGCCGTGTATCTGCCCTCGCTGTCTATCGCAGTGTCTGTGGCCTCCCACGGGGTCCCCGGGCGGATCCATATCAGTGTTCCGAGCGCGAATGAGGAGTATTCCGTGGCGTAGAGTTGTCCCCGCCATCTACGGTGTAGTGCCCTCACCTCAGCGCCATTCAGATGCGTCTCCTGGAGCAGCGCTACGTTAATCCCGTGCCGCTTAAGGTACGAATAAATATGGTAGCGCCTAGCCGGTGTGTGCATCCCCCTGACATTCCAGGTGCATATTTGGGTACTAGCCATTACTGTCCTGTGTGTGGGGGTCGCCCTCCGCCCCCAAGAGCGCATCCCCCCATCTCAAGGGCCCCCCGGGGCCAGCAGCCCGCATCCGCCGCGCAGCTAAAGCTAGTGATGTGCATGCAGTGTCGTGATCTCCAACAGGGTGAGGGGAGAGGGAAGAAAGGGTGCATAGAAAGTCGAAACATGGCAACTAAATAAAGAGAGATGAGAACTTGTAGAATACCAAAAGGTCGGCTGCACAACAGGTCGCCGTCCAAACACTCAAGCGAGCTTACGAACTAGACAGTCTCGGGGGGTGGGTAAAGTATCTTCTGAACAACAACGGAAGCAATGCAGGTTCGGAAGCGCCTCGCATGCCTCCCAGGCGTTGTGTACATGCTGCTGCCGGCCGGCGGGCGTCCGATGGCCACAGTTCAAGGCCGGAGCAGTTGCGCGCCCGGCCATCAGGTCAGCGGGGGGCTGGAATGCCCACGGAGAGGGGGGGGGGGGGAAGGGGGGAGGGCGCGGGCACGTTCCCCCCCACGACCCCCCAGCAGCAACAGGCCGAGCATGTGGCACTAAAAGGCGTCTCTGCGTGGTTGTAAATCAGGTGCGCGTAGGCCGTGCGGCCATAAGTAGAAATTGTACTTACAGTGTCCGGCCCCACGAGCGGGCCCCCCCGCAGCGCCGTCAGCATAGGTGCCTGGGCTCTTCCAGCAGGTTCAGTTCCGTAAGGGGTCATCCCGCAGGGGTTCGGGAGGTTGGCGATGTGCGTCAAGTGGCAGCCCAGTTCCGGGGCACCTCAGCCAAAGAGGTCCGCCGTTTGCGGTGTGACCTCCGGGGGTCCTCCAGAGTCCTGTGTGTCCGGGATGCCGTAGATTGCCTCGTCGTCCGTTGAGTGGGCCGTCGGGCTGGCGTCCGGCCGAGCCGACGACGCCGGAGAGTTGCTAATCTCTGCCACCCTGCGCAGGGCGTCCCGCTGCTCCTGATGAACAAGGTCCGCTGGCGGGGAGTGACTCGGTGTCCCGCCGGTTGGCGGCGGCGTGGGCAACCCGCGGTGGCGTCGTCGTCTTGGTCCCCTCGATCTTTCCATCGCGCCTGTTCCCGTCGTCCGTCGTGGCACGGCTGGCATTCCGCCATCAAGCCAGGCCTCCGCGTCTTCGGGGCTCGTGAAGAAATGGGTTTTGTCGTGCGCCACCACTCGCAGTTTGGCTGGGAAGAGCAGCGAGTACTGGAGGGCCGCTTCACGTAGCCGTCGTTTGATGGGCAGGAAAGAGTGTCTTTGCCGCTGTACTCGCGCCGTGTAGTCCGGGAAAAACATCACCGTCGCGTTGTCAATGGTAATGTCCCCTAGGTTTCTGGCCCCTCGCAGGATGGCATCGCGGTCCCTGTAGTTGAGGACTCGGAGGAGAAACGGCCGAGGGTTAGAGCCCGGAGGTGGCGGTTTCGCGGGGACGCGATGGGCCCTTTCCACCACGAAGTGCGGGGAGAGCGTGTTGTCCGGTAGGAGGTCTCGTAGCCAGTCCTCGACCTTGCGGACAGGATTCGCCCCTTCCCATCGCTCCGGGATGCCCACCAGGCGGATGTTGTTCCTTCGTGCCCGGCCTTCCGCATCCTCAGCCCTTCCCTCCAGTAGTTCCACCCGGTGTAGAAGGTCGCTCACCCCGGCTTCGGCCCGTTTCGTCGCCGGCTCGACCCCTGCCATGGCTTCTTCCAGCGCGGTGGTGCGCGTTTGCAGCTTTTTATGGTCGGCTCTGAGGTGCGTCAGGTCAATTGCCACACTGTCTATGCGGGTCTCCAGGGAGGTGCGTGTCTGCTGCAGCGATTCCTCCATCCTCTCCATGGCCGCCAGGACACTGTCTAGTTTCGCCGTCACATGGTCCGTGTCCATCGCGGGCCTCGTTGGCTCGTGGCGCCTCCTCTCCGCCGTCGACCCCGGTCCGGAGCGGGTTCGCGCCCCTCTAGGCATGGAGCCAGCGGCGTGCGGAAGACGTCCCCCCCGTCGTCGTGGGGTAGGGGGGTGTTGCTCCGTTGATGCCCTGCTCCAGCGGAATGGGAGCGGTCCACCTCGCCGTGTCTCACCGCCTCGGCCAGCCAGGCCGTGTCGCCTTCGCCACGTGTGCAGGGGCTCAGCCAGTGGGGGGCTCAGTCGCAGCCGGGTCAGCTCTCAGTATCCCTCTTCCAGTCCGCAGGGCACCCCTGAGTCCTTCTTCCCGCGTCGGCCCGCACCGTAGCGCGTGGCGCAGGGGTCGCGTTGTGTGTGTGTGCCAAGGAGGCCCAGGTCGGCGCTCCCACAGCGGTTCCAGGGCTCCGCGGGCGGCGGCAGCGTGTGTTGGCGCGTCGTGTTGCTGAAGCGCTAGGGTCACCAAGAGGAGAACCGCCTCAGTGCGTCCCCTGTCCCGGCAGAGTGTGGCGCGGGGAGGCAGGTCCGTGCGTGTGTCCCCAGATCCGGGGGGGCTGCCGCCGCTGCTCCCCTATGGCACCTCCAGTCTTCGTAGGACGCTGCAGCTACCTGTGCTGTGCAGGCAGTCGTCGTTGGGGTTCAGGCGCAGGCCCACCCGTCGCCAGTGGTGCGGTCACGCGGTCTCAGGGGGGTGTCGTTGTCCGTCACTGTCTTTTCCGTGGCACTACAGGGGGGTCCCCCAGGCGGGTCCAAGCACGGCCCCCCCGTCGCCAGGCCGCCCTCGCCGCAGTTGTAGGCCGCCGCTCGGCGTCGCGGTAGCTCCTCCTCAGATGGCAGCCTCGGGCCTAAGGGACAGGGCAGCGCCCCGGTCTCGCGTAGCCGCGAGCCGCGGCCGCGCGTCCTGTAGAGCGGTCGCGGCCTCGTCCGCAGGGTCGGCGCGGTGTTCCACCGCCGATTCGCCGCAAACTCGGCCAGGTGGCGGAGAAGGCTCCGTGGAGGGCCCGCCGGCCAAATCCGCAACGTTTAGGATTGTTGCAGCGGAGAAACGGCCCGGGGCAGGAGGGCTCGATCGGGAGCTCTACCCGGGCACGTCCGCTTCCATCGCGTGCTTAGCCACGCCCCCTTCTTAGTGTCAAACTCATAAAGAGTACTAACAGCATCCTAAGTAAGGAAAATCTCAAAATAATCAGACAGAGTTTCAGGAGGCAAATAGAAAGTCTCCTCCGGTCAGAATGGCAAATCAAAAGCATTTCCATAAATCCAAAATGCTCTTAACACTAATCCCTTCCTTAACGTAAGAGAAATCTTCTGATTGCCTCCTCAGCAGCTGCACTCCCAAGATGCACAACTCAATATGAACATTTTCTTAACAATAGCTCATAGAATTAAGTTCTTCTATACGACATTGGAACTAACAGCTGACATCCTTCAAAATGATACAATAGTTACACAATGAAAGTTCCATTCCCAATAAATGCTTTTAACACTACAGTACATTGATGTCATAGCTCCCCATGTTTTGCGGAAACAGAAGGGAGAGAAGACTTGCAGCGATTAGCTGATTGGTAGGGGGAAATGAGGAGGACCGGCAAGACACCACAAGTTGTAGTCTCACATGAAAATGTGGCACATTTATACAACATTATTAATCACACTTCTATATGACATGGTTATATCGTTTTAGGCAGAAAATCATTAATTCACCAGTTACGGTCATATGCATCATTAAAATTACTAACTTGCGGAGGGGACCCTGCTACATACGGTCTGGCTTCGCTCTTCCCTTGCGCGGTTTTGGAGAGGAGTGATGTCTTGTCTTTCGGAGGTGCTAGGCTGGAACCTGATTACATGTCATGGAAGGGATTGGGGGCAACATTTATAAGCACCATCTTATGACGTTAGGTTTTACATTAGCGAAGAGGGATATCGCCAGGGCTTGGAAGGCGCCGACTTCACCATTGGTGTCCGTATGGAAGAGGAGTCTGGACTTTTGTATGGGTCTGGATCCCCCGATTTTTATAGCAAGAGGCTGCCCGCAGAAACATTATAAAATCTGGAAGCGGTGGGCAGACTATCGCGTACTGACGCTGGAGGGGGTTTCTCCTCTCTTAGCTTGATGCTACCCCATGGGCACACAGGATATTAGATGGCATGCATGAATGGGTGGGGGTGGTGGTTGGGGTGCAGGGTCTTGCTCCAGTTGCGATTATGGGATGGTATGTGTGACAGGGGTGTGGGGGGGCAGTTGGGAGGAGTTCTTTTTCGTTTTATTTTCTTACAAACAGGGGGGATTTCATTCAGCTGCACTGCATTTCTATATCCTTGCTATATTTCTTTCCTTAACAAAAAAGTCAAATTCATGATGTTGTTTATTGATTGTTCAGAGGCCTCTGGAGTACAGAGCCCTGCGGTATATTTGTCATTTGATGAATAAAACTTGTTTAAAAAAAAAAAAGAAATTACTAACTTGCACAAATAATTTGTCATCCAATATTGCACATCAGAAAAAACTTTGACAGCAACACACCATGTAATGATCAATAGAACCTACATCAGGTTAGTATGCAGTGCGTATGTGTTATATGCATGTGCTGCATGTACATATTGAGTCGTAGAACATTGAGGGGCATATAAAGAGTTGAAGGATTCAGGGGCATACAGAAGAGATGTTGGAGGAAAAATCTGTTGAACAAACAACAAGAAACAAGTTGACAAAGCAACATGGATTTAATGCATTAAGTCAGCTGGGGAGATCAGCTAGGCCTCGAGGAAACTGGAATCTGGTGTCGAAAGTACAGCTCAAAAACAGCTGTTTACATACCTTTAAAACCGTATCAGAAAAGGTTACAAGTTCATCATTTGCGTCATCGACGTACACAAAATCACCAGATGTAGCCATTTCCATGTGGCCCTCGCCTCGCATTTTTAGCGGAAACCCCCTCTGGGGGTTTTCTGTTCTCAGAACTTGAATTACTTTAAAGATATATTTGTCTAACTGTGCTGCACGTGATTATAACTTGCTCAAAGCTGATTGGTTCAAGCTTAGCTGACCTTTTACATATGGTTTCTTTCACCAAACCATCTAGCCGTTAAGTGTTAAGTGTGGTTTTCAGCAGAAGCAGGCATGTTATGTTATGTTAAAATTTTTTATAAAGCGCACGTACACCCAACGGTTTCATGGCGCTATAGGAAAAGGAGCAACAGTGTACTGGACCAGATGTTATGGGTAGGCCTGAGTGAAAAGGAGGGTTTTGAGAAGAGTTCTGAAGCGAGGAAGAGAAGTTTCAAGTCTGAGCTCCAGAGGGAGGGAATTCCATATCTGGGGAGCAAGAAATGAGAAGCTTAGACCACCGTGTTTTTTCCGCTTGTAAGGAGGAATGACAAGAAAGTTAGAGTGGGGAAGAGCGAAGAACACGGGAAGGAGTGTAACGAAGAACCAAAGAGGAGATAAAAGCCGGGCCGAGACCGGCTAGGGCTTTGAAAATGGTGCAGCCCAATTTGAAAATACAGCGCTTGGCCACTGGGAGCCAATGGAGGCTTTTCAACAGGGGACGAACATGTTGATTGCGTGGTTGCTGAAAAATGTGACGGGCGGCCTGATTCTGAACCATTTGGAGACGGTGGAGTTGGTACGCTGGGATACCAGCATATAGTGAGTTGGCGTAGTCAATACGCGAGATGACTAAAGCCATGAGAACCACAGTGAGAGCCTCGGTGGTTAGAAATCTCGAAATCTTGCGAATTCTGCGTAGATGGAAAAAGCAGGAGGATGTCACAGCGCTGATTTGGGATTTCATAGTCAGATCATTACTGATTATCACGCCGAGGCTTTTCACGGATTCAGTAGGTAGAGGGGGGTTACCTAATGTTGGAGGCCAAAATTTGTTATTCCACGGGTTGGAGGGGCCACTCAGGACCAACTCGGTCTTATCAGGGTTGAGTTTGAGTTGGCTGGCGTTCATCCAATCGCTAATAAAACATAAGGTAGCCTGAAAACTTGCCACAGAAGTAGGAGAAGAGTCAATTTTAAAGACTAATTGGAGGTCATCCGCATAGTTAAAGCAGGTGACCTCAGAACTACGGAGGGCGTGGATCAGAGGGTACATGTACAGATTGAATAAAAGAGGGGAAAGAGAGGACCCCTGAGGTACACGCAGGTCACGATAGTCCTCCTAGCAGAGAAAGTGTCCAGACGAACCGCCTGCGACCGGTTATCGAGAAAAGAAGATATCCACTTTAAAGCAGTGCCATGGATACCAGCCTCCCTGACACGGTCGATCAAGAGTTTATGATCGACCGTGTGAAACGCGGCAGAAAGATCCAAGAGGACAAGGGCCTGAGAAGAGTTGTTATCGGCCCCCTTTCTGAGCTCATTCATGGCTGCGAGTAAGACCAGCTCGGTGGAGTGGGCAGGTCTAAAGCCAGCCTGTTGGGGATCAAGAAAGGACGAAAGTTCGATGAAGGAGCTGAGGCAATGCGTAACATGGGCTTCAAGGACCTTACTGAGGTAGGGAAGAAGAGAGATAGGACGATAGTTAGTGAGGTTGGAGGGGTCAGCGTTGGGCTTTTTTTAAATGGGAACTACCTCTGCGACTTTAAAGGAGTCCGGAACTAAGCCTAATTTTTTTTTTTTTTTTTTTTTTTTTTTTCAGAATAAGGAAATATTTATTAAATTTAAACACACACTGAAACAAACTTCAGATTTCTAACTGGCTGGGATATGGGAAACGGAGAGAAAGTTCAATGGTTGACAGAGGTATTGGGAGAGAGTGAAATTAATGTCAGCCCTTAGCATTGGCTTTCATTATTCAAAAGATCCGCGCAGTGTTTGGAAGGAGAGGGGGTGGGGGAGGGGGCACATGCGTTCGCCGGGCCAGTCAGCGGATAGTCTTCACTGGACTTTTGAAATTGCTGGCCGCCTGGAGCTGAAGTTGATACGCCATAGGGTGGATCTTGAACCCATACAGCCTGGGGACAAATTGGTTAGCTGGCCTTTTGGGCCTGTATTCTGGGTGCACCATGAACAGCATGTGAGGAAACCCTGTTCCGAAGTAGGCTCCGTCCGTGTGATGGTGGCGGGAAGATTTTGGGGTGTACACGTCCATGCATTTGGGGCAATAGAGCTTCACCATGGCCTCCCCAGGGATGTCGGAAAGACCGATTGGAAGCATGGGCTGGTTTTCACAGTAGACACGGGGACAGTACCCGAAATCGCATCTGAGCGATGCCTCTGTTCGTGAGGATGTAACGGGCATGGATGAGGCCATACAGCATCTCAGCTGCCTGCTCAATCAAGTCACTCTGGTTTGGGTTATCCTCCAACTCCTCATCTGGCTCAAGATCCAGGATCATGTCTAGGGCCTGGCGGTAGTGCGGGACCTGCTCATTCAGTCCCGTCAAGTTGAACTTGTCCTGGATGTAGTCTTCGTCCACCTCGCAAAAGAATTCATTGCCACGCAGTCCACAGAACCAGGAGATCCAGGACACTTCTTCAGAGCTGCTCATTTTATTATCCTCCCGCGACGGACGGCGGTGCCCGGATCTAGGAAGGAAAGGTGGAAGCCTCTGTGCTCTGGCTCACCGATCACGCGTTGCAACGGAGAACCACTAAGCCTAATTTTAAAGAGTTATTAAGGAGTGCAAGAGGGGGGTCGGGACAGGAGGAAAATGCTTCTTGGAGAAAGAGAGGAGGACAGGGATCCGTAGGGGAACCAGAACCGACATTATTTATGAGTGTAAGAAAATCCTCTTTTGAGATCAGACTCGGTATCTGATCCAGCACTTGCGTGTTCTTAGGCAAGGTCCCCGAGACTGCGGGAGTAGTTGGCAGAGGGATGCTGCGTTTGATGGTGGCGATTTTCTGCACAAAATACTCATTAAGGGCATCACATAACTGTTGAGTAGGAAGGGGTTTGACTGTTATTCTATCAGGCATGTGCATTATTATTTCCAAGGCAGAGCATGCATCTGGTTGCCCATCCTGTGTATGTGTTTAATCAATGTGTGCATGTACCAGCAGCACATTGAGAAAGGAAACAGTCCCTAATGTGGTTGCCACATTTCAGCTCATATTTCTAGCAGATGGGAATGGTGGTGACCTATTTCTGTGACCTCTGTGCTAATCGCTGATGGTTTCTTGAGTCTGAAGGGAGATATGATCTCATTTTCGTGCAGTAGTTCAACTAGCTAACCACAAGATGTTTCCAGACCTTTAATGTACAATGTGACCTGTTTATTTCTGCTAAACATTATTTTTCATCACGTTGCTGTTTCCGTGTACAGGCCTGGCCTGCGTTACTTACAGGGACCTAAAACTATCTCTAACCTGAAAACTATCTCTAACCTGAAAGTTTTGCCTGGGGTCTCAGGCCTTAAATCTGTGTGGGTCTTTATATAATTTATCCCAGTTTTTCCTGTATCATTCCCCCAGCTAGTTTATTTTTCAACTACCTCTCCTAACCTCCCATCTTCTAGGGGATCACCTCATACTCACTACTTTGTCCCTTTTCATCCTTAGCACTTTTCCTAACCATAAACTCTCCTCCTATGTTAGCTGTCATCTTCTTGCAGCATGATATTACCACATGAAAAATAAGACATGTAAAGAGCAACACAACAATTAGAGGAAATAAGAGCTTGAACAACACCTACATCCAGGACGGCACCCACTCGAACTAGCCCTTGAACCACTCATCCGGAACACCCCTCCCTTTACGGCCATCATCTTGTGTAAGTCATCCAATCCGAATGGCCGTACTTAGTGCCCCATTGTACTCATCATTGGCTGGCACATGTGTGCAGCAATCTTGTCGCATACACACCCTCCATACCCGTCATTAACTCCAGCACATATCTGTGCTGCATTACCATCATCTTAATTGCACGCAGTTCTTCGTTGATCGCGTTGAACCAATCTTCTGTTTCATTTGTGACCTTCATGAGTTCCCAACGTGTTATCTGCAGCCAGCAGTCAGTTGCTTTCGTCTGAATCCATGGTAGGCTGCTGCTGTAGAAGAGATGGGCAATATTAAAGAGTCTGTATTCTTGTAGAACATCTTCCCAAGTTGCAGTGCCAAAGAACTCCGCAGCTCTTTTCTTCACATGGTGATGCAAGAAGGTCTTTGCACACTCCAGTTCGGGGGTAGCTGCTTTTGGAGCAGGGACCCACATTGCCAAAAGTGATCCATTAGGCTGGTGATGCCCCCCTGCATGTCGGTGTCGTCCACTGTGGTTTTGCAGTTGAGGTTCCTTCCCACCTTTACTGTCCCATTTCCTCTGAAACAAAGAGCAAATTGAGTTAGTTTCATTGCTGTTTTAGGGTGTATGTTAGTTCCTGTCTATGTATATTCCTGTATGTTTGCATCCCATTTTTGCTGACATTGTCCTATTACCCTATCAAATTTTAAAGGGCTGCTTTTCTCTGTGTCATTCCACAATGATATAGCTCTACATGTGAACTTGACCCCGGTATGCCATTTGTCATGGGCAAATACTGATCCTGTGATATTGAGTACTGGCTTAACTGCATAATCAGGGGGCAGATGTTTAGCTGAATAGTTACTACATTCGGACGGTGGGTCAGACTTTCCCAAGATGCCCTGCTTGAATACCCTTTTTCACAATCCACATAGGTTCTTTTGTGCCCTGCTTTCTTCACTCTTAAATCTCCTGCATTATCTCTGTTTGTCTTACAGGAATTCAGGAATTCAGGGGTGGTGTCTAATCTAGTTGTGTTAACTCTGGCAGTCGCTAGACTAACATGCGTTGGTCATAGCTGTGCTTTTATTCTACATAAAAGAAGGTGCAAGAGACCAAGCATAATGTTTGGGGATACCTCTTTAGGATGGCGCAATTTGTCTACTGCAGTGGCATGGGGGATGAGGGAGCATACAAAACAGCTGGTGTTGGGTGTGGATGTGCCTATACTATGCATATGCTGGTACCACATAGTTTCAAACAAAGCAGTGTGGAGAGAGTGAAAGTCAGTATCATTATCAGCATTTATGTATGAGCTGACAATAGTTGATGCAGGATAAAAGAAATAGACACGGGCTAAAAGCATCATTATTAGTGCACCGAGGAGGAAAAATAAAACTGAAATACATAACTTGAAATTAGTGTCTCTTGGAGTAGTAGAGGGAGGCTTTATTCCGGTTGCTCCTCCTGTTCTTCCCCCTATTTTTCCAGCTTTGTGTCCGAAGGGGTGGATGGCAAGGTGGGCGCCAGGCTGATGTCTGTGAAGTTGTACCATGCTCTGTGGCCCTGGACTTTCACAACAGTAGCTGTACTGTCAGTCACTGGAAAAAATCTGTTGAATTTGCTTTCCATCCAGGTTCAAATAAAGTTTTTTGTGTACATTAAAGTTCCCAATGGCAAGGGTGTTCTTTGGTCATCTGCCGGATGTGTGTTGGTGTACTTGTCGGCTGCTCGGGTAACCGGTTTAGAAAAGAACTTTGCAGCTTTTTTTTGCTGTGCCATATAAACAGTCATTTCAGTATGTACAACTCAGGTGCACTCTGTTTGCAACTTATGTCTAGTTGGTGGCACAAATGTACTCATTAGTCTCCATGTCATTATCTGATGTGGGGTCAAATGGTGATCTGATGCTGGGGTGTTACTGAGGGCAAACAGTGCTAGTGGGAGACAGTACAACCAACCAGTTATTTTCTAAGGTTACACACAGTTTACATAGTTTGTTCTTGTAGAGGCCATTATGGCACTTCACAATACCATTACTTTGGGGATGATATGCTCATGACAGCCTATGTGTTATGCCTAACAGGGGGGAGGGATGGAAAAAGATTTAGTCGCGAAGTGTATGTCATTGTCAGATAGGATCCCTTCGGGAATGCCCCATTGCGGTATCATCTTGCGGATCCGAAAATTAGCAGCAGACTTGGCATCACAGTGGACACCAGCTTCAATCCACCTTGAGAATGGACAGACTACAACTATGATAAGGCAATAATGGTTGCACCTGTCAATCATATCGATATAAACAATATGCAATTTTTAAAGGGTCCTTGTAGTCGGGGGTATTGTAGAAGCTATTACCTTGAAGGTGGGATTTGGTAAATACTGCTGACACACGGTGGAGGTGTGTAAGTGCATTGTGATCATCTCATGTCAAAGTGAAAGTCAAAAAGATTGCTTTATTCGGTTAAAAATTTTAAAACCATCAAACCTGGCGTATTTGGAGTGACATATTGTCGCTGCAGTGTGCGAACGGAAATGTAGCTGGTGTAGGGCTATACCTAGCAATGCTTGGGGCATGACAGGCTTCCCTACGAATATATTTCTATATATTTACTCTGTTCCTGTCTGTGTGCATCCTCTAGTTTCCCACAACTGTTTCTCATGCTCTTGGGTACTTTCTTATATCTCTCTTAAGTGTTGTTGAGCTGTCTCTGTGTAATGCTTGGAAGCATCCAGAGGGTCCAAAGATGCCACTGTGTCACTAGCTGATGCATCAGTCACCAATAAAACTGTGGCATGTGCATTGTTAAGAGGGCGTCTCACTGCCTCCTTGCCATCAGCCACGGCATTGCTGCAGGATTCCAAGTCTTGGGCATTTGTGTGGGCTGTGCACTTCATGACTGTGTGTGGCAGTGTCAGGGCTTGCATCAGGTCCTCTAAGAGGGGGCGATGCATGACAGGTCTTCCATCAGATTTGAGGAACCCCCGTCAGCTCCAGCGCATAATGCTGGAGTGCACTGTTGTGGTGACATAGGCTTAATCAGAGTATACTGTCGGTGTTTATCCGTCCTCTGTTTGAGGGCTGCCACTGGTGCTACTAGCTCTGCCACTTGGGATGAATAATGGGATTGCAAAGTTATCTGTTCTGTTATCTGCAGTGTCTGAAGAGTCCTACTGCATAGCTCTGACCACTGCTGTGCCTGGGTCTCAATCCTGTGTCCTGATCTGTTGTGGAAGACCCATCCACAAAATATACAGCACTACCTGGAATAGGGTCTTCTTGTGCTTGGCTACACTTATCTGGAGTATATGTGCTGCAGTCATGAGTATCATTGTCTGTATTTGTAATGAAGTGTGCAAAGAAGATGGCAGGGTTGACTGTATGTTAACTGCCTTGAGAGCTGGTAATGATAGTATTATTTCATAGTCTGATACTCCCTATGTTTTTAGTTTCATTTTGGCTTTCTGAATTATTAACAACACTGCATGTTCTGCATACATTGTCTGGGGTGCACCCATAAGAATGGGAGCACATTTCTCTACTGCAAAGGCTGCTGTGGCTAGCTCTTATTTGCAGGAACAATGGCCTTTCACAACAGAATTAAGTAGGCCACTGAATTAAGCAATTGGCTTGTGGCCTAGGGGATACTTTTGGATGAGGACAGCCGTCATCACCTGGCCATTGAAGTGGTAAAAAAGAAACAACTCTTTAGTGTAGTCTTGTGTTCCTAACACTGGTGCATTTGTTATCTCTGTCTTTAATGTGCGAACCATTTGCTGCATCTCTGCAGTCCATGTTATTCTGTCCTTCTGGTTCGAGGCATGTGGGCTGCTGAATTCATATCTGTGCATAGATCGCCGCCTAGTGTTGGGTCCGGATGTTTGCACGTTGTTGTCCTGGAAGAGTCTTCGAAGTATCCTTGGATAGGTGACTCCTCCCCTGGACTACAGTGCGCATGGGCATCCCCTCCATCCTCAGATTGTTTTTTTCCGCCATTGGGTTCGGATGTGCTATCTTAGCTCAAGTTAGGAAAAACTTTTGTCGAGGCCACAAGGCCTTTAGTTCGCGTCGGTACTGTTTATCGATCGGGGTTCGATACTATCTGTTAGTTTACTGACTTTCAGCACCGACTTTGTTCGCATTTACCTGTCCATCGACTACTTCGACGATGGAATCGAGGACGCCATTCAAAAGGTGTCCGGTATGTAATGCGAAGTACCCACACATCGACGTCCATCCGGTGTGCAACAAATGCGTTTCGCCGGACCACGACGAATCGACATGCATGGCCTGTGCCCGATTCCGTTCCAAGAAGACTCTGCGGAATCGTCGAGCGGCGAGGCTCGAGGCGCAGCACGCGGCACCGGCCCCAGCTGACATCTTCGACGAAGCCGACGACGTCGAAGAAGTAGATGTCTTACCCTCCGGTCCCGTTTCCGACCACGACCCCGGTTCGGACGAGGCCGACGAGTCACTCTTCCACAGAGGTGAAGACGACACCGAGGTAGGAGACGACGACGAGGCCTTAGGGGCCGAAGAGAGTAGCGCCGATGATGAACAAGGCCTACCTGTTCAAACCGAAAACTCACCAGTGCCACAGACTATGGCTCCGGTCGAGGGATCGCCTTCGGGCCTTACCCGAGACCTATCACACAGTCCTTCGGCCCCGCCCTCGGGCCCGGCCTCGGATGTTCAGCGGCAGCCATTACCGCTTAAATCAGCTGGTTTCCCTTCCACGAAACCGAAACCGAAAGCTGCTCAAGCTCCTACGAAACCGAAACTGAAAGTGGCGCAAGTCGGATCGAAGCCTTCAACACCTTCGACGCCGGCGCACCGTGTCGGCACCGACCGCACCAAGAGAGACTTCGGTGCCGAACTCGAAAGGGGCGACGTGGGAGTCGACAAACGGAAGAAGGTCATCGGCGCCGACAAACCTGCTCGGTTACCGGCTTCGACGCCGCCGACACCGAGGGCCGTACCGCCTGCTACGCCTCGCATCACTCCCTCGACGACACCAAAACCTCACGTGTCGAAGACGTCGACGGTGGTCTCCGCACCTCGACTCGATGCACCACTGGCGCCGAAGATATCTACAGCCGCGACCCAGACCGGGGCCACGTCCTCTAAGGCGCCCCGAGTACGACCTGGTGCACAGCCAGGCTGCAAAACCACGGCTGCCCTCCAGGACCCGTCGGGTTCCGGTTCGATCGGGGCTCCAGCGGTTTCGTCGGTGCCGACCAACATTACCTTCGGCTTGCCTCCATCCACAATCCCGAAGGTGTTTCAACTCAGGACACGGGTCACCAAGACTACGGTTACACCTGTTGAGACGCCTCCGTCACACGTCATCGACGCCAACACTGGCAGGATGATTCTCCACGACCGAAGGATAACTTCGGAACCGCCATTGGAACCTTTCAGGATCCCGCTAAAGAGGAAGCTGCCGGTGGACTCAGAACCTCTCCTGTATGAACCTTTCCATTCACCCTACCAGGATCCACACCAGGCCTCCCCCACACGCTCCGACACGGATGCATTGGGGGACTACATGGATGAACAAGTCCCCTACCATGTGGACACGGACCCTGATGACCAGCAGGACCCTGACCAAACTTGGGGCGACCCTGCAGACCCCAGTGCACCTCTGGATGCACAGGACCCACAGCTATATGGGGCAAAAACATCACCCACAGAGGATACTGCAGCGTTCAACGCTCTGATTGAACGTGCGGCAAACAACCACGATGTGCAGCTTCACTCTGATATCATCGAAGATGACTTTCTAATGGACACCTTTGCATCCTCAGAAAGACATGTAAAAACTCTGCCGATGTTGAAGGGGGTCCTCAAGCCAGCCACTGACATTTTCAAGGAACCCACCAGGGCACGAGTGATAAACCCCAGGATCGACAAAAAATACAGATCAGCACCTGGGGATCCTACTTACATCAGAGGCCAATTACCACTCGACTCCATCGTTGTGGCGAATGCCCGCAAGAGGGCACACTCGCAGACAACGGGTGACGCTCCTCCCCCGGACAAAGAGTCCAAGGTGCTAGAGACCTCCGGCAAGCGAGTTGCCGCACAAGCTGCAAACATATGGCGCATAGCTAACACTCAAGCGCTCCTCGCTCGCTACGATAGAGCGCACTATGACACGCTGGAACAACTTCTTCAACACCTCCCTGACCCCTACAAGGAAGGTGCAGAAATCCTTATCAGAGAGGGACAGCTACTCACAAATGCTGCCATCAAATGTGCACTAGACGCTGCAGACACGGCTGCCAGAGCCATCAACACTAGCGTCATCCTACGACGTCACGCCTGGCTACGTATCTCAGGATTCAAGCCTGAGGTACAAAACAATATACTTAACCAGCCCGTCAACCCCGACTATTTGTTCGGGCCTGAGGTTGACACCACCCTCGAGAAGATAAAAAAGGACACGGACACTGCAAAGTCCATGGGCGCCCTACAAACTCAGTCCTTTCGGAGCGGCTCCTTTCGTCGCCCCGGAAACAAGGGAGCAGGCAGAGGACAGGGGTCACAACAAACATATAACAAGGGCAATACGCAGACCACCTACGATAAGAACACCCGAGGTGGCTATCGTGGCTCCAGTACCAAGGGCAGAGGACGTGGCTACGGCAACACCAGGTCCTCCCCCAAGAACAAGCAGTGACGCCCTCTCCCTTCCTCCCGACCACATAACACCTGTCGGGGGAAGGCTACAACGGTTCCTGTCCATGTGGAACTCCATCACCACGGACAGGTGGGTCAAAGATATTATAAAATACGGTTACTGTCTGGAGTTGACCTCCACTCCACCCACAATACCACCAAGAAACCGTCCTATGTCCTCAGAGCACTTAACGCTCTTACAGCAGGAGGTAGAAAGTATGCTTCTAAAAGGCGCTATCGAGGTCGTACCCATCCACGAGCAGGGCACGGGGGTTTACTCCCTCTACTTCTTAATCCCAAAAAAGGACGGGTCGCTCAGGCCTATATTAGACCTGAGACCCCTGAACCAGTACATTCTTTCAGAGCACTTTCACATGCTCACTCTACAGCAAGTTCTTCCGCTTCTCAAGCAGGGAGACTTCCTAGCATCACTGGACCTCAAGGATGCGTATTTTCACATACCCATCCACCCCTCACACAAAAGGTACCTCAGGTTCACTGTTCAGGGGCAGCACTATCAGTTCAAAGTCCTTCCCTTCGGCGTGACAACAGCGCCCAGGGTTTTCACGAAGTGCCTAGCTACGGTGGCGGCACATTTACGGAGACAGCACATACACGTCTACCCCTACCTAGACGACTGGCTCGTTCAAGCGAGGTCAGCCCAGCAATGTGCAAGCCATGTGTCCCGTACCATTCACCTTCTTCACAGTCTGGGATTCTCACTAAATTACCCAAAGTCCCATCTCCAGCCCGCACACGTACAACAGTACCTAGGTGCGACTATAGACACTCTGGCGGCCACAGCTCAGCCAAATTTAGTGAGGATCAACAGCATACAACTGCTGATCTCCAAGTTCAAACCCAATCACTCACTTCCAGCGCGAGTGTTTATGCAGTTGATAGGCATGATGGCCTCCTGCATCTTCATAGTCCCGCACGCGAGGTTACATATGCGCCCACTTCAGGAGTGCCTAGCACGTCAGTGGAATCAGGCTCAAGGACAGTTGAAAGACCTAGTGTTGGTGAGCGGTCGGGCGTACAACTCTCTGCATTGGTGGAATCCACAAAACCTTTGCAAGGGCCGACCGTTCCAAGAGCCTGTCCCACAGATAGTACTGACAGCGGACGCGTCTCTCCAGGGTTGGGGAGCTCATGTACTCCACTACACAGTGCAGGGACTATGGACGACACAACAGAAGAAGATGCACATCAACCTTCTCGAACTGATGGCAATCTTCCTGGCCATGAAGGCTTTCAAAGTACACCTGTGCAACAAGGTCGTGTTGATCCGGACGGACAACATGACCGCAATGTACTACATACAGAAGCAGGGAGGAACACACTCTCCACAGTTGTCTCATCTGGCTCAGAGCATGTGGAAGTGGGCCATTCAGAGGAACATGTTCCTCATGGCGGAACACCTCCCTGGCAAGGACAACCAGATGGCGGATCTGCTCAGCAGACACAGCCACCAGATGCACGAGTGGGAGTTACACCCATCGGTACTCAAACCGTACTTCCAGCAGTGGGGTCACCCAGAGATAGACCTATTCGCGACAAGCGAAAACGCAAAATGCCAAAGCTTCGCCGCCAGATTCCCACATCCGCAGTCGCAGGGCAATGCGATATGGATGAACTGGTCAGGCAGATTTGCGTACGCTTTTCCCCCAGCACCGTTGATACCGCTGGTGGCTCGCAAACTCCGACAACACTCCCTGACACTCGTCCTAGTTGCTCCCACGTGGGCACGCCAGCCGTGGTACACCACCTTCCTCGAACTTTCCGTGGTGCCGCATCAAAGGCTGCGGATCAAACCCGCGCATTTGACGCAGAACCATGGAGAGATTCAGCACCCAGATCCGCAACAGCTGAACCTGGCGATCTGGCTCCTGAAGTCCTAGAGTTTGGCTATCTCAACCTGCCACCTGACTGTATGGACATCATCAAGGAGGCCAGGAGACCCACTACCAGAGCTTGCTATGCAGCCAAATGGAAACGGTTCGTCATTTATTGCGGTAATAATGACGTTAACCCGCTGGACGCATCCATCCAAAACATCATCTGTTACCTCTTACACCTATACCGATGCAATCTGGCGTACACCTCTATACGTGTCCATTTGACCGCGATCTCAGCCTATCTGCAAACCAGGCAGCACCTCTCTCTATTCAGAGTACCTGCCATCAAAGCATTCTTGGAAGGGCTCAAACGAGTCATTCCACCTAGTCACCCACCGGCTCCAATGTGGAACCTCAACTTGGTCCTCACACGCCTGATGGGTCCACCTTTTGAACCTCTACACTCATGCGAGATTCAATTCCTTACCTGGAAAGTGGCTTTCCTTGTAGCGATCACTTCCCTACGAAGAGTTAGTGAACTCCAGGCACTAACCGTTCAAGAGCCATTTATACAGGTTCACGCCAACAGGGTCGTGCTTCGTACCAACCCCAAATTCATGCCCAAAGTAATATCGCAGTTCCACATGAATCAAACTATTGAACTGCCCGTTTTCTTCCAAAACCCACAAACTGTTGCAGAAAGGGCACTACATACACTAGATGTACGGAGGGCCCTCATGTACTACATCGACAGGACTAAACCCTTCAGGAAGACAAAACAACTGTTCGTTGCCTTTGCCCCACAACACAAAGGTAACGCCATCTCCAAAGCAGGGATAGCCAGATGGATAGTTAAGTGTATTCAAATCTGTTATCAAAAGGCAAAACGCACATTAACTATTCCACCACGAGCCCACTCAACCCGCAAGTTGGGGGCTTCCATGGCCTTCCTAGGAAATATTCCCCTGCACGATATATGCAGAGCAGCCACATGGTCCACTACACACACGTTTACAAAACACTATTGCGTAGATGTGCAGTCAAAACAGCAGGCAGCTGTAGGACAGGCTGTTCTCAAAACACTTTTTCAGACCGCTGCAGCTGGCACGGGTAGCCGCCGCCAATAGAGGGCACTGCTATGTATTCTATGCACAGATATGAATTCAGCAGCCCACATGCCTCGAACTGAATATGCTACTTACCAGTATGCATCTGTTCTTGGCATGTAGGGCTGCTGACATTCATATCGCCCTCCCTCCTCCCCGGCGCCTGTCGCAGCTGCAGCTCTCAGAATTACTGCAAGCATGGTCATCATTTTCTGTATCTACTCCATCACTGCCACAATGGCGAAAAACAATCTGAGGATGGAGGGGATGCCCATGCGCACTGTAGTCCAGGGGAGGAGTCACCTATCCAAGGATACTTCGAAGACTCTTCCAGGACAACAACGTGCAAACATCCGGACCCAACACTAGGCGGCGATCTATGCACAGATATGAATGTCAGCAGCCCTACATGCCAAGAACAGATGCATACTGGTAAGTAGCATATTCATTTTTTAGCATGTTTGGATGCAAGCAGTGGGGCTATAAGTGTACTGTAGTCAAAAACCCACTGTCTGACTTAGTTATATAATCCCAAGAACTTTTGCATTACCTTCATAGTCTCGGGCTCTGTCCTCTGTCTGATTGATGCTGCTCTTTCGGGCGTAACAGGTCTGCCAAATATTGTACTTCTTCCTGACAATACTGCAATTTGTCTCTGTCTACTTTATAGCTTCGTTGGGCAAGTGTGCACAGCAAGAATACAGTGTCCTTTCTGAATTGTTCTTCTGTAGCACTGCAGATCAGTAAGTCATCTACATACTGCAATACTGTGCTGTCACATTGAAAATTGGCGAGGTCATTCTTGACCATCCTGTTGAAGATGCTGGGGGACACGCTGTACCCCTGAGGTAAACAAGAATGTAGGTAGTGAGAAATGCTAAATGAAAATACAGTTAAATAGTGACTATCTCGATGCTTAAGAATGCATTTTTTTAAGTCTATGACTGAAAAGTATTTAGCATCTTGAGGTATGTTGGTAAGGATGAAGGAAGGTTCAGGCACTATGGGGAATTCTGGTATTACTATGTCATTAAAGGGGCGTAGGTCTTGAATCATTTGCCACAAATCTTCCTTGGCTTTCTTGACAGGTTAAATTGGTGTGTTGCACGGGAATACACCTGCATATATATCACTCCCTGCTCTAATAATGCCTGCATAACTGGTGCAATGCCCTCCTCTGCTTCTTAAGATAAATGGTATTGTCCACAAGTTGAAGGATACCTGCACAAGGTCATTGTGCGTGATAGGGTAAGAGACATTACTTGGTACTGCAGCCCTTGCCTCCAGTGTTTTGCGTAGTGGTATACTATCTTGGAAAACAGTCACTGACCATGTGTAGTCATCAGTAAACAACAAGTCATCTGATATATCTCTCACTTTTATATTGGGATCATGAAAGATGACGCACGCCCTCTTCCACAAGTGCAGTCACTTGCCATTACTATCCCATAGCTGGGAGCTATCTCCAGAGCTTCAATCTCCAGGATGATGTTTTTACCTGACACTTCAGAATCTAACTTCTCAGACCAGTGGCTCTGACGCTGGAACAGAAAGTTCCTTTGAAATACAACTAGTTTCCCTATTAGTTCTGGTGTTTCCGCTATGATGGTATACACTGCTCTAGAGAAGGCTGTGGTGACTATGGATCTGACCCTAACTTGGTCCCCATCTGGGGGGTGCAAGACCATTGTCATGATGTGCATGCAAGACATTCTTGGCGTTGAGCATATCACTGTCACATCCTCCTCAAAGTGGGAGGATATGTTCAATTTTGCAATAAAATCAAGTCCTAACAAGTTGGCTGGGGCAGTTGGGGAGAATAAGAGACTGCTGTTAACAACCCCCTCCCCCCCCAATCTCCACAGATTTAGTGTATGGTCCCTCGTCACAGCCCCCCTAGAACCCCTGTGTGTCCATTGATGAATCTGACAGTGGGAATTCACTCTCACAGATACAGGACCTGGTGACTCCAGTGTCAATGAGAAAGCTGTACTCCCTGTCATTTATGGCTACCTTCACAGTGGGTTCCTCATCTGGCCTATGGGTTACCGATAAGACCAGACACATGAGACTACTCCGTGGGCACCATCATTGGATATATCTTCCCATGTAATTTTGCTGAAAGGGGTTCCTTCCCCTGACTGTGACCCCTCCTTGTAAGTTCTGGTGCTGTAAAGTGGGCTGCACTGCTTGCTGTGGCCCATAATGCACCTGTGGCACAGGTTGCTGTAATTGCAGGGACGGCAATTGTTGTTGAGGCTGCAGCTGCATTTGTGGCTGCAGGAGACATATCACTTGGGGACACATGGTGGATTGCACCACGATGCGACCAGGTGGTGCAATTTGTTGGCCATATGTTGCCCTTGCCTGGTCACAGTTCTTTTTTGAACCTGCAGTTTTTAATAAATGTCCTGGTGTCTTGCAATAGTAGCATGTCTGCCCACTCTGTAACATGTTTTGTCTGTTTCCCCCACACCTTCCTCGCCCTCCTCGTCCATTCTTGTTATTGCTTCCCTGGGCATATTATTGGGGTTGCATTGTGATGCCTACGGGTGGCACACACAAGGACACTGCGGCTAGCTGGGTAACAGCAGTGGCAATTCCTCCCTCTGTCTTCTTGTTTAGCTTCTGCTGAACCAATTTTGCTGCTGCTTTTTCTATTCTGTCTTTTTCACTTCTTTCCTTTTCCTGTCTCTTTTTACAGAAATGTATAAAATGTGCTTGTATCTCTTTCCATAGTTTGGCATTTAAGGCCACTATATTGTATAGTTTTTCCTGCAATTCAGCTGGTAGTCCCTTTTTCACTATATTGCAAAACAGTACCGCATTTCCTCAAGTTATGTCACAACCTTCTCCAACTTCCTGCATCCATTTTTCCTTCATTCTGCTAAGGAATTGGGCTGGATCCTCATGTGGCTGCATTGTCTGTGCCATAAGGGACCCAATGTCTGGAATGTCTGGATACATTTTTCTCAGTTGTTTCCAAACAACTGCTCTGCAGGTGTTGAAGGAGGATCGGTCACACCTATGGCCAGTCAGTGTCACATTCTGTACTCCTTACTTCCTGAATAACACATCTGTCTCATCTCCTATGTGGGATTTTAATAGACTCTTGATATCCCCAATTACAAGAGTGCTCCCTTCGGTGTGTTTTTCGAGCACTGCTATCCATTTCCCTGCCCCTCCTCCGAGGGCAAGCAATGGTTTTTTAAGGTTCTCTTTGTCCATATGGGGTCATTGTACATAAAGTCATACTCCCTGTCATTTGTACACTAGAGGAATTTAGGACTGGGGCGGGTTAACTAAGCTTTAAGGATGTCGTGAATCATATTTTCTGGTGTACTTTTGCCATACACGCTGGCTGTCCTGCATTTAAGGATAATCTCAATCATGATCCCCTATGCCCTGAAAAATGTACATCTCTGCTTTTACCATGTCTTGGGGTTTGAAAGAATCTACTCTTTGCCATCGCGTCATCTGTGGTACTAGGCCATCTGTCCAACCTGTTAAGTTGTCTGTGAAAGAGACTACATTGTGCCAACTCTTTTCTTCCGAAACCACTAGCTCATTTGGAGTGAGTCCTTTCCTGTCTGGCAGTCTGGGACACACCAGGAACTGACCCAATGTATCCTTACTCAAAGTCATGCCCCCTCCCAATTCGAATGTCGCTCTGTAGGGTCCATCATGGTACCCGTCAAATTCTAGCCTGTCTGCCTCTGTTATCTTATTTCGTTTTGGGCTGGTGGGGTCTGTTAATATCAACTTGTCATCATTTTCATCTCCTTCTAGCTTTTAGAGGCTGCTTCTTTGATGTTCTATTGAACCTTGCACCCTTTCAAGGCGTTTCTTTGCACTGCCTATGAAGTTATCTATTATATTCCTACTTTCTTCTAGTTCAGCTTGCCTTTCATGGAGGTTGGTCTCCAAATGTAAGGCCTGGCCCTGTGGTTTACTCGTCTGCCATGCTAGTGCCTCTTGTTCCACCCATCACACTCCTTGGTTTCTGGGTCTGTAATCCTGATGCCTTGCCCATTCTCTTGTCCGTGTGTGACTGTGTTGCCGTCCCAATGGACAGTTGACACAATTGGTCCAGGGGTCACCGACTCCTTCTGGAACCCAGAGGCTGTGAAGATAAATGAAACCGTATTGCCCCTGTCCGTCAAGATCTTTTTATTGTCATTATCATCATTGTCGTCCTCTTCTTGTTCAGGGGAGTTATCGTCTATGTGTAATGTTATTTGTGTGTTGACTTTCCCTACATATTTAGTTTAAACATTGCCCTGTATGTCTCTAGGGGTACTTGTGCTCCTGGGATGGGGGCTCTGTGATCAGAGTGTAAAGATTCTGCAGAGAACCTAGAAGGTGTGGGGATTAGCTGGTTGCAGAACCCAAATGTGGGGTGTGGTCTTCATTTGTTTCTAACTGGTACATCCCTTTTATTTTAAGGGCCTGTAGTTATTTCCCTAGCACCCGATATGGCACTGGGGGTGCTGTGGGAGCAAGTGTAAAAGAAACAAATGATGGACTGAATGCTGAACAATGCAAATATTCACCCCCAGGCCAAAGATCTGGGTTTAATCCATCGTTCTTTTGCTCACCACACCACCCTAGTTTGGACTCTGCCATATGCAAATCAGTCTTGACGCTGTTCCTCTTGGAAACAGTCAAGCCCGAACTGCCAAGCCAGGTCCTCCCTGGACTGGAAACAAGCATCCTGGGACCGGTTTCGGGGCATCACCCCTCATCAGCCAGGCTAACTTGAATCCAGTGGTGAAGTCAGCACGAGACCTACGTCTGGGCATACCCTTCCCAATTTAGGCGACAAAAGCAAAAGGAACAAATGATGTCATTGTCTACGTCAACCCGCTCTGCAACTTTTTCACTGAAGACCCGCAATAGGTTTAAAGTTGTTTTCCTTTTCTCTAAATAAAACCTTGTGTACTTACTTTGCAAGAAGGTAGCCATGTGGTTTAATGTCGTGTCATCAAATGTGCTGTCTTGGGGCCAGGTGTGTGTATGTTTTGATGTTGCCTTATGCCACTCTTTACAATGTTTCTCTATCCTAGCCTTGTCTCCGGGGAACACCTTCACCATGTGTTCTAAATGGGACCACATTATTTATCTGGTGTAGTTGGCCTTATAGTCCCAATTTAATTTTAAATCAAATAGCCAACCTTTCAAGTTGTAGTACCTTTGTGGTACCTTATTTCTCTCTCTACTATATGTTCCATACTGCAAGTGGACCCTTATTTACTTTATAGGGTATTTCCAGACTTCACATAAACTGTCATCAGGGCATAAAGGTGGACATCTCTGCAGAACTTCATCCATGCATATGTCTTGGGCTGGTGCATTAATAAGTGGTCTAAGGGAATTGTTGCCCGATGCTATAGAAACTATAACGTTATCATGAACATAGACTACTATTTGTGAAGTTTGTGGATTATTCATATTGTAAATTCCACACTGGAAGGTCCCTGATAAATGCGTCATGTAAGAGATCTAACACTAGGTACTCTTCTGTTATTATGTTAGGGTGATCACGCAATGGGTGCCTGTGGTTCCACTTCTGTTGTTGGCAAAACAATGGCACCAGTGTCACCCATAAACAGTGAACCTAAATATCAACATAAAGGACTATTCACATTGGGCTTGTCCTGGCCTGTTTTTCGGGTAGAACATTTCCCCACTTCCAATGTCTTTTAGTCCTTGCTTCAAATATGCCAAAAATATTATTAATGTCTTGGTGAGCCGCTTCTGTGTCTATATTTGTGAGCTTGGGGATCCCTGGGACGGTTGGCTACTTTTTCACTATCTGTCCTTGGTGATTATGATGTTTATGCCTATTTCTGTGACCTCTGTGCTAAACGCTGATGATTTCCTGAGTCTGATAAAATTGTCTTGCAGTAGCTCATCTAACTACAAGATGTTTCCTGACCTTTAATGTATGATGTGACCTGTTTATTTCTGCTAAACAAATTATTGTTCATCACGTTGCTGCTTTCGTGCACAGGCCTGGTCTGTGTTACTTACAGGGACCTAAAACTATCTCTAACCTTTACACTATCTCTAATCTGAAAGTTTTGCCCGGGTGTCTAAGGTCTTAAATCTGTGTGCGTCTTTATATAATGTATCCCAGTCTGTCCTGTATTCAGATGGATAGAGGGAGGCAGGAGGGTGTAGCTAAAAGAAGGAGAGAGGATGCATGATATGATATCAGATTTTCCACGAGACATAGGAGGAAGGATGCAAAAGAATGATGGCGGAAGAAGGTAACTAGGAAGATGCTTGTGCTTGGACGAGGGTGGTAGGCAGGAATGAGGAATGCAGTGTGTTGCAGACAGAGTGTTACAACGGGCCAGTTTGGGGTGAGCAAGGAGCCAGTGACTGGAGGTGATTAAGGGTTCTAAACCATTTTCTATTGTTTTGATAGAAAATGGTTACACCACCTCCCTAGTCCACTTGTGAGGCCACATTAAACTCAAAAGGGTTATCAAGGCTAGCGAGGAGTACTGCAGTGCTTCACTGAGTGTGTTGGGATCATTCTCTCTTCCAGTAACATGGAGCTGATTAGGCCCACATGTCGTGTGTTATCGGCCAAATATGCAAAAAATGTTGAGTCCTCTGCCTAATGTCAAAGATGCCTTGTGGCAGAGGTGCAGCTGCGCACAGACGCTGCTGTGCTCTATACTAGAGCAACACCTCATCACTTGTCAAAACGTTACTAACAAGCATTGGCAATGCCAACAGTTCTCACCTACAGCAGACCTATTGGCTTTTACCAGTGATATTCGCGAAAGCTGTTCGGCATTGGCAAAAATAGGTATAAAATAAATCTTTTTGCTGAAGCTGTGCAGAAGCGACAAAAGAATATAAAAAGAAGAAATGAAGTTCGCATGCATGCAACATCACCTTGATGTGCAGATGTCAAAATGCTGGCCCAGCGTGATGACATATCTATATGCATTCATCATTCTGCATGCGCACACATACAGCATAAGTATGCAGCCTATATGGGCTTTTTGTTTTTCTACCGTTACAAGAAGGCAGATACCAATCTTTGAGTGGTAAATAAGAAAGTTAAGCTAAATTGATGGAAAAGTGCATACTTAAACAAGAAGTGGCCTGTTTGCTAATAAATTGAAGCTCCTGGGCCCTCCAAAATGTTTTAGGAAAAGCATATTATTTATAATCCAACGTGAGGGCACTTAGCAACAGAGGAGCATCTCGAGGGAAATGCAGTGGGAGCAATGAGATGTGGGAGGCAGGCGTGTAGAGGCGGAGCTTGAGGCGGGAGAAGAACAAAGTTTAAAAGAAAGAAGAAATCGTGGAGGGGTGGAGTAACCAATGGCGAAGATGCGGAGGGAGAGCAGGGAAGAAGCCCGGGCCTGGGAAAGGCATAGCCAGACCCAATGGGGGCCTGGGACAAACGCCCTGTGCTCTTATTTACCCCCCCCCCCCCCCCCCGCCGCGGCCAAGCAGGCTACAATTGCAGTCGTGGTTTGCTGAGGCTCCGCGATCGGGCCCGCAAATTACCCGTTTCCAGGCGCTGCTCTCAGCAGCGAAACCGGCTCTGGACACCGGAACCAGCCCTGTGTCCATTGGTGCGCTTACCTGGTGGCCACGGAGGAGACGGACAGCGGCGGCGGTGCGGGTGTCAGACCGTGGCTCCCGGCCGCAAAATGGCGGATGGTCGTCCTGAGCGGGGAGACTAGACGGCCTGGGTGAATGCCTCGGAACCGGTGCCGACCTCCGCTCACAGCAGACCACCCGCGAGGGAGGCAAAGGTGCCGGAACGCAGTCTTGGGGAGATAGAGACCGTCCTGATCCTCGAATGCGCGCCCGCTGCCAGCTCCAGGACGACGCGAGGGGAGCAGCCGGCCATCTTGGGTCCGACGAGGACCATCTCCGGCGGCCGGAGATAGGAGCGGACACCACGCAGGAGTGCCAGCCAAGGACGGCGCCCCCCCCTTTCTGGGGGCCTGAGATCCGAGAGGCAACTTGTCGCCCTCAAATCGGCAGTGAGTCCCAGGTGAACCCCTCTCAGTAGCCGATGCGCCTGACCCCAAGATGGCGCCCGGCATCCGGCAAGATCGATGGGGCATGACATCGGGGACCCGGTGAGGTGCATACCGGCAACAACGAGGTGAGCTGCGCCCCATATCTCCACGCAAGCGAGAGCCCCCACAGCTGATCAGCTTGCCGAACAGAGTGCACAGGAATCGACGGCTGCCTGACCTTGACATGGCGGCATAATCCCCGGCACCGCAATAGACAGCGCATTCTTGCAAAAGGGGGGTACGTAACAACGACCCCGCAACCGCCCCTGATCCTTGGACAATACGGGAAGAGAACTGAGGCCATTCTAGAGGTGCCCGATGCCGGCGGTGACGAGGACTTCGACGGAGGGGTTCCCCCTCTCACTGGACAGCTGCACCTAGACCTTTGGTGGACGTGGGCCCGCGTATAGTCGGTCCCAGCAGGGGGTCCTGTATCGGCAGACCACGTACCCCGCTCTCCATGCCAGCGCTCCCATTGTGTGCCATCGCTCTAGCCGCCACCATGGGGAAATCGAGGGTGACCCAACACACGTCGGTGCCCGAGACAGCTCCGGAGAACATGCCAAAGACCCGGATGTGGGCAAACTCTGAAGCGCCACAGGCCGATCCTACGATCTCGGACAAACTCTTTCCAGCTCGCCTCAAGGTCATCAATAACGGCTCCACTGTCTTTTTTACAACTGCCGGGGAAGCACAGGATTGGGCGGATCATCAATGCCCACAGCAATCCAGAGCAGAAACCACACAGGATCATAGTCCTAAAATGTCACGACCCAGGAGACGCACCCAGAAGCGTCCGCGTGGCAGTGCAAGCAGTATGACCAGAATACGCACCCAAGACTCTCCAGACCTGGAACAAATCGTGAAAGAGCGAAGGGAGGCCCTGCAGGCAGTGATTGATCTTCAGGCGTCCCCCCATTCGGAGGACATAGACTGACCTCCGCACATTGTTTCATCGGAGGGGGAGAATGAAAGCGAGGGAACTTTGTCGGGCGAGGACTCTGTGACAACCCCTCTGGTCACCCCACAAACAGCGGACCTCATCCTAGATGGACAAACAAGGTCCCTTTTGACGTAAGATGGGCTAGTCGAGAGCACAATGAGGGCAGTTATATTCAAAACTCACTAACCAACTATATGCACCATAGCCATTATACGATACGACATGAGCAGCGCCCATTGATCCTACAAAGGCCCGACGCGCGACCAGCCTCGCACATCCACACCGCCGCCCCCACTATATATTGTTGCACCCTCCTCACTAGGGAGAGTAGGTTTTGACGCATCGTTCCCGACGATGGGTCCCTGGTATTGGGACTGTTTCCTGACCCCAGTTATACAGTTAGTTCTCCCCGTTCAGCGATGTCCCAACCCCATTCATGGAATGACATACACCTGGGTGCCTGAAACACACAGACGACCAGTGTCGTGGGTTGCGTGTACCCTCACTCGATCAGGAAGGTCTCGATTAGTATATCCCACCAGACACAGATTCCTGTGGTCACACGTTGATACAGAACCATGATAATTACTGCACAACACACTGACATCAGCATCCTCACTCTCAATGTCAGAGGGCTCCACACTCCGAGCAAACGGTATGCAGCGTACTCATATGCTAGGCGCCACAATGTTCGGATAGCTTTCTTACAGGAGACACATCTCATCGCGACGGAGGTGGGAAAACTACAGGCTAAATGGCGTGGTACCATATTCGCCACGACCTACTCCGCGTTCGCACGCGGGGCATTGATCTGGGTTCGGCCGGGAACCCCTTTTCAGGAACTCCGCAGGGTAGTGGATAAAGACGGCAGATACACGCTGCTAGAGGGACTCCTAGATGGACAAGCAGTACTCCTGGGCAGCATATATGCCCCCAATGTAGAACAAGACACATTTTGGGATCACCTCACTGGGATCCTGGCCCCTTTTGCCACTATCCCCTGGATTTTAGGTGGAGACTATAATTGCACGCTAGACTTGGCCCTAGACCGCTCCCACCCCCCACCAGTGCATTCTCCAACCCCTAGACAAACCAAAAGATTTCGGGCCTGGATCACACAATGGGCGCTCACTGACGCGTGGCGCATGCGACACCCACAGACCCGGCTGTACTCATTCCATTCCATCCCACATAACCTACGTGTTCTTATGCTCAGCAGCAATATTGCCCAAAATTGCTCACACAGACTGCATGGGCAGGGTCATCTCAGACCATGATGCCCATATCCTACGACTCAATTGGAGGCCCCCACACCCCCCCCCCGTCCCCACCTGGCGGCTACCACGGGATTGTCTCTCAGACCAAGTCTTTAGACACGAACAGCAGCGTAGCATCCAAGACTATTTTACACACAATGCAGGCACGGCTTCCTCCACATTAGTAGAGTGGGACACATTCACATTTAGTGGCCCGAGGAGAATGCATTAAACAAATTACAGGGGTCAAACGTACGCTGGAACAAGCACTCACCAAGGCTGAGCAACAACTCACCGCAATCACTAAACGGGACGTCACATCCGTGGAGGGGACGCAGCGATTAGCCAAAGTAAAAACGGACTATCAAGCCGCCTGCGCAGATCTCCTCCGATACAACTTTAGATCGTACGCAACCCGGATGCATAAAGAAAGGGATAAAACAGGTACATTATTAGCGTGGCTGGCCAAACAAGACGCCGACATAAAGCCCATCACAGAAATACTGGACTCCCAGGGCAAACTGGTGCGTTCCCAGGCCGAGATTCTTGTAGCATTTCACTGCTATTATGCAGAGGTCTACAACAACCCGGCCTCAACTACACAGGCCATAGTTGATCATTTTCTCGATCCCTTGACAATACCTAAAATCAAAGGGACAGATAGGACGGCCCTAGATACGACGATAACATCGATGGACGTTACCCGCGCCCTACACGCCCTAGCCCGTAACAAGGCGCCGGGATTAGATGGGCTCCCACTAGAATATTACACAACTTTCTCCCCACAATTGATCCCTCGATTAGTAGAGATGTTTGCGACCGCGTCAGAAAAGGGAGAGCTGCCGAGATCCCTGAGAGAATCCGTAATCGTGACCTTTTTAAAGCCACACCGAGACCTGAGGCAAATGGCCTCCTACCGCCCTATCACGCTCCTCTCCGCTGACTGTAAACTCTTCTGGAAGATATTAGCGGACAGATACGCCCAAATCATACGTCCCCTGGTCCATCCGGACCAATGTGGATTCATCCCCGGTAGACGCACATCCCAGAACATACGCCGAATATTTCACGTCCAGGACCAGGTGAGAGGGATATATCCCCGTTCTGCCTATCTCATCCTCGACCTCGAGAAGGCATTTGATTCCCTCACTTGGCAGTACCTTTTCACAGTTCTACGGCGAGCGGACCTTGGTCCCACCCTCATCGCTTACACACAACTTTTATACACCAAACTCACTTCACGCGTCTGCTTGGGACGATATATCTCGGCAGAGTTCGCGGTCCGGAGGGGTACGAGGCAGGGCTGTCCGCTGTCACCCTTACTCTTTGCCCTAGCAGTCGAGCCCCGAGCTATACGATTGCGACAAGAAGGAATACACTGGGGCATTCCCATAGCGGACACCATACATAGTGTCTCCATGTATGCCGACGACCTCTTAATATACGTACCAGACATCACAGAAGATCTAACTCCTCTTTGGGTGACACTAACGGAATTTGCAGCAGCCTCTGGGTTAAGGGTGAATTGGGATAAATTCATGGTATACCCACTACATCCGAGCCTACCCCCTCAGGACATTAGACTGGGCAGCCAGTGGGTAGCTTGGAGCGCGGAAGCTACCGAGCAACCGATATCTTTGAGGGTAATCATCGTAGGGCATTGGCGGGTGTCAGAGCCGCAATCGGCTTCTGGAAGAGCCTCCCACTGGCCCCGATCGGCCGGGTGGCTTTAGTCAAAATGATAATGGTCCCGCGATTATTATACTACTTCACCAACTTACCAGTGATTCCACCTAGAACCTTCTTTCGTGACCTAGACTCGCTTCTTAGTACGTTAATCTGGGGTTCTACCAGACATAGAATAGCACTGAAGAAACTACAATTACCCACCATACAAGGTGGACTAGGCGCTCCCTCCTTTGAATCCTATTTCTTAGCGGCACAACTGCAATGGCTCTCCTACTGGACAGCAGATAGGTACACGGTTGAAACGCATACCATAACGGATCGGGTGCCCATTCCGGAGCTCCGTCGCCTGTTGCTACCCGGCACCAAACCAAAACGTACATATCCCCTACAGGTAGCAGTGGCACGCAAGTGCATGCAAAGAATACATCGCATGTCATCAGAGACACCCCTTTATTCCCCTCTATTCCCATTAATCGGGTGGCCCTAGCACGAACACTATTACACAACCAATATGCTCACCATATGGACGACCTGCGGTATCACCGAGATGGAGTCCCTTATCGAAGACGGACAGCTGAGACCGCTCCAAAGCCTTATGGATGACTACAGTCTCCCCACAGGCCAGTTCCTGCTTCACCGCCAACTTCTTGAAAGCTACCGCCCGTACCATGACCTCTCGTTAGGGAAACCAAGCACACATCCAGTCATCCACTCGATTTTACATATGGGAATGGGGCGGCTCCTAACCACATGGCTCTATAAAGCCATACGAGAGCTTACTAATAAACCAATAGTGACCCTACGAACCACCTAGGAGGATGAAATTGGACGCCCACTTCATGAGAAGGAATGGGAGAGGGCCCTGGAATACCCCAAGAAGGTATACAGAAATGCACGCTTTAAAAATATACAATTTTACATACTCCATAGAGCGTATCTGACACCAGCACGCCTTCAGCGATTCTACCCAGACACGCAGTTTCTTTGCCCCAGATGCCAATCACAGGAAGCAGATTTCCATCACATGTTCTGGAGTTGCCCCACAATCCGATCATTTTGGCAGCACATTCATGCCACTCTAGGGGACCTCACCGGGCTCACATACATGAATACATGGGAGGCCAGCGCACTAGGTATATTCCGAAAACAAAAACAATACAGGGTGCAGACCCGATTTATTTCACTAACGTGTTGCTGGCCAAACGTAGTGTCGCCATGCACTGGCGTTCCCCCACTGGTCCCCCACTCGCGGCTTGGGTGGGAGCTACACACAAATGGGCGGCAGCGGAGGAGGAAACGTTGCGGGAGGAGGTGAGAGGGTTACGCAAGCATCCCATTTCAATGGAATGGGCCCTACTACTACATCGCTTTAAGTAATTGACTCCCGGGGAGGACCCAAGTGGTGACGTCCATACATCAACGATCCCGCAATCACAGATTTAGACCCTGACTGACCAGGCTAGTCCCTCCTTGTCGGCGCGATCAAACCACCGGCAGCTCTATCGCACACAACACCACTTCGCCGATCGAACTGGAGAGTCAGACCGACCGCAATCCACCGACACGTCACACCCACATACCTATTCCGGCGTCCGACAGGGAGGCCCGGCCGTAAAATTCCATGACCATCCCCCAGTTCTTCTCGTGTTATATCCCAGTTCACACGACATAACCACAACAAGAGACTATAGGGTTCACGAATTATCTGTTGATCAACCCTTCTTTCTACGAATAGTGATGTACAGTGACATGAGCTGTAATATGTAATTCAATGGCTTATAATATGTATCTGTTGTTCATCACGATAACCTATAAATGTCAATAAAAATATGTTACAAAATTATTTTTTTACCCGCCCCCCCCCCCCACCCCCCCCCCCCCCACCCCCCCCCCCCGTCGCAGAAGCCCGCGGAAAAGGGCCAACCAGGATAGGTCACCCCAGGATAGTCTACGGCCCCTCCTATCCGGGGGCCAGTCAACAAGCGGCGGGGGGGGTTAAATAAGGGCACAGGGCCTTGAACAAACACATACCCCCCCTTTTGCCAGGACAAGAAGGGCCCTGTGCCCTTATTTAACCCCCCCAGCCGCTTGTTGACTGGCCTCCGGATTGGGGGTGCCGTAGCTATCCTAAGGCGACCATTGCTGGTCACCCCTTTTTTGCAGGCTTTCGCGACGGGGGGGAGGTTTTTGCTGCCTCCGGGAGGCATATGTCCCAGGCCCCCATTGGGCTTCATCTCAAGGGAAAGAGCAAAAAAAGGCATGCACTCCCATAGAGTACTGTAAAAAATTTGGTTCCCTGAAAATGAGCAACTTAATTATAGGCAAGCCGGTAGGCCTCCCCTTTGGGGGCCTATTTGCTTTGACTATACCTTTTGGTGATGGTGCATAGCAGTGGCCAAAAGAACAAGCATTAAAAATGCAATAGCTCTCGTCTTTAATTAAGTTAAAGCGATTTGCTTTGCTATACAATACCATTAGCAAAGCAAATGGCTTTAACTTAATCAAAGGCAAGACCTATTGCATTTCCAATGCTTGTTTTAACTTTGGCTGCATTTCCCCAGTGCGGAACTGTGTACTATGTACACTTTTTCACTGGGGAAACGGGAATGGGGGATCAAGGCGCATGACAGTCCCAGAATTAGCATGGAAACCTGCACCTGGCGCAGCTTTCTAGACTTACAAGAAAGGAATCTTTGTGAATTCCTAGACGTAATAAATGCTCACAGATTTGAGTCTTTTTCGTGAATCAGTTCCCACGTAAAAGCAGCGAATTAACAAATGCAACCAACGAATGAAAACCTTGAGTTAAGAAATGGGAGATGATGGATGTAGTTTATAAATAGGTCAAAGGAAAGCGTTAAATACAGATTGAAAAGGATGAAGAGAAGGAAGGCGAGTGATAATCTAGATATGAAAATTTCAATCTGTTCGATATAATTTCAGTCCTTTGAGCGCATGTGCCATGGACGCTCGGTGAACGCGCAGCTACCACTGAGAAAGCAGTCTAGTGGAAGTTTCTTTGCACAGTGCCTCGTGCACTCGGTGACGTGGGTCCCCCTCTCTGTCCAGCAGTGTCGGTGCATGCTCAGCTGGTCGCTGTGTTCATCCTCTGCCTTAACAGCATGGGGGAACTGCCTTCAGCCAGCCCAGAGGTGGTTGCAGCTGGCTACCTGCACTCGTCCATCAATTCAGACCTCCCCGCTAACCCGTATGGCAGAAATTCACGTTTGATTCTGGAATAACTTAAAGCTTGGCTACTTGCTTTATAATCTTGCAATAAACTGCTGATGGGATGCTGATGCTTTGTCAACGCAGCGCTAAGAAGCAATCTAGCGTCTAACAAAGCCGTATAATTACACTTAATTACCATGTTTTCCTCGTATCCTAAAGCTGAAAGTGAAAAGTACGTGCAACACGAAATGTGGTGACAGAAAGAAAGATAGGGGTCAAAGATGGCTTCGACATTTTTATGCACAGAGGGAGCATGGAGAATAGATTAGATTCTACATTGTTCTTTACATTTCTAGAACAGAAGTCTAAAGTTTCCACCACTGTCTCTCTGGTCACATTGCAGCTGGTGAACAACACATTCGAGCTCTTATTTTCTGCACAATCATCCATTTTATATTGCGAAATGTAATGATGAAGATGGAGGCACACTTCTGCATACCACATTACAGCACTCTATCATTATTCCAGGGGGGATGCGTTGAGGATGGCTTGCAGCACAAAGTAATGTACACATACACATTGGTATCAATGTGCCCATTACAGCCCTCATAAATTCTTTATAGCCACCCATAAACCCGATACAGTTATTTAATGGATTTTTTTGCAGACTTTCACTTCCTATTTTTAAGAAATCAATTACATGAATTAAAAGTCTGGCCTACATTGAAAGAGTAACAGACTGTGCACAGTGTCAACACTCCACTTGAGAATCAATGCAACAATTCCCCAGTGTCTGAGGCTGCAATGCATACCCCTTTTTTATCACAAGGCCCCGCATAAGAGCAAAAGCGTGTAGGGTTTTCATACCTTGAAATTCTGTTTTGTATTCAAATCTGTTTACTAAAATTTTAACATGTGACATATTCTGCTGGACCATTGCAGAATAATTGTATCACAAAATAAATATTAGAGGACTCAAGAGATGCGAATAGTATTCAGGAGTCATTGCCAAAAGAAACGAGTGGTGCGCGTGCGCCACAGTGACACCTGTGGTTTCAATTATCGTGCCCGTGTCTGGGCACGATAATTGAAACACCACATGGCGGCGGTGCGGGTAACCGACACCAATAGGCCATGGGCGGAGCAATGCACCCGCCTTTGGCCAATTGCGTGCTGTCTTTGTTAAAAAGACGCACGCAAAGGCCAATAGTGTGGCCAAAAGGAAAAGCACATGCACGAGCGTGTGCGATTCTTAGGTTAGTTTTTAAACCCGCTACAAGAAGTCTCTCGCTGCACGAGCAGTGCTGCGCACTGCAACACTATGCGCGAGACATAAAAAGGCTGAATGACACAGCCACATCATTTCATAGGTGCTCATGCCTTACGCTAGCACGCATACATCATTCAGCATTCACACGCCTAAGAGAGGAAGTGGGTGCCTTTTTTTAATGTACCTATCCACGGTGGATTGGTAAATTTTAAAAAAATCCAGTTGGGGTAGCACAAAAGATCTTTTTTAAGGCTAACGGGCTAGCGACATGTTGCTTCAGTGTCCTCCAAAAATATTTAACAAACTAAAATAAAAGTAGATAGTAGGGAGGAACGGGTGGGGGGAGCAATGCGAAGTGAGTGGGGAAGAATTATTAAATAAGGGTGAGAAAGAGAGAGCAGCATGGGGGTGGGTATTTTGCAGGGGAGAAGCACATGAAGGAGAGAACTGGAAAGCACTTACTCTTATGAAGTGCTTAACTAAAAGCAGACAAGCAAAGCCAATAGGTCTCCTTGTTGACCTTTTTGCCTTTGCCAATGCATTTTGCCGATGGTGTGCAGCATAGAGGGGAAAAAACTAAACGCTTTTTGTCGATCGGGTGTAGCATCGACAAAAAGAAATAAAAATACAAGCATTTGCAATCCAATAGGTTTCGCATTTGCGAGAGTTAGAGCTATTGGCATTGTAAATGTACACGTTTAAAACGTAGGTGTTTTGGAGTGGAGTGGATGTATGTGGTGTGTAGTGGAATTATGTGGTATGTTTTGCAGTTGAATTGTGTGGATAGAAATGTTGTGGTATTTCGTGTATAGGAATTATGTGGAGTCGGATTGTGTGTTAGGGAGAGTAATTATGTGATATGGTATTTTGTGCTGTGGGGTGTTATTTAGTGGAGTTTAATTATGTGGTGTGATGTTTAATCATATGGTCTGGATTGTATGTTTGATTTGATTTGATTTTTGAATTTATAAAGCGCAGCAGTTACCTAAGGGCATCAAGGCGCTGTAGACTACCATCCAGAGGGAGGTTCTCTAAGAGAAAAAGAAGCAGAGAATGGCTATATGCAGAATAGTGAGGTCTTTAGATCCTTTCAAAAGGGCAAGTGTTGGGCGATGGCCTTAATGTTTGTGGTATGTTATGTAATTGTGATGTTGATTTGTATTATGTGGTTTCTTATTGAATTATGTAGTGTGTAATGGAAACAAGTTGAATTGTGTGGCGTGTAACTGTGCAATTGTGTGTAATAATAGATCATGTTTGTTAAGTTTAAGAAATGCACTAACCCCTCCATCCCGCACACCAATGCTAGCTACACATTTTAAATGTTGTTTTTGTGTGCCATGTTTATTTAAACCTTTTAATTTTTTTTCCAAAACACAATGTATATTGTTAAGAAAAACGAACAGATAAGGCCTACAAAGTGACCCCCAAACATAGTTGTGGCAGTGTGTGGCGTCTGTGACCTCCCGAGCACAGACACACTTGGGAAGGGGCAAATCTGTCAAAAAGCATTCACAAACAATGTAAAAGAAAACTCCACATACCAACCGTGCCATTAATTCCCTATTAGGAAGAGGTGTGGCGCCGCGGCCAGGGTGACTTGACTCCGGAATCTGGGGATCACGGTTCGATCGCCGGCGGCAGATTAGCCCAGCACCATGTGACTCTGGGCAATAGCTTGCTTAATCTTACAGACGGCCCCCAGCGCCTAGAGACCCTTACGCGTAATTGTTCGCGCTTTACAAATGTGGATTATTATTATTATTATTATTATTTCAGAGCAAACGAAGATGCAATATTTTGAAGCTGCACTAGAATATGTATGCTGCATTCTTAGCAGCCCCCAGCCTTAGAGAGCAGGAGAAAGCGCTCATTAATCATAATTATGACATGGCCGCATTCATCCCCAAATACAGGGCTGCCTTTCAGGACTTTGTGATGCAGCTAGTGCAACTGGCTACTGGTCCCACCACATTCAAGCCGAAAACTGACTGTTTTTAAACCAAATGTTTTTTTAAAACAATCTCCTACTAAACAAGATAAACCTACTTAATTGGACACATAACCGCAAGATTTAGCCTGAACAAGGTCAAAAAGAGGCACCTGGTGTTTTGGAAATTTAATTGTAACCATCACAGGTTAACTGTGACAGTGACCAATGCAATTACTCTGAGAGAAGAGTGGGTGCTGTCTGCTCAGTTTGCAATTTGTGTTCTAAAATAACACATTTCAGGCTGAATTGCTTGCCCCAGTTAACCCTTGCGGGTTACAATTTTCAAGGCAGAGGGTTACGTCGTGGACCTAGCCCAGTCACAAACTCGGTGACTCCTGCAACTTGTTGATTCTGCAGCCCTGCACTTTTAGCGCAACTCTGTGCATACGTCCAGCACTGTTCTACAGTGTAGATGTGCACTGAGCAGCACTAAAATGTAATGAACACAGCTAGTACAAGTGTCCTGCGAACGTGGACCTCGTGTTATGGGCCTTCTTTCTATGTTATGCACATGCGTTGTCCATGCTCTGCTCCTGTCTTGTAACGGTCCCCTACACAGATCACACACATGCTTAGGTCTGTGTATATGCCCTGTCCATAGTCGGGTAGTGAACATGCTCTGTGTCCCGGTACCAAGAGTTGCTTAGCCTTCGGCATGCCACAGGTCTGCAGAGCGATTAACACTAATTGGATATACAAGAACACCTTAACAAAGAGGCTTTTAATCACGTCAACCCAAGTGCACTAACCGGCGTTACCACAGAGCTACACGGCGCCTCAGTGGAGCAGTGCCTCCCGCACACGGGTGGAATGGGCTGTGCGGCCAGGCTGAAACTTTGTGGGGGGTAGCGGGTCACAAAACATATAAAACCAATTTTAAAGAAATGAATGCAGCTATCTCAGAGGTGGGGGCGAGCAAACAGTGCTGTGAGGGTGCCATAGCACAGGCTGTCCCTATTTGTCCTGTGGGACCTGTTTTGCCACATATGGTACTGCACCCTGCAACATGGATAGGGAGAGGATATGGTGCAGCGGTGAGAGCTGCTGACTGGGGAGCTGGGAATCCCGGTTGGAACTGGTGTCGGTTGAACATAAAGCCTACAAATTGAAATAAAGATAAGAAATAAATACAGCATCTAAGAGGTGGGGGTAAGAAATGAATACAGCATCTCGGATGTGTGGGCGGGCAGGATATTAAATGATGGCACTGCAAATCATGTGGAAATTAACCAATGGGGCTGGGGGTAGGAGATTAGCAAAACAAGCAGTTGCCTCAGAGGGGTAGTATGAGCCTGAAGCGGGGTTGTGGGAGCGGTGAAGGTGAGGTGCAGGGAGATTAAGGGATGGCAAGATGACGGCAAGTAAATAAAGCCCATGGAATTTTCATTGCACATGTAAGTAGAACACTTAACGGGTGGAAGGCCAACCAGAAAAAAGAGTTTTCTCAAAGTATAAGTAACCAGAACAGTAAGAACACATGTAACAGGTGTAGTCCTCATGGTAGGATACACAATTCCAAAAGGAGGGACTACTAAGTATATTTAATAATGTAAAGCCAGCATTTCTAAAGGGCAGCAAGAGGACCAATGAAAACGATGGGTGTTTTTCCAAGCCCATATCCTAGATACAGCATGTCTCTGCAAGACCAAATAAGGTATGACGATAAAATGTTGCCACATTATTGTGTTGGCACTTCAGTGCACTTGCATGCGTTAACCTAATGACGTAAGAACTTTTTCTGAGAACAGTTTCAGCTGCACAGAGTGCATAATCATATGTGCCAAGCAGGTTGTACCATACATACTTTTAATACTAAGCACCATGTGTCTCAGTCAAAACTCATCTAATATCTCAGCAGGCAAATAAAACTTAATATATGGACCCAAGGTGAATTTAATTAGCTGAACTACTACTCACCTGAACTTTCCAGGGAGTTAGAGATTGTTCTGACCCGCAAAACTTGGAGACTTTGATGCAAAGGTAAGGGCAGGTAGGGGCATTAATTTATTTTTTAATCCCAAATGGTAAACTAGGTAAAGGTAGGCCACTGCACAGCATCTGCCTTGCACTGTATGGGGCTAAATACTGTTTTCAACTACCAGTCAATGTAGAGAGTAGGGGGCGCAACAACATGTGCACCAAACATGCACCATAGTGTCATGTGGCCGGTGGGGGAGGGTCACAGAATGCTGCCAAAAGTACTCCGGACCTGTAGCAATGGACCACGGGTGATAAGCTATCTTTCTTAAACAACCCTAATAATTGTGTTATTTTAAATGGAACTCAATTAAACACACAAAGAGAACTGGGGGTCTAATGAAAAGGAAGCACAAAGAAACAAAGATATATGTATCAACACATAGAGTCTAAGAGCAGAGCATGGATTCCCATCAATCTTACTCTCGTGATCAGTCTTATCATTTGGTCATCCACCCATTTTAGGAGGTCTGTCTCTTGATCATAGAGACTACCTCACTGGGAAGCTCTCTTGCTCAGAATAACTGGTGGAGCTAGACCTCACATTAAAGAAAAAAGACAATTGTGTCTATGATTGATGATCCTATGTGGTGCAGTGCAAAAATATAGTAAGTGAAATCTAAAAAAGAGTTGTGCGTAGAAAAAAGCACTTCTATGAATTAAACAAACTCCTCACACCCTTATTAAAACCAGTGCAAAAAAACATAGCAGTACTACCAGATGACTGCTATTTGTAGGTCGACATGTTTCAGCCATCCGGGTGTATTGCCCACGGCTTTCTTCAGGACCTGTATACGTCAAATCAGTGCTACTGCAAAAAATGTTCACACTACTTACAGAAAAGTGTAAAACAAATTTTAAATAGAATTTGATAAATAAGGGTTGGAATCAATACAACCTCACTTGGTTTCAATCCTCCGAATCACAGGGTGTAAATATCACCTAGAAGGATAGAACAATTTCCATAAACATCTCATATATCATCTGTGCTTCCAAAAATAAGGCCAACTGTATGTATGTGCCCACTCATTGCGCAAAAGCATATGTATATGGCTTACCCATCTTGATCAGGGATTACACCTCACCTACCCTGGAACCTGTCTCAGGAATATGAGGCCCCGCTCTAAAACAAGGGTAACAAAAAAAGGGGGGGGGGTCTTTATCAGTAATGACCCTTATTGTAATGCACATTTAGTCTAACAAATACATATATTGCAAAGTGTCTACAGAGGTACACCCTTCCATCCCACAAGACCAAGCTCAACTCAATATAAAATTAGTAACTGTTCCTCTACAAAATTTTTTTTTTCTCTTTTTCTTTTATTCTCCAATCAGCATATAACCAAAGCAAAGAAAGATTTAAGTGGTTTGCTTAGCCTACTAGTTTCACTCGTACCGAGTACCCCACATATTAATCTAGCATAGGCTCTCAGATCGAGGCAGCTGTTGTTCGCGCTGAGGCCAAGCATGCCTAACCATAACCACATCCAATATCAAGCATTTGGTCCCACTGCGTGTGCTTACCTGTCCGTCGTTGCCTCAGGTATCGTCTGAATCAGGGAGGGAGGCAACGACCGGAACAGGAGCCACGCTTACGTAGTCAATTCCGGCACGGCTGGTACCAATTTGCAGCCGCCCGGCACCGGGTAATGACGTACATCCATGTGACAACGTCTTCATACGCAAGGGTTTTTAAAATGCTCTACGTGAGCAGCATCACCACGAAAGAATCTGCGTGAGGAGCGTCACAAAGAGAAACTACAAAGTGATGTCATCAAGTGTGAAAATGTAGTTTTGTGATACAGGAAACATACCGCTGAAAAAGCCCAGGGGGGATCACATCATGTCTTCAATGTTAACAGAGATTCACCGGGCAATATGCATATGTTGCAAACACTCATGCAATCTACGCTGTATACACTATATACATCCCGATATTATTTTAAATGGAACCAATACGGCTAGGTTCCAGAGTGATGCTGACTCCGGACTTGATGCAGAGTATTACGATATTACTCCCTTCCCTTCATCGAGCCTGTGGGGCCAACCAAAGTAAAAGGCTACATTGCCCATTGGAGTTGAGACCTCCTGCTTGATCTCCCTGGGGTTTAAGTCATGTAGTCTTCTGAAATGTGAAATTCCATGTTGCATAATCAGGATGAAGGTTGTGTAATGTTGTTTCCAGTAATGGCATTATTAGACAAATAAGTTGGGTTTAAACTTGAAAAGCCCTACCTCGTTTTGGTCACTGAATGTTGGCAAGTATGAAAATTTACTTTTTAAACCCATTTTTTCAAAATGCTGTTGGAGGTGTCCTAATCTCAGACACCGCCAGAAAGGGATGGGTTGCTTGACACACCATTGGCATCTTGTAGAAGTGCGCATGTGGAAAAGACACAAAAACACAGCCTGCCAACAAGGGCTCCTCAGAATTAATCCAAAGCATTAAAGTCTATATGCAAGAGCAACTGTTTTGGAGCACAAGTAGGCAGTGAGCTCTTGTGATGGTCAGTGTGCATCTCTTCAGGCCACCACTCTCTGCCTGCGGTGTGCTCATAAAGTCACTTCTGATATGCAGTGCCTCAGTCTCCTCATGCACATCTTGCTTGCACCTGCACCGGCCAGGTCTCACAGCCAAAAACCACTGTAAAGACATAGGGCTCCACGCCTGGTGCTAAGCAGCGTCCCTCAGGCCATGACTATACGACCGTAGAGCAGGAGACAGGTGGCTAGCTCAGCACATCCCTGCCCTTCGCCCTGTACATCACAAAGAGTAGGAGGAGGCTACAAAGTAGTTGACGGGAGCCTTACTCATGCCTACCTTGATGCCAGTAGATCTATATGATGAGGTGTCCCCCCCCCCCCCCCCCCCCCCCCCAGTGGTCACCGTAAGTTCCCGCCAGTAGGCGCTTCTCCCAGTTTTCCCCACTGGCTAACCAGTGAACCGCATGCTGCAACTGAGAGGCCATGTAGTAAAAATCCAAGCGGGCACCTCCAGTCCTTCCTTTTCCCATGTCCTCTATAGCGTTGTCAGCCGCACCCTTCTGCATTTCTTCCGCCACAAGAGGTCAACCCGTAGCCTCTCTAGTGTATGAAAATAAGATTATGGGATTATAGAGTGAGTGTTGCATTGCATACAGGCAGCGAGGCAGAACAATCATTTTAATAACCGCAATGCCCCATGAGCGACAACTGCAGATCAGTCTAAAAGCGAATCGACCCCCGCAACCTTTCCACGACCTGGCCAATATTAAGTTTGAGATAGGCAGCGGCTGTGTTAGCCAAGCGGATACACAGATATCGCGCCCCCTCTCCCGCCCACCGCAATTCAATGTGCAGTCGCTCCCATGGTGGGACCACGGCTAATCTACCGACAGGGACCACCCTGAACTTTACGGGGTGGATGGGAAGTCCCGAGATTCCACTGAACTTCTGCAACTCCGCCAGAAGCACCGGTATAGAGCTCTCTGGGTGTGCCAAATAGACCAGTGTATCATCTGCGTATAGAGAGACTATATGATTAGTCTCCCCTAGCTTAACTCCCCAGGGGTCCAGCACAGTCCTCAGACGGGCGGCCAGGGGCTCTATGATTATTGCAAATAGTAAGGGAGTGGGCATCCCTGACTGGTGCCCCGACCAAGATTGAGCTGTCCAGACACCATCCTACCCACCCGGACTCTGGGTGAATAGTTGCTCTTTGGACACGTTTTCCATAGAGTGTACACTGTTCTTAGTAGATAATTTTTATTACTCTGGTGTATCATTCATGATAGTTTTTTACTGTAAACAGTGTGGCGCAGACTAAACTCTCTCCATAGAGTAAACATTTCTGAATAAAGGTTCAGTGACTGTCAGAGTTTTAATACTGGTAAAGTCTGTCGTTAATTAACAGGGTTTGAGTGTCTGGAGGAACTTAGTTTTCCCTGAACAGTTGTATCCAGATTGAACACTGTGTGCACTATAGGTTACCATTTTATCTGTGGTTCTTAATTAACATGAACTCGGCTACCCATAAAGTTTATTGTATAGGGACAATGTTGCAAGTAACATAAGCTTGCTTTACCTATGGGGGTTGAATGCATGATAGCAGTAAAGATGCTTCATATTCTTCAGAGCTATTTTGCTCTTACTTTCATAGCTCTAATAATATACCAGTTTATTGAGCAATGTGTACAAAAGAAGCTTGGATGATGTCATCAGTGATGTCATTTGAGATGTCATAAATTATGTCATAGAACATGTCATGAGTGATGTCATATGTGAGCTCATAAGAAGTGCATGGTGGGAGTGCAAGTTATAGTTAGCGCTAAGTATAACTAGTGAATTTCTGTGGGTTTGTTTTTGTTTAAAACGTTAATGTTATCACTGACATATTCACCTAACTATAACTTTACTTTAACCTTTGTTTTTTTCAATGAATTTCTAATATTTATTTTTTTAAACAGTACCACTTATCACATCGAATTATAATGTTACTTTAACATTCGTTTTTTTTAGCGAATTTCTCGTTTTTTTGTTACATAAAGTAATACTTATTTACCATACATAAATGGACTGGCCTCTCTTTCAGACCATACTCTCAGATGACGGGTGTGTGTAGTAAGGTGTGTGGATAGACTAGCCTCTCCTTTCTGAAATCTCTCCCAGATGATGACTGTGCGTAGTAGGGTGCGTGGTGGGACTGGCTTCAATTTCAATTTTAAATAGCTTTATTCGACAGCATGTATCATAAAATCTTCAAGTAACATGTTTACAGTAAAACAATATTTGATAAAATCGTGCAATACAGTACAGATGGGTGCAAAAAAATCTTGACATAAAGTTAAAAGCAGCATATATGATTAAAAAGACATAAAACCAATTTCATAAAAAACTTAGGCTTAAATCTGGGACACTATATACATAGAGTGGCATAATCCATCACAGTACACGATGTATAAAGTGCAAGTGCCAATTATGTGATTAACAGTGTTCAAAAATTATAAAACATTCCAAAATGGTAAATGATTTTAATCACAAGTAATGGGACATAAATATCTATAGTTAGGTCAGACCTTGTTGGGCTCTAGTCCTAATTTGCCACGCTTGTCCTAGAAATTTGGCCACTCCGCAAGAAAATAGGACACTGGGATCAGATTTTAAAATACGTATAGCAGACCGGTGATCGCGGGTGCCCATGGCACTACATATTGGTTTTAACCATTTGCTCCTAGCTTTATTTTAGGCAGGGCAGGCAAACAGGACATGGGCAACACACTCCACCGGAGCTCCACAGCACGGGCAGCTCTCTGTCGTGTCCTCGGCTTTACGCCACTTTGCCTTTCGAATTTTAACGGGGAGCGTGCCGTATCTAAACTGGATGTATAAAGTCCTATCTCGTGGGACCTGGATCACATCTAAATAACGCTCCAAGCTTCTAGTGTGTTTGAACCGGAAGAACTCCTGTCAGTCTGCCCAACATTGGCTTGCAAAGTTCTTGCCTGTCAATCCAATCCCAATAGTATCTCTTGAGTTCCGCTTTACTAGGGGGAACCTGACTGTCCCATGCATCTCTGAGACCAAGTTGCATCATAACTTTCTTTACATACGATAGCCATTTGACCTTATAGTTTACGTCCAAATTTATTACCTCCGTTAGAGCTGCAGCATAGTTGGTAAGCTCTTCAGTGCGCCGAAGGCGAGCCCAAAAGAGCAATGGTCGTAACCTGGCAATTGCTCTAAACAGACGCCTACCCATGTCATACATTAGCGGTGTTAAAGGGGTGTTGCGGGGAAGCGTCACCAGTTCCCTCAAAAATTTGTGCTCAGACCTACTTATTTCGTCCACGTTTTCGAACCCCCATATCTCGGCTCCATACATGGCTGAACTAACTGCCTTTGCGTCATAAATTGCTAGCGCAGGGGCAACTGGCCTACTGTACGAGGAGCGGTGTTCTTTGCTTAGTGCCCCAGTCACGCGTTTATGATTCAGAAGCATTTTGGATATATGGGGCCTCCAGAGCATTTAGTCTGAGAGGCGTATGCCGAGGTATTCAAAGTTCCCAACTCTTTCCAGAGGGGTACCATTTAATGTAAAATTATTCCTAAAGGATTTCGGGGGGTTAAAAACCATAAGCTTGGTTTTCGTGATATTAACTAGGCCCCGTGCATCACAAAAGGATTGATATCTGAACAACAATTTTTGAAGCCCAACTGGAGTCTTAGACACCAACAGGGTGTCGTCAGCGAATAGGAGCGTTGGCACTTTGTCACCCACTAAAATAGGCACTAGGTCCTCCTGTAGAAACTTCACCACCCCGTTCACATACAAGGAGAACAGGGTGGGAGCCATAACGCTCTAATAATATACCAGTTTATAGAGCAATGTGTACAAAAGAAGCTTGGATGATGTCATCAGTGATGTCATTTGAGATGTCATAAATTATGTCATAGAACATGTCATGAGTGATGTCATATGTGAGCTCATTAGAAGTGCATGGTGGGAGTGCAAGTTATAGTTAGCGATAAGTATAACTAGTGAATTTCTGTGGGTTTGTTTACGTTTAAAACGTTAATGTTATCACTGACATATTCACCTAACTATGGGCCATATGTAGGAAGCCAAATTGCGATCGCAAATGCTGAAATTCGCCGAATTTCAGCGTTTGCGATCGCAATTTGGGCAGTGTGCTATGTAGCACACAAAAACCCACATGCAAAATAAGGAATCGCAAAATTTGAGATTCCTTATTTTGCTAATGCATTTAAGGAATCCCAAATTGCGATTCCTTAAATGCAATGTAGGAAGCACCCAAGTTGTGCGAATTTGGCTTAAGGAATCGCATATTACCACCAACTTCAGGTTGGTGGTAATTTGCGATATCTTTGAAAAATGCACTTTTTTGCATTTTTCAAAGTGCCATGTGGCGCACATACATGCCCTTAGCGCATGTATGTGCGCCACATGTGCACACATGTTTATTTCAGGGGTGCAAAAGGGTGTCCTATTGACACCCTTGCAACCTTGAAATTGCATTCTCAATTTGCGATTCTCTAATTGAGAATCGCAAATTGAGAATGTCTTCCTATTCATTCCTATGGGCCTTCTAGCCCATAGGAATGAATGGCAAGGTTTTCCTTATTTGCGAATCTCAATTTGGGATTCGCAAATAAGGAATAGGTGGGAATCGCAAAATATTTTGCTAATCCTACCTACATTGCGTTTTGCAATTCTCTAATTGCGATTCCCTAAAAATTGCACTTAGAGAATCGCAAAACACGTTTTACCTACATATGGCCCTATAACTTTATTTTAACCTTTGTTTTTTTAAATGAATTTCTAAGATTTTTGTTTTAAACAGTACCATTTATCACACCGAATTATAATGTTACTTTAACATTTGTTTTTTAGAGAATTTCTAGTTTTTTGTTACATAAAGTAATACTTAATTACCATACGTAAATGGACTGGCCTCTCCTTTCAGACCATACTCTCAGATGACGGGTGTGTGTAGTAAGGTGTGTGGATGGAGTAGACTCTCCTTTCAGACCTCTTTCTCAGATGACGGGTGTGCGTAGTAGTGTGTGTGGATAGACTAGCCTCTCCTTTCTGAAATCTCTCCCAGATGACGACTGTGCGTAGTAGGGTGCTTGGTGGGACTGGCTTCTCCTTTCAGATCTCTTTTTCAAACATGTGTGCACAGACGGGTGTGTGGATGGACTAGCCTCTCCTTTAAGACCTCTCTCATATGACGGGTGTTTGTGTAGCAGTGAGTGGTAATGGACTGGCCTCTCCTTTCATACCTCTCTCTCACATCACGGTGTGCATAGTAGGGTGTGTGGATGGACTGCCCTCTCTCGTCAGACCTCTCTCTCAGATGACGGGTGTGCATAGTAGGGTGTGTGGATGAAGTGGCCTCTACTTTCAGACCTCTCTCTTAAATAACAAGTGTGCATAGTAGTGTGTGAAGATGGACAGCCCTCTCCTGTCAGACCCCTCGGTGTGTGGATTCACTGGCCTCTCCTTTCAGACCTCTCTCTTAGATGATGATTGTGCACTGTAGTTTGTGGGGAGTGACAGGCCTCTCCTGTCAGACATCGCTCTCAGATGACCGATGTGCATAGTACAGTATGCACATGGACTGGACTCTTCTTTCACACCTGTCTGTCAGATAACAGGTGTGCAAAATAGGGTGTGTGGATGAACTGATCTCTCCTTTCAGACCTCCCTCTCAGATGACAAATGTGCATAGTACTGCGTGGTAAAGGACTGCCCTTTCTGTTCAGACCCCTCCCACAGATGAGAAGTGTGCGTAGTAGGGTGTGCCCTCTCCTTTCAGACCTCTCTCCCTGATGATGGGTGTGCATAGTAGGGTGCGGGAAGAGCCTTAACTCAGATCACAACTCTTCCCAAACCAATGGACATAAATAATAGACTAATAAACACCGACTCCAGTAAGACTCCTGCCTACAGTAACAAGTATACTTACCAGAGAGTATTTATACATCACCTACTCCTTCCTACTTTTCACGATCCTATGAAAGTCTCGCAAACGCATAATAAAAAAAAGAATTACTCTGCTACTCATCACAGTACTTATCTCTTACACGCTTTGCAGAAACAAGGACCACAATAGATATTCCTGCTAGTAGAGTGTATAGAGAACTCATCTACTCCTTTTTACTATTCACCATCCCGCGAGAGTCCTGCGAGATCGTAAAAGCAATATACATTTGTTTTCTTCACTGTAGTTATCCCTTACATACCTCCTCTCTAAATTTCGGGGGACAGCATGCCTTTCTGCTGCCCCCTTATATAGCTTTTTTACCTCATTTCCACAACGCCTCCAATTTTTCATAGTAAACAGTAATGATGGCCATTTCATTTCTTAAATTCGAGCAGCCAGCCAAACAGGGCGCCTGCGGGAGCATCACACAATAGCTTGTTGGTGATTTGGAAGGTATACCTAATATACAATAAAGATGCACTAAACATAAATTGTAAATATAGACCACGCTACCCTTACATAAACGAATTCTACAGCATATAAGTGCGATAAGAAATACAGATAGAACATATCCAGTAGCCCACCATTTTGAAGAAAAACATACGAGTGAAGTTAGAGGTCTGGTATATTTTGTAATGCTGCTGTATCGAAGAACAATAGAGGAGGCAATATAAAGAAGAGTTTGAAGCAACTGGAATCCTGATATATAATAAAGTTAAATGCTAAGATCCCCTGGGGATTGAATATTCAAGAGGATCTTCATACTCACCTGTAGCCCTGGCAGCCGATTTATTGAAACTAATGAGAGGTACCAGGAAGTTTTCTAACATACAGTTTTACATTTTAGCACTTAAGCACTTTGGTTTACACGAGTCACTTATACAGTACATTTATTAAAAAAGTAGTATGCAATTGGAAAAAAGGAATATGTGATATAAATGGTATGCCAACTTGGGCTTGATTTCTATATACTATGGAAAGAATATACATATTTTTGTATTTTAAAGGACATCATTACATGTGGTTGTACAATAGTTAATTTGCCCACTTGGGCATTATTCGTGACTGAAGCATAGTCTTGTACTTCAGTCAAATGTGCAATACTGTTTAATGCTTTTAGATATAGTGTGTAAGAATAATGTTAACACTGATTACGCATCAAATGTGGCCTTCTATTTTTAACAACCATGAGAAATACAAACGATAATGTGTAGAGAAGTGTGTTTTTCTCTGTCCTTGATATTGTAATGTGTTCAAAACCACATACTCAATATTGTGCCTCATTTTGTGATCAAGGCTTAAGGCAGCCGAAACGCATCAATGGTAGCATAATAGCACCTTAATAGAAAGCTAAATTAGCAGAGGCAAAGAAGTATCGTGGAGAGTGCTGACTCTGCTATGAAACCGATGTGCCCTATTCGGTTAGGAGCACGGCAGGAGCCAGCAGTTTTTGGATTATTTATATATATATATATATATATATCTATATCTATATCTATACTGTGTAAACTGGCATTGATGGCTGACAAAGGGCACAGGGAGTTAAATGGCAACCTATTTGGGATTGATTGAGGAAGAGGCAAGCACAAATTGTGGCCGTGTGATATTACAAGACATTTCCACTGGTATTACAAATATTAGATTTTACATGCTAAGATGACCGATTGAAAACTGAGTATTTGACTAGAAGGGTGAGTCCTCTTTTACTTGCCACTAATTATTATCCAATGGGGACAGTTCAAGATGTATTTAACAAACTTGAAAACAACATCCTCTATGTTTGTACCAGCATTGAGAAAGGAGAATTCCGAAACGCGTTTGCTGGATGTCATTAAATTGACCTTGACCAATGGACCGTGTGTTTTCAAAATATATATATATATATATATATATATATATATATATATATATATATATATATATATATATATATATATATATATAAAATTCACTGAAAAAACCATAGGTTTCACACACGTTATAGTTAGCGGACATTTCACTCATAAAAAACCAATGAAATTCCCCCGTTATAGTTAGTGCAGGCAACTATAACTCACGCGACCGCAATCCTCTGCTGATGACATATGTGTCTTTATGAAAAAAAAATATTTGCAATATATGTATAGCTAAAATTTAATGGAAGAAGACATGGGCAAATAAGTGTCTAAATACAGTATTAGCATCAGCAGAGGATTGCGGTCGCGTGAGTTATAGTTGCCTGCACTAACTATAACGGGGGAATTTCATTGGTTTTTTATGAGTGAAATGTCCGCTAACTATAACGTGTGTGAAACCTATGGTTTTTTCAGTGAATTTGCAAGGTTTTTTAAATGCTAATTCCTAACTATAACGTGTGTGAAACCTATGGTTTTTTGAGTGAATTTGTACGGTTTTTTAAATGCTAAGTTACTTTACGCCGTTCGTGGCGTGCGCGCCCACTTCACGCAGTTCGTTCCGTTCGCGCACCGTGCGCGCACAGTGTGCACGCGGTGCGCTTTGCGCACCGCTCGCCCACTTTACGCAGTTAGTGCCGTGCACGCACGGTGGGCACGCGGTGCGCTATGCGTACCGCGTGCCCACGTTACGCTGGATGGGCCATGTACGCACGATGCGCTTCGCGCGCCGTCCGCACACGGAGGACATATTATGCGCTTCGTTGTGAAAGGTTATCTATTAAATGTTCAATATAAAGAAAGCCATGCACAAAAGGTGCCCTGCGGGCACCTTTTGCAGACGGGGGGGGGGAAATGAGGATATTTTTTTTTTTTAATTAATTTTTACCGTACGCGTACGGTAAGCGCAATCGGCGTTTAAAAAAAAAAAAAAAATGAATTTTTGCCCTTGGGGGTTCTTTTGGGACACCCTAACCAAGGCTAGGTGGTTAGGAGCTGTCTAGCCTGCCCCTTTTCCTGATATCCAACTTTGTTTTTCCTCCCCCCCTCAGAGTGCGAGAGAGAAAATGGCGGCCGCCATTTCCTGGTTTCGACCGATTCGAATGTTTACTAAGATCTAACAGCCAATCAGAATCGCGCTCGCGCACGGCACCGTACGCGTACGGTAAGCTTCCCGTAAGCGCACGGTAAGCGCACGGTAAGCTGCCACAGATATATATATTGATTTAAATGCTATTTTCTCAGGAACTACTGAACAGATTTACACCAGACCTACAAAAGGCACTTCCTTGACCTGTAGACTACCTCTCTGCCAAATTTCAAGTAACTCTGTTCAGCCGTTCGGGCTGTAGCTGTGTCTAAAGGTCCTATGGAAAAATGCATGGGGAAAACGCGTTTTGGGACCCCCCTTTTTTCTCAGCCCCTGCTTGACGAATCCCCCCGAGACTTTCAGGGTAGGAGCGGAGCGTAGTGCCCCATTAGTTTTGAAAATTTCGCGAGGATTCGTCGACCGGCGCCAAAGTTATTCCAAATAGAATGTTGCGGTTTTCCTATGGAAACAGGGTCCTAACTATAACTATCTACTGGCGACCGCCAGTAGATAATATATATAGATATATATATATATATATATATATAAATATCAACCAGGCTCTCTTCAGGTATGAACAGAGTGCGACACCGCTCCGGCGTAGATTAATAGGGCTTTATTGATTTCTCTCATGCTCCGTGTGCAGCGTCCAAAGAAACGCTCAGCAGACGCGTTTCTGCTTTTAAAATAGCTTCATCAGTGCCAGTTTCTCTGGCTATTCTTTTCCTTGGGGGGTCAGTTTGAAATAGATGTCAGCTGTGACCACTTCCCGTCAGGTGACTTCGTGCCCCTCCTCCGCCATAAGGACTGCTGGACACATCGCATTACTCCTCCCGCGCAACTGCATTCTTGGTGTTTAAGTCCTCTGTGGGAGTCCATACAGTGACGGGGCCTCTTAAACACTAAATGATGTCCCAATTGTTTTGGCAGCTGAGTCAACACCTTCCGCAGTAGCCTGAAGGATTCCAAGCCCATTCCAGTCTCCCCTTATCAGGCAATGTCATATTGCCTCCTCTCTCCCCATGTGCCAGATACCTCCTTGTGGAGACGTGTAGCGCCGGGGGGGGGACGCGTTGCAGACAGTGCTCCAAACCAACTTTGCAGGTGTGCCGCGTACCTCCTGATATATATGATTCATCTAAATGTTCGCGAAAAAATGATTCAAGGGCAGAGCTAGAGGGTCGGGACTCATATTTGGTATCTTGTTGACCCATTTGGTATCTTGTTGACCCGCGCATGTATCAGTAAGAGTTCTCCGTTAATTGATGCCGCCAGAGAATCAATGCTGTTCACAAAATTAATTTTAATGCATGAGGATTTTGCATTTTGGGACACTCTTTCTTGACAGATCACCCCGAAACTTTCCAGGAAGGAGCTGAAGTGGATGGACTTTTTTTGGGAATGTTTGGTGAAGATTTGTCAAACTGACCCAAGGTATTAACAAACCAAACATTTGTATTTCTATGGAAAAGCAGACATATATGTATATACATATATTTATATATATATTCACTAAGAGGATACATAATGAGTAACCGTGTAGTAGCATACAATATTCCATTAAGAGTTTCTTGTGATGCTATAAGCCATGAGTCACGTGTTTATTTTGAGGTAGTTAACTTGAAAAAACTGTTTTCTCAACAGCGCAGCTAACAATGGGCACTGAATGATTTAAACTGTTTTTAGGTTTTATTTATCTTTCATAACTAAGGTGTCCATTAGGATGTAGGGCGGATCGCCACTACATCCTTCCCCACCCGCCACCCATTTCCCTCCCGCCATATTAGTATGGCGGGGGTACCGCGGTGGACGGGAAGACCGTCCGCCACTTTTCCGCCCGTTCGAGTCGACCAGGCAGAAAAGGGATTAATATGGTGGTGGTGTCTGCTAGACACCGCCTTCCATATCAGGATGCAGGCAGGGGGCAGCCTTTCTGCGGATCTTGAAGTTGGGGGCCCGTTGCGGGCCACCAGGATGTTGGGGGGGCACATAGGGGGTACCCATGGTACCCCCCTGCATGTGCATGCACAACATGGCAGACACCGCGCGGTGCCTGCCACGTTGTGCATGCATATGCACAACATGCATTTTTGGAATTTCGGTGGGTGATGCTGAAAGCACCGCCCGCCGCAATGTTAAAAATGCAGGATGCGCCCGCCAGTGTGGTGGACGCATCCTAATCAGCCCCACAGGACCGCCGCACTTACGGCGGGCGGTCCCTTTTTATGTCAGAATGGCCTAAGTCTTTGATAAATCATTGGGCAATGGAGAATGCCAGTGGATTTATGTGATTGGCTGCAGAGTTTACCTTGTTAAGATGGCCGATGGCCTGTGTTTACCTCATTTGTCACACAATTGTCTACCACTCTACCTAGTTTGCAAATGTCACAAAAAAATGTCTTCCTAGGTAAAATGTATAAAAATAATACATCTAAAGAAAGTGCTGCATAATTCGCTCTTTTGCTCCATAATTTAGATAACCTGTGGCATTTTATGGTCCTCCATGCTGCATAATCTTAGGTGCCCTAACAATGGCAAAGCTCTGCAGAGTGGTTTTCGGGTTCCTGGTGAAATATGGTACAGTTTTACAGATATGCACAACATTTGGCAGACACTTACCATATTTAGCTTACTTTTGTTGTTTTGAGATTCTTGTAAATCCATCTGAAGTGGGGTTGGGGGGCACCTACAGGTGGGGAGACAAAAAAGTAGTGTTTCCAATGTTAACCTCTTCTATGCCCATGACGAGATAGTCTCGTCATGGAGCACGGTTGCGCTGTGCCCATGACGAGACTATCTCGTCATGGACCCCGCCCGCTAATGAAAGGCCCGGCACAGGAGGGGGAAAGGGCGGGGCACTGAAGGGGTTAATACCATTTGACATCTTTGCTCTCCACTACACTCCACTACAGAAATAAAAACACTGATAAAAGTGCCTTTGGGTAAATCTGCATATGGTCTCTTCTGTCCTCTATAGCTTGTGATAGGACCATGGGAACCTTTGATGAGTCTTGCCCAAATGGTTAAGCTGAAGGATAACTGGCCTTGACTGCCATAAAAATTGTGAGCTGATTGCCTTTGTGTGGTATATTTCCCACATACCACACCGAAAGAGAATTGGATATGGTCTTAAAACGGTTGGAACTGTGGGCACTGAATTGTTTAAAAGTGGAGGTTAATCTTGTTGATACATTTGTCAGGATGCATGCTAAGACCTGAACGCTCTACAGCTAGCTGTTTATTCTGCAGTGAGATCTTTTGGTAGGACACCCAACTTGTTGCATTGTTTAAAACAAATATGAACAAACTCAGTGATTTTTTTTCTTCTTCTTTTAGAATATGCATCATAAAAATATCGGAAACTGTTATTTCCCAAACATTCTTAAAAGCACAGCACACAGAAATCGAAGAAAATTGAAATTCCCATTAAGTAACATTTGTTGTAGAGTCAAAAAAGAGACTTTTTGTAGCTGTCCGTGTCTATAAAATGGAGTAGGAACATGCTAACATTTTTTTGTCAATTTCTAGTTGTTGTGGAGTCTGACTTTGTGAAATATGATGGAAGATTTGGAAATTGCCTAGGTGGGAGGATTGAAACTGAAGTCGGACCTCTCGAGCTAAATACTGCGGGTAAAGGCTGCGTGCAAAGTCACACTTCTTTTGGAAGTCTTCGAAAACGGGAAGTAGACATCAACCAGCTCATGAAGGATGTCCAGCAAAGGTACCATGTTTTTTTTTTTGCCCTGGCAACATTTTCATTGCCACACCTGCTCCATTGTGTCACCCCGGAGGACTAGCAAGCAACGTCGATCTATTTAGATCCCAAATGAGGTTTTGTTGGTTTATTCCAAATGCTTATGATTTTATTTCCAGTGTCATTGCATTTGCATCTGCTATTATGATAGTGAGTGAAGAAGTTGTTGCCATCTCTGTGTCATAGTGAATGTAAAGAGAAGTAATTAATTCTTGTGGTGTTTTCAGTGTGTTTTGGGGTGTGCACTCCTTGCCAGCTATTAGACAATAAGAGCATGTTTGTCAGGGGCAGCTCCTCCACAAAGGCGGAGGAGTGTAGCCCCACTGGCTCAGACCCAGCAGCAAAAAAATAAAATTATATTTCATTATTGTTTTATTTTCAAGCCGCTGGCTCAGCCAGCGTGTGCAGGGAGGGACGGGGCCAAGGCATACTTAGGTTTCTCTAACCTGGCTGTGTTGAACAGCCGGGTTAGAGAAACCCCACAGACTCCCTGACCTGAGCGGAGCATCTTTCCGGCCTGCTCAGGCCAGAGCTGCGCAGGGATTGGACAGGGTGTCTATGACATAGTCACAGTGTCTGCTGGGACTACGAATTCCTGGCACTGAGGTGCGACGCGGGAAGTGGCCAGCAGCAGGTAAGTTTAACCTTTTTTTAAATTTTGTATTATTATTATAGTCCCGCACCCCCTCCCGTGCTCCCCCACACCACCTCGCCTCTCCTCACCACTTTTTGTATGTGGTGGCCATCACTGATGTTTGTGCAAGTTATTGGTTAATTTGTAAAGCTTTCACAAATACAAAGGGTGAACTGCTGCCCAAGCAGCATTTTTTTTCGGCCCAGACGTAGCCAAGACCTTTTGATTTAAGTAAGAATATAGTTATTATATACTTTCATATATGGACTTTCAGCCAGTTCTCCTCATCCACAGGTCTCTTGTTCTGTCATTCACATTTTTCTTTGGCCCACTACAGATTATGGTATGGAGCAGTGGGTCAACCCACTGAAGCCATCGGTTAACGTTACTGTGAGTAACATCATCCTGTCCTTTCACAAGGAGCACAGCCGTACACATAGTAGTTGACTTCACTGTTAGGGACAACTATGGCAATGTGCATTTTGAAACCCAAAAATATTATCGCTTTTTCCCCCTTTTGTTAAAAAGTAATATTTTTTCACAAGGAGCACAGCCGTACACATAGTAGTTGACTTCACTGTTAGGGACAACTATGGCAATGTGCATTTTGAAACCCCAAAATATTATCGCCTTTTCCCCCTTTTTTTAAAATTTAATATTGGTGAACATTTAGCGCAATAATGTTTTTAAAAAATTCATGGCAAACAAACAAGAACTGACAAAGCCAAAAGGCTTGCGGCTAAGAGAAATTGCCTTTGCCAGAGATTGTTAAAAGTTGTTCAAATGACTTCTCTTCAAGCTGGTGGCACCACTCACTGTAGAACTGTAGTGCCAGTCTGGGCTCCCTTTCTGGGCCAAGCCACACAGCATGAAAAGATTCTGGCAGATTTAATTGTCAGCCAGATAGGTTGCTGTGGAGGACACCAAGCTACAGTAGGAAACTCCTGGTGCACCTCGGATTCACCGGATGAAAACAGATGGGGGAGTGGCATCAGAGCTGCAGAAACCACAGGAGTGGTGAGCGCTATAGAGACACAAGGATGCAGATAAGTTGAACTGATGTCCACTCCCTGTGGAAGCAGCATTCCTCGCAGTTAGAGATCCTCTGACTGGTCAACCCAGAACTGGAGTGGCGCACAAGGGGAGGCAGATAGAAAAGTCTTTAAAAGATTTTAGTGGTAGCGGAGTGTGGCACTAGTGATAACGATGAGGTGTAGCCTACAACAGGCTCTTACAAGTGATGCTGCTCATCCCACAAATAATAAAAGCTGTAGCGCGGTGGTCACAGTTGCTTTTGGAGGGTGAGGATAGCGTGTAGATGACTAGGCTGGAGGAGGAGTGCCGGTACACCCCCTACCATTTAGCCTTCACATATGCCCCCTTGTTTTCAGAAATTCTAAGGGGATGATCCATAAGGGTGGCAGCTGGTTGTGAAAACCCCACAGATGTAAATTGTTAGCTGTAGATCATCCACTTCCCCACTGGGCCAGAAAACTTGTTGATGCCCAACCAAAATCGCAGGGTAACTAGAGATGAAGACAAACGTTGTAGCAAATATTTGCATATCATAAGTCATAAACCTATAGAGGGCTCCTGAGACAACATAACCCTGTACAGGCATTTGAATCTTGTCTGAGATGGCAGTTTAGAAAGATCTGGCCAGGAGTGCCAGCCAAAACCTTTTCAGATCATACATCAAATAGGGCCTAGAAGACATATGGAGGTACTTACATGCGGATATGAGGGCCTTCTCCTTTTAACCCCATGTCCACAGACATGCTCCTGCATTTGTTAAATCTTCATCATAGCTCATGGTAATGTAGACTACACTTGGCTGACATGTCAGATATATTTGTCTCTGACCATTGCTATGTGGAAGTGGTTTAGGGGCCCAACCCGTCAGGGCGTGCATTCATCAGATACCAGTTACAAAAACAAGAGCTAACCCAGAAAAGATGGAATGACTTCAAGTCCACCATCAGAGGGGGACATGGTAGTGATGATGGATGCTAGATTAAGGGTGGAAGAGCCTACAAAACTAGATAAACTGATGTTCGCCACAATCCTTTGCTGTAAGGTAGCATCTCTACTAGGGCAGCTAAATGCCTCTCGGACAAAAAGGTGGAAAGAGTTCTGCTACAATTAAATCATACTTAAAATATGACCATATTGGCCCACTGACTAGGGCTTCAACAAAGCAAAAGATGCATGGCAATACGTTAGACAACAAAGGGCATTTGGGCATAGAGAGAAGTAGATAATCAGGCATGCTTTAGAATATTCTTGTCCAAACTGTATGTGCAGGGCCCAGAGAAAGACACAGTAATTGAAGACTGTCAAACATTGCGGGTTCTCTAGCATACTACAACATTGGTAAGAAAAGATGGAGCAAACCACTGATATAGCAGAAGTCTGGAGGGTGATGAAGACAATGTCCATCATTAAGACTTCATGACTACTCCATTGACTGGCACATTGGTTTAGCTCCACCTTGAGAGAAGCCTATACTACGCTACTTCATAAACAGGGAAAGATCCAGCGGATGCATGGCTTACAGGCCAATTACAGTACTTAATGCAGGTGTTAACATTTTCACAGAAATACTGGAAAACAGGATGGCAGTAATAATGCCGTACTTAGTCGGCTCGAATTGGGTGGGCATCATCGAAAATGGGTAGGTAAGTGATAATGTAAGAAGAACTGCTACGGGTGGAGGAGGTCACCTGTAAGCAGATTCTGGCTATTCTCCTCAGTCTTTATACTGAAAAGGTGTTTGATAGTCAGTTGGAAGAATATATGGCAGCAGTTCTACAGACAACATGGATGTGACCGAAATGCTGGGTTGGATCATGGCTACTTGCAAATGTCAAGAAGCCAGGGTAAATGTTAATGGCCTGGTCACATGTAAATACACTTTTCAGAGGGGAACGAGACGGCTCTGCCCCATTTCCTCTCTTCTATTTGATCTGGTGGTTGAGCCGCTGGCAATCAAGATACAAATGTAGGACGGCTACTAATGTTCAGGGAGGATGAACAACACAAACTTTTTTTGCAGATGATATCCTCCGTACAATAGCCGATCCACCCCAGTCCTCACACACAGGAGAATGTGTCTTAAGAGACTTTGGCACAATTTAGGGTTTTAAAATAAATCAAGATGGATCCAAAATGCTAACCCTTACACAAGACACAATGCAGCAGATTGGCCTGACATGTCCCTTTCGATGGACAAAAAAATTGATAAAATACCTGAGGTTACCCCGAAATAATGACCTAGAAGGGTGAAGAGGAGCTAACTACCAGAAACTGAGAAGACAACTAAAAAGAGGCTTAAATAGATGGTGCTCACAATACATATGATGGCTAAATTTTCTGAAAATGAATATTCTACCCAGTTTGGTATATCTCTTTCAAACCTTGCTGGCTCCACTTCCAGAGGGAAAATTTAAAGACTTTCAGAGAGATAGGTTGTTGATTGTCTGGGCTGGGGGCAGAGCCAGAGTGAGCTCAAAAATCCTAAGACCGCCCTCAGAGGTGGAGGCTGGCATGCCCTGACATCCTCCCATTTTATAAGGCTGCCCACTTGAGAGTAATTGTATGGACAGGGCCATTGTAGGACAATCTTTATAGGACCTTCCTAGGTTGACAAAATGCCAGAGACCGAAAAATGCATAAATCGCCAAGCCAGTAAAGACAACTTTCGAAATTTGAGACATTGGAACCATAGGAGAGTGACTGACATCATTAAGAAAACACAACACCCCAATACACAACAACCTTTCTTTAACTCCAGTATTAAATAAGGACTTAAGCAATGAGAATTAGGCGACTGTCAAATAAGATCAATATAAATTGCACCATGATCTTAATCATTTAGAAAAAGTATTGTTATGTATGGCTTTCGTAGAAAGCCTCTATTGTTTATTTGAGTTTCTAAGTATCGTAATCCACTGCTATGACACAGCAACAGCTGATAACTAAACTGGTTACCCATTGCTGTGATGTCATAGGGCACTCGGAGATCTACTCAACACAGCAAGCTTGTCTGCGTTGACTGAAAGCAGAAAGCACAGCTGCAGTAGGGGAAGGAAGGCAGAGAAGGTGGTGGTGGGTGGTCAGGGATGGCAGGTAAGTTTTATTTTTTTTACCTTTGAGTCAGGGATACGTAACAGAGGCCATGTTATTTATGATTCCCTCATTTCTCCTCTGTCGCTGAGCAGCAGTTGAACACGGGGTAGATGATTTTGGGGGCCATACATAACATAAAATTATATATGGATAATAAAAAGTGAATTACTGGCATGTTTTTCACCTCAGGTTCCTGAGTGACATCATAGACAACTCGAGCTTTGCTCTCATTGTCTATTTGATGTCACTCAGAACCCCTCGGTGAAAAACATTCCTTTTAATTTACTATTACCCATCTATACTTCTATATTTTGAAAATGTGGGTTCCCTTAATAACCTTTCCAAAATGGAAAACCTAGTTTTCGCTCCGCCACAACTAAGAGCCTTGCAACTCTTTAGCTAATGTCAGGAGAGTGCGCATGGCAGTGTAACTGGTTGAAGGGTGGGTAGGTGAATGGTTGCATAAAGGCTCACTGGCAATGACTGAAGGTGAAAGTAGCTGATTACGAATAATATGAGCTATTCCTTTGTTATACTTCTCCATAAATGTTTTGGCTACACTTTGTTATGCATGTTAAAGTATTTTCTGCATTATCAACCTTCAAACCTTAATTAAAAAAAATCATAATTACATTTGTTCAGTGCCTCCTAAATATATTTTATTAGAATGCAATAAATTAACTTCTCACTCATCCTGTGTGATATTTCGCCAAGTCCATTCCTTTCCTCAACACTATCTTGCAGAAACTGTTACGTGGCTCATCTTGCTCTTTTTACAATATTAAATCCGCTGCCAAAAAACTACAAAACAACTGGATTTTACGAAACAAAAATGTTGCAAGTAAATATCGAATTAGCACGTAAAAGAATTTGTAAACCAAATAATGAAAAAGTAGATGAATTTGTTATTCTCTATTGTAGCAGTAAAGAGTTATAACTTTGTAAGCTTCCAACAAATAGTACAAAAATAGCAAATAACTGACGCATCGAGTAGGTTAAAAGATGATCACTCGCTCTTAACAAACTCCTACAATTTAACAAAACAACCTAAACCTTAACAAACAAGTATAACAATGAATTGAGGACTCTTAGGGAAGTTTGATAGTGATGCACGGCAAATTGGGCATGGACTATCTTACGCATGTTATACACTTTTCTAGCGTACGTTATGGTAGCAGTATAGTTATTATTCTTACTTCATAATCAGGGAAAACGGTTTCAATTTAAATAGCACAACCTGGAATTACGATGATTTTGTATTTTACCAGCTAACACTCCCCAGCACACGTCGAGTAAAGGTCAAACTTTTCAATTAAGCTGTGTATTTAGTCAGCACAATTAATAGAAAATAAACAAGATTCTTTTCTCTTTCTTCTTAGTTGTTTAATAGCGTAGATCTTCAACCAGCCTCCAACAGCCAACACGTGTTTCGTCGCATACAGGGAGGTTATCCCGTGACTTTTTCAAGGCTATATCTTCTCAGTAGAAAACCTTAGATTCGTGGTGATATTTCCAACCCACAAAGGGTTTCAGTCTTGGCGGCGTCACAAATTCCGTATTTCTATATTCTGTACCACTCACCAACAATGCACCTTATATCTCTATAGCACCTTTCTGACAAACATTTCATTTTTTTTATAGCGCTACTCATAGTTTACTCACACTCAGTTCTGTGATCTGCATGGTACACATTCTTTGTAGCAGGCACATTAACCCTCTGCGTTTTGTGGGTGGCAGGAGTGTGAGAGTAGGGTAAGAGGAGTGACTGCAAGGTGAGTGTGGTGACCATATGAATTTGGGTGTGGATGTAAGTGCAGAGTGGGACGAATTAAGTACTGATTAGTGATTTGCTTGTTTGAGTGAGATTGCAGATTGAGAAGTGAGGGGGACAGGTGAGTGAAGTGTCACATGAGTGCAGAGTGAGTAGTGTGCTCGTGTGACTGCAGGATAAGGTACAGAGTAAACAGCGTTAGTACATTGTGAGCTCTGAGTGGAGTGATCACTGTGAGTGCAGGGTGAGCGGGTGAATGGTGTGATGGCATGGTGATCAGTGTGAGTGTACAGTGGTCGCTGTGAGTGTGACAGTGAAGGGCGAGAATGAGAAGTGAGTTGTCTGAATGCAGGGTGCATTCCCAGACATTTGAAGTAACTCATCATTTTATTGACAGCAGCGTAGGGTTTCAGATACAAGTTAAACTATTGCTTTAATCAGGGATCGAGGGTGGAGAAAATAAATAAATAATATGCTGATCCTACAACAAACTTCCAGTCTTATGATTAGGGTTGCCACCTCATTTTTTTGATGTCCCAGACGATACAAAAATAAGTGGTCGCCTTAAGCCCTATTTTAAGCACGCATCTGTGTATACTTCGAACAGCAAATATAACTAGAAAGCACTTTTAATTGTGTTCTAGGGCTGCTTGAATGATCTTTGACTGATAATTAATGGGAACAAAGAGAGAAAAGTCAAATTTCACATGAATACATGCTTTTTTATTTATAACCCTATTTCGTGTCAAGACGAGGTCTTTGCAGGCTCTTTAAACAACACATGGCTGGCATTTTTCTTTTGGCAACCCTACTTTATATTTCTTTTCATGAAATGCATTCTCACACTACGGCAGTAAATGTAAAATGCAAATGTAAGGAATAGGCAGGGTAGGGGCCCAGGGGGTACTAGAACCAGAAAAAAAAACTAAGCCTGTGTAACCAGTTAACAAAGGTATGTAAATATGGCGCTAGGTGGCGTACGGACGGAATGGCCGCGCTGTAGCGAGGCTCCCGTTTTCCGAAGGCAATATCCTGCAGTAATCCTTCCCCAGCGCCGAGGACGTGGCCGGCGCCGGTCCCCCTGGACTCCCAGAGGTGTGGGGCACACTCGCTCGCAGTTTGGGCTGGATTGGAGGTCGTGCGCCGGAGAAATCTGCCGGAGCAGGTGCGACCGGGAGGTGACAGCGCAGCAGGGTGACAGCTGGAGGCGGCGGCCGCGACTACGAGAGAGCGCGGCTCGCCACGAGACGCCAGGCCACAATCTGCGCCTGGAGGAGGGAGCGGTCCCACCGGACATAGGAGGGCTGCACGAGGGGCCCGGTTGGGCCCCTAAACACAGCGGAGATTGCGGCTGGAGTGGTGCGGAGTCGGCCGGAGCAGCACCGGGACGGCCACTGACGGCAGCACCCCGGAGGAGCATTGGGGGCGAGTAGCGCACAGGAAGCTGACGGAGGCTTTGGGGGAGACGCGGATGGCGTGAGGGGCCTGAGATCGGCCTGACCGGTGGAGCCTGCTGGTGACTCCTTCATATTGAGTGCGGTGGAATGCAACGGTAGGGAGCTGGGAGGGCGCACGCACTGGGCCCTATAACAGACTGCACTTGCCGCGGGGAAACGCGGCCACCACCAAGACCGAGGTCTACTGTGGCGGGAGGCGGCTCACAGCGCATTGACCAGGACCCCGGCCAGGGCAGAGCTTGGATTGCGGGGCGCTGCCGCCTCGCTCCCCTGATATCGTCGTGCGGGGTGGACAGCGGTGCACGGCGAGGAGAGAGGTGTGCAGCAGCGGCCGGCCACGACACAGGGGATGGATCGCGACTGGTGGAGCTGGTAGACCACCCCCCCAGGGAGAAGCTCTGAGACCTCGGACACAGTGAGAAGTGGGGAGCCACAGGGGTGGTAGCTGCCGGAGAGCTGGACAGTAGAACTAGAGGGTCGTGGTGCGTGCGCCACTGAGTCCAACACGCCGGAGGTGCAGGGAGTGTGGTGTTTCTCCCCAATTGCAGAGGATTGATAGAGGCAATATGGGCAAAACGGACACTAAGCAGTCAAAATTGAGCTTCGAGGCGCCAAAGCGCAGTGGCCCGTCAGGTCAGACCGGGCAGCCCCCGAGGAGTCAGCAGGAGGGGCAAGAGAAAGGCGCAATCCCGACTGCGGATACTCAAAGCATACTGCAGGAAATCCGACACGGGTTTGCCACTGTGGTGGAGAAGGTGGAACATATGTCGGCCAGGATGGATACTATAGTTCACAAGTTGGAGGGGTACGAGACCAGAATCCAGGAGGCTGAGCAGCGCATTTCGACAACGGAGGATACTACCGCAAAGCATAGCACACAACTCGCGCGAATGGACAACCTCCTGCGCGTCATCGCTGCGAAGAACGAGGACTTAGAAGCGCGCAGTCGGCGCAATAACATCCGTATTTTAGGTATTCCGGAATCCACCAACACCGGGAAGATGGAACTATATGTTGAACGGATGTTGCTGGCCGCTATAGGAAAAGATGCGCTGTCGAGTCAGTTTATAGTGGAGAGAGCCCACCGATCATTGGGGCCCAGACCGCAGCCGGGGGCGACCCCCCGCCCTATCATAGCGAGACTGCTAAATTACAAGGACAGGGACGCGGCCTTGAGGGTTGCGAGGGGGCAGCGCTCCCTGTCATTTGAAGGCAACTCTTTTACGCTCTTCCCCGACTTCACGCCCATGGTGCAGGAGGAACGTCGCAAGTTTATGGACGTGAAGGCTAAGCTTCGGAGAGCGCACATTGACTATGCACTGTTATATCCGGCGAAGCTCTGAATCACGCATCAGGGTAAGCAACATTTCTTCACTTCACCAACCCAGGTGGAGGACTTCCTCAAGAGGGTGAAGACCTCGGGGCGCGGAGGAGACGGTCGGGGTCCTACGCAGCAAGGAGAGGCGAACAGGCGCAGCGACGATGAGGCCTGACCACTGGCCTGATGGCTTGGCTAGCTGCGGGGACTGGACGCTGCACCAACGTTGATACAATAAGGTTCTGGGACTGGGGCAGGATGGCGGGCGGGGATGTCTGACGGAGGGCTGCAGACTGTTATATGACCCCTTCGGGAACCTCTAGCTCCCTGGGATTCTGCTGTCGGGCGGAGTGCTCGGAGGGGTAGGAGGAATTCGTGTGCCTGCCTATTGCGGCCCCCAGCGGGTATTACCCCAGGTTACACTCTCAGGTGAAGCGCGGGAGTACTGCACTAACACTGGTTAAGTTGGGGAGGATGGGAGGGATAGGGAGGGATCACTTTGCTGGCAAGTTGGGGGTACTCCAGTGGGTGGGGGGAGGGTTAATTGTGGGGGTTGGAAAGTTAAGCAAGTTTTACTCTCTTTTTGGTAAGGAGGGGCATTCTAATGGATCGAATAAGGGGCATTTTCAATGGCATCATTCACGGGTATGCAGGACACCTAGCGTAGGTAGTAGTGGGATGGTAGATTACACTGGGATCATACACCACTGCGAGGTATGGCTGAGGGAGGAGCTAATAATTTGAATGTACTTACATGGAATGTTAGGGGTCTGGGAGATGCGCGCAAGCGGAGGCAAGTGCTAGCATACTTGGACAGGCACCACACGCATATTGCTATGTTGCAGGAAACCCATTTCTCCCCCCTGGGTCAGAGCCGATTCGCTAACACATGGGCGGCTCACAGAGTCTTCTCCTCATACTCTTCATATGCACGGGGCACAGCCATATTAATAAAGAAACAAGTGCCTTTCCAGGTCGGGGGACAGCTGGTGGATCCACAGGGCCGCTTTTGTCTCGTGTGGGGTCGATTAGGGTCCACCTCGGTTACCCTGGCATGCTGCTATGGGCCTAATGTAGACGACCCAGAGTTTTTTTCGTCCTTATGGACTAAGATTTTGGAAATAGACTCCCAGCAAGTAATATGGGGAGGGGACTTCAACGTCACATATTGCCCGAGCGCAGATAGATCTCACCCTGCTCCGCACCACTTTACAAGAGCGGCTGGAGTGATTGAGGACACTATGAAAACGTTCCAACTTTTGGACGCCTGGCGACAGTTACATCCCACATTGAGGGAGGGGTCGCATTTCACCTCCCGTACGTACTCTTGGTCGCGGATAGATTATTGGTTGGTATCTAGGAGCTTGGGGCCAGCGATAACCCAAGTACACCACCTGGCGAGAACGTATTCGGATCATACCCCAGTTAAACTTACGCTGTCGTCGCCGGACTTGCAGGTGCCGCGGAGTGGCTGGAGGATGCAGGCCTCTATGTTACTTGACGAGGTGTTCCGAGAAGAGTTGGGTGAGGAGGTGCAGGACTTTTTTAGGCGCAATAAAGGTTCGGTGGATAGTGTGGAGATTATATGGGAGGCCTTTAAGGTGACGATCCGAGGGATTTGTATATCAAAGGGGCATGGTGTGCTCCGTGATATACTCCGTACGCTGGGACGGCTGGAGGGGGAGCTACGCGAATTGGAGTCGGGCGAGGTGCAGGTGCGGTTCCGGGACAAGCTTACGGAATATATATCCACGGCGGAGAGGGAAACGCGCTTTCGAGGGAAGTACTGGAAGGCCCGGGGCTACGGGGAGGGTGAGAGGCCAGGGAAAATATTGGCAACCCTGATCAGGACGCCCAGAGGCTCCAACTGTATCCTTGAAGTGGAGGCTGAGGGGGGTGAGCTCTCCAGAGACTCGGCTTCTATACTTAAGGTATTCACACGGCACTATAAACAATTGTACACCTCCCGCAGAAAGGATGAGTTGGATATGGAGGTCGCGTTGGGTTGGCTAAGCGATAGACAGAGAGAATTTTTGTGTATGCCCTTTGAATTGGATGAAGTGCGAGAAGCAATTATGGGTATGCAGTCGGGTAAAGCAGCAGGAACGGACGGCATTCCCATTGAGTTTTATAAAGCATACATTGATATAATGGCCCCGGTACTGCGGGAGGTGTATGTGGAATCGCTAGAGGAGGGCTCACTACCGGCGACCATGAGGGAGGCGATCATGATCTCTCTCCTGAAGCCGGGGAAGCCGCCGCGCTCGTGCGACTCGTATAGACCGCTCTCTCTGCTGAATTGCGATGCCAAAATTCTGGCTAAGTTGATTGCCAATCGTTTGAGTCTCCTACTCGATAAATTGATTCTCCCGGACCAGTCGGGCTTCGTGCCAGGCCGGGCTACGTCCCATAACCTCCGAACGCTGTTTGCAATCCTTAATAATGTCTCCCCGGAATTGCCGCTAGCGGCGGTCTTCCTAGATGCCACAAAGGCGTTCGATTCGGTAGAATGGGACTACGTTTTCGGAGTGATGGGGCGCATGGGGTTCCCCCCCCTGTTCCTATCCTGGATTTGGTTACTATATACTCGGCCAGTAGCCAGAGTGATGATTAATGGCCGTACATCGCCCCCCATATCGATTACGAGAGGTACTAGACAGGGGTGTCCTCTCTCTCCTCTGATTTTCGCAATAGTTCTGGAGCCGCTGGCGGCTAAGCTGCGGCACCATCACCGTGAACGGGCGCTGAGGTGTAATCTATGGCAGATTCTGATCTCGCTCTACGCTGACGATATTACGTTGTAAGTTCGGAACCCAGAGGAGAACCTGAATCCGGTTCTGAGAGAGTTTATTGTGTTCGAGAAGTTATCTGGAATTGGTATCAACTGGGGCAAGTCGTGCGTGTTTCCGCTGACGGAGGCGACCCATAAATTTGAGCTTGACTTCCTTCTGGAATGGTGTGAAGATGAATTGCGCTATCTTGGGGTGTGGGTGACCAGAGATAGGGACGAACTAATGCGGTTGAACTACGGCACCGCGTTGGGGCGGATAAAGGACTGCGTAACACGTTGGATCGCTCTGCCGCTGTCCATGGCAGGGAGGGTGTCGCTGATAAAAATGGTGATTCTGCCCAAACTGCTGTACCTGTTTCTTAACATCCCCTTCTATCCAGGGAGATATTTTTTTAGTACGCTTAGATCGGAGCTGACGCGCTTGGTCTGGGGGGGTAGACAGCCGAGACTGCGGTGGCAGGTCCTTACGAGGCCATATGTGAATGGTGGGTTTGGGATACCGGATCTGGAGTTGTATTATCTCAGTGCGCAGGCGCATTATGCTTGGTGCTGGGTGGCACAGCCCAGATACATGCCTCAGGTGGCTGCAGAGCACTGGTTGGCCCACCCGATACCATTGGATGGCGCGATCTTTACACCCACGACACCCAGAACCACGACCCCTACAACAGTCACTTGTACGACGGATGCCTGGCGCAGGATTGGGCGGCTGATGGGCGCTCCTATGCTGTATGCGCCCGCCCTACCGCTTACGTACCACCCGACTATGCCTCTGTTGCAGGAGACGCTGTTTCATAGGTTCAGAGACCGAGCACGCATTGGGACGTGGGGGGATCTTTATGAGGGAGGGAAATTCCGTTCGGCCGAGCAGCTGATGCAGGGAATGCCGCAGACCCCTCTGGACAGATTTCTTTATGTCAGGCTGAGAGAAGGTATACGAACACTTACACCTGATTTCCCGGCGGAGCCGGGCACGCTGAGCCCGCTGCAGGTAATGCTCAAATGCACCTCGACTACACGACTTGTCTCACTTATCTACAGAACGGTCCACACGCAGAGGGAGTATGAGGATCCGGGCTCCAGGGCGCAATGGGAATATGAGTTAGGGAGTGCAATCCCCGACAATCGTTGGGAATTTTGCTGCCAGCAAACTGAGAGGGTCGTAGCCAGTAGCAGACTTCGCATGATACACTATAAATACTTACACAGATTATACTACACACCGGCCAAGCTGCACCGCTTTCACTTAAGGGACTCAGACTGTTGCGACAGATGTGCGGCGCCGGCGGCAGATTTTCTGCATCTGGCGTGGGAGTGTCCGGGGGTGCAGAGGTACTGGAAGCAGGTATTCGAGGCAGTGTCCCAGATGACGCATACAGTTGTGGAGCCAGAGCCCCTGATGGCATTGTTGGGATGTGTTGATAAGATCCAGGTGGCGCACCGGAGGTATGTCGCTGTGGCGCTCCTGATGGCTAAGAGGAGGGTGGCCTGCCGATGGGGACGGGGGCGGGCCCCGAAGTTTAAGGAGTGGATTACGGATTTGGTGTTTTGCTAAGAGCAAGCTATACTATATTCGGAGCTCCTGCCCAGAGCCTCTAGGCCTCGTGACATTTGGGCACCGTTAACATGCTACTTACTAGAGCATCCACAAGGGGGCACGGCTCCGTAGACAGCGGGAGGATGTACTGGGGAGGAAGGGGGGATGGGGTTGAGGCCACGGCTGCACGAGTCCAAAAGATAGGGAATACTTTGAGGTTGACTGAGGGAGGGATGTGTGGGTATTAGCGTAGGGAGGAGGCACACAGTAGATTCGGTGTATGGGGGCCCACGGGCTAGCCAGGAGGTGGGAGGAAGGGGATGGCAGGCACGGTTGAGCCTCTGCAGTTCCGGGCATGTACCCTGGAGGAAACCAGAATGCCAAGCTCACTGCAATTTTGAGTTGTATACCTGTACGCATTATATATATATCTCTATGACGAATGCTACCTCAATATGATATGTCATGATGCTATAGTGCTGTTGGTTGGAAAATCTAATAAACAAAGTTTAAAAAAAAAAGGTATGTAAATATGCAAATGGTCTTTAAAGACCTGTGAAAAAACTCGGTCGTGCCGGAGATAAGACTCTAGACACTGCCCAACCGAGTCCACAGCAGCTCGAGCTGCAGCAGCCCGGGCTGAGACACACGACGGGGTGAGGACTGAAGCTCTTAGCTTAGAGGCTGATTCTTTATGTCCCATCTCTTCCTCTGCCCCTGGATCCCTGAATCACCGCCAGACAATTTGTGGTTGTAAAAGGGAATTAATGTTATTCACTATTTGTTATTAGAAAGAGGTAGCTCAACAGTGGAACAGTGCCTATGGAAATTTACGATTGGCCAAACCTATTCTAACCTGAAATCCTTGCTGTACACATTTAAAAAAGAGAATATATATATATATATATATATATATATATATATCTCCTGGGGGGCCTCTATCCGGGGACCAGCATCAAGGAATTGAGGATGACGTCTATCTGCCGGGGCTCATTTGGGGGCTCTGTTCAGCAGGACATTGCATGCTTATTCAAGCCGGAACTACATTGCCCAAAATGCTTTGCTTATTGCACACGTGACAAGCGATCATGTGGCGTGCCGCATTGTGCTTTTAAGTGGGGAGTGACCAGAGGTGCATTTTGCCTTGAAACGCGTCGGCGTACGTGGTGGGAACTGTGAAAGCAGTAGGCAGACGTTATCCTTTCCGTGTAATAAAGGTGTTGTAATTGGAGCACTTTGGTGTTTGTCGAGTGCTTTTCAAAATGAATGGTCCCAAGCCGGAGCATGCTATATATATATATATTCACTGAAAAAACCATAGGTTTCACACATGTTATAGTTAGCTGGACATTTTACTGATAAAAAACCAATGAAATTCCCCCGTTATAGTTACTGTAGGCAACTATAACTCACGCGACCGTAATCCTCTGCTGATGCTAATACTGTATTTAGACACTTATTTGCCCATGTCTTCTTCCATTAAATTTTAGCTATACATATATTACAAATATTTTTTTTTCATAAAGACACATATGTCATCAGCAGAGGATTACGGTCGCGTGAGTTATAGTTGCCTACAGTAACTATAACGGGGGAATTTCATTGGTTTTTTATCAGTAAAATGTCCAGCTAACTATAACATGTGTGAAACCTATGGTTTTTTCAGTGAATTAGCAAGGTTTTTTAAATGCTATTTCCTAACTATAACGTGTGTGAAACCTATGGTTTTTTCAGTGAATTTGTACGGTTTTTTAAATGCTAAGTTACTTTACGCCATTTGTGGCGTGCGCGCCCACTTAACGCAGTTCGTTCCGTGCACGGTTTTTATCAACTTTAATAAGCCCTGTATATTTGGTGGCCTTCGGCCACCAAAAGCACAGGGGGTGAGGTCAATGTGGATAGTGTTTTTTTTATTTCGATTTTATAATTTCATGTTGCCAAAATTACGTTTTTTTTCTCTATTAATAAGCCCTGCACATTTGGTGGCCTGCGGCCACCAAAAGCACAGGGGGTGGGGTAAGTGTGGATAGTGTTTTTTTTATTTTTATTTTTTTACCGTAAGCGTACGGTAAGCGTACGGTAAGCGTACGGTAAGCATACCCCGCGAAATTGCCGAAAAAAAATAAAACCGTTTTTGCTCTTGGGGGATGTTTGGGGACTCCCTCAACATGACTATGTGGGAGGGAGTTGTCAAAACAGCCCCGTAACATGTTTTTGGCCATCATGTTTGATAAACAACACTCAGTGCGAGAGACAAAATGGCGGACGCCGCTTCCTGGTTTCGGCCGATTCGAATGTTTACTAAGATCTAAGAGCCAATCAGAATCGCGCTCGCGCACGCCACCGTACGCTTACGGTAAGCGTACGGTAAGCGTACGGTAAGCGTACCGTAAGCGGGCTCAGATATATATATTGATTTAAAGGCTATTTTCTCAGAATCTACTGAACAGATTTACACCAAACCTACAAAAGGCACTTCCTTGACCTAGGAACTACCTCTCTGCCAAATTTCTAGTAATTCTGTTCAGCCGTTCGGGCTGTAGCTCGTTCTAAAGGTCCTATGGAAAAATGCATGGGAATAACGCGTTTTGGGACCCCCCTTTTATCTCAGCCCCCGCTTGACGAATCCCCCCGAGACTTTCAGGGTAGGAGCGGAGCGTAGCGCCCCACCTATTTTGAGAAATTTGCGAGGATTCGTCGACCGGCGCCAAAGTTATTCAAAATAGAATGTTGAGGTTTTCCTATGGAAAAGGGGTCCTAACTATAACTACCTACTGGCGACCGCCAGTAGGTAATGTGTATGTATATATATGTATGTGTGTGTGTGTATATATATATAGTAAGAGTAAGACTAAAGGCACTACAGTTACCAGCAGGCCATGCAATTGGCCACACCCAACCGGGCGGTGACTTCTACAATTTTCAGGTGTCTTCAAATTGCCGTGACAAGTATCTGCCATTTGCCTGCAGCCCATGATGAAGTACGGACAGTACGAAACGCGTCGGCAGCATTACATTGTGCGGAGCTTTTTCCAGCTGCTTCCTTTTGGTTTCCTGCAATAAATAGAAAGCTTAACAAAATCGACTTGTTGGTGGTTCCCTTACAACAGGCAAACTTGTGTTGGATGTTATTGCGGCCCCGCCTGAGTCGCGAAGGGAGCTCCGCCATGCCTCGGTGTGGTCTAGTTACAGCGCCAACCGGCGTTGCAGCGAGAAGGACAAGTCAGCTGATTGCGGGATTGTAAGAGGCAATTTGAACGGCAGGACAAGTTATCGCAACCCACTGGGGTTTCATTTGCATCAAGAGACAGCACTTGCATGGCAACTCACTAGAGTAAGACTAAAGGCACTACAGTTACCAGCAGGCCATGCAATTGGCCACGCCCAACCGGGCGGTGACTTCTACAATTTTCAGGTGTCTACAAATTGCCGTGACAAGTATCTGCCATTTGCCTGCAGCCCATGATGAAGTACGGACAGTACGAAACGCGTCGGCAGCATTACATTGTGCGGAGCTTTTTCCAGCTGCTTCCTTTTAGTTTCTTGCAATAAATAGAAAGCTTAACAAAATCGACTTGTTGGTGGTTCCCTTACAACAGGCAAACTTGTGTTGGATGTTATTGCGGCCCCGCCTGAGTCGCGAAGGGAGCTCCGCCATGCCTCGGTGTGGTCTAGTTACAGCGCCAACCGGCGTTGCAGCGAGAAGGACAAGTCAGCTGATTGCGGGATTGTAAGAGGCAATTTGAACGGCAGGACAAGTTATCACAACCCACTGGGGTTTCATTTGCATCAAGAGACAGCACTTGCATGGCAACTCACTAGAGTAAGACTAAAGGCACTACAGTTACCAGCAGGCCATGCAATTGGCCACGCCCAACCGGGCGGTGACTTCTACAATTTTCAGGTGTCTACAAATTGCCGTGACAACAAGTATCTGCCATTTGCCTGCAGCCCATGATGAAGTACGGACAGTACGAAACGCGTCGGCAGCATTACATTGTGCGGAGCTTTTTCCAGCTGCTTCCTTTTGGTTTCCTGCAATAAATAGAAAGCTTAACAAAATCGACTTGTTGGTGGTTCCCTTACAACAGGCAAACTTGTGTTGGATATATATATATATATATATATATATATATATATATATATATATATATATATATATATATATATATATATATATATATATATATATATATATAAATATAATATGAGTTCCATACTATCAGAGCCATAGCATATCGCAGATGTTTACATTGTGCAAAATGTGATATCACAGGTGAAGTGGTTGCAGCTTCTTACTGCTTCACAATTTCAAATGCATAGCATGATAGCGCAACACTGTGCCTACTTTGTGTATTACATGCTAGTCGGACGTATTGGCTTTGTCCAATGCTTGTTTTTTTCCAGTCATTGCTAACATAGGAAAAGTAAGCAACACATGATTTTTTATAGAGGATGCCATCTGTCAAGCCCTCCACTTTCAGATGAGTTCATCATAGCGATGACGGGAAATCATAGCGATGACGGCTGTGCCTTCTGCAAGATGTCTACAGTGAGAGCAGTGGAAGAGAGTCATGCATGTTAACACTTTCAATGAATGAAGGGAAAAGTCCTTTAAGACCTGCATGCTGCCTGGAACTTTGAAGCCCAGAAAATCACTTGTATTGCTGACGCATGCCTCTCAGAAATGTAACTCACCTCTTTTCCTCATGTGCCCTTCTAAACCAGGCTCCACTTGCTTGGTACACCTTAGCCATGTTTGACCTTGGCACCGATAACTGATAAGAAAAGTGAGGTACCTACTCTCTAATTCTCCTGTGCATAGGATCGTTCTCACACAGAGGGTCAAACAAGAGAGTGTTTGGTATGTGGTGAGCCATCGATAATAGGTATTCAGTGGGTCAGAGAGTTTATTCCCTAATTCCCTTTGAAGGTTTGTGGCCTGCCACACTTGTGCACTCAACCTTGATACCATTAAAGCTTTGAAAGTCCTAGGTCGTCAGCAATGGGTCTTCCTCTGAACACTTCATAGCTCATAATCCTCGGTGATTTTCGTTTCCATTAATCCTCAAAATCTTCTCAATGTTCGTTCTAGGGTTTATATACAGTCATTAGTGGCATATGGGAGCTAGTGCCTGTATTATTGTTTATCCCATATTAGTGGTGGTACCTTTAGTGATCTTTGCATAAGAGACATAATTCTGGCCTACGAATAACATAAACATCCCATCTACATTTATTTAGCCCCCAGAAACTATTTAAATCCTAGCAGGAAGAGTTTTGCCAGACCTGTCAGAGCACAGCGTGGCAGCCACCGACATTGCCTGCTGCCAGACTACCTCAATAGTACTCTAGATGTAATGATATTTTTCCTAGATATATACGTTGTTCTACCAGGAGGGCACGGCAAGACAAGTCTACTCCAAGGAAGAACATGTTGCTTCCAGATTTGGTCCTATGACCTGATGACATGACTTACAACAAGTTGCATGGCCTAACTTTGGATGTGGTTGGTCTTTGGAAAGACCCTACTGCAATTTACAAATTGTGAGCCTTTTCTTTGGTGAAAGTGATTCTTCCTGTAAATGATACTGCCATGAAATCTTTTCATAATATCTGCTATAGAACTGTTTCAGTACATGCTTCAAACATGGAAGCTGTATTGAAGTGCAGTACTCATTGAGGGGACAGTCTGTAAATTTTGCTTCACTCAAACAGAATTCCAGGAAATTTGGTATCTTGTGCAGAAGATCTTACTTACCTTTTTGATGGAACATATGCAGGTAAGGCTGGCTAAATACCTTGTATGAATGTAATTATAATCTTTTGCCACTACTCCAAGAGGAAAAGGATGGGAATTAGAGTGGATTTTATTTTTATACAGGCCATACTGTGGACCATCACATGTTCATCTGTAGACATGTTGCTACAGAACCTGTGTAAAACAGGTCTTCCTGATCTGTGATAGTTATGAATGATCTTCATGCTTCTGACTATTGAGAATATGCATGCTTCAGAATCTCTGTAACAGGTATGTAACATTATTGCATTGCTCAAAAAGAGTCTTTATTTTAGTAGTGTATAAAATATACAACTCCAATCTAATTCCACTACACTGTAAGTGTCCAACTAGTGGATCTATATTACACGATTCATCAGCACAATGTTCAATTCTGAACTCAAAACCAAGCAGGAGTAGGGTTAGGAGCCTGGTGTAATGGGAAAATCTATGTTTGAACAGGGCTTCTGGGCTAGTTTCTCACTGACATTCTGAGTGATCTATAGCAAATGTCAGCACGTTAGCCCTTGTGCTCACTGAGATCCTAAAGTAACCTTAAAGTTGCTTCATCTTACTGTGCATGACTTGAATTAAATCAAGCCGCTTAGCATTTAGAAAGTTGGTCTGCACTGATGGTATGAAGCACAATATAAAATATTAGTGTTCCTTACCACCCAAAAATGAGTTGATGGCTTTATCAGTGCTAACAAAGAAATGTGTAATTTATGCCCCATGCCTCGCAGCTGCAATATGTACGTTTTATGTTTCAGGAAGGTAAATTGGAACCAGCCTTTGATGCAACAAATGTTGGAACGGAAAAATGAGGTCCTCTGTGTCTTGAAAGAGAAGATTATAACAACCCAAGCATGTGTGATCTCTGAACACACACAGATGGAAGGGAAACAGGGAGGCAACATAGAAATCAAGACAAAAATTGTGAAGGTAAAAAAAATCCCTTTGTCTGATTGTGCTAATATCACTCCCAAGAAACTTTTAATTTTTTTCCATAGACTCCTAAATAACACCTACATTTAACCCACATCTAACAAAAACATTAGGAATAGAATCGGAAATAGGTTGGCTATTACAAAGTGCAAGTCTCAGTTTAGTTAGTGATTGAGTGACTTTGAACGTTTCTGTTGTTCATGTCAGGAGTGAATTGCGTGGATAAGGGCCTGTACTTATATTTCCTTTTCTTTGGGGTGGATGATTTCCCACAACTAAAGTTCAAATGTAAGCAAAGAGTGCAGCTGTCAATACAAGAAAAAAGACATATGACAGTGTGTGCTGGCGGTCCAGTTATATTAGGAATAAAGGTTGGCTTTACTGCGGAATACTTGATCCACACAGTGTAGAAAGTACTATAATTTTGCTCTGTATGTCACACAGGCATGGTGTTTGTGCATATGGCAAGGCTGCTGGTAGGTTGTTAGCTCACAGCAGACATCTGTCTATAATCTGTGGCCCACAAGTTCATATCCTTGGAGGGCTGACTGATCCTGTCTTCCTCAGAGGACAATAAATGAATCCCATGGAGTTGAGTATAACAACAGCTTTTAGCGAAGTGCCAGGAGACAGTTCATTTTGTGCTGTATGCTACAGGTATTTCCTTTAGTGATGACATTTAATGCTACAAATTTATAGTGCAAACCATCTGATGACTGTTGCTTGAATAATGAAAGTACTTGGCATTTTGATTTATTATGATACCAATGTTACGGACTCCTAGCACCGAAGTGAAGAGCTAATCATGACTAAGAGGTCAGCAGGAATATCAGTGGCTTTTCATTTACTCACCAAATAGTTTTTGTATTCCTTTACTACAGGTCAGTGTGTGCAGACAGTGAAGGCCAAAGCTTTCCACAGTTTAGCAGCCTGTACTGAAAAGGCCTCTCCTCTATGTTTGGACTTCTTAAACAACGTACTTGTCAGAAGTTTGAATGAACATCTGAACTGATGCAGTGGCTAGTGTTTTGTAAATTTGTTTATCAGGAACGTAGAATCTTTCTCATGATGTATTCTACCAGAAATACATAAGGCCTTGAATTTCACTCTGTACGGACAAAAGACTCGCAAATCAGTCTAGCTGGTTCATTCTAAACACTTTCTCCTTTGTCGTGGTCACCCTTCTTTTCAAATTATTTGGCATGGTTTGACGGACTCTTAATCCTAAGGGACCCCAACCAAAGCCCACACCTTTTGTGTGGTCTTAGATGGGAAGACCCTCTATTGGTCTTCCCACCTTGTAGAACAAGGAGTGGAACACATTTGTCCTACCTTTTTACAGGTCCACGCTTGTAGCGTTTGTATTCCTTAACATCTTGATCAGGCTACCCAGAGATTGAAGGAGGCTTCATGGGCTAGCTTTTGGTGAGAGGCTGAGTACCTTATGTTGTGATTAATTCTGAATTCCTGCATTCTGTTTATATTGCTTGGTTCTAAAGATCCAGCCAAATTAGAGGTGAAGTTCTACGGCAAGACAAACAGGCAGGTAGCGTTCAAGATCTGACAGGTACTCCAATGTAGCACAAATTAGTAAAATCAATTAAGCGAATTGGGAAACAATGAATAAGTGCGAAAGTCTGTCTTACGTAATGTAAAGGATGATATTTCCTGGCATGCGCAGTTGTCATATGGTCTTCCGTAAATGTTAGAATCTCATGCAAATTTCACTTTTATGTGTACCAATGTATGCTAAACACTAACACTGAAAAGAACATATAAATTAATGACCCCACAGCTGGAGTACTGAACGGCTGCAGAAATTCTGGCCATTTAACATGAACCCAGGGTTACCAGACCAAGGAGCAGACTTGTTGACCTCTTGTTAAGCCTGGAATTAAGGCAAGTCTGATGTACATTAGCCTTCTGCTTGTAAATATTCTGAAGTAGACATACTTAATTATTTTGTACTCTGCACACGATCCATGAGAATCTGCAGTAGACCAAGGTGGAACCTGTTGGCATTATTGACCTGCTTAGACTATTATTTCCAAAGATTTTGGCGGGAAATATCAGAAGCTGAAATATTCTTTCAAGCAATTTGAAGTGGTAGAATGTGATATTCACAACCCCTGAGACTTGACATGTCTTTGCTAATGATGAGCCCGAACTGCACTGCAGCAGTGTTTAACAATTATGACAGGGTTTGATTATATCTGACCAAATGGTCTGAGTACAGCCATAAGTGTAGTTGTCTTAAAAGCACAATCTTGATTTTAGACAGGTTAATGTTTATATGTTTTGTGCTCATTTGAAATAGTTTCTTGCAGTCTCTAAACCTTGAAATACAATGTTCTGCATAATTATAGTACATTTGTTGTAAACTCTAAATGATGGAGGCGAAAGGAGTAAGCTATAAAGTGAAAGTTAACCCCGGACAAAATTGATGTTTGTAGGACTACAGAAAGTATTCCTAATTTCGAAGCGGAACATCCGCAGACAGACTGCTTCTTTTTTTCTTCCAATAGGGGAGGTGTGTATCAAGTACTGTACTAGATCACAAACACTTGATATCTGAGCAAGGAGAACCTTGATGTGACCGGTGTCAAAGTGCATTGATACCTAAAGTAAAGATGCTAATGCCATTACATCAAGATGCATCTTAATAGCTTCTAACATGGTTACCAGCACAGATCCCTTTCCTCTGGATAATCAGAGTATCCAAGTATATGCAGGATAGTAGATCATTTGAATTTCTTACATGTCGCACATTTCAATAACTTACATGTGAAATGTAGGTTTGCAAGATTGTGGGAATTGTTAGTCTTCATTGGGTTTAATTATGCTTTAGAAATAATGTAGAGCATGTTTGCTTGTAACAATGAAAAGCCAAAGCTTTTTGAAGTAGCAATGGAGGGCATGCATCTAGATTAGTGGTCTCGATCGGGTAGCTCTGGAGCTACTGGTAGCTCGCCAGTACCCAGAAGTAGCTCTCTGACGTGCAGCTGAGCACAGTAGGTAATTCAGAGGGTCTAGCAATATTGTAGAAGGCAGCACTACACATCTCCATATCCTTTGAGTGGCCTCCAACCAAACCAATAGCAGAGCCACAAGCTAACACACTAAACAGACACTGTGACAGTTTATGGTACCTGCAGCATGACCACCTGTCTCCACGCTCAATTTATCAAAGCCACAATGAGATTGCTCACTTTGCAAACCCTATCTGTCTGTCATACAGTAATTCTTAAACGGGGCCAGAGATGAAGTGCCAGCAATAACCAGAGTGAAGTTGCTAGAGTGCGGGTGCACCAAGACAGTGGAAGTGGGTGAAAACTGTGCGTTAGAAGCCCTGAAGCCAGCGAGAGCAAAGGCTGGAATTAGAGTACAGGCTGGTAGTGGCCTTGCGTGTTTCAGATGGTGGAGATGGTGTGTGCATGTCTTTATGAATATTTGTTTAAATGTTTGTATTTGAATGTGTACGCATATGTGCACTATATGTATATGTAGTGTATGTGGCTGGTGTGATGTCCCTCTTTGAAAGACATTCCCTCTCCCTGGAAACTGTTCCAGGTGTCAGGAAACACCAATTGTATCTGGTGCCCCCAATATAATGGGTTAATTTCTGGCACAATTATGGCTATTCTTGACAAAATATTAGCACAGTTATAATAATGGTATATGTTGGACATCCCTGGGCTAATCATGGGATGATGGCAGCAAACTGGTCCATATTGTGAATATGCTTGGCCTACGTGTGTCCATCTATCCCATGATTGTGCACTTCCTTGGAATAATAATGTCTATGACTGACATGATGTGGGGGTTCTTCGCACTATTGTAGGAGGCCATGGCACAGCTGTTGTTATGACATGATGATAGAGATCCTTGACATAAGGTAGGCAACTTTAGTATTATGGTGTGCTTCCCTGGCATGTGATGGTAATACCTGGCTAGGTGTGGTGGGTAGAATCTGTCAATGTGATGCATTTGTGCTAAGGAAATCAGAAGCTGACTTTTGATTACTATGAATGAAAACTGATTTTTAGGCAAAAATGCAGTATTTGTTTTAAAAGAGATTTTCTTTGCGTGTGTTGACCAACAGTGGAAATATTATATTTGATAGAAAACATGTATTTTGAGAAACTGATATGATGATTTTTGAAAAACAAATTTTTTAAAATCCAAAATGAAATAGAACAAACCATCTTTAGTGTATATAGTGACATAGTTATCCTATTTGAGGTGAGCATTGAACAGTGGATGAAGCCCAGGTTTACCAGGGGCTACACTAAGTTGTTTATGGAGGTGAAAGAAGAGATGGATGATTGTGCTGCATTGTTTTGTTTATTGTTCCTTGAAGAGATACGTTTTCAGCTTCTTCCTGAATTTTAGAAAGGCTAGATGAAGTCTGATGTCATACCCTTAGAGTATAGATGGAAATGGTCTGTTTTCAGTTTTTTTCTTACTTTCAGGTTTGCACTTCCAATCTGGCAATGTTCAGGCTCCTGGCATGACGTTGTGCACATGAAACAGTTATTTTCTTGCTCAGGTATTTCAGGTTAAAGGCTGGGCCTTCAAGGTAGGATAGACCCTGAGCCTGAATGTGTTCAGAGAAACTTGTCAGTGGATTCTTGCTAATGTATCTGGCCCTACTCCAGTTCTCTGCAGCCTTCAACTGAAACCTGATTCCCACCCTGAAAACTTGTGGGGGCCTCACTAACAGTACTTGAGTGGTTCACCTCCTACCTCACCAACAACTAACGGACTGTACAGATAGCAAATGCAGAATCCCACAAACTCCTGTCTCCTTTAGAGTACCCCAGGCTCCATCTTTGCTCCCATTATCTTCAATCTCAACTTTGAATCACTTGAGGCCACGCTCTTTAACAACATTGAAATTGATCAATAAGCAGAGTCTCAAGCCTTCCTTAGAGTCTCCTCAACTAACAACATTGTGCAACTTTAAAGTACCTCCCCGAATCGCAGCACAACAAATACAGAGATCCTCCTGTCTGCTAACAGCCCCAAACAACCTCCATTCGAAGCCTGGTTGTCCAACACAAAACTGGGTAGCTTCTATCCCCAGTTGAGACACAATGCAAATTCTCCTGGATTTACAGTTAGCACAGACTTCACTGTCAAAGGAATCATCACCAGGAAAACCAAAGTGTTAGAAATGGGATTTTTGGTAGGCTAGGGCATGTGCCAAAGCCGGGCAGAAACCACCACTCTAGTCAGGATAAGGAGTTACACTCCTAAAATAACCCCTGCTCACCCCCTTGGTAGCTTGGCACGAGCAGTCAGGCTTATCTTAGACGCAGTGTGTAAAGCATTTGCAAATAACCAACATTAATACAGTGTAAGCACTACAAAAGTACACCACACCAGTTTAGAAAAATATCCAATATTTTCATATACTTAAGACAAGACAAAAAGCGATTAAAAATCCACAATACAGTACTTAAAAATCTTCAGTTATCAAAATATGCTTGAAATACAGTTTCTTGATGTCGATAGCTCCATGTGGGGCTATCACGGCGTCGTGAGCAAACAAATCCACACAGTTCTGGCTGACCGCAGCGTCGTGGGCCAGCTACGGTGTTGGGAAGACCCCCGAACAGTACGTTTTAGAAATGCCGGGTGGCGGCGACCTCTCGTTGAGCTTCCGAAAGCACGGTGTCCGCAGGCGTCGGTTCTGGAGGTCGGTGCAGGAGTCCTCGGGGCCCTCGAAGGCACACGCTTTGCAGGTCAAACTCCTTACTATTGAAGTCAGGAGCGCTGGCGTCGGCAGGTGTCGGGTGCTGCGGTGCGAAGTGCAGCGTGCGGTGCCCTCAGGTCACGGTGCGAGCAGCGGCTCGGTGATGGCGTCAGATGGCGCCGTCGGTGAGACCGGGGTCGCGGTGTGAAGTGAATGCGGTGCTCGTCGCGGTGCTGCGAGATCGTAGTGCAAGCAGCGGCTTCGTCATTGCTGAAGCGCTGTCGTCAGCTGACGAACTGGAGTCGATGGCACCGGCATCGGTAGGCCAAGGCTGTGGTGCGAGATGGGGGCGGTGCATCGTCTAACTTTACGAGCGGTGCCCTCGAACCACAGTGCAAGCAGCGGCGTCGATTTCGGCGTGGAGTGGCGTCGGCAAGGAGGCCAAGGCGTCGTCATGAAGCAAGGCGGTGCGGAATGCAGTACCCACAGGTCGCGATGCGAGCAGCGGCTCAATGGCAGCTCGATGGCGGCGTCAACAGGCGTCGTCGGTGAGACCAGGGTCGCGTTGCGGCGGTGCATTCAGGACACGGAATCGGCAGCGGCGTTGTGGACGGCGACGGGTTGCTTTTTCTTCTGTTGCAGCACAAAACACACAGTCCCCAGTGCTGAGGGCAGAAGAGCTTGAAGTCTTTGTTGTGCCTGAGACTTCATGAACAGGGGGCAAGCTCTACCTCAATCCCTTGGAGAAACTCACAAAAGTCGATTGCAGAAAGTTCAGTCCAGTCCTTTCACTGCCCAAAACGGAAGCAGCCACTGCAGGCCAACACATCAAAGCACACAGCAATGTGGTAGTTCCTCCTCACAGCTTCTCCAGCTCTTCTTCTTGGCAGTCTTCTTGGTCCAAAAGAGTTCTAAAGTTCAGGGGTCTGGGCAGCAATATTTATATCCCAAAATCCGTTTTTGGTCTTGTCTTAAGTATATAAAAATATTGGATATTTTTCTAAACTGGTGTAGTGTCCTTTTGTAGTGCTTACACTGTATTACTGTTTGTTATGTGCAAATACTTTACACACTGCCTCTAAGATAAGCCTGACTGCTCGTGCCAAGCTACCAAGGGGGTGAGCAGAGGTTATTTTAGGAGTGTAACTCCCTTATCCTGACTAGAGTGGTGGTTTCTGCCCGACTTTGGCACATGCCCTAGCCGACAAAAAATCCCATTTCTAACATTGGTTGTCAGCGGTGAGGATAGGACTTGCATTTGCACTTGACTTGCAGTGATTGGTGTGCACTACTACCATATCACAGACCATTACGTGCCACATACTTGTTCTTTTTCTTTTTGGCCTATTTTTGATCTTGCCAGTTTGAACTTGCTACTTCATCATGCCTGAATCAATAGCATCATCTGTTGCATCCCTGGAAGTTGCCTTTGAGGAGGATAGGTTGGAATCCTACAGTGTTAACGAAATGAAAGCGATTTGCAAATTCCCAAAAGTCCAAGTAAGAGGCCTCATTAGGAAGGAGGAGCTATAAAAGGCGCTGAGGGCCTGGGTAGCAGCCAGACATGCCAGCGAGCTGTCTGGTGATCTCAGTGGAGAGGTGGAGGAACCTACTCCTAGGGTGATGTGCTTTTGGGAGGGGGGAACCAACCAGGCCAGGCAGCAGTGGCCTGTACTCAGAAGAGCTGGTGGACAGACGGGGAGGAAGGACGTTTGAGTTAAAGAAACTCAGGATAGAAAGTGAAAGGGAAAAAAAAAGGATAGCCATGGAGGAAAGGAAAATGATCTTAGATCATTAGCGAAGTCTTGAGGAGCTGGAGCCAAAGAAAAGAGCCAGCTCAGATGGTGGCAGCAACTCGTCAAGACAGGCAGATAGAATCGTACACATCCCTAAGAATGTAGGCAAGGAATTCAAGAAGGGGGATGACGTACAAAGGTGGTTTCATGGTTACGAGGCAGCGATACACATGAATGGGGCCCCTGAGGAGAATTGGGGAGCAGGATTGTGGCCTCTGTTTCCAAAAGAAGCAAGGGATACTTAGTGGCTTTGGGTAAGCAGTATCACCTCACCTATGCTGACATGAAGGAGGCCCTTCTTACTAGATATGGTCTCACTCCTGAAAAATACAGGGATCAGTTCAGGTCCAGTAAGAAGTCTGATGCCAACACTTGGTTGGAATGTGTAGATATGTTTTGCAGGTCACTGGATGGCTGGGTGAAGGGCAGTAATGTGACAGATTTTCGGGGGCTCTACAATTTGATTGCATGGTAGCACTTGTCTAGTCTATGTTTTGCAGATCTGTGCCAGCACCTAGTCGATAGTAAGCTGGCTGACCCCAGGAAGCTTGCTATGGAGACGGACTGCTGGGTGAGTACCCGGGTCCACAAAAAAGCGTTTGGGGAGACTCAGCCAAAGGTGGACAGGGTCCCCAGCAGAAAAGTGGGGGAACAAGGGTAAAATGCAGGAGTTCTCTAAAGGGCCCCAAACTAACACCCAGGGTAAAGGTTCCCATCCCCCCGGAGATAAGAAGCAAGGGGTCTCTTCAGGGAAGCCTGCTGAGACCGGCCCCCGCAAGTGTTTTTCATGTGACCAGGTGGGCCACATGAAGGGGGACCCCAAGTGCCCAGAGCCATCCACCGGTGGGCAGTCCAAGGTGTTGGCTAGTGTAGTGCTTGGGGAGGAAGAGTACCCACAGGAGGGTGGGGATCCCGCAGAAATGACCCTCTTCTCACTAGGGGACAGTGAGATGGTCCCAGGAAACCAGGTACCCCCTAACACAAATAAATATAGCACCTGGGTGACCATCAATGGGAAAAGGGTAGAGGCTGTCGGGGATACTGGAGCCAGTGTGACCTCAGTCCGGTGTCACCTGGTCTCTGAGAAGCAGGCAGTCCCCGGGGCATTCCACCAAGTAATTGCTGTAGTAATTCAGAGCACCAGTGTCTGGTGGCGAGTGGGGGGGGGGCTCAGGTCCCTTGAGGGTGGTTGTGAGCCCTTCCATGCCTGTAGATTGTCTGCTAGGTAACAACCTGGAGCAGTCCTTATGGAAGGATGTTGAGCTTAGGTCTCACTTGGAGATGCTTGGGTTGCCAGAGTGGGCATGCCTGTCCACTCGGTCAATGGCGGCCAGAGAGGGTGATCAAGAGGACTTGGAGCCTGAAACAGTGGCCAAGTCCCTGCCAAGAGAAAGGGCAAGGGGCGTGGGAAACCGGCCCCTAACGTTCTCACGGACCAGGAGGAGGCGGACCTCGAGGGGGACGCCCCGGTGCCTACAGGGGAGCAAGTATCTGAACTGGGGGACATCTCTCAGCTGACTCATTGGCAGCAAGAAGGGGGTCCCACCAGGGAGGAATTCTGCAAGGAGCAGAATGAGTGCCCTTCTCTGGAGGGTCTGCGGCGGCAGGCTGCAGCCCAGGCAGCTGGTGATCAGTACGTGTCACATTGGATCTACTGGGAGAATGATCTTCTGTACAGTGAGCCTAAGGTCGCTGAGCCTGAGTCAGCCCGTGTGCTGGTGGTACCCCAGTGCTTCAGGACCTTCCTACTGTGTCTGGCTCATGACGTGCCTTTGGCAGGACATTTGGGGCATGACAAGACCTTTGACAGGCTTGTCACCCACTTCTTCTAGCCCCAAATGCGAAGGCAGTCAGATGGACATTGCAGTTCTTGCTCAACTTGCCAGACAAGTGGTAAGTGAGAGGAAGGTCAGAGCTCTTCTCCAACCTTTTCCAGTGGTTGGTACGCCCTTTGAAAGAGTAGGGATGGACATTGTGGAGCTGCTGGATCCCAAGACAGCCATGGGCAACAGGTACATCCTGGTCTTGGTAGAACATGCCACCCGGTACCCGAAGGCCATCCCTCTCAGGACGGCGCCAGTGGTGTGCTGGGCGTTAATGGGGATCTTTTCCCGAGTGGGGTTCCCCAGAGAGGTGGTTTCTGACCGGGGGACCAATTTCATATCGAAGTATATGACATCCCTGTGGACGGAGTGTGGTGTAACCTGCAAGTTCACCACCCCTTACCACCCACAAGGTAATGGTCTGGTGGAGAGATTCAATCAGACCTTGAAGGGCATGATCAAGGGTCTAACAGAACCCATGAGGCATAAGTGGGACGTCCTCTTGCCTTGCCTTCTCTTTGCGTACAGGAAGGTACCACAGAAGTCTTTTGTGTTCATTCCCTTTAAGCGTCTGTATAGTCACCCTGTGAGAGGACATCTGAGTTTGGTGAAGGAAGACTGGGAGGCAGCTCCCAGGAAAACTCCCCAGGACGTTTTTAGTTACATGCTGGCCTTCAGAAACCAAACTGCCTGCTTCAGGAAACTCGCTCAGGTGAACCTGGAAGCAAGCCAGAATGAAATTAAGAAGTGGTATGACCAGAATGCCACTCTAGTCAGATGCCAACCTTGACAAAAATTGTGGGTCATGGCCCCAGTGGAACCTTGTGCCTTGCAGGACAAGTGGACAGGGCCGTTTGAGGTGGTGGAGCGCAAAAGTGATGTCACCTACCTGGTGGATTTGCGGGCTCCCAGGAACCCTTTGAGGGTCCTCCACGTGAACCGCCTCAAACCCCAATTCGAGAGGTCCGAAGTGAGCATGCTCTTGGCGACAGATGACGGGATGGAAGAGGAGAGTGAACCTCTCCCTGACCTCCTGTCTACCAAGGAGTGCGATGGGTCAGTGAAAGGTGTGATCCTCTCCCCTACACTGAGTCCAAAACAGCAAAGCGATTGTCACCAGTTGTTGGGACAGTTTGCCCCACTGTTCTCTCTGACCCCAGGTGTTACTCACTGGTGTACCCATGAGGTGAACACCGGTGACAGCCCTCCTGTGAAGCACAAGATTTACAGGTTGACTGACTGGGTCAAGGCCAGCATTACAGAGGAGGTTTCTAAGATGTTGGCGTTAGGGGTGATTGAGCCTCCCAACAGTCATTGGGCCAGTCCAGTGGTCTTGGTCCCAAAGGCTGCTGCACCTGGTGCCACTCCAGAACTGCTTTTTTGCGTGGACTACCGTGGGCTCAATGCCGTCACCAGCACTGATGCACACCCCATCCCCAGAGCTGATGAGCTCACTGATCAGCTGGGAGCTGCCAAGTTCCTCAGCACGTTTGATTTAATGTCTGGGTACTGGCAGATTGCCTTAACCGATGGGGCCAAGGAAAGGTCAGCATTTTCAACCCCAGAAGAACATTACCAGTTACGGGGGATGCCCTTTGGGTTGAAGAATGCCCCTGCCACCTTTCAGATGTTGGTCAACCAGGTGTTGGCTTTGCTAGAGGATTTCAGCGCCGCCTATCTGAATGATATTGCAGTGTTCAGTTCCAGCTGGGAAGAAGACTTGCAGCACCTCGGTGAAGTGTTAAAGGCGCTGCAGAGGGCAGGCCTCACAATCAAGGCCAGTAAGTGCCAGATCGGGCAGGGTTTGGTGGTGTACTTGGGACACCAGGTAGGAAGTGGCCAGGTGGCACCCCTACAACACAAGATTGACACCATTCTGCCTTGGGAGCCCCCAAGACCCAGACAGAGAAGAAGGCCTTCTTAGGACTCACTGGGTACTACAGGAGGTTTGTTAAGGGGTATTGCACCGTTGTTGCCCCTTAACTGAGCTGACTTCCAGGAAGCAGCCTAAGAGGGTGATCTGGACTGAGTCCTGCCAGAAGGCTTTTGATGCCCTGAAGGCCGCCATGTGCACGGCACCCGTGCTCAAGGCACCCAACTTCTCCAAGGAATTTGTCTTGCAGACTGATGCCTCAGAGCATAGAGTGGGAGCGGAGCTCTCAAAACTGAATGAAGAGGGCCTAGACCAGCCTGAAGTCTTTCTTAGACGGAGACTACTCCCCAGGGAACAGAGGTGGAGTGCCATAGAAAGGGAAGCTTTCGCTGTGGTCTGGGCTATGAAGAAGCTGAGACCATACCTGTTTGGGACTCACTTCCGGGTTCAGACAGACTACAGGCCCCTCAGATGGTTGATGCAAATGAGGGGTGAGAATCCAAAACTGCTGAAGTGGTCCATCTCCCTACAGGGAATGGACTTTACGGTGGAACACCGTCCTGGCACAGAACATGCCAATGCAGATGGTCTGTCCAGGTTCTTCCGCCTTAGTGAAGAGAACTCCCAGGAGGGTGGGTAGTTCTCCCTACTTTCAGGTGGAGGGGACATGTGTTAGACTTGTTTCCCCCGAGTTTTTTCTTTCTGACCTCATGATTTTGACTCTGTTTTTGCTGGCATAGTGTTTCTGCGCACTTTTCTCACTGCTGATCAGTGGTAAAGTGCAAGTGCTCCTGTGTGCAGCACTGGATTGTGCCACCCACAAGAACGGCCTGTAAAAGGTAACTCAGGCCTGCCATCGCAGAGCCTGTGTGCGGTCTGGTATCGCCATGTTAACTGGCAAGTGCCCACACTTGCCGGTCCCCCACCTTCCCTTTTCTTACATGTCCACCACCCCTAAGGTAGGCCCAAGGTACCCCTGTGGCCCTGGTGCGTGTGGCATGTCCTGGTAGCGAATTACTGCCAATTTCGTTTTTCGCTACTGCAAGGCTACCTGTTCCCCATAGGACAGAATGGGAAGTTTGTTTATAACATCTTATAAACATAACTGGCCTGGGGAATTAGGTAAGAAAAAAAAAGTTTAGTATGCCTGAACTCAGAATCTAAAGATGCATCTTTTAGTGAAGGTGATTTTTACATTCTGTGTTTGAAAATACCACTTTTAGAAAGTAGGTATTTTCTTGCTCAGTCATCCCGTGTGCCTCTGCTGGAATGTGGTTTGCCTGTCTGGGTTTTGGATGACAGAAGGCTGGGGATCCGGATTGGCTCCAGATAGTCTAGGTGGGTCAGGAAAGGGCTGAATAGACCTGGGCTGCAATGCGGGAAGGGGGAGGAGACTTCCTTGCACCTCAAAGTACCTGGCCTGCCTCTGACAATGCTGTCTCCACCACCTGTCAGGAAGTGACACCAGAGAAGGCAGAACTGGTTCTGGCCGGGCACAAACACTCTCTGCCTAAGATATCAAAGGATTTTGGGATATAAATATTGGGGCCCAGACCCCTGAACTTTTGAACTCTTTTGGACTAAGAAGACTGCCAAGAAGAAGAGCTGGAGAAGCTGTGAGGAGGAACTACCACTTTGCTGTGTACTTTGTTGTGTTTGCCTGCAGTGGCTGCTTCTGTCTTGGGCAGTGAAAGGACGGGACTGAACTTTCTGCAATCAACTTTTGTGAGTTTCTCCAAGGGCTTGAGGTAGAGCTTGCCCCCTGTTCAAGAAGTCTCAGGAACATCAAATACTTCAAGCTCTTCTGCCCTCAGCACTGGGGACTGTGTGTTTTGTGCTGCAACAGAAGAAAAAGCAACCCGATGCAGTCTACGACGCCGCTGCCGACTCCATGTCCTGAAGGCATCGCAGAGGGCACCGCTGCAAAGTGGCAACGCGACCCTGGTCTCACCGACGACGCCTGCTGACACCGCCACCGGGCCGTTGCTCGCACCGCGACCTGTAGGCACCGCACTCCGCACCGCCTCGCTTCACGACGACGCGTTGGCCTCCCCGACGACGCTACTCCACGCCGAAATCGACGCTGCTGCTTGCACCGTGGTTCGAGGACACCGCTCGTAAAGTTACACGACGCACCGCCCTCATCCCACACCACAGCCTTGGCCTACCGACGCCGGTGCCATCGACTCAAGTTCATCAGCGACGACAGCGCTTCAGCAACGACGACGCCGCAGCTTGCACCGTGACCTGCCAGCACCGCGACCTGCCAGCACCGCGACGAGCACCGCATTTACTTCGCACCGCGACCCTGGTCTGACTGACTATGCCATCTGATGCTGCCACCGAGCCACTGCTCGCACCACAACCTGAGGGCACCGCACGCTGCACCTCTGCACTTCGCACCGCAGCACCCTACGCCTGCCGATGCCAGTACTCCTGGCTTCAACAGGGGGGAGTTCGATCTGCAACGCATGTGACTTCAAGGGCCCGACATCCGGAACCGATGCCTGCGGAGGCTGTGTTTTCGGAAGCTAAACGAGAGGTCGCAGATGCCCAGCATTTCTAAAAAGGTACGGTTTGCGGGTCTTCCCGACACCGTAGGCGGCCCGCGATGCCGCGGTCAGCCAGAACTGTTTGGATTTGTTTGCTCACGACGCCGTGATAGCCCCGGAAGGAGCTATCGACCTCAAGTAACTATTTTTGAAACATATTTTGATAACTAAAGATTTTTAAGTACTGTAGTGTGGATTTTTATCGGTTTTGGTCTTGTCTTCAGTGTATAAAAATATTGGATATTTTTCTAAACTGGTGTGGTGTCCTTTTGTAGTGCTTACACTGTATTACTGTTGGTTATATGTGCAAATGCTTTACACACTGCCTCTAAGATAAGCCTGACTACTCGTGCCAAGCTACCAAGGGGGTGAGCAGGGCTTATTTTAGGAGTGTAACTCCCTTATCCTGACTAGAGTGGTGGTTTCTGCCCGACTTTGGAACATGCCCTAGCCGACCAAAAATCCAATTTCTAACACAGAGAGTGTCTGTGCCCAGCCAGAACCAGTTCTGCCTTCTCTGGTGTGACTTTCTGGCAGGCGGTGGAGACGGCATTGTCAGAGGCAGACCAGGCCCTTTGAGGTGCAAGGAAATCTCCTCCCCTTTCCCCAATTGCAGCCTAGATCTATTCAGCCCTTTCCTGACCCACCTAGACTATCTGGAGCCACTCCTGCTCCCCAGCCTTCTGTCGTCCAAAACCCAGACAGGATATCCGCATTCCAGCAGAGGCACACGGGATGACTGAGCAAGAAAATACCTACTTTCTAAAAGTGGTATTTTCAAACACAGAATGTAAAAATCACCTTCACTAACAGATGCATCTTTAGATTCTGAGTCCAGGCATACTAAACTTTAATCTCCCACCTAGTTCCCCGGGTCAGTTATGTCTATAAGATGTTATAAACAAAACTCCCATTCTGTCCTATGGGGAACAGGTAGCCTTGCAATAGTGAAAAACGAAATGGGCAGTAACTCACATCAGGACATGCCACACACACCAGGGCATGTCCTACCTCTCACATACACTGCACCCTATCCACAGGGTTCCTTGGGCCTACCTTAGGGGTGCCTGACGTGTAAGAAAAGGGAAGGTTAGGGATGGCCACGTGCGGGCACTGGCCAGTTTACATGGCGGTACAAGACCGTACACTGGGTCTGCAATGGCAGGCCCGAGTTCCCTTTTACGGGACGTTTGTGTGGGTGGCACAATCCAGTACTGCAGCCCACCAACAGCATTTGATTTAAAGGCAGTGCACTTTACTAGGGACTGATACATAAATCAAACCAGGACAATCATGGAAACAGCAATCCATAACACATTTTACTACAGGAGCACTTGCACTTTACCACTGATCAGCAGTGAGAAAAGTGTGCAGAAACACTAAGCCAGCACAAACAGAGTCAAAACCAGGAGGTCAGAAAGCAAAAACTCAGAGGTAAACACGCCAAAAGATGCCAAGTCTAACACAAAGCAACAAGGCATGAATGCTCCCTTAGAAACAGCAAAACCCTTTTTCCCAGAAACCAACTTCATAGCATTCCAAGACCTGTGACTCTCACCCTTGAACAGAAGTAAAGTTCCACTTAATGGCCAGCCCAACACCAAGGTGTCACCGCTCGAAGGAATTTTATCATCTGTGGCACACCTTATCAATGGTTTGCAGAAATTTTAATCACATAATTGGTATGCTAAAGGAGCTGCGCTGGATCCGCCTTACATCTTCTTCACTTACAATGTGCTCATAAACAACTCCACTGACGATTGAAGCACAGCAGCCCCATCATTGAAGATACGTAACCTGCAACACATGGTGATCCTGCTGCACCAATTTCTTAGGGGCAGCACTAACCAGCAATCACCAGTGGGTGTCCAGCTCTGAGTCTGTTATTCACCAAACAACTGGCCAAGCCACTATGTGCAGTCTGGGAGTGGTGCTGCGGCAGAGACTCACAAGAGAGTGTCCATCTTAGAGCTCATTTGGTCATATTTTGAAGTTCTTTGAGGAATTTGCCAGCAGCATGTAAGACTCAATCAGAGCAGCAAGCTTTGAATTGAGAACACTGAAGGGAAGGACGTTTCTCTTCAGCCTTGTCTGGTCATTCTCAAATCTGCTTCACAGAAGTAATGCTTTTGTAGTGGTGAAGTAGTGAATGCTGGTACCATATCGTTTGTTTTTTCTTTATCAATGTGCACTTTGAAGGACAATTGATGTCAAAGCTGAATTCAGGCAAATAACTCAAAAGAGAAAGAAATTAGATCACCTTCATCTATAGAGATAGATTTTTAGCATTTATTTAAATTGTTTTATGAAATACATGCCTTGCACGGAAGACCCCTTGACTTTCAAAAAAGTGTACCATTTCCACAGATGAGCTTACTCTCCCCCATCTGTATTAATAAAACAACCCAGCGTAGTAATAGTCCCATTCCAGTGCACACTCAGTGCTGAGGATATGAACATGAAAAAACACTAGAATGACTGCCTAGTTAATTGTAGTCCCTACTGGCCCGATGTTCAGAGGGTTTTAGCATTCACATACCCTCAGAGTCTGTAAATCACAGGATTTGCACATGCTAAAACCTTTTTTCTATATGGTAAACACATTTAGCAATTCAGAAACGTGATACCGAACCTCTAAATGTGTTTAGAAGTGGATACCAATACGATATTTAGAAGGAGTGTGTTGTAGGCATTCCTCCCAAATCCTTAATCGGTGCTCTATCTGTCAATGTTTTGAGGCCGAAATACAGTTGCAAAATACTTATATTTTACCGTCATCTCTAAGGAAGTGGTAACCCATTCACAGCAGGGAAGGGATCTCCTTGGAAAATACACTTCTCTTTTTTAAGCTCAGTCCTGTTTTCTTTATGAAAAATGGGCTGCATAAAAATGAATCACAGACATGGTGGTCTGCTGACCGCATCAGACCACCATCCATGTGATGGCAGCAAATCAAAGTGGGTCACAATTTGCATCCTACCTCATTATAAGTCCTGAGGTAGGCCCATTGCAACCAACTACTATTCGTTTTTGTGTGACCCGACTTATGAGTACATTGATTGGTTTGCAATACCACACTGGTTGCAAAAATACTGGTCACAAATTGCAAAAAGTATTTTACGACCAGTGTTTAGTACATCTCCCTGTAGGATTTTTACACTAGGCATGGTCTCCTGAGTGACAGAGCGGCAAGCATGGTGCAGCATTAAACAGTAGAATGCTAGAATACATTGAAACAGTGAAAAGTTGGAAATGCTTCACTGGGTAAACTGAGTCTGAGTTAAGTTCTTACAGATGCAGTAATTGTATGAGAGAGCTGCACTATCTCTCACAGACCTAAAAAGTTGTGGGTCACGTCCTTCCTGATTATATAAGAAACATAGCTAAGAGAAGCTTTACCTCGAGAATGTGTACAAACCTGTGGCCCCTTCAATGATGATGGTCTAAGGATGTGCCTCTACTAGTTAAAGCCTGCACCCCAGCCAACCAATCAGTCTGTCTTATGTTGATGGCTTTAGGTGTTCTAATGATCAGCCTACCTCATTGGCTGTAATTATGCTCATGCAACTGAACCAGGCTTTATGTGCATAAAATGTATGTTTGCTACAACATTTCAGATGTGTTAATTTAGTCAAAATCATTTAAACTTTGCTAACATTCTTTTTAGGTTTCAGTTAACGAAAATGGAAGTTTAACGAAAGATGCAAACGTTGTCCTGGAAATTCCACCCTCTACGGCCATTGCCTATGGGATTATTGAACTGTATATAAAACGTGATGGGCAGCTGGGTAAATATAATTTTTGTATTATGTGCATATATGTTTATAGTGAAGCTTTTTTCTCTCCTATAATAAGGACATCGTTTATTGTGATACTGCCTAACAACAAAGATCTTCTCCACATTGACATCAGTTGAGGAAAGCCATTATCATATTTGACATTTTGATGCACCTTATTTGCCACTTACTTAGATATTGATAGCTATTCTGAGCGATGAGAAACAGAGGGCTTGATTCACAAAATAAAATCTGACATTTTCTACTGTAGTTTTAGTTCTACTTTTGGAATATGTTTTTGATTTTTGAAGAATTTGCAAATGTTTCCAGTACAGAAATAGAAGATGCGAGAGTGAACCTTCATGAATTTGTATTTACTCACTTACAAAGGCTTTACTCATGTGTTGACATACCTAGTGTACATTTGAGCATGGAAACATGTCCTGTGCAGTTCCACTGTATAACTTTTTTCCTATAGCATTTCCCTTTTCCCCACACGCCCTCCAATTAGAGTGTTCCCTTCCTGTTCCCACCTTGAAGAGTGATTCTCCACTGACGTTCATAGGAGTAACTCTCTGGCCATATCCTGGGTGGAACTAGACTAAGAAATAGTTTCTGAATAACCACAAACAAGTACGTTTGTGAATGCTCCAAAATATGCAGAGCATTTCCGCCCTGGAATGCCTACTATTCTCCTACGTGAAAACATTTTTTAGAGTCAAAGTGGTTACCAGTGTAAATCCACTTTTGAATCTGGTGTGCCGCTCTTCCACAAAAAGATCTAATATTGAAATCCCAGCCATAGGTACACTATAGATATATTTTTGATTTTTGAGTTGTAGAATAAATAATGTTTTTTATTAAGCTACTAGCCCAGGCTTGTTTTTGTCTCTGTGTTGATTTCTATAAAGGTAGAAAGAGTTTCATTTATTTCAGAAAAATTAAAGGTTCTGTAACATGCATGATGAGGTTGGATTTTCTTTATTGTGAGATAACCATAAGATAACTATGAAGCCCCGATTTAAAGTTCAATAAAGCAGGAGACCCAACATGAATTAACAGTCCACCAGCTAAGTCGAACTTGCAGCTCCCCTGCTATAATTCTGAATTGGGGGATATGCCAGCTTCACACCAGTAGAACCTCTGTTGGCCCTGCTGGTATAATATATATATGGCAATGTATCCTTCCCAGGGCATCCATGTCACAGTGACAGTCATCTCAGTCTATTTAGGGCGGGTGGCTGTCGCTCATTTACTCTGCCTGTGTCTGCTATGGGAAGCATGGGGTATACAGGTAGTGAAAATGTAGAACGGCAACCAAGCACAGGGAGAAAAACACCTGTGCATCTGAGCAATTTACTTTTTGTATTGAGAAAACAAGCGTCCTCTTTTATTTGCTCAATACAAAATATTTGCATGCTTTTGAGTGGTTTTGGTGTAATGAAGAACTGTTACAGGTTGTGATGCTTACTAGTAAACGTAAGCTGTCAACAAGAAGAGACAACTGTGTGATATGTTAGTTGCCACAAATCTTTCACGAACTTGAATTAATTGACATAGAATGTGGCAGTACTACTTGCCATTACAAATCTTTAAAGCTGAAATGGTTCCAAAACCTCTAACTCAATTTTGACCCTATTATTTAAAATGTCCGCAATGAATACTAATATTATGGGCAACCATCATCCTATTTAAGGCCTCCAGTGATCTTGGAGAAAGTGAATTTTGATCAGTTGAAGAATTTTGTGAAAGAAATAGAGCTATTTGATCGCCATCAAACAGGATTTTGCCTGTGGTTTGAAACAATGACAGTCCTAAAAGCTATATTTGAGAACTATCACTGTTTATTTTACTGGATTTATCCAGTACCTTTCACAACATGGAATGTTTCCCCTTGATGGACCATCTGGTACTGGTCACTCAAATGTCTGGGTTGCACTGGATATGGCTAAAATCCTATCTCTCAAGTGGTAAATCATGTATTCTCACATCTGCAATCGTGTGGTGCTTCCCATTGGGTACTAGGTATTCTTCTTGATGTTTATTATGTTCATGTGGCTCTTTAAGGAATAGCTGAGAGACTTAGGCTTGCAGTTTTACTTGTATGCCAATAATGCACATTTATTTTCATATCAGTGATCCACAAGAGTGGGTTACCTCAGTTGCAAATTGGATAACCCACAGTGAACAAAACTGAAATGGATCAAAAATTGGGGTGCTTTTACTGAGACTGGTCAGTTCCTTATCTTTCACTCTTAATTACACCCTCCACCTACTTTCTTTAGCACTTGGATTCCCAATGCCAAGAAAGAAGAGTGCCTTGGGTGAGTTGCAAGAAGGGATAGCTATGAAAGCTGAGATGTGAGTTGTGGCTCAGACTGTGACCTCCCAGGTCTCCCATGAATCAAGACACGTTTTCTGGATGATCCTTGCTGAATTATCAGTCGGATTAGGCAAGCAAACTGTACCCAACCTTCTGACTTAACAAGTGTAGTGTCTGCTGTGGTACTCCTTGTTTTGGTTTTGTAGGGACGTAACTCAGTTTTGTGCTCCCTGAGGTCTACACTAGCACCCAGGTAGAAAGCAGATGGTCTTTAAAAATAACCTTCAAGAATCTTCAGGGATCTGCTCCCAAGTACTTAAGAACCAAACTGGTTTTATGTATGATCAGACAACTACTCTTTCCACCCCACTAATAGATAATATGATATATTTTTCACACGAAGGTTTACAACCATGTCCTATTTTTTTCTTCTTTCCCTGGTTTTCAGAGGACGTCAATACACTGTGCGAGTAGGTTTCTTATCACGGTCTGTTCCATGAGAGACATCCCGCTGTTGTAAGTCATTGGGGTGGATGGTATGTACACCAGTGATTCCTTCTTTATAGTCACAGCAGTTTCCTTGTATTTAGCCAGAACGCTCTGCACTAGTTGCTCCCACACACATCGGTCCTTGCAACAACAAAAAAGCATCACTAGTGAGAAAATACAATTTCAAAGGTGACACAATAACACACATATATCATGTTGTTTTGGTTTTTCGAACAGGACTTGCTGGTAGATTTCCCACTGGGAGCTAGAGTGTATCTTACTCAGCTTGAACAAGGCTAGAGTTAACATTCTGCACACTAGCATCACATGCACAAATACACAAACCTTCTTCCCAGATCATATATACAGGCAATTGGCTCACTTGGGATACAACGTATATGGTTTTACCAAGGAAATTGGGTGTATGTAGCTGTTCCAAAGTTGTTTGTTAAATCTTTTATTATGAAAAATAAATAAATCGCAGCACAAGATCATCAACAGTTGGCCTTCACATTGAGGTATATATCTATCTTTAACTTATGTCATATCTGGTCCCAAAGCATGTCTTGATTTTCGCCATACTGCAGATCTGCATAAGTCATCAATCAGAAAGATGGCTGTATGATCCATCTTACTCAAGTAGCTCCTTGGGTACTTCCCTATCAGAGCCTCTTATGGAATCTTCATTTAATCATCTTTTGACCAATACCATATTGGGATTGGGTAGGGTTTTTACAGAACCTCTAAGCTCAGAGGAATAAAAAAAAGACGACGGCTTACTTTCAGACAGAGAATTGTAAATCTCCACAAACAGGATCTTACAATGATAGTTGGTTTTGGCTCAGCCCACTTCAGCCATTGGGTTTTACTTTTTTCCGCATTAGACAGTGCTTGGATGACATATCAGGCAAACCCACAGCATGTTGTGTTTGAATACCAATGACTCATATGGTGACTTTAGTGATGGGTCAAATAAAGTATTTCCTTTCTGTCACTGCAGCCATTTCAGCAGGTCCTCTACCTGACTCTCATTGGATCATTTGTGCAATGGCAATTATCAGTTAAGATGACTGTGCATACATTCTCACTGACCGAGTGGCTGGACTCGCTGACTCCAGACAGTACACAAGTCACTCAATTATAGCTTGCTTATACCGTTCACAAGCACTTACCAATGCTTGAAGTCCCTCTACACAGGTTTTCCCCAGTGCCTTCCACTTATTCAGAGATGTAGTATTTCAAATATGATGGTTGTCAGGTGCACCCTTGCAGGCAATGTGATCACACCAGAATGTGATCACACCAGAATGTACATGTCACAAAAAATAACATTTATTTACCTGTGTGCACTTTACAGTGTTTGGTGTGCAGTCGAGCAGGTCCTCTACCAGTTCCCCTGTGGCCTCAATGATATTGAATACTAATTGAGCAGAAGAGAGCATCTGCTCATGTATTATTCTGTATCCATTCAGCCACTGAAGCCATGTGATGGTCTCTCCTTGGGGTGATTTGATTATGGAAGAAGAGAGGGGTGTCCTCTTCATAGGAAGTTATCTTGATAGAGTTCAAGATATTGGAAAGATCCATGAATGAGACTGGATTGAATGAGATACATTTGGATATGAGGCGGTGTGAGATGGCTGTGAGTGGGCCTTGAAAGTGGTAATGATGGTGGATCTGAATTTTTCAGTCTTCTTGGTTACGAAGAGATTAATGCTATTGCATTTGTTGACTGAAGCAGGGACTGTGGGTTTTGAGAGAGCATTGGTGCAGAGATTGACAGCCTTGAATGGGGGTTTGCTTCTTTTGATTGCCTTACTAATGGTGGTCTTGCAGTAACAGGCTTTAGTGTGAGGAGGAAGGATCAGCAATCAGAGTGGAGCGTTTCCAGTATGCTGAAGTCATCCGGGAGTTTCAATCTTCTCATTTCTTTTCCTGTTTTTGCATGATAGGCTTAGTTTTGGTAAGCTTTAGTGTGATCACTGTTACCAGGGCGCTGGGGGCTTTGGGTTGGTGGGTCAGAGGTTTCTATGGAGTATAGCATTAAACATGAGTTCTCATAGTCATGTAGATGTTGAGAAGAGTATTGAATCTTGTGGCATATGCTGCAAGTGTATTGGCAGATTCTTTAGTTCTTGAATTGTTCAAGACGGATGTTTCTGATGGAGTGAAGGTTATTTTACTTTTTTCAGTTGTAAGCAACAACATACAGGATGGTGACATGGTCTTTCCCTTCCAGGGCTGTATGTGTCTGGCAGTGGAGATTCAGGGACGCTGATAGGACGAGGGCTGGTGCGTTGGCTTTGATAGGGTGAGGGCTGGTACGTTGGCTTTGGAGCAGTTTAGTCCATCGTTAAGTTGTTTATTTCCAGTGTACAGAGAAGTGTGTAGAAAGCTTCCTTCATATATTTTGTGTTGAAAACGCTGGGGAGGTTGCAGTTTCTGAGGAATGTGGGCTGAGGTGATTTCTTCTAGCAAGTGCTTGTTTGGGCCAAGTGGTCTGTAAATCAGATGAAAGGTGACTGTTTTGAAGATCGAGAGGGAACTGGCAGTGGAAGAACCTAAAAGACTGGGCCAGGATATCTTGTGTTTGACTGTAAGTCGCTGCTCCTGTTTTGAGTGTGTCTCTGCATTGTATTCTATAAGCATTGAGGATGAGGATGCCCTGGATTTGTGTGGGAGAGGATGTGAACCATGTTTCAGTGAAAAGTGTGCATATAGGCTGTGTTGTGGCTTTAGATGTGCGAATGGGGTAAATGTGTTAGTGTGGTCTCAGTGAGAGTGTGGGAATGTTGTAAAATGTGAAGTTTGTGAGATGCATGATGAAGTTAGTGTACCTGTCTGTGCTACACTGCCACTTCAGTGCCTCAGTGCACTGCCCTGCCCCACCCCTTCAGCCTACCTGTGTCCTCTCCTCCCTATGGCTAGCCTTCTGTGTGGCCCTTGTATCCCTCATACACCCCTTGTGTTTTACACTGCCCCTTTATGCACCTCCCGCCTGCAAAAGTAGCAAACTTAACAAAGATGTGTGGCTCTTTTGAGGATATTTGTAGAATCATATAATAGAGTTGGAGGGAAATCTATTATTCTCAGTCAACCTATAAGTAAGTGTTCAGAATGTATCTTACAACATTGTCAGATGAGACAGCTCTATGGGAGCAGTCACCCCCCCCCCACACACACACACACACTGCTGCGCAGAAAGCATGAAAAATTAAGTGGAAATAAAATGATATTACTACCATTTTATTTTTAACTCTCTGCCAGCAAACAGAGTGTGAGGGCAGGACAGGGCCAGTGCGTCACTGCTGCCAATGATTGGCAGCAGTGAGGAGTGGCCACTTAAGTTTGCCCCTTGCTTGGCCAAACTGACATGCGCAATTCAAACCTCTCCAACCCAGCTGTCTTACACAGCTGGGTTGGAGAGCAAGCACAGGCCTACTGTGCCTTTTGGAGTGTAGAGCAAGCCTGGTCCAGCCAATCATGACACTTAACTAATGCTGCTTAACAGCATGAGAACATTGTCTTGATTGGATGAGAGAGTTGACTGTGGGCTTTGAGTGGCAGTGTGAGGTAAGTGATTTTTTTATTTATTTTTCACATCTCCCGAGTGATTCGCCACCAACTGCCACTGTTGTCTGTACTTCTTCAGATCCAATATACAAGTGTATTGCACAATTTCAAACCATATTACCAGGACACGTGAGCGGTTGAAGCCTGACCCTACAATCAATGCTTATAATTCAGCAGGCTTTCTAGATTTTGGTCTAGAAAAAGACAACTTGTCTCTATACACCAAACAAAAATCCATGATTCTGAGTTACAGGCTCCGATACAGGTCTCCATGACATACGCTGCAGTAAAATGCCTTCAAGCTTGCTTGAGTGGTGTCAACCCAACAGCACACTGTGCTCCAGCACACCAGCCGCTTGAACGCTCTAGTGGTCAGCTATAAAGTTCAAAGAGACAGAAGCTTTTCTGCAGTACCTTGTGTTGTGAAACAGTTTTCCTCCTTACATCTACAATACTACCACCCTTGGAACCACCACACATTATAGCCGTCACCTGTACCCCTCACTGGTGCTTTCATGATCAAATAATACAGTAACCTCTTTGCAACTAAGAACAATTACTTAACGTAGTACTTACTGACTGGGCAGAGATAGCAATATTCAAAGTTAAACCCCCCATGGCGACATTTGGAAAGGTGCCATAGTGTACCATCCCCTGGGTCCCAAGAAAGATTTTAGCCTCAGATTAGTAGGACTGATAGCTCCCCACGTGATATCTACGCCAAACGTTCTTCTAATTGGAGATTTCAACTATCATGCTGAGTCAGCATCTCATCCCTACATCTCTAACCTACTGTCTAATCTTAAAATGCTTGATCTCCATTTGATAAAAAAAGGCTCCATGCATTCAGCTGGACACACTTTAGACCTCCTATGCTCTAACTCCCAGCGCATACACATTGACTTACCTGAACCTCTCACCTGGACAGATCGTTTTTTAATTACATTTAAAATGCCTTCTAAATCTGACCCTATGAAATCTAAAACAGAAAAAAGAGTGAGAACAAGATGCTGGAAGCAGCTGACCGCAGCAAGTTTTCAAGCCTCTTTCATGACCAATGATCTGGATAATATACCGGACATTAACTTAGCCTGGGACAAGTTTTTAAAGTCTTTTTCTAGGGCACTTGATACTGCCGCCCCCTACAGAACCCATACAATCAATCAATCAATCATTAATTTGTAGAGCGCACTAATCACCTGTGAGGGTCTAAAGTAGGCCTGGGCGGTAAATTCCGTTCCGTTCGCGGAATTTGGGTAATTTCGCGTTCCGCGGAGAACGCGAAATTGCCCAAAAATCTGCGTTCCGCGACTTCGCGAAATTTTTTGCTTGTTCGCGTTCTTAATATGCGTGTTCGCGAGATATTTCACCCCAAATAGCGATCGCGAACAGGAAAAAAGTATCGCGAACACGCAATTCCGCGTGTTCGCGGAATTTCTGCGTGTTCGCGGAGATTTTTTACCGTTTCGCGGAGATTTGCGTAACGCGATTACGCAAATTCCGCCAACCCCTAGTCTAAAGGCGCTGAATGGGGGTGGGGGTGCAGATACTGCTCGAACAGCCAAGTCTTGAGAAGTCTCCTGAAGGTCAGCAGGTCCTGGGTCTGTCGCAGCTGTGTGGGGAGGGTGTTCCATGTCTTGGCTGTGATGTAGGAGAAGGATCTGCCGCCGGCGGAGGACCTGTGGATGCGTGGGATGGTGGCGAGGGCGGCGGAGCGAAGCTGGCGGTTCACGGTGTAGAAGGTGAGACGCTTGTTGAGGTATGTTATGTTATGTTTGTTATGTTATAAAAGCTTGTATAGCGCGCAGCTACCTCCAACGGAAGTGTCCCGGCGCTGTTACCAATCATGTGGACCTGAACAGAAAAAGAAAGGAGCTGTGATCAGTGGGGAGGAGAATCAATGCAAGAGAAAGAGCCAGGTTTTCAAGGCCTTTCGGAACACATTTTCTTTCTCAAGTGCTCTAAGATCCTTTGGCATGGAGTACCATCACCTGTGAGGGTCTAAAGGCGCTGAATGGGGGTGGGGGTGCAGATACTGCTCGAACAGCCAAGTCTTGCGAAGTCTCCTGAAGGTCAGCAGGTCCTGGGTCTGTCGCAGCTGTGTGGGAAGGGTGTTCCATGTCTTGGCTGTGATGTAGGAGAAGGATCTGCCGCCGGCGGAGGACCTGTGGATGCGTGGGATGGTGGCGAGGGCGGCGGAGCGAAGCTGGCGGTTCACGGTGTAGAAGGTGAGACGCTTGTTGAGGTATGTTATGTTATGTTTGTTATGTTATAAAAGCTTGTATAGCGCGCAGCTACCTCCAACGGAAGTGTCCCGGCGCTGTTACCAATCATGTGGACCTGAACAGAAAAAGAAAGGAGCTGTGATCAGTGGGGAGGAGAATCAATGCAAGAGAAAGAGCCAGGTTTTCAAGGCCTTTCGGAACACATTTTCTTTCTCAAGTGCTCTAAGATCCTTTGGCATGGAGTTCCAAATGGTAGGTGCCCGGACAGAAAATGACCGACCACCCATTCTGACCCTTCTAAATTTCGGTACCTTAAGAAGATTCAAATTGTTAGATCTTAGAGATCTGTTTTGTACGTACCTTTGAATTCTAGCTCTGAGATATGGAGGGCCTGTATTATACAAGGCACGATGGGTTAATACCATTGCCTTAAAAATCACTCTTTTCTTTATGGGTAACCAGTGTAGACTGGCCAGATGAGGGGAAATTCTGTGGCGGACAGGGATATTTCTAATTAACCTGGCTGCTGCATTTTGAATTAGCTGAAGCCTGGCTATCAGATAGTCTGGAAGTCCAATAAATAGACTATTTGCGTAATCCAGACGTGAAGTAATGGTGGCATGTACCACCGTTTGACGACAGTCTACAGGCAGAAAATGAAGAAGACGGCGCAACATTCTAAGCTTCCAAAAGCAAACTGCGGAGAGCTGAGCAATGTGATCCTTTCCTGAAAGCTCTGTATCCATCTTAACGCCTAGGTTCCGAGCCATCTTAACTGGGGACGGTGCGGGATTTAAAGTGGTAGGCCACCAACAGTCTGAGGACAGTGGAGAATGATTATTGAAAAATAGGACCTCCGTCTTTTCTGTGTTCAACTTTAAACAATCGTCCGACATCCAAGATACTATGTCCAACATACATCTCTTAACACTCAACATCCTTCCCTCATCCTTTTCATGAAACGAGAAAAGGAGCTGAGTGTCATCAGCATAGTTGACAACACGTAGGCCATGTTTCTCAATTATAGGAGTTAAAGGAGCCAAGTAAACATTAAACAATGTTGGGCTCAATGCAGAGCCCTGAGGCACTCCGCATGACAGCATTTTTATTTGTGAAGAGTGCGGACCCAAGACCACCTGTTGCGAGCGTCCCTCCAAAAATGACTGAAACCACGACAGAACTGCTCCTGATAGACCAATGTTCTTTAGTCTGTGCATTAAGATTTTATGGGACACAGTATCAAATGCCGCAGAAAGATCTAATAACACGAGCATTGCACAGTGTCCTTTGTCCACAGTTTCTCTCAGAATCTCCATAGTCTCCAGGAGCGCGGTCTCAGTGCTAAAAGTGGCTCTGAAACCAGATTGGGAGTCATGCAGCAGGTTATTGGAGTCCAAAAATCTCGAGAGTTGCCTCTGTACTTCCTTCTCCAAAACCTTAGCTGGAGCTGCGAGTAAGGATATGGGGCGGTAAATTTTTAATACCAAAGGATCGGCTCCTTCTTTTTTTAAGATGGGCCTAACCAAGGCTTTCTTCCAATCCGCTGGATAGTTTCCAGTTTTCAACGACTGGTTCCAGGTAATATTCAGGACCGGATTTAGCCCCTGAGCAAGAGTCTTGTAGAACCTGGCAGGGAGAGGGTCTGCCGGAGAACCTGATTTTACAAGTTCAAGGTCAACCAGAGATTGAATGTCTTCAAAAATGGCAAAATTTGTCCAGGCCAAATTTCCATACCCATTACTCATAATTGACTCCGGTTCTTTGCAAGGAGGAAATGAGGAATATATTTCTGCAAAAAAAGATGCCAGATTCTCGCATAAGATTTGAGACACAGGTATAGAACTTAAGGAGGCCCGGGGATTAGTGAAACCTTCTACAATCTTGAAGATTTCTTTATTTGAATTATTTGCCGCTTGAATCTGATCGGCAAAATAATTTCTCATGGCTGACTGCTTAATCCGATGGAAAGTCCTAATGGCGTTTTTATGAATAAGTTTGGCTTCTAAGGAATAATTCCGGCTTCTTACAAGCACTCTTTCTAGCTTTAAGATCATCGGTAAACCATGGGGCGGAAGGACGATTACGAACAGTATTCCTCAACACCCTTGGAGCAATGTTATCTAGAGTATGGGTTACTTGCTTCTTAAAAACTAGAACATCCTGATTGACGTCCCCCGTCAGGTGGGAAGAAAACATTCCCCAGTTGTGAGTGAAGGTAGTGGGCAACACCTTCCGCCAATCTCTAGTCTCAATCATAGCGTGAGGGCCTGTCTTGAGTTTATAGTTTCTTTTGAAAGAAAAAGGAATAAAATAATGGTCAGACCAGGTAACTTCTTGAGGAGAACGCATTACCAGGGACAGGTCATTTGTAAACACCAGGTCCAACATATGACCTTCTCTGTGAGTCGCACTCTGGACCTTCTGTACAAGATTAAACCCCTGGAACGTACTAATAAGTTTACTGGCGTCCACACTTTCACAATCATCCACATGGAAATTAAAGTCCCCTAAGACCGTGTACGAGGGGAAATTTAAAATTGAGCTACTAATCCACTCATACAAACCAGTTAAATACCTAACAGGAGATGAGGGTGGTCTATATATAAGTAGGCCAGCCATTATGGGGTAGGAAGGGCAGGAGACATTAAAGGATAAAGCCTCAATGGGACCAAACTCCTCCAACTTCTTGAAGGAGACGTCGCACTTATCCCGTACAATGATCGCTACCCCGCCTCCCACTCGATCCCTAGCTCGATTTGCAGCCACTAGTCTGTATCCAAAAGGAACTGCCAACGCAATATCTGGCTGAGAACTTTCTCTCAGCCAAGTTTCCGTCAGAAAGACTATATCCCAAGCTTCACATTTCATACTTAACCATATATCGTCAGCATGCTTGGGAAGGGACCTACAATTAATATAACCCGCCTTAATACTGTCCCCACCTCTCTGTTCCAGCTGAAGAAAGGGTACAGCTGACTCAGACGGCTTCAACAAAGGTATAAAAGCGAAATTGCAAACCATGCATATCTCTTCCCCCACTTTACCTTTCCTCTTTTTTCTAGTCCCAACAAACAAATTGTGGCGCATAGGGCAGTTGCCCGCCGCGAGGGCTAACAGTTCCTCTCTCGTCCAGGCGATTCCCCCGTTTGGTACAAATTGGACAGCATGGCTAGCGCTAGTCGCGAGCCGGTAGCGGACGGGCGCAGACAGGCTTGCCTCTGGCGCGCCTCCGGCGCGCCATCGGCACGCCCGCTGCACACTTGCGTCTCCATCGAAGAAATAGACAGAGGCGCGAAAAGGCTAGAGCGCTAACGTTCAAAAAATGGCGCTGGAAACAGGCAAGTCAGCGCAATCCGATAGCGTGAGAGTAGCCAGGTGAGGATTACAGCACACCCTAAATACTGTTACAACGAACAGCAATACAATTATAAAACATACAATACAATATAAAAAGTTCGATTTTTACAAAAGAGGTGGAAAGGAAAGCCCTTTCGAATGTGCAAATAAGCGGTTTTTTTTTAAAGTGCAGGTATGAGCGTAATGTTGCGAGCAATTCACCCCCCGTTAGTTTGTTGATCCCAACTAATCTGAACAGCCAGCTAGACACTCTAAATTCACAGGTCTGCTAATGATCAGGGCTGCGCATTTGCGTCTCCATCGAAGAAATAGACAGAGGCGCCAAAAGGCTAGATCGCTAACGTTCAAAAAATGGCACTGGAAACAGGCAAGTCAGCGCGATCCGATAGCGTGAGAGTAGCCAGGTGAGGATTACAGCACAACCTAAATACTGTTACAACGAACAGCAATACAATTATAAAACATACAATACAATATAAAAAGTTCGATTTTTAAAAAAGAGGTGGAAAGGAAAGCCCTTTCGAATGTGCAAATAAGCGTTTTTTCTAAAGTGCAGGTATGAGCGTAATGTTGCGAGCAATTCACCCCCCGTTAGTTTGTTGATCCCAACTAATCTGAACAGCCAGCTAGACACTCTAAATTCACAGGTCTTCTAATGATCATGTTGGTCCAGCGTTGTGTAGTGCTATGTGGGCGTGGAGCTTGAAGGTGATCCTCTTCTTGACTGGGAGTCAGTGCAGGTCTTTCAGGTGGGCAGTCATGTGGGTGTGGCGGGGTATGTCGAGGATGAGGCGTGCGGAGGCGTTCTGTATGTGTTGGAGTCTCTTCTGGAGTTTGGCTGTGGTTCCTGCGTATAGGGAGTTGCCGTAGTCCAGCCTGCTGCTGACGAGGGCCTGTGTGACCGTCCTTCTGGTTCCGGTGGGGATCCGTCTGTAGATCTTGCAGCGCATGTGGAGGTTTTTGAAGCATGAGGAGGAGACGGCGTTGACTTGCTGGGTCATTGCGAGCGATGAGTCCAGGATGAACCCCAGGTTGCGTGCGTGGTCGGTGGGTGTGGGTGCGGGTGCGGCTCCCAAGGCGGCTGGCCACCAAGAGTCGTCCCAGGCGGAGGGGGTGGGGCCGAGGATGAGGACCTCCGTCTTGTCTGAGTTCAGTTTCAGGCAGCAGGTCTGCATCCAGCTGGCGACGGCCTTCATTCCTTTGTGGAGGTTGGTTTTGGCGGTGGCGGGGTTTTTGGTGAGTGAGAGGATCAGTTGAGTGTCGTCGGCGTAGGAGACGATGTTGAGGTTGTGCGAGCGGAAGATGTTGGCGAGCGATGCCATGTAGACTTTGAAGAGGGTAGGGCTGAGGGATGATCCTTGGGGCACGCCGCAGATGATCTTGGTGGCTTCCGAACGGAAAGGCGGGAGGCGGACCCTCTGGGTTTCTGTCGGTGAGAAAGGAGGTGATCCAGTCCAGGGCTTTGTCGCATATTCCTGCGTCGTGTAGGCGTGTGTGTAGGATGTGGTGGCAGACGGTGTCGAAGGCGGCTGAGAGGTCCAGAAGGATAAGGACCGCAGTTTCGCCGTTGTCCAGTAGGGTCCTGATGTCGTCTGTGGCAGCGATGAGGGCGGTTTTGGTGCTGTGATTGCTGTGGAAACCAGATTGGGACGGGTCCAGGATGTTGTTTTTTTTGAGGAAGTGGGTCAGTTGCCTGTTGACGATCTTTTCGATGACTTTTGCCGGGAATGGAAGAAGGGAGATGGGCCGGAAGTTCTTGAGGTCCTTTGGGTCCGCTGTGGGTTTTTTGAGTAGTTCGTTGATCTCGGCGTGCTTCCAGCTTTCCGGGAAGGTGGCGGTCTCGAAGGAGCTGTTGATCTTCCGAAGTTGGGGTGCGATGGTGCGGTTTGCTTTGTTGAAGATGTGGTGAGGGCATACCACTAAATCATCCCGACCCTATGCCCTCTGGTACACTGCAGATCTGAAAACCCACAAATCTAATTGTAAGAAACTGGAACGTATATGAAGGTCCTCTAAAGATGCCCTCGATAAACACCCCTTCAATAGAGCGTTAGGTGCCTATCATGCAAAAATTAAAACAGCCCGAAGACTCCACACTATAAGCAGAATTGACCAGGCAGGAAACAGTAGCCTACCAAATACTCTGTGACACCCTAGCCACCCATTTTGAAACTAAAATAGATAACATCTATTGCAATTTTAGTAATAACACTACGGCGTCAATATACAGTGAGCCTGACAACCTTTCAAGTTACAACTCTAAGGCTATACTGAAGAGATTTGAGCCGATCACACACATTCAATTACTAGACCTTTTAACCAAAACTAAATCTGGCTCCTGGGTGGATCTATGTCCCCCTCACATCACAGCTATGCTATCTATCTCTCTCGCATCATCGGTCACATCCCTATGTAACCTATCCCTATCCTAATCTACCTCATCTACAGTGCCTAGAGAATGGAAAGCTGCCTATGTCACACCTATTTTGTTTTTTAAGTATGCTGATCCCACCGAAGTGGCAAATTACTGTCCTATCTCACCCCTGTCCTCAATAAGCAAGTTGCTGGATTCCCATGTCAATAGACAAAGCTTTTCTTACTTAGAGACCCATCTCCTGCTGGACTCTTTCCAGTTGGCCTTTCGTCCATCCCATAGTACAGAAAACATCCTTGTAGCAGCAGTTGATGCACTCAGCCTTTCCATGGAAGCAGGCACGCCAACTATGCTGGTCCTTCTCAACCTGTCAGCGGCTTTTGATACCGTCTCACCTCTCATCCTGACTCAACGACTTTATGAGATGGGAATCCACGGCACCGCACTAAATTGGCTAACAGAATTTCTTAAGGACAGGACTCAAAAAATGACACTTGGTCTTTTTCAATTTAAGACTGTCCCTGGGCAGGGGAGCTCCTCAGTGCTGTGGGTTCTTGGCACCTCTATTGATGTTTAAGGTGGGAGGGGCTACCACTTCCTGTGGCAGACACCCTTCTTCCACTCTCTTCTTCTCCCTTCTGTCAGTTCAGGGGGGATACCCTGATTATGGACAGCTGCCTGACTTTTCAGCACCTCTTTAAGGTCAAGAAAGGCCTTACCAGTAGCAACTTTGGGGTTCTCCCTACGGGTCGAATGCCCTTGGCTTGCTGGATCTCTAGTTACGAGTGGCTTTATTTTCCACATCTTACTCTTCATCCCTTTCTTTTGAGCCCTGAGTCTCCTAATTTTAGGAACCGAATCACCAGAATCTTTGGGATGGGTGGCACACTGGGCGACCGCCCCTTCTGGGATCAGACCAACCACTGGGAGGTCATTGCCTAGGATACTATCTAGGGGGAGGTCAGGACTGACTACAACCCTGTGCCAGCTAATGTCATACCCTCTTTTTAGGGTTACTAATGACACAGGTCTGGTTGTGATCTCCCCTGGAGCTACTCTTACTCTCTTTGTTTTCCCTGGCAAATACTAATCTGGGGACACCAGCCTGTCAACCACTATTGTATGACTGGCACCAGTGTCTCTCAGGCCAGTGGTAGGTATTCCATTCACCTGAATGGAGTAGAAGTGTGTACTGCCACCCTAATAAATCAACAGCTTACCATCTGGACCCTTCTCCCAGTTAAAAGCCAAGAGGACCTCCTCATCTGAGGTGTCCTCCCCAATGGCTGCACTGAAAATCCCATTGCTAACCACCCTTTTTTGGCAGGCTACATCCCCTCTGCAAAAAGTCCTGGTTTCTTACACACTTTACCACCTACTCAAAGTTGGTAGTAGCCCATTCGCAAATGGGAAGGGATTCCTTGGGGTCCCCTTCCCCTTTGAGAATAGGAAACAAAGAATTGTTTGAGAGCAGGCAGTGGTAGGGGAGCAGGCAGTGGTCCCAAGGACCACTGCCTACTCTTAAAGAATGAAAAGAAATCTTTTTTTTTTAAATGCAACCTGTTTTCCTAAAAAAAAAGATTGTTTACTTTAAAAGTAATCACAGAGGGGGCTTGGTCTGGCCACAAATGAAGATGGCCGCCTAGCATGAGATCTTCGCTCCAAAGGAGTCTCCGAGTGGGGGCTGCAGCGTCCTGGAGGCGGCAGAGAACCTGCATTTCTCCGATCCTTGGCAGGGAAGCACTCCGAATGGCTCCGTTCCTTGAATTGCAGCTGGCAATCGTCATGCGCGGGAGATTTAATGAGGGGCAAACGCTGGGCATTGAGCTGTAACAGAAGCCTCGGCCGTTTGTAGCTGTTCGGCTTCGCCCTCCACTGCTGAGTTGCGACCCCGCTGGGCTGATCTTGATCTTCGTGCCCTGCTGGGCGCCTTTCGTGCATTTGGGACAGACCCCCGCGCGCAGAAGAGTGTGCCTCTACTCCCCGGGGGCCCATCAGGAGACTCCTGCATCGGCAACGCCGTATCCGGACCCCCAGCTGATATGGGGCCGCAAACTCTATTCCACCGAGCCCCCCCCCCAGATGTCAGGGGGCTAGCACTGAGTACCCAGGCAACACAATAGAGGAATGGGGAAAGAACCCCCCCCCCCCCTTCAGATGGCAAGGGCCCTCAAGCCGCCTGCTCTGATCTCCACGACGGCAGGGCACGGACCCAGGAAAGTCCATGGACTCAGATCCTGGTGCACAAGACCATAACTGTGGAGGTGAGGGAGCACAGTAGCATTAACACACGGATCCCTTTATTGCGCGATGGGCAGCAAAGCCCACCATAGGGGTGCCAACGCCAGGGGTACCGTCATATATTCTTTCCTCTTTGACCTGGGGAAACTGCGAAAGGGCCTATTGCCAGACGGCGAGCCTTATAGGGAGTGCTCTATACGCTGGCCTCCCCCCTGGACCACAGGGATGCCCTCTCTACTGTGTGCTGGCCCGTCCTCTGTCCCATCCCCCAGACAGTGACTGAATCTATATAACAGCACTGGGACCAGCATTGCAACATGGCGCGGATGTCCACGGCGAAGCCCGGGAGTAATCCTCCAGACAGCTTCTCTTCAGAGAGGCACTCAAGCAACCACGCACCATGGTTATGAAAAATGCTGACCCCTCGGCGAGCGGTCTCCCGCACCTCCAACGGCCGCTACACCAGACGTGACCATGGATCGCATTCTTCAGGAAAGCTCCTCAGTCAGTTGATGCACTCCCAACTTATCTAAAGTGGCGGAGAGGAAGACAAATCAATCAGAGCGGACATAGCCGGACCAGAGGCTGACGGTAGTAGAGGACTGCTTGGATACAGTGCAAGATAGGGAGCAGGAACTCCTCTTCCTCCGCAGCAAACTTGAAAATTTGGAGGACTGCAGTCGTAGGGACAACAATCGGCTTTTTTGGCTTCCCTGAGTCCATTGAGGGCCCTAATGCCAGCATATTCCTAAAAGAGACCCTTCCGAAACTCATTGAGGCCGCCTTTGACCTTCCTCTGGAAATGCAGCGTGCTCATCGCATAGGTCCCTTACGCATGGACTCTAACACACGCCCGCGCCCACTCATCGCCTGCTTTCTGCGCTATGAACAGATGAGGCAAATTTTGGCGGCAGCGCAATCCCACGGGTCATTCACCCATGATGGCCTCAGCATTCGAATGGCTGCAGACTTTTCTAAAGAGACTAACGATCGCCGTAAGGCCTTCCTCTCCATCAAATACGGCCTTTTTGAACCCGCGAGGCTTCGCATAACCAGGGGCAGCAACTCCAGGGACTTTTATGATCCAGAGGACCTGCGCCGGTTCTTGGATGCCATGGGGCAATAGGAAATGAACGTTCAACATGGAGACCCTGAACTTTCCCACTCACCCGGCCCCTCCCAGTCATCGAACGGCAGGAGACGGACCACCGGTGGCACTTGGCACTGAAGCAGAGACCAGGACAAGATAACCTGCACCCAAGAGGACAAAGCCTCTGCCCTCCAAACGGTGGCCGCCTTTATACACGATCAGCAGATAGACAAATCCCATTCACCCCTGAAGCCCACAACAGAGGCTGGCAAGGGGCAAAGGGGGCCTGGAGGGGATGGTCCAGGCTGATGGCCCCCTCATGAAGTTGGACATGTACCCGTACGACCAGAGAGACAGCAACCAGACGACAGGCAGCTGAGTATAATCCACCTTGTATTGACTAGTAGAGTGTTGTGCAAGTTATAAGTTACACATGTTGTATACACCACTTACTGATGATTTTCGTTTTGCTCCTGAAATGTTACCTGTCTTACTGCCTGTCTGATAATCCTGACTAGCTGTAACACCCACATATACTTGCCTCCTCCTCCCCCCTCCTGTGCTCTGGCCGTGCCACTGATCTTGAATCTGGCACTGACACTTTTACCCTAGAAAACACCCAGTGCGTGACCATATACACAAGTCCAGCAGGGCGCATCTGTGCTCTACTCCTCCGTGTGCTGCCGTTTCTTCTTCCCCTTCTGGACCGTCTTGTCCCCCCCCCACTTTCTAGTGTTATTTAATGCAATGCCACCCCTCCCCCCCCCTCCCCCTCAGTAGGCTAGACCTACCCCTCGGGGCGGTGCCACGTTGAGTGTAGACTCGGCAGCAGAAGTTTAGCGTTCCTTGCGCTCTTAGCGCCCTCCCTTAACCCCCCCTCACCTCAATCTATTTTGCTCAGACACTGCACCGACCCAGACTGTCTGACTGGGGGTGAGTGTCTGAAAAGTTTCAGCGCTCCATCCATCATCTCCTTGTGTTTGCTTTGTTCGCCCTAAGTTGGCAGGGTATGACCAGACGTGGGTCCCTTGCTCACTTTGCCACTGGATTTAAGCTAGCCTGGCTGATGAAGGGTGTTACCCAGAAACCGGTCTCAGGATGCTTGTTTCTGCTTCAGGGAAGACCTGGCTTGGCAGTTCAGGCTAGACTGTTCCCATGCGGCACAGGGTCAAGACTGATTTGCATATAGCTGGGTCTGAACTGAGGTGGCAAAGTGAGCTAAAGAATGATGATGGATTCAACCCAGATCTGTGACTGGGGGTGAGTGTCTGAAAAGTTTCAGCGCTCCATCCATCATCTCCTTGTGTTTGCTTAATTTGGCAACACAGCACCTTTACCATAACAAGGTCCCCCTCTGACCACCAGAGGGCTTGACATCTTAGCAGAGGAATACCCCGCTCAGGAAGTACCGGGGGTAACCCGATATCAGCACACTCTCCCTCTCCCCTCCTGTACCCTTCCTCCCAGACCCTACGCCTCTTCTCTTCCCCTAACCCCAGTGACCCTTACCTCCCCTCCCGACATAGGTTCTTTATATTCTTCCTCTCCCTCCAGTCCTGTTGACCCACACACCTCTTCTATCAGGACAACTTATCCTCTTTCTGGTCCACTGCCCCCCCTCCCCTCCCCTCCCACCCCCATCGGCCCTGCCAAATTAGCCCCGCCAGCCCCCCTTTTTTAGTATCAGGATCTCCCTCAGAACCTCAATACCACACCCTTCCCTGCAAAAACCCTCACCACACACCACCAAACCCCCCCCCCCGCCCCTCACTTGCTGCGACTCCATATCATGAGCCCCTCACAACCACTGCGTACTAAAACCTGGAACGTACATGACATCACACATTACATAAAACGGAAGAGAATACTGGCCTATCTGCAATCCAAACGTGCGGACGTGGCACTATTGCAGGAGACAGCCTTGATCATGGCAGCAGAGGAAATACGCAAGGTGATGGATGATGGAGGAAGGGCTGTACTGGTCCTGCTCAATTTAACAGCAGCCTTTGATACCGTGAACCATGCGGTACTAATACAAAGACTACAGGATGTAGGTATCAGTGGTATAGCTCTTGCCCTCCTCTCTTCCTTTCTATCGTCTAGGGAACAAGTGATTTTCTGGGATGGATATCGGTCTGAGGAGTTTACACTCCCTGGTGGAGTTCCACAAGGCTCAGCCCTGTCCCCCACACTTTTTAATATTTATGTAGCTCCCCTGGCTAGACTAATAAAAAGCTATGGCTTCACGCTGGTGTCATATGCTGATGACACACAGCTTATAGTGTCTGTAACTCAGTCAGTGGATGCCCTGGCAGCCGAATTTTGCAATTGCACTTCTGCCCTGATAACCTGGATGAATTCTAACTTTTTAAAGTTGAACACTGATAAAACTGAGGTTCTAGAGTTTGGTCAGAAAGGTTTGATTTGGAATCATCTCTGGTGGCCAACTGCAGCCAGTACCTGTCCCGTTCCGGTCAACAATGCCGGGAACCTCGGTTTTACGTTTGACAAAGACCTCACCTGGGCCTTTCATATTAATCAAGTTTCATCTGCTTGTTTTTTTATGTTAAAAGGCCTGAGGAAGATTCTCCCATCCATCCCCTTTTCTTTGAGGAAAACAATGATAGTAGCCACGATTCTGTCTAGAATTGACTATCGTAACGCTCTATATTTGGGAGCAGGTGCTGCTCAATTTGTCAAACTTCAGTCAACCCAGAACGCGGCAGCTAGAGTCTTGCTCAAATTACCTAAACATCACCCTACATCGAACAGTATAAAACAACTTCACTGGCTCCCAGTCCGACGACGTGTCGACTTTAAGACGCTATGCCTGGTGCATAAAGCCTTGTTTGGGGGTGGGGCTGAGGATGTGTAATCCATCTTTTCCCGTTACACAATACATAACAGTTTCACTCAGTCAATCATGCATGCTTAGTTTCTCCAGAGTTACACAGAAATAGATAGACGGGCGTTTCAATAAAAGGGTTTATTGAACAGTCTTGTTTCTCGTGTAAGAGATATGAGCATTGGAATAATATACACTATCGTTTTTGCATAGGACTAAGGGCAGTATGCTCCTATCGAGTACATTAAACTTAATTACTTGTGTGTGCCAGCTAACTCAGAGGTCACTAGAAACTTCTCAAATGAACAAGAAGGGATTAGTTTCTGACAACCGCATAAACATGACAACTTTGATTCCCTTCGAATCGGAACGCGTCACAGAATCGTGGAAACAATAGATAAACGTTTCACTCAGTCAATCGTGCATGCTTAGTTTCTCCAGAGTTACACAGAAATAGATAGACGGGCGTTTCAATAAAAGGGTTCATTCAACAGTCTTGTTTCTCGTGTAAGAGATATGAGCTGTTACAATCATTAGACAGTAAGCAAGATATAATACGCACAGCGTAAGCAGTAAGAAGAAACAATATTGCAATAGCATTGTCTTTTAGCTATGACATATATTCATATATACATACATAAATAACACAGGCTAAAAAGTGAATACTCGTCTGATGCTTCTAAAAATAGTCCTACCCCGGTGTACCTAACCTAAGTGTAGTGCGAGGTAAAAGTAGGTGCAGTTTTCTATAGTATGGTATATACTAAGTTTAGTATGCCAAGAGTCCCTCTAGGTTCTAGTCGGCTCCATACCTTTAGAATGAGCGAGGTGGGAATCTCTATCCAGGTCTCAAACTCTAACACCCCGCGAAGGGAGTCAGAACACTGGAAGCTGGATTCTCTGCGAGCAAGGATGACACCGTCTGGTTAGTGTGTCAGGCCGGGATATGGTCTCTTCCGAACTTGCCGTGGCGAACCGTGCAGTCAAGTCGTGCTGAGTAGTGCCGTGGTTTGCCATGGTAAGGGAAGGCATATTTATACCTGGAAGGTGCTTAGGAATGCTAGCATTGACGTAAAGTCGGGCAGAGGAAGACGTCATGGATGAACCCCTAAGGAATAGTAGTTCTTGCATAGTATATGAGTTCTTGGAGAAATCAATAATCCTAGCTAGGGAAAGTCCCATTTGGCTTAAGGGTCTGGTTTCTAAGAACTTGTTGTGACGTGGGATAGACGGATGTAGGTGACCATGCCTGTATTTGGTTAGCATGGCTAATGCCTAAATAAGGACTGGGATTCTATGCCTAAATAAGGGCAATGTGAATTGTGCCTATATAAGGACGTGATTCAGGGAAACCTATATACAGGTATATAAATCGAAACACAACACCCACTCCATTGACGAACGATCGCTATTACTAAATCCTAAACATGCTAAACACATAAAATTGAGTATCACATATTCCCTAAAAACATTTGTAAAAGCATACTAAAAAGTCAATGTTAAAAGTTCGCTACACATGAAATGCAGGTGCTGTACATATTAAAGCAATGTTGCATTCTAAGCACATATTTACAGTGAATGCTAAGAGAATGAACAGAAGTATATATACACATATGTAATGAAAATGGCCCGGGTTTACAGAAAGGAAAAAGGTTCAGAGCCATTTCATTTCATGATTACATAAATGTGGAAAAAGGTGACAATGTGTCCCTGGAAGTGTTTCAAAGAAGTCTGTTCTCTATGAATAGTTCTACTGTAAGCAGAGCTTTTAGCCATAAAAGAAAAAAAAGTCAATATTCACAAAAGTGCGATCTTAGGAAAGTTCTAATTTTAGTCTTTTTGTTTTGAAAAAATGAAGGCCGAATTCATAGATTACATGGTACACTGTGAGCCAAATCAAAAGTTATTTGAAGATGCTGGGGAAAACATGAAATCCTCTAATCCTGTAGACAAAAAGTTGTCTATTGTTGTCGGTGATAGGTCTATTACCTCGTTTAGAAGACTAACTGCACATAGATGTGATGCATCATCAGTAGCAGTGTTCGTTGATACCTGTGTACCTGTTGATTCATCTCGTAGATCAGCAGTAGCATGTTGCGTCTATGAGATCTCAATGAATGCCGTCATCAGGATCGGTAGCCTCCGGGGACAACACAGAGCATGGGCCGTTATCGGGTCCAGTAGAGTATCGATATCCGTTGGCATGACTGGTGGGAGTGTTAGACAGATGTCTAGCACGCATTCTTCACCGCAAAGCAGGCAGTGTAGAACAGATAAGATGCAATCTTGCCAGATTGGTCTGAACGACAGAAACCATGTGGTATTTAGTTCTCGTAGACGAGGTAAACCCAAAGGCTGTACTATGCGCTCACGACACTTCCTTTCCAGGAAGGCATTCTCCAAGGTGCTGGGAGTGACGCTGGTGGATTGGCTTGCCATAGCGTAGCAGAAGGAATAAAAACAGGATTCCTGCAACGAGTGCTAGAATTAGCGGCAGACCACCAAACACCGAGTGCATGAAGTTTGGAATGATTCCGAGGACTGCTTGAAAAGGTATTAACAGTCCCGAACATACAGTCTTAAATACATGCACATTACCGCTCGTATCAGACATGTTTAAGATACGTCCCAACATTTCTGTGAAATGTGTAGGGCAATTTGTCCTTAACAGAGCCTGTATCTCAGCCGAAGTCCTTGCGACTTGTAGATCAGAGGCTTCTTTGGCCGAGGTCAAAGGCACGATTTGTTGTAAAATAATGGCTTTTATTCTGCTTAAAGTATAAATTCGTATAGAAGAGATTTTCAGTGAAGGCCATAAAGGCGACTCCCTGACTGTGTCTATTTGGGGGAACAAGAGTTGCATACATCAAGTGACCCTGGAAGTAACCGTTACTAGATATGGGATACCTGGCAAAATGCCACAACAGCTCTGATCATTCAACATGAGGTAACTCCCATTTGAAAGTTGTCCAAACGTTGGATTAATCACAGCGGCTGGAGAACATTGCAGGTGACAGGATAAGTTTGCAGTGGAACCGCTACAGACCCCATGAAAGCTAATATCCCAACATATGAGTGAACTGCTCAGTGCATTTTCACAGTGTGTACCACTAATAAACACTTCACGCCCCCCACTCCAACATCTGTGTGTTTAAGGTAAATCCCAGGATGTCCTGATGTATTCTTTACCCAACCTTACATATTTGCCTACTGGCATGTGTTTAAGGTAATACTGAAAATGGAAAGTTGTAACAGGCAGAGTTATTTTGCCATGAATTATACATTCTGTAGCTGGTTTTTCTGCTATCGTAAATGGCAATTTCTCCAGTTTTTCAATGCTCAACACTGTATACTTTGCTCCCCTTTGTGCCAGCTCGATTGGTTTATTAGTGAGATTGTAATCAGAAAACAGAGAAGACATGTTGATGAAACGCCAAGGCACATAGCCTGCACGCAAGTTTTGTAGCGTCCTGCCTAACGACAGAATAAAACTTAATTGAGACTGGCCTTGACGCAGCAGGACCAAATCTTGTTCTACAATGTCTATAGCAGAGGATACAATGTTGCCCAATGAATATATCCTGGATGACAGAGTCGTTAACCCATTGTCGACCACAGCGAGAGATTTCTCTAAATTAATACAATCACTTTCTTGTATTCTTTCTGCAGCGTCTGCTTGGGTAACCTTCCATATTTCATTATAAGCAGCATAGATGCCGGCATATATGAAGCGGTTTTCTTGGACCTAGCAAGAATTCCCTAAGGTCTGCTTCTTCTTTAAGTAAAGATAAGTGTTGTTTCACATCCTCTAGTGTAGAGGTCTGTAGCCAATCAAGGCATAATTTTCCTACACTGTATTTTGTTACTACCCCTGGATGCTGTCTTTGAACTTAGCATGTGTCTGGCCTATTGATTGTTAAACCTTGTGTTTTGTTCAGGAATCTTTCTTGACAGATGTTTGTGTCTGTGGGCCAGAGCAACCATTTTTCCTATTCGGAATCTGATCTGTTGTATTGTAAGATAGTATGTACGTTGACCACCCCCTGTGTAGTGCTCTTACTTGCAGATGTAGGTATAGATGGTTTGTTCATGTCTTTGATCTTGGCTAACCCAAGGCAAGATGTTTGTTGGACAGTGTCATTCAAAAACATTATCTGCTGTGGGATGATGCAGGCTCTAAACAAAGCTTCTATCCCCTGCACTTGCCAATCTATTGTACCCCAGACAGATTTTGTGTCAATTGTCTTTTTCCAAAAGTCGAAACCCTGTCTAGACAGTTGGGCAATAAAGGCTGCAGAATAAGTCTGTTTCGTATTTGTTAACATATTTTTTGTTCCTGTTTTGTTTCCATTTTTAAAGTGAAACGTTTCTGGATTAGATGTGTTGTACCCTGAGAAATATGGAAACTTAATTTCAAACGTTTTTGAGCTACCCCTTGGTGGTGCAGGACACTGTTCCCATTGGTTATACATAAATACATTTCTAGGTGTTGCAGATTTTTCAAGAAATAATGACCATAGTGGTTGTAACAAAAAAGCTGTTCATAGTCTGTTGAACCCTCTAAGTATTCATGGTTAGAGAATGCAGTAGATTTTTCTAGATCAGACATCATGTTATTACAGTCTCAAAGTCCCAATAATCAGTACCAATCTTTATTTCGTCCATTTGGCCATAAAAGAAAAACAATACACATATACAATCACAATAAATCAAAACATTAAAACATTGGAAGTGCATATGTTAAAAATACAATAAAAACTGTGCATCTAAAATTTTAAGGGGGACCCAACACCTTTAAAATGCGGTTGCGCGTATGCCAAACATTAGTAAGAAAGTTTGATAATGCGAGGACAGTTGGACCAGAGAGATCAGATTTTAAAATCCTATACATTGGAGCATACTCCCTGCCGCCCATATTCCTAATCAAGGGAAGAAGCCAGTATTTCCGCGCTGCCCTGTAGGCTGGGCAGAAGAAGGCCACGTGTAAATCGGTTTCCTCCAAGGCATCACAAGCCGGGCACTGCGTCGTAGTGGGGGGCGATGACCAAGTACTTGTAAAGGACCGAAAGGGCAGTGAGCCGTATCTCCATTGGAGAAACAGCTTCCTAGCAAGTACCGGAAAGATAGGATCCAATACCCTCTCAAACCTATAAAGGTCCTTGCTTTGCAAAAACACAGAGGATAGAGACCCTTCTGCCTGGGTAACTCGGGTCCTAGCTAATTTGCGTTCATGGTATACGTTAGTCAGGGACCTTTTAGAGATGTTCAGTGCGGCATTCGCAGGGTCAGTCCATAAGTCGGGGAGCCCTAGTTCCATGCAGGTGGATTGGATGTTTTTGACCCAAGGGATACGGAGCGCTTTTGGGTGGTTCAATAATTCTGCCAGTTCCGCCCTGTATGCTGCAAGATCATTACTGCTCCACAACCTACGCCAGAAGGCTATTGGTCTCAGGCTTATTTCATCAGATAATGGTCGTAGACCGAGGTCAAGCCTCAAGGGGAGGAGCGGGGTACTGGGGGGAAGCGCGGTTATCTGTCTTATAAACTTGTTTTCTGTTAATGACAGGCTATGGCATGGTGTGTGTCCCCACAGTTCCGCCCCATACATGATCGCTCCCCTGGCCTGGGCCTTGTATATCTGAATTAGGGCCCCCAGCGGGCGGTATGAGGAGCCGGTCATCATCCGGGCGATACCCCCAGTAATTTGTGTAAGTTTGAGGTTCGCCCTAATCTGGTGGGATCCCCAAGTCATGGTTTCATTGAGAGTCACACCTAGATATTCAAAGGTGACAACCCTCTCGAGCCGTGCTACTCCCAATTGCGGATTCGGCCGCAATTTTTGGCTCGGATTTAAAACCATGAATTTAGTTTTGGCCGCATTGATTTCTAGCCCTCTGTCCGTACAGAAGGCTACAAATGAATAAAGGATCCTCTGTATCCCCATGGGGGTTTTAGATAGCAGCAGGGTGTCGTCCGCAAACATGATTGCGGGCACCCTGCTGCCATTAAGTTTGGGGGCGTCAGTATAATCGGTGGCATTTAGGTGGGCGATTACCCCGTTGACGAAGAGGCAAAACAGGGTCGGTGCCAACACACAACCCTGCCTTACCCCTCGGTCAACGGGGAATCTATCGGTCAATTCCCCCGACCTCCCACACCTCACTCGGGCATAATTATTATGATGAAGCCTCTGTAAGATTACTAGGATGTCCGGGGGGACGCCCATCTCTGCCAAGACGCTCCAGAGTTTTCCCCTGGGCACCAGATCGAAGGCGGCCCGTAAGTCCACAAAAATTGTGTACAGACTGCCGCCCTCGAATATTGCTGCCCTCCAATAGATGAGATTCAACCTAAAAGCCTGGTCCACTGTGGATACCCCCTTCCTAAATCCCGCCTGATAGGGACTAAGGGCACCCACCTCTTCCATCCAATCCTGGAGGCGATTCAGCAAAACCCTGCCAAACAGCTTCTGTGCTACGTCGATTAAGCTGATGGGTCTGTAGTTGGCCGGGAGGAGAGGCGAGCCCTTTTTAAGGATAGGGACCACCTCTGCCCCCAGCCAAGTACCAGGGATTTCCATGCCGCTTAGAACTCCACTGAAAAGGGCAGTAAGGTAGGGGGCCCATACAATGGGCTCCTGTTTGAACATATCCCCAGGTAAGCCATCCAGTCCTGGCGCCTTTCCAGAAGCAAGAGCTGAGATGGCAGCGGTGACCTCACCCAGCGTTATCAGCTCTCCTTCATAGCCTGGCCAACCAACCTCGGTGACAGTAGGAGATTCTCCCGGCTCAGAACTGTAAAGAGACTGAAAGTGAGCCTGCCACACCCCTGGGGCAATATTGGGCTCTATTGCCGATTGAAGATGCCCCGACCCCCCATTCACTATCCTCCAGAACAGACGTTGGTTTTGGGTCGCTAGGGCCTTGCTAAGTTCTTCCCACTGATTTTCCTCCCACTCGGCCTTAGCGTGGGCAACTAGTTTCTTGTAGGCCCGCCTGCTTTGTCTTAGGCTATCCCCCCCTAGTCCCTCCTTAATAAGTCTGAGGAGTTCTGCTTTTGCCCTTCTGCATGCCGGACTATACCATGTTGTTTTGCCTTGTCGCCCCTGTCTAGGTTTTCGTGAGCTACTAGAGAGATAAGGGGCCGCAGCCTTTATAAGGTCCTCATGAGCCTTGTACAATTTAGCCCGGGAATCATTATTGCTTGCCTCGTTGTCCAAACTCCCCACAGTTTCCAAGACGGGAGTTATCCCGTCATAGAGCGTGGGGAGTTTGTTCTTACTTGTAACCAAGTGCTCCCACCTGATTCTTCTCCTACTATTTTCCAGGAGAAGCGCAGGTTTGTTCCCTTCTACATTGGTCACAGGAGCTTGAGGGCCAGGGATGACCAGGTCGAGCTCGAGCGCATTATGGTCGCTATCTGACCGTTCCATAACCCTAAAATCCTGAATGGTCGGCCACTTCACTATTTGGGCCAGGACATAATCCAGGCGGGACTCTCTTCCCAGTCTGTTGTAGGTGGTTTTACTGGGTATATCTGATTTCATTCGCCCGTTACAGGCTCTGATTCCGAACTTTAGGGTTAGAGCTGTGATTTGTAGTGCAAGTGGGGTCCAAGCCTTCGGGGGGGGAGCTTCCACTGGGGGGACTGCCCATCTGGCCTCTTCTTCCGATGAGAACCCCTCCAAAAGACCAGGAAGTGGCTCAAAATGAGAATTAAAATCCCCTCCCACCACATAGAATGAATCACTCGGTAGTTCAGATATAAAGTTTGTGAGTTCATCTATGGTCGGTGATTCCTTTGCAATTCCCACTGGCCTAGAATAGATGTTAATTAACACAAGTTTGGCTTGGTTAGGCCAGGATAATGAAACCACAAGAATGTCTTCTGAGTTAGCCGGCAGCCGTGTTGCCGTGCAGCCTAGATGAGATGCAACCCAGATCGTGAGCCCCCCCTGACGGACGGCCCTTGCCTTCCCACCTAGCTGGGATGGAAAAGGACATGTAGCCTTGATGACCATAATTCTCTCTAGCCCAGGTTTCCTGGAACATACATACATCTCCAGTCTCGATGTAATTTACCCAGTCCGGGTCACCCAGTTTGTTGGCCAGTCCAGCAACATTCCAGCAGATTAGCCTTAGGTGTTCGGAGGTGTCAGTTGCCGTGCCAGAAGGGTTGGAGGAGATGGTTACAGGTGCCGCTTCGATCAATAGTTCTGGGACATTACCGATGGTGGGGGCAGATGGCTCAGGGAGACTGCAGGGGCCATTATCCAGGAGTTCTGGACCATTTAATAGTTCAGGAACATTGCCAGCACTACGGGCGAGTGGATCAGAGAGTCTGCAAGAGCCATTGTCCGGGGTCACCGTGACATTCAATAGACCAGGAATTTTACCAGCGATCGGGGGAGATGGATCAGGAAATCCGTCGGTGCCATTATCCAGAGTCACTGGGCTGTGAGCAGAGAGTCAGTCAACCCCATCCAAGCTGTTCAAGCAGTTAAAACGATTGAAATGGAAATAGGGTGTATCAGGCACTTGGAAGTTAGGGTGCTGTGCATAAGCTTTGTGTCCGCGTCTACGTTCCACCCTTATCCATTCGTCATGCGGAGGAGCATAGTGCATGCGAATAGGAGGGAAGAAAAAGGATACTGGGCGGGTCTGGATGGTAGAATCCAATGAACGATTTACTCCTTCACAAATATGCAAAACGGTGCCCGGATCTTTAAAAGTTACCAGAATGCAGTCCCCTATTATTTTTTTTCTGGTCTTCCCTAGCCAAGGGACCCTTCTAACCATAATAATCTCGTTGTTAAAATGAGATGGTAAGGGTCGGTTCCAATTTAGCCACTTGATCACCTTTTTCTTTAGGGATTGGTAATCTTCATTTTCGCCAGTTCTTAGTTGAGGAGCACCTGCTAACACCACCGTTAGATTATTAGCTTCTGGCGGCAGATCTGGTCTCCGTGGTCTTGGGACTAGTCGCCCCGGGGGAAGAAGGAGGGTGCTTCCAGCTTCGGGGAGGCCATCATTGGTCCCTGTCTGAGAGCTTTGGAGGGCAGAGTCTGTTGGTTGTAAAGACCTATAAATTGGATTATTACGCGGTGGCTGGACTGGAATAGCCATTAGTTGCTGCAGGGGGGGAGCAGTAGGAACACCCCGGGAGGGGACTATGTTGGTACCCTGTAAAGCTCCTGTTTTAGGGGCGTTTCCTACAGGGAGATGAGGTCCCACATTCTTGGATTGCTTACTAACTAAGGTATTTAGGAATGTCTCTAGTATAGTCAGCCTTATCTCAACCTTTTTCAGGCTGTCACTAATAGGCTGCAAGAGGGAACGAAATAAGAATTCTATACTCCCTATAGATGTGAGGGGGGGTTTGTATTAGATGTGTTGGCCACTGGATCGCTGTTAATAGCAGCTGTGTTGGGGCTTGTATCTTTGGGGAGGACAGCGGTAGGCGCAGTCTCATTGTCCTTCCCAGATTGGAGTGCATTTTTATGTTTTTTGCCAAAATCTAGGTGAGATAGTTTGGTTTTCCCCCGCCCCCCCATGGACTTCCTACTGCGTTTGCTAGGTGGAGGCATGTGCATCTCCACCACAACACTTTGCTTTGGCTTGCTCTTCTTATTTATATTCGAGGGGGGAGATTGGGTAACCAGGTTAACTGGAGTGTCAGATGACAAGAGTGGAGTTGTGTCTGCGACTTTTTCAGGCAACATGCCAGGGGTGCTTGGGATTTCCCGAAGTAAGAGGGGGAAGTCCTCAAGGGTCGTCGGATTCAAGCTATTGGGGGGAGTACCCTCCTCTTGAGAGATAGGATACGGGATAATTTCAGTCAGGGGTCTACTCTTCATTGATTCAATGGATCGCCGACGGTCCGCCCTACGTCTCTCTAGGGAGTTTTCTTTGCCCCCATCTCCTTTGGCGGGTTTGAAGTAATTGTCCAGCGTCCCAGTATTGCTACCCCCCTCCCTTGCTGGAGTTTCACGTGCTGCCGGTGAGGGCATCACCTTATGCTCAAGCAGAGTTCAACCAGAGTTTGGGTGGAAAGGATAAGGGGTATGGCCCAGCCCGGCCTCCTTTGGCCCCTGACGGCCACAGACGGTCCCGCCCTTGTCCCGGGCTTCTCCCGGCGAGCTCCCGCGCGCTCCCGCGCAGCGGTACTCACGCGTTAGTTTATAGCTGTGGTGGAGGTGGGCAGGTCGTTGGGGGCGGGGCGGGGAGGGAGAGCAGCCCAGGTGGAGCGGGCGCGGGTTGCTGGGGCTCCTGGGAAATGGAGTCCCAGCCCTCTTGCTCGCAGCCCTCGGCCCCTGGTGTACCCCCACAGCAGCTTCAGCCCAGGAAAGCGCCCCTCTGCGAAGCGGGACCCGCGCAGCGGGTTCCGCGAGGCGTGGACAAAGTTTCACAGAGTGTCCTCAGGAATCCAAAACGGCAGAGGCAAGTTTGTTGGAAGGTCCCACGAACTGCAGGGCAAGCCGGTATTTAATTCACCTGGTCGTTGGGGGCGGGGCGGGGAGGGAGAGCAGCCCAGGTGGAGCGGGCGCGGGTTGCTGGGGCTCCTGGGAAATGGAGTCCCAGCCCTCTTGCTCGCAGCCCTCGGCCCCTGGTGTACCCCCACAGCAGCTTCAGCCCAGGAAAGCGCCCCTCTGTGAAGCGGGACCCGCGCAGCGGGTTCCGCGAGGCGTGGACAAAGTTTCACAGAGTGTCCTCAGGAATCCAAAACGGCAGAGGCAAGTTTGTTGGAAGGTCCCACGAACTGCAGGGCAAGCCGGTATTTAATTCACCTGGTCGTTGGGGGCGGGGCGGGGAGGGAGAGCAGCCCAGGTGGAGCGGGCGCGGGTTGCTGGGGCTCCTGGGAAATGGAGTCCCAGCCCTCTTGCTCGCAGCCCTCGGCCCCTGGTGTACCCCCACAGCAGCTTCAGCCCAGGAAAGCGCCCCTCTGCGAAGCGGGACCCGCGCAGCGGGTTCCGCGAGGCGTGGACAAAGTTTCACAGTGTCCTCAGGAATCCAAAACGGCAGAGGCAAGTTTGTTGGAAGGTCCCACGAACTGCAGGGCAAGCCGGTATTTAATTCACCTGGTCGTTGGGGGCGGGGCGGGGAGGGAGAGCAGCCCAGGTGGAGCGGGCGCGGGTTGCTGGGGCTCCTGGGAAATGGAGTCCCAGCCCTCTTGCTCGCAGCCCTCGGCCCCTGGTGTACCCCCACAGCAGCTTCAGCCCAGGAAAGCGCCCCTCTGCGAAGCGGGACCCGCGCAGCGGGTTCCGCGAGGCGTGGACAAAGTTTCACAGAGTGTCCTCAGGAATCAAAAACGGCAGAGGCAAGTTTGTTGGAAGGTCCCACGAACTGCAGGGCAAGCCGGTATTTAATTCACCTGGTCGTTGGGGGCGGGGCGGGGAGGGAGAGCAGCCCAGGTGGAGCGGGCGCGGGTTGCTGGGGCTCCTGGGAAATGGAGTCCCAGCCCTCTTGCTCGCAGCCCTCGGCCCCTGGTGTACCCCCACAGCAGCTTCAGCCCAGGAAAGCGCCCCTCTGCGAAGCGGGACCCGCGCAGCGGGTTCCGCGAGGCGTGGACAAAGTTTCACAGAGTGTCCTCAGGAATCCAAAACGGCAGAGGCAAGTTTGTTGGAAGGTCCCACGAACTGCAGGGCAAGCCGGTATTTAATTCACCTGGTCGTTGGGGGCGGGGCGGGGAGGGAGAGCAGCCCAGGTGGAGCGGGCGCGGGTTGCTGGGGCTCCTGGGAAATGGAGTCCCAGCCCTCTTGCTCGCAGCCCTCGGCCCCTGGTGTACCCCCACAGCAGCTTCAGCCCAGGAAAGCGCCCCTCTGCGAAGCGGGACCCGCGCAGCGGTTTCCGCGAGGCGTGGACAAAGTTTCACAGAGTGTCCTCAGGAATCCAAAACGGCAGAGGCAAGTTTGTTGAATAGGTATTGGAGGTAATAAAGTCACTTAATGAAATCTTAAATAATTGTGGAATCTTCAAAAGTTCAGACGGACCAAATATATCATAATCCGTTTTGTGCCAAACTATACCATCTTGTAAAGGAATGGCTGTGATGTTCACTCCTGACAAGTCTCTTGCTTCACGATGGGATGATTTGTGTGGTTACAAAAGTAAGTTCACATATTTACTTCTTGTGTCCAAATGAAGATATTTTCCATCTATAAACATGCTCAAAGTTATTACTAAAGCTAGCCAAAGGAGAAAGAAAAATATTCCAGAAATAATCCATAGTTCAATCCATGGTGAAACCAGATAAGTCTTTTTCACGTGTTGAAAAAAGTCTTGTGCTTGTTCTTTGAAAGTTCTTTTGTCTGGCGTAATTTCAGGCTCGCTGGGATTCTCAGAAAACGTATCAAAGTTAATGAAATAGCCAGAAGCAGTTCTGTCAATGGTTGAAATTGCATCAGGATTCGTTGAAATCGCTGGAACCAGTGGATCACTTGCTACGTTGGGGTAGACCGGTGTATCAGGACGAACTGTTATTTGGGTTTCAAGAGTGATGAGTTCCATAGCATTGTTGCTTAGTCCTTCATTTCTTACTGTTGGATTCTCAATGGTGATGAGTCTTTCAGTTTGAACCTCTTGGATAGTAGCTAGAGGAGTGCGTCTGCTACTTGGTCGGAGTCCACATCGCCTACTGTTTAGTATCGGCCACATAGTGTGGTTTGATGAGGTCGATGGACACAACTCTTTTCTCCTTTTTTCCAGCAAGGGGTGGCAAAAGTACTGTTCTTGATCTGTGGATTGCTAGGACAGGTACTGGTTGTCTGTAAGAAGGCCCAAATTCCTTCCTGTCCGCGATCTTTTCTCTGACTAGATCCCCAAGCTTTGGGATCCAGGCAGGCCTTGCTGGGACGGCTGGATTATCCCCAGTGGTGGTTGGCTTCAAGAAAACGTTGCTTTGTTTCGATCTTAGTTCATTTAAGTCCTGTAAAACAGCCAAACGATCTTTGATATCAAATTGTTTATTTTCCACCACTCTGCCTTTACATTCGAGATCAGGAACCAACATTTTTGTCCCAAATAGGACCTCATATGAAGTGACCGCCCCAGAGAACTTCTTGGCAAATTGTTTAATGAGCGTTGGACCCCATAAAGATGTTTAACCCACCCATCACCCAAACCTAATACCCTAGCTGTTATAGACCGCTTAATGTCCCGGTTTTTCCTTTCCACAACCGAATTTCCCTCAGGATGGAATGGAGAGGAGTGCCGCAATGCAATGCCCAAACTAGCCATGGCTTCTTTGTAAGCCCGAGAGCTAAACGCAGGGCCCTGGTCAGAATGTAGTGTGCCAATTGCGTATGTGCCGATAAAGACTCGCAAATCTTTTATAACAGTTCGAGCGTCAGCCGAGCACTGAGGCCACATCCATAGGAACCTTGAGCACGAATCCACTGCGACCATGATATATTTATAGTTACCATCCCTTTGCTAGGGACCGCAGTGAACCAGATAAACACACGCTAATGGTTTATCTGAAATTAACAGGGGCGTCTGCGCAGGACGTTTCACTGTAGAAACTTTCATCTTTTGGCATATTTCACATTCCAAAACATAGTTCTTGGTCTGTTTCCTAATGCCAGGCCACCAATATCTCTGTTTTAATAACGATACTGTGGCGGAAACACCTGCATTGGCGGAGGCTATCCCTTTATGTGCTGCTAGGATTAGTCCTAATCTACGTTCCATGTTTGGAATTACCCTATCCCCCACTCCAGGGATTCGAGCAAACGGAATGTTGTTAGCATCAATTATATAAGAGTATTTAGGTGGAAATTTTTTAGGTAACGCTGCACCACTGCCTTTGCTTGAAGCATTGATAGCCAACAATATCTCACTGTCTATTTTCGTTTTTGAACGAGTGATTGCAGCTACGGAAGCCATTTGCACAGCCCCCTTTGCGGCTTAGTCAGCCAATGAATTCCCTGCAACATGAACGCCATCACGTTGATGACTCAGCGTGTGTATCACGTGAGTGTTTTGAAGTCCGTTTCGCACACTTCTTCCCAAAGCGTTTTATGCTTGATTGGGCCACCTTTTGCATCTTTGAAACCATTTTGAAGCCAATTCTGTAAATATTAATTGTATGATTGTACACAGTAAAAAGAATGACACACTATAAGTGTGGGGAATTCGCAATGCGTATTTTCAAGTGCCAATTTAAATGCTTGAAGTTCAGCTCGCTGAGCTGTACAATCTCCTAGAGATTGTGTTTTAGTGACCATCGGTCAGAATTTACCATTGCGCATATGACCTTTAACGACCGCGCAGGCTGCACTGTAAGCTTGCTTACTTTCCTTAGCGGGTTGTGCTGATCCATCAGTATAAATTATGAATTCATACTGGTCAAGAGGGAGAATCTCAGTAGGCAGAGGACATTCGTGTTCGTATTGCAGGAATGCTTGTGCTTTTAAATATGGATCAAAAACATATTCAACATCTGTTGCCGCAAGAAAATTAACCCATTGTATCCATTTTGGATGTAAAGCTTTTGCATTCGGAATGCTCGATTTTGTTACTGCCTCTAAGGCTGGTACCGGAGTCACGACAATAATGCGTTTCCCCTGAGCTAGAGCTCTTTCTTTTGCTACAGCAGTTTGAACTGCTGTCAGAATTTTCTCTGTCGAAGTGAATCGCATTTCCGCTTGTGTGTACAAATGTGATTTGTATGCAATTGGTACTTTTTCACCTTCATTAAAAGTTAAGTAGGTGAATCTGCATTGACCCGAAATTATTCGGATCACTAAATTGCATGTATTTACGTATGTTTGTATGTGATTTGTTGCTAACAAGTCCGCTTGTAGTGAACGCAGGATTTCTGTGTGTTCCTGTGTCCAATGTTTGATTTTGAAATCAGGTTTGATTAGTTCGTAGAGAGGTTTAACCCTTTCTGCGTAATTTAGAATGTAAGTTCTTCCAAAAGTCAGGAAACCTAGAATCGACTGTAAATTTTTCAGCGTTTTTGGAGGTTGGAGCAGCGCACACTTTTCTAAAAAATTCGTTGCCAGGCTTTTGCCTTCTCTTGAAAGTTCACATCCTAGTAAAAGGACATTGAGATGGGCAATTCTAGATTTTTTAAAGTTGAATTTATAGGCCTCAGAGGCGAAACCCAGTATAATGGTGTTCACCCTGTCCAAGTGCCTATTCAGGTCATTGTCTGTCAGATAGATATCATCGACATATGACAATGCCTCGTCATCGTGTATTTACTCTTGTTGAGAATAACCCCGGGTTGTTCTTGAACCCTTGTGAGAGTCGACAGAAGTGATGCTGGGTCCCCATTATTGAGAAAGCTGTCAATTACCTACTTTCAGGTGCTATGTTAAAAGAAACTATTTGAAATATTCAGTGTGGTGTTATATTTTTTACGCACAATGTTATTCATTAATGCTATACTGTGTGCATTTTGCACAGCAAATGTCTTAGAACAAGTGTTCAGGTGTCTGTAATCCAAAACTAGACAATATGTGTTGTCTGGTTTGGAAACAGGAAACAAAGGATTGTTAATTGATGAGTTGCATGTTTCAATCACCCCTTGGGATTCAAGTTGGTCTAAGATCTCCCTGACCTGTTTATTAGGTTCTTGCTTAATTGGGTACTGCCTTTGTGCAGTAAATTGACATTTGTAATTGGATTTTATGGTGAGGTGAGTCCTCATCCCATCTTACATGATTTTTGTATTATGCTGGGGCCTGGGCTACTGCCCATTGCCTGGCATAAGTATATTTTAAATGTATAGGAACATGGTTGGAGAAGGCTAGCATAATGATTTCTTCGCCATCTGGGCATTCCCTGAAAAATCCTGGTGGCCAGTCTTTTTCTGCTAGAAGTATATCATAACCCCTTGAAAGCTTTTCCCAAAAGAGTGCTTTCACTTTTCTTGGTATGTCTCCCTCCATTCGGAGCGTTATTTCATATAACCTTTGTGGAGAACTAACCCTGGTGTCTACAGTTTCAACTGTTATGTACTCATTCAAGTCCACTGTCTCCAGAAGTTCCTTCAGGTTCTGGCGAGCTATTGTTACTTCTGCTGCACTGTCCAGCATTGTCTGAGCCCATTCTCTGTTCTTGAGTTGTGTCCTCAGGATTTTCGGCATGTCTGATCTTCAGCCCTGCTACCTTTTTCTTGTTGAATTGAGGTTTTGGTTTGTTTTTCTGAACGTGTTGATCATCTCTGGACTTCACGCGTTCTTCTTTGTGGTCTGACCGTCCTCTTCTTTCGGATGTCTGTGAAGATGTCTGATAGGTAAGAGAGGAACGTGTATCAGTATCTTGATACCTGTCAGGTATTTTCAAATTATTTCTATTCCCTAGGTTATACCTTCTTTCAGAGTGATTCTTTGGAGGAGACCTACCTCGGCATTGAGAACGTTTCTCTTTTGTATGTTGTTTTTTGTTTTCCCATTTCTTTTTAGAAGATGTAGGATTTTGTTTATTTGAGTCCTTTTTAGGACCCTCAGACAGTTGTGGTTTAACTGGTTTTCCACCTAAACTGTCTCTGCCAAATTCTTCATGGGATTTTTCTATTATTCTGGGTAGTTCATGTTGATGTTCTGTTACATCAAATTCCCTTAATTAATTAATCGCCACTGATGCTGCCTCCACTTTAATATTAGATAATATTATTGTTGAGACCTGGTCGAAGTTTTTCAGTGATTTCATACCTAAGTTTAGAGCAGGCTCTACCCCGTATTCATTTTGAATTTGTTTCAGGACATCAGGTATTACCGCAATAGATGGAACACCATGTGTTTTAGTATAGATGGCAGCAAAGACTGTGCCCCAAGTGGTGCAGTATTCCAGATGTGGTGTGATCCCCGTTGGTAAACAGATTGTTAGGATTCTGTGTTTCTCATAAGGGCTAGTATTAGGAAATACTGCTTCGATTTGAGTAATTTTTTTAGCTATCCAGAACGGAATTTGTTCACGTTTGTGGGCATTTTACCCATGACTGCATGTAACGTCTGTGGAGTAATTTTTAGTGTATTCCCCTGATAGGGGGGGGTTTGATTTGGAATGGTTATTGTTGGTTGGACTGTTAAAGTCCGCATGACATATTGTACTAACTGTCTGTAGATTTTTATCAACTCTTTGAGTTGAGTGAGTAATTCATCGTCTGACATTGCTTCAGTGTCAGGATGAGGTGTGCAGCCGGCTAAAATCGGCCATGTTGCTCCTGGTCCACCTAGTGGACCGAGCCTGGTAATGTGATTGTAATGTTTTAGGGCACCTTTAAACCAGAGCTGATGCTCCTGGTATGTGAGTTGAATTTCAACTTCCTCGAAGGGAATGTATTCCTCAGGTGGTTCATCTTTTCTGAAGAAGTGAAACATTTTTGTTTCTGGATTTGATTCTGGGAATACTATCCATGAATAGAACGCCTCTGTCTGAAAAGATTCATGTGCCTCTATCACAAAAACCGCTCTACCACCTCTTGGTGTTAGGCCATGTTTTATAAGTTTTAGAGTGATGGCTCTCCTTAAATTTGGATGGATGTTTATAACACCCTATTCGGTTTCATTTAAACCTGTAGTATTTAGAGCTGCTACGATGTGGTCAGCCGGAGCCTCCGTATCAGACATTTTTGTTTAATGAAAAATGTAGAACAAGTTTCAAGGAAACAAAGATAAGGTGCACAATATTTTGGAACACTGTATCCTTCAATGTTGAACAAACCAAACAGCTAATACATAGGATGTTCGTCCTACTCAGCTATGGCAGATATTATCCCTACCCACTCCAGACGTCTTATGGAGTTTTATGAGTAGGGGTCTCTGAGAAAAGCATGACTGAGTTACTTCAGTATCTAGCGGTAAATTAGTGCCTTGCCAACCGTTGGGCGCCATGTAGTGTAGTTCCTATTTCCCTTATAGGCTCTGCGCATTGGAATAATATACACTATCGTTTTTGCATAGGACTAAGGTCAGTATGCGCCTATCGAGTACATTAAACTTAATTACTTGTGTGTGCCAGCTAACTCAGAGGTCACTAGAAACTTCTCAAATGAACAAGAAGGGATTAGTTTCTGACAACCGCATAAACATAACAACTTTGATTCCCTTAGAATCGGAACGCGTCACAGAATCGTGGAAACAATAGATATGTCGCGTACCCGCGGGTTTCCTCTCCTCGGAATGACGCTGATGCTATATGGGTTCCACCTCCCATCTGCCCCTCGTCCGGAGGACGTGTTACACACGCGGACGGAGGAGGCAGGTGAGTGAGGGAAGTGAGACAGGAACGGTGGGGACGGAAACCTAAAAGGAAACAAACACACAATGAGTGATAGTCGACTGACTCGAACTCCCCCTACCGTGTTTCCCCCTAAGTGTGAGTCGCTTACCTGCTGTCTCCTCCCACCTACTGAGGTGCGGGGCAGTGAAGTGACTGGGCGTTTGCTTAGGCTAAGTATCTCCAATACTGGAGTCCGGTAAGTTCCGCTTAGCGGGGACAAACCCCAGGGGGGATGAGTGCTCGGTGAGTGAGGTGAGCTGGACCAAGAGGCCTCTGGTAGTTCCCAAGAGCCTTTCTTCCAGCTCACTGAACGACGCCCAATTGGCGCGGTGAGATGTGAAGGTAGGTGAAGGCGCTACTACTGCCAAGCTCCGAATCCTTGAGCCGAGGAGCGCAACACCTACCGACCGTAAATGCCCGGAAATCCTTGGGCAGGTCTGCGAACAAGAATTACCTCTTTGGCTGCTTCGCCGGAAATCCTTGGGCGTGGTGGTCTCTTGGCGCTACGCCTCTTCTCTCGGAGGAGCCGAGAGGCGTGGAGAGCCAAGGCGGAAGTACCCGTTCCGGTACTCCACTGGTGACGAAGGGCACCGTAGGGAGGTGCCTCCACTCCGGTCTCTCAGGGGAGACGGGAGCCAGGAACAGGAAATCTTTCCCCGGCCGGTTCCGAGGGACGTTGGCGGTCGCCGGGAAAGGCGGAGATTCAACAGGGGTCGAGAGGTCGTATCTCTGTAGACGGGTGACAGTACGGGTTCGCCGTGAACTCTTCCTGTCGTAGCTCTTCAGGATACGTCCGGGAATAATCGGCCAGGACGTGAAGGAGAGGACGTGTATTTATACTCTCGGGGCACACCCACAACGTGACTCGTGGACTGCCGGGGTGCCTGGGACTTGTAGTTCTTCCAGGTTTCTGGCGGGATCGCCACTCGTGCAGATATCCAGCCGGATCGTGACAAGATAACAGTTTTGCTCAGTCAAACGTGCATGCTTAGTTTCTCCAGAGCTACACAGAAATAGATAGACGGGCGTTTCAATAAAAGGGTTCATTGAACAGTCTTGTTTCTCATGTAAGAGATATGAGCTGTTACAATCATGAGACAGTAAGCAAGATATAATACGCAAGCAGTAATGAGAAACAATACTGCAATAGCATTGTCTTTTAGCTATGACATATATTCATATATACATACATAAATAACACAGGCTAAAAAGTGAATACTCGTCTGATGCTTCTAAAATAGTCCTACCCCGGTGTACCTGACCTAAGTGTAGTGCGAGGTAAAAGTAGGTGCTGTTTTCTATAGTATGGTATATACTAAGTTTAGTATGCCAAGAGTCCCTCTAGGTTCTAGTCGGCTCCATACCTTTAGAATGAGCGAGGTGGAATCTCTATCTGGGTCTCAAACTCTAACACCCCGCGAAGGGAGTCAAAACACTGGAAGCTGGATTCTCTGCGAGCAGGGGTGACAGCGTCTGGTCAATGCGTCAGGCCGGGATATGGTCTCTTCCAAACTTGCCATGGCGAACCGTGCAGTCAAGTCGTGCTGAGTCGTGCCGTGGTTTGCCATGGTAAGGGAAGGCATATTTATACCTGGAAGGTGCTTAGGATTGCTAGCATTGACGTAAAGTCGGGCAAAGGAAGACGTCATGGATGAACCCCTAAGGAATAGTAGTTCATGCATAATATATGAGTTCTTGGAGAAATCAATAATCCTAGCTAGGGAAAGTCCCGTTCGGCTTAAGGGTCTGGTTTCTAAGAACTCGTTGTGACGTGGGATGGATGGATGTAGGTGACCAAGCCTGTATTTGGTTAGCATGGCTAATGCCTAAATAAGGACTGGGATTCTATGCCTAAATAAGGGCAATGTGAATTGCGCCTATATAAGGACGAGATTCAGGGAAACCTATATACGGGTATCTAAATCGAAACACAACAATCTCTCCAATAACCGCGGTTCTGTTGAATCTGGTAGGGCCCTATGGACCGCCGCAAAGGCCACCTTACGCGGCAGACTCATGCAAGACGCTACACAAGCTATCAAGCAGAATATAGAGGCGCTGGAAGCTGACGTTAGGGCGTATACTCGCTAATATTCCACACATCCTTCCCCACAACACCGCAAATCACTTGAGCAGGCCAAGATGGCTCTAAATAGTTTCTTCACAACCAAAGCGGAGTACGCCTTGCAGAGGATGAAGGGTAAACATTATGAGCAGGGATAGAAGGCAGGGAGGCTGCTCGCAGCACAACTCTGCCAGTGTGAAGCGGCATACCGGCTATAAAGTCGGCGTCGGGCGAGACCCTCACCCGCCCCTGGACATTATAAATGAATTTGCTTCATTTTACTAGGCCCTATACACCCCAGGGCAGCCAGCTGAGGCAAACAAACTGGACACCTTCCTACAGGAGGCGAAACTCCCCCACCTCTCAGATAAGTTGAGAGAGTTACTGGACGGGGAGTTCAGCAAAGAAGAGATCGCTTTGGCAATAGCGGAACTACCCTATCATAAGGCCCCTGGAGAGGATTGCTTCCTGGCGGAATTCTGTCGCTGGGCGGGAGAGGAGGTGGTTAACACACTACAAGCAGCATTCTCTGAAGCAGAACAGACTGCCTCCCTGGGCCTCCTCCCCAACAGTGCGGTAATAGCTGTCCTGCCTAAACCCTGGAAAGACCCCCCTGTTGTGTGGCAGTTACCGGCCCATTTCGCTGTTAAACTGCGGCATTAAAATCTTGGCCAGCATCCTGGCATCTCACGTCGTAAAGTTCTCCCCTCTCTGTTGCTCGCCTTGCAAGTGGGCTTCGTGCCGGGCCGATCCTCTAGGAACCCTTTCCTCATGGTAACGCTCCCACGCTTCAACTATACACTGGGATGCCCCCTGTGCAGATACCCCTCACCACCCTGCGACAGATAGACTCCAGGATTAGATCATTTGTATGGGGCTCCTCGAAACCCCACATAGCTGCATCCAAGCTGCAAGCCCGCCGCACTAATGGTGGACTGATTCTCCTCTCGGTAGAACTCTATGCCCTGGCTATGCACCTCTCCCAGCTTGCATACTTACTGCCAGAGACTCCGGACACGCCACAATGGGTGCAATTGGAGCGCCACTTGCTTTCAGCCGAGACGGGGCTATCCACCCTATACGTGACAGGGCCCCAGAGACGACACACCAACCACCCGATATTATCCGCTATGTGCAAGGCCTGGTATCGAGCGCACGACTACTGGGTTTGCACCCCTGGCTACACGAGAAAGCTCCCCTATGGGGAAAACGCCGCCATACGCATAGGCGAAAGAGACCTGTTGTGGCCCGCACGACAGGCGGCAGGCATCCACACACTCGATCAGGTTATCCGCAATGGCCCCTGAAGACACTGGCGCAACTGGGAGAGGAGTTTGGTCTCCCCGCGGCGCAGTACTGTAAACATACCCAACTGCAGCACTCTCTGAGGCAATGCCTGGGGCCCCACCCATGGTCTCTACCCACGTCGTCGGTGGTAACATATCTCTCCACGTGGTGGAAGCACAAAGGCGTAATGTCTGGCCTGTACGGAGTACTCTCGTCCCATCTCTTCTCGAAACCTCTGTTGTAGATGCTATGTACCAGGTGGCAATCACGGCTATCGTCTCATATGAGGAAAACGAATGGGCGGACATTTTTGATGCCCTAGACAAGGGCACCAGGCAGGCGCAGATGAAATGTTGCCTTTTCAAAGTCCTACAGGACTGGTACTGGACTCCCACGAAACTCCACAGAGCGGGTCTTCTAGCGCACGCCAACTGTTGGAGATGCACGGACACCCGCAGCAACACGATACATGTCATATGTGAATGACCCTCAGTACAGTCCTTCTGGGAGTACATGGGTCGGACCTTGAGCACCTCCATGCCTCTCCACTTGCCGCTCACCTCCCCCCCCCCCCCTTCCCCCAGAGATCCTCCTGCATGATCTGCAGCATTCGCCAGAATTATCGAGACCTCAGTGCCACCTTTTCCATACGGCAATGGCCACGGCCAAACTCTGCATATTGCGCCAATGGAGGGCTCTGGCCCCACCGACGCAGGAGTCGTGGCTGGTAGCCATAATCCAAACTGCCTCCTACGAACAGGTCATCTACAATCTGCAGGACCAATATGACCTATTCCTACAGACTTGGACTCCCTTCTTGCACACAGAAGTAACCGATGAAAAGCCTCAACACCACGTTGGGAGGCCAGAGTCTCCTTCTGCTCTAGACTTTGGGCCTGCACCATAGCCGCCTCCTTTCGTCATCATCCGCAATGTAGCACCTCAGTTAATTAAGTATTTATTTTGCTGCAGCTTCTTTACCCCTTACGGCCCCACACAAAACCACAACACCATAACATCTTTGCACAGCTGTGGACTCATGGTCACCACTTCCACAACCTCTTCAATACGCAATCCTCACTCTTGTCAATTATTGACTCTGCAACTCCTTTACACGCACCAATCTCACCCCTCCACAATAACCGGTGACACCGGGAGACATGAAAATTTCAGACACTGCTCCTACTCCTCCACCCATTTAGCATCCCCTCCTCCCTCTTCTCTCCTCCTCCCTCCTTCCTATCCCCACCTCCATCCTCTCCCCCTCCTCCCCCTGGCACACTGACAGGACCTCGCGAGCTTCTGCCCCCCCCCCCACTCACAGTTCCTCTATTTTGGATGCCAACCAGATGTCTCTAACCCACCTCCAAACACTGAAGGAGAAGGAGACTGCTGAGGGTAGAGAGATTACTGTGGCAATACGGTGGATGTGCTCATCCAGGGATAATAGGAGAACAGTGGCAGAGACGGGTCACGCTCCCCTCCCCCCCACTCCTGACGACCCTTTTTCCTGTGGGCGAAACCCGACTTAGCCTCAGTTCCACGGCGTCTAGCCTTTTCTGCGACAGCCAAACCGCAGATCTGCTCACAGCAGCCCCTGTAATACTAGCAAGACACCATACTCAGGCAAGCCCCCCCCCCTACCATCCTCGTCCCTTCTGGGATGTCGTTCCCTCTCTTCTTGGATCCCGATAGGATGCTAACAGCCTGGATAGGACTTACGCGAACAACCCGCCTGATTTGCTATCATGACCCCAAATGCACCAAGAAGCACCCAACGACTCCGCCACACGACCCTACGCCTGCAGAGATGAGCCTGGCAGATGAAGGATTCACACAGCGCAGCGTAGAAGGTACAAAAGCACCATAGGCATACCCCCCGGGCGTACTAATGCCCCTCCCCCACCACCCTTCTCACTCTTCCCCACCACACCAGGTTAGCACTGTTTGTTGTTCATATGAGCCAGTCACCAAACATCTGAGGCTTCCCCTCACTAATGCAGATTGGAGATAATGCACCGATGGCTGAAATCTTTTACTATGTGTGTATCCACCTCTTCTGTGCACATGTTGTAAAAATGTAATAAAGAATTACGACACAAAAAAAAAGTAATCACAAAAATGGTGATCTGCTGATCCCAGCAGGCCACCATGCCTGTGTTCTTGCGATTCCCAATGGGTCGCAAACTGAGACCTACCTACTTAATATTATATTCATCGGGTAGGTCTATTTGTGACCCACTAGGAATCGCAAAAAGTGTAAAATACTCTTTAGTACATTAGTGTTTGCGATTACCAAACAGCGAATTGCAAAAAATTGCTATCTGGTCCTAGGAACGCTAATGTTAGTGAAGTGGCCCTCAACCCCTTACTAAGTCCCTTACATGACTGCAGCAGTTGCATTTTCCCACAGATTGGCAGCCATCTAACATACCAGTTCATTCAGATTTTATACTTCATAATGTCACCTGAAGAAAATGTATGTATTTTCTGTATAGGTTTAACAATTCCATTCTTGAGCCTCAATTCCAAGTGCTCAGTCGTTAAGCAGACAAAGCTCTGGTCAGTGCTTGACTATCATAGAACTTGGTGATGAGTAATAGTGGAAAGTACATAGGGCAGATGCCCTGAACAGTTCAGTCAAACACTATTTTCCTCCCTGGTAGAAACATGAAGTGTGGATTCCTGTGACACATGGGAAAGGTCAGAAGGTTAAGCACCTTTAACAAGCACAGGCGTTAGCCCCAAGTGGACCGACATAAATATCCAAGCAGATTGGGGGGGGTTGGTGGGCCAGTAGACCCATCTCCCCAGGATACTTAGGGCATGTCGAATGAGCAGGAGAAACTGGTTATGGTTAGGGTGGGCAGGGGTTTAGTAATATGTATTTCAGCCATGCAGCATTCACAATACATCTTCTTTGGCTGACCCATAATCCATTGGGCAGTTAGTGTAGAGGTGCATTGGATTTGTTTTCATTTGTCATGCCCACCCACCCCGTCCTTAAATGGGGGTTGTGGAGCAGGTGACTAGAGTTGGGGGAGGTAACAGTTGAGAGTATTTCGTGTGTATCTGCTAAGCAAAATATGGCGTTGGGTGGTTGTTTCTGGGAAATTTTGCCACAATGGGACATGGACAATGTTCAGAGGCTGGAGGAAGTTTCAAATGGGCATTTCCACTACTTGTTTTTTGGGATCAGAGAGCAGGGCTTGGGAAACAAGTTGGGAACAGTTCAAATAGTTTAGGGTGGTGAGATCTATGAGTGTTTGGGGACTTGCTTGTGTGAGGTGTTTTTGGAAAGAATTGTTGTGAGATGGTAGAGGGAAAATGCATGTGTGGTGTGAGTGATTTCTTGTGGAAGGATTTGGTATCTTGGAGGGAACTTTAAGGGAGAGAGGGGTTGGCAGGTTGTTCACTATGTATTACTGATGCTTGCGGTTTTATTTGTTGTACTTGGATGACGATTTGACTGCAGACCATATAGTGGTCACCATTCAATGTGTAATCATGCCAAATTGCACATTTTTGTCATTCGTCTTACTGATCACTGGCATCCCCAAAAAAATGAACTTGAAGAGTGACTGTGTTGGGCGACAACGGACTGTAACCCCAAGAACGGAAAACCTAAGCTCATCCTGGCAAACCACTTTCCCTATTTTGGCTCTCCTCTGTCTTTTCATGTTATAAAAGTTCTTCAAGCGTTTAGTGAGAAATATGTAGTTTGCAACAACGGGAGTAGTGAACAAGCCAGTAGCAAACATTTCACATACCGGAAGCTTTCAACTTGCTCTCTCAGCTCCTCCACACTTGTGACTTAAGACTGATGTGAGCTGCTTTGTAATTAGAGGATTGACTCTGCGGTCACCGAAGTACAAAGTGCCTAATTTCTCCTTCTCTCAGCCCACCAGGCACCTGTCTGTTGCTTTCCTAAGTGCTGCACCACTTCCTTCCTTTCTTTTTCCATCAGACACCACCCAACCCACCACAATTAAACACAGACAAGTCCCAAGGCAGACACTTACCAAAAAAAAAACATTTGAGCAGGCAGCTAGTAAGTCAGTACAGGAAGGATGGGCACCAGATCCATGTGGGTATCGGTGCCACTGCCCTGTCTGCACCACTGATAGCTGCAGCCCTCTGACACGCACTTTGTAGTAATCACATTACCACACATTTCTACCTTTCTTGTAGCATTTCAGTAATGCAGTAGAACTGCACTGAATCGCAGAAATAATTGCCAGTGATAGCAAAGTGCAAAGAAATAGAGAGTGTAGGCTATTGTATTACACCTTTACTGTTGCTTGCCTTCAAATAAAAAATGCCCTAGCTATCGTAAGGGAAAGTTTCAATTCTATTAAGGACAGAGAAGCAAGGATTAAGCTATTCTTTTTATTGTGCATAGCAGCCATGTTAACCAATAAACATAACAACGAAGGACTTCATTTCCCATGTTCCCAGGATAAACATAAAGTTCCAACAAAACAAGTCCATCCAATCAGGTGCCTCCAACCTCTGTAAATGGAGTTGTCCCTCATCTATCTTCCTCTTTCTTCCTGCGACCAAGCGGACCCTGGAAGATTTCACTCTTGTTTAGAAGACTCCGTTCCTGTAATTTAGAGAGCATCAATAATTCAAATAAGTACCCAATCGGTAGCAATCACTATCTAAGCATTACGATGCAAACTTGCCATTACACAGACAAAGAAAAGCTTTTACTTACACCAATAAGCAGATCCGATAAGCCAAGAGGGTCATGATTCATGAGTGGGTGGGCTAATCCTCACCTTCATGTCCTTAATAGAATTTAAATTTTCTGTTATGATAGCTAGGAAATGTTTCATACTATGTCAGGACCCAGAGGTGAGGATTAGGTTAGTGTAAAGCTTGTCGACTACCAGAGCTGCAATGGAGGCGACCTGCTTGAAATAGAAACTCTTGAAGGTTGAATCTGAAGACCAGTCCGATGCATTCAGAATATCCTCCATGTGAGCTCCTAAAGCAAAGGCTTTTGAGGCCATTGCACCCCAAGTGGAGTGTGCACCAAACGTTTTGGTGTCAATGCCATCTTCCTCCTGCATAATCCACCGTACCCATCTCACAATGGTCAGGAAGGAGCCTGCCTTAAAGAGCTTTCTCAAGGCAATCAGCATCTACTTTTCCCTGTGAGGGTGCAGCTCCGCCGTCATGGACTCATAGGCCTTTATGCACCGGACGACACTCAACTTGGGTGCGTACGAAACAACCAGGTAGGAAATCACCCAGGAATGACACCTAGTTTGACAGGTCACGTGGAAGGTGACACCATCCAGAGTGAAGGAACGTCCTGTAACATCAAGGCCTCTGACGTCCAACACCCTCCTGCAAGATATTAGACAACTGCTTCATAGAAAGGTATTTGTTACTAGACCAGCCCGACAACAAGTTCAACACCTTACTAACGTCCTAAAGAGCTCCAGCAGAAGGGATAAACGAATCCTGCTTTGCAGTTTCCTGACTAAAGGGTGTTCTCCTAGTGGAAGGCCCGCGATCACAGCAAAGCCTGCTGAGATTGCTGACCTAAAGGTGGTGATTGAGCGATAAGCCATTCCATCTGAAGCGAAGAAGGCTAGAAAGTTGAGGACATAGACAACGTCTGCCCCCACGGGATCCAAACTTCGTTGTAAACACCCATCCATTGAGCCTAGGCCGAGCTATACCTCTTGATCATACCATGTGCCCAGACTGGAGAGAGGAGATCCGCTCCATTTCTCGAAAGGTTTGGGACTTGCCATTGAGACCTGTAATCCTCCACTCCATAAGCGGGAGGCTGCCGCTCCTTACTAGGGGGTGAGGGTTCCCCGCAGGATAGCTCAGGAGATGAGGATATTTGTGTAGACGGACTGGAAACCACACTTGCGACTGCCACACCAGAGTGATCACTACCAAATCCGCTTCTGCCGGCGCACCCAAGTTTTCAGCCTCATGATCATGGCAAATGGGGGAAAGGCGTAACCTGATCCACCGACCAATCCTGGGTGAAAAAACCATTGGTCCCTACCGCTCTAGGATACGGTCTCTAGCTGAAGTACCGGAGATGCTGATGATCGAGGTGCGACATGAACAAATTGATTTTGAAGGGCCCCCACAGGGCAAGTAGGGTCTGGAACATTGCTGGGAGCAGCCTCTAGAGGCTCGAGTCTCGAAGGTCATAGTTTTGCCAATCCTCCACGTGGTTGATGGATTCCAGAAGATGTTCTGCTGTCACTGAAACCTGATGCTCCAGGCAGTACTCCCAGAAATTCTTGACCAGATCTGTAAGGGCTTTGGACCATGTACCCCTAGATGTTTGATGTAGCGAACTGCTGCCACATTGTCCATCTTGAGAAGAACACCTGACCACAAAGGGAACCTGCCATCAACTCTAGGCAGTTGATATGAAGGGACTGCTCAGCAGCAGACCATCCTCCGCCGGTGGGGAAGTCCCCACAACGAGCCCCCCAGCCCAAACCGCTAGCATCAGACTCTATCACTAGATATAGTTGTGAGCCAGAAATGGTGCAACGTTCCATACCTCCATATGGGCGAGCCACCAGTTGAGGTCCCCCTTGACTTCGTTGGACAGGGTAACTGCGATAGTGAACACAAGTCAATGTGCTTAAGACGCCCCCGGAGCAACGAGTATACTTGCACTAGTGGTTTGGTGGTGCGTGACCAGATGTACTTGTCCTTCCTTTTGCTGATTGGCCGTAAGCAGCGCAGAGGTCAGGAGAGGATTGTAGTTGAGGACCGGCGATTTCGTGGAAGGGAGAGCCGAGATGGGAGACTTTGGAGGATGCCAGAGGACAGACGGGGCGGAGGCAGCGAAGGAAGCGAGAATGAATATTTGAGTGCTGGCAAAGAGGCGACAGAGATCTCAGAGTGAAGAAATGGAGGGCCAGGTGACTACGTGTCCATTGACCAGCAACAAGAGCACCTGAGGGAGAGCACCTGAGGGATGGCGTTCTAGACGAGGCTGCCATGACTCCAATCTGGAGTCACGGCTTCAGGCAAGTGTACTCCGCAATCACACGCCTGCTCGGAGTAGAACTTGTGCTGTGGGTCGCTGTGTTTATATGGGAAAGTGTACTAGCTTGGTGGCTGCACAGGGATTCAAGCTGAAAAGCCGACTGAGTTATGAAGTTGCACAAGTGTATCACTTTGTTCCCTTTTCATAATGGTGTATTTATAGGTTACAGGAAGTGGGATTATCATGTGGCCTTGACTTGATGTGAAGTGGGTTTTCAATACTCACTTTTTTTTTGTTCAGTGCGCAAAGGTGTTTTGGTGGAGGACACCTAGAGAGAAGAGGGCAGAAAACTAATAGCCTTGTATTTATGTTTCCCTGAGGGTGTTGATGAAGAGAAGGTGGACTGGATATACATAGAAGATTCACAGATCCTCACCGATTAAAGGAATTACTTTTCATCTTGGTTATTTGACCAATGACGGATTTAGTGACACCCTGATAAATAAAACTAAAGTGACAAAAGTAATTTTAGTTTGTTATCGACTCTCTTGTCTTGTCACAGTAACATACTGGGAATACTTAAGGCCGTGCTGAAGGTGAGACGCCTTGAGAAATTGCAGAGCCCAAAAGTGAAGGTGTCTAGGGAAAATGGCCTACATAGAGGACGGTAATAGGCCTACCTCCTTGGTGATCTGGCATAGGGAGGTTCGTGGCTCTGCCAGCATCCTACACACTTAATGCTGGATCTTCGTTACCATCCTGGAGGACAGGCTCAGGGTGAAGTCCACTGAATTGATTACAAAACCCAGAAAGGTGATTGATGGGAGGGCGAGAAACTGGACTTTGCTCGGTTGATAATGAACCACAGCGACTGAAGAATATCCACCACCGACCGAAGGTGATGAGAGAAAGCCTGCGGACATTGGTACATGAACAACATATCGTCCATGTACACAATCATCCGCATGCCCCACGCTCTCAGGCGTTCTACCACTGGTTGCAGAATCTTGGTGAAACACCAAGGGGACGATGACAGGCCAAAAGGAAGAGGTGAATTAAAAAGTTTGTTTCTGCCTTTGGAACTGGAGAAACCGTTGATGCGGTTGGAAAATCGGGATCACGAAGCACGCATCTCTGAGGTCCAGCCGGACCATCCAATCGTTGGGTCGAAGAAGGTCGCGGAGAAGATAAATCCCCTCCATCTTGAAATGGCGGTATACCAGCCACTCGTTGAATTCCTGGAGATTGATCACCCCCATCCGACTTCGGCACCAAAAACAGTTCTAAAGAACCCCGAGGGTTGTGGAGTGGTAGGACAAATCGCCGCCTTGTTCAGGAGCTCCTGTACCTCCCATTGAATGAGAGTGGCTTCAGGCCAGAGAAGAGGAGTAGCTGGGGGTGTGAGGGCGGCTAGAAGGGAGACCCTTAGAACTCCATGTGGAACCCCTTGCACTGTCTGAAGCACCGAAGGCATTGGCTGCAAGAGCCCACCAATTGTCTATGAACTCTGCTAGACGACCTCCCAAGCAAGTGCATGCGACAATTGAAAAAACTCACCATGGGAGATGGCGGCTCCTCCACCGCAGGGTCCCTTGCGCTGGCCTGTGTGGCGTGACCGGCCTCTGGTAGGGTAAAATCCCCCAAATTATGCCATTGGCCTCTCTGGGACGGTGGGTGTCTGCAGGAGGCGGAGTAAGCGCAACGGCCAGCCGAGCGCCCCCTAACACGGCTGGCCCCTGTAAGAACACTTTCATTCAAGATGCGCTTGATAGTCGATTGGGCCTTGTCCAGGTAATTGAACATGGATGGATGAATGGATCGCCAAAGAGCCTGCCCTTGGCCACCTGACCGGCCTCTGACGTGGCCAAGTCCCCTAACTTAGGATCCAATTCAATAAGCAGCAACCTGTATATGGAAATAGGGCAGTTGGTGTTTCTGAGAAAAATAATTGCTCGTTGGTCCCAAGTAAATAACACATCTGGGAAAATCAAAGCTCCTGCCACTTTTGCGAACTCCCCCATGTCGAAACGTTTTACCAAAAGGCTGGTAATATCCAAGAGCTTATCTTGGCACAACTGCAAGGAGCACTCGAGGCCCTTCTTAGGGTCTTTGATGTATTTGGACACGAAGGTGGCCCTACGAGAATCTATCTCAGGCGTGACTGTCACCTTACCCTCCAAGGAAGGCCGGGGGCATTCCGCCCTGAGCCAAGAACAGACCTCTTGGTCAAGGGGCTTGCGCAGCCTACCGGCCACATACCTGCCCACTTTATCATGGGGACGCACTCCGAGGAGTGGGGGTGCACACAGAGCTCCTCGGGCTCTAGGAGGTCTGACTGGGCATCCTCCGGCCCGTCTGCAGCAGGTCGTGAGTTAGAGGGTGGGTTGGAGTAAGGTCATCAGGACCAGTCATGGTCAGAATCCCCATCTGACCCCGCAGCAGAACCATCCCAAACTTGGGGTCGGGGGCATCGAGACCGGACTTGCTCACAGGCAGAAGGTCGGCCTGGGGCCTCTGGTGGCAGGGGGGGATTGGCCCCCAGCAAAGCCTTTTTAAGCCTGTCAAAGACGTCTAGGTCCGCCCCATGAGAGGTGAGCATTTGCACGGGTTTTCGGAGGTGGAGGCAGAAGCAGGCTCTGGAGGTCTAGGGGCCTAAAGCCCAGGAAGGTCTTCCTTCGTTGTGAGGGGTTGTAGGCATCATTGCGCCATCTCCGTAAGTCTCTACTCCAAAGGAGCCATTGCGTCCAAGACCACCGTGATATTGGAGGCGTCCATCCATGACTGGGAAATACTGTACATCTACCTCTTCTTCGTAATAGTCCCCAAATTCCTCCATTTGGTAAGTAGAACAGCATGCAATCCAGCTGTAGAAGGTAGAAAACGGGGAACGGTGACCACGCAGGATTGGTTTTCCTACCGGTCCTACCCTGAAGGCTGTCACTGCTCCAGGCTGTCAGGGCACTTACAACTCGGCAATAGGAAACGCGAGCGGAGGCGCTCAGTGAAAGCTGTAACTGACGCGCCTTCCACTCTTTGCCGAAGTGCTTGCTTCATGAAATTGACGCCGGAGGTGTGTGCCCACTAGCGGCCTTCAGACCTCCGTGCAACTCGGGCCACGATGGAGGTACACAGCGTTCCTGGGGATGCGTTAGCGAAGCAGGGACTTCACCTTCACATGTACCTGCAAACAGAGCAATAAACGAGCGCAAACAATAGTAGGAAAAGGGAACAATAATACCAGTACTCACCTGGCATGGCTGCAAACAGCAAAGAAAGAGGAAGATAGATGAGAGACAACTCCATTTACAGAGGCTGGAGACACCTGATTGGATGGACTTATTTGTTGGATTTTCATGTTTTCCCTGGGAATATGGGAAATTAAGTCTGTTGTTGTTATATTTATTGGTTAACATGGCTGCTATGCAAAATAAATGAAGAAAGAATAGCCTAATATTCGCCTCTGGGTCCAGACATAGAATCTAAAGATGATGCCACACATCACTGCGGTATGCTGGGATATGTCACCCAACTCTGAAGAACACTGAAATGGTGAAAAGTATTTGCTGTTCAATATATGTTTCTGAAAATTGTACACAGGACTTCCTAAAGGCATTAACGTTTTCTATTGGGTGAACATATTAATATCTTCAGTAGTTTAAATACTGGAAATATATAAAGCAAAACAGAAAAAGCCGTGATTCGACTATCGCATTTTGTTTTGTTTGCTTCACAGAATTCTGCCTGTTGCCTGAAAAAGAAGGTGGGTTTGAGAGGGAAATCACTGAAGGCTTCCATCCATATCTCACTGGACACTTCGATGGTCTCTCCTTACATTCCTGGGACAGCGTGGATGGCAATGGACATTCTGAAAAAAGAAAATCTCTTCCAGGGTGTGCTTCGCTGAGCATCTTAAAGCAAGGTATTTGTGAAAAAGACAACCTTATTTATGTTTGTTTTTACCAGTGCCTACCAAACAGATCAATCCGGTAAACAGCAAAGTCAGACTAGCTCAGGTACCAAATGTAACTTTGTGATGGTAAACATTGCGATATCTTGCATAGTTTTAAGAGGTAGTCCGCAAGGTGTGGAAGGTGTACATCTGTGGATATGGCACTAAAGGGATTTTGAGATTGGCCTGTTGGGAGAAGCACTGCAAGTCACCAGGTGGACAGACCTAGCACAGCAGGCAAGCCAGTGGCCAGTGGCCAGTGTTCTAGGCTGCAGTTTTAGGGGACAGCGTGAGCCTACCACACAGGTGTGCAGACAAAAGAGAGTAAGAAGAGCACTCACCGGGCTGGCTGCAGAATACATATCTGCTGACCTGTGCGATGGGGGTCGCATCCCTGGGGTAGCGAACAAGGCAGACATAAAAGTCTACGGCTGTCCCGTCCCTAGTACGAGGAGCCCCCCTCCCCCCCCGGACTTCAAGTAGAGGCCGACAGGAGATTTAAAAAATATAGAGAGAGAAAAATAAAAACGGCATCTGCGTGTCCCTTATTAATCAAAACATTAAACTGATAGCGAGAGCTCCTGCAGACCAGGGTACTCCACGACGCTGGGGTGGGTGGGGGAAAGACCAGAAAGTGATGTATGGGGAGTTGCGACTAAAGGGGCAGTACACTAGGGGAAACACAGAGCAGTTTATGTGTGATTAGGCACTGGACCGCGAAGGTATATTGCGGGAACCATGATGGGTGTGGTAAATCCTCACTTCTCCTAAGCATTGCTAAACAGGAATGTCCACCGAGGGAACATGACAACTCCACCAAATATGTGCCAGTTCAACCCCAGCTGAGTGACCCCCGGCAGGGCCGTGGTCCCACCGGGCGCAACAACTTCCACATCCCGCCCACTCACGGACCCCGACATGGAGGCACGCTGATTCATGAGAAAGTAAAGCTGCACTCGTCTAATTGCACTGTGAGCAACAAGCGAAGACTGCACTAGTCTGTGTTACCCACTTACAATACACCACGCTAGACAACACATCCTACGTGGTGAACTGCCCCACAAGCATGCCAAGGAAGAGGACACAGAGACATGCAGGACTACCCAGCGGCAGCCAAGAGAGCGGCGCTGTTGAAAAAGAAATAAATGCCCCCGGCCAAAAGTGAAAGTGGCGCTATTATTAAATAAATAAATAAAGGTGCCCCATGAAAAGTGAAAGCGGCGGTATTACTAAATAAATAAAGGCGCAGTGCCAAAAGCGAAAGCGGCGGTATTACTAAATAAATAAAAGCGCTGTGATAAAAGTGAAAGCAGCTATGAAATAAATAAATGTGCCCGGCCAAAAATGAAAGTGGCGGTGAATGCTGCAAGAAAGCATGTCGAGCCTTCAGTAGGAAAACCTCATTAAGCAAAGTAGTGCTTACGGACTAAATAGCATGTACCGTGTAACAACCGAAGTAAAGGGGCCAGTGGCCATAGGAGGTTACAAATTAGGAAAAGGCGGTACTAAGGAGGTACTAACAAACCGATTGCTGAATCAGAAGCCTGCATTTACGAAGGACAAAGACAGAAGCCAATGACAAATATGGGCGAAGAGTGGGCGGGGCTTCTCTTCCATACTCTACTACAGCAGATCACCAGAGCAACGCATGCGCGCTGACTCAGGCTCGACCTAAAAACGGCAAATTCAGTTTCAGTGAGGTAGCAGTGCAACCGATAAATACATGTAGCTGTCATGTGCTTCTTGCACCACTGCTCAGTTGGGGTCACTGTTTTTTCAGTGTCTTACTGCTCTACAACTCTCATATTGTATAAGAATTTAGAGATTAACCTGTTTTGAATTGTCATGCCTATTATGTTGTAATGAAAAGAGTTGCTTCTTGTATGTGAAGGGTAACCCGAGTATAGAACCTCACCCGTCGTCATACTGACAAGATTGTTCTGTATGATACTGGATTTTTTGGTTGTAAATCTTCTTGGAACATTGGGTGCCATTTTCGTTTGCAAATGCTCTACATATTGTACTGTACTGCACGGTGCTTTCCTACCAACATATCTGTTTTTTTTCACAGACATAGCTCAGTTGAGAAAACACTTCGATCCTTTTGCAAAGCTTCCGGAAGACCGACGCAATATTTTGTATAAGCTCTTTTGTGAACTTTTATACCATGGAGAAACCATAACTCTCTTGGAAAACGTGGTGAGATAATTTTACAGGCTTACTTATGAAATGTGAACATGTTGTTTGATCCATAACATATCTGCAGATTCCTGTAATAATTTATAAAACTCTATATTTTTGTCTGATGTTCTTTTAATATTATTCTTCTGGAAAGACCAGGTGCCGAAATCGTGAAGTGTTCCTGGGAACTCAAAGAAATTCATCCCTGCATCAACCAAGTCTGGCTGCCGATAATTCCACTGAATGATTAGCAACAATTAGGTCTTAATTATGAGGGCCGTGTAAAATTTCGACATCTGTGCAAATGACACTTTGATTTTTCAACCGGTACATTACGTCAGGCAAAATCGCCTGAAATTTTCATGTTGAATAAAACCCGGTTAATAACAGAACATGCATATTTTGGTGCGGTAACAACAAAGAGTACAGAGTACTTGCAGTTGAGGTCCTACTCTATTAAAACATGTCAAAACACTACCTGATACTTTGTTAGTCATCATAAGCACTATCAAAGATTTTTCAGCGATAGATTTCTGTGACAGACTTAGATGGAAAATATGAATAACAACAAATGAATCCTGATATATTATGCTTTTGGGAAGTATAGACTAATGGCCTAACCCAAAAGTATTTAGTTTAAAAACTACATGCTTAGAGTTTAGACTGGCCATATAATTTTGTGGAAATAAAAGGAACGCTTAAAAAAAAAAAAAATTCTAAGTCCGATGCAAGCGAGAATTCCTCAATATTGGTGAATTACAGCTTTAAAACTCCGTACACATTGCTAAGAAACATTACCCAATCCTGATCAAATAATGAAATATGGAGTTAACCTCATCAACTCCTAGACCAGTGGTTCACAAACTGTGGATGGGTTTGCGAAAATCCAAGCAATAAATAAAGATGTCATTACATACTCTAATTATCTTGCCACTTCTGCTGCCTTTCAAAGACATAGGTCAAATGTCAGGCTATGTCTTCTGACAAACTGCTGCTTTTTTAACATCGCAATTGGTGTTGACAAACTTCTCTCACTTTACAGTCAGAGAAAAAAAGAAAGTTAATTATGTGGCAATTTTTTTTTGTAACTCACAACAAACTATATACCTGTAAATGAACTGTACACATTCAGCAGTTAGGAAAGCAAACACTGAAGCATATTTTTGTGTAATTCTGAAATGCAATGGAAACAAAGATTTTAGTAGGATCAAAACAAATCAAGACACTTTAATTGGTGATGCTCTAATTATAAATATTTACTGATACCTGATTTCCATACATTGTCATTTGTATGCAAAATTATTTTATCAGTCAGTCAGTCAAAACCACTTTATTCGGTTAATAAAAACCATAAAAGTGCACTGCGTACAACTTATACCACAACAATAAAAGATATCATCATAAATAATCTTAGGCACCAGAAAACATTTAATCGCCAAATTCATAAAAAGTCGTTAAAACGAGCATCAACTATTAGCTTTTAGAGGGGAGAACTAAACGGGAGTTACTCAGTGAAATCTCAGTGGAGAAAAAAACAATCTAGATTACAAGCCGAAGTTTTCCTCATACATACAGTAAAACTACTCAGATGAAAGGGCAATCATTAAAACAAAATGCAACAGTTCATAAAAAAGCTACAAGAGTACTAGACATAATGTGCTTTCTTATCCTTTTCTAAAAAACTGGCAATATTAAAAGTCTCCCAGGGGTCATTCAGCATCTGCATGTATAATAGTGCCGGCCTAACCTGAGTAAAGCCTTTTCCCTTTAGGATAGGTACTAAAAACTTTCTACACATATCGCTAAAGTGGTCACAGAACATGGTAAAGTGCATAACATCCTGGGTGGAGAAGTTATCACATGGACATGGTCCTAGATCTTTCACCTTACTCCACCCCTGCAGTCCAGCCAGTAAACAATGCAAGAGGTTAAAACTGAATCTGATTAAAAGGAAACAATGATAAGGCTTAGTTACAATTTTCAGGTAGGGTTCTGTCAGTGGAGGTGTTTTTAGCAAGAGGTATGCTCTCACCATGGGTTTCATTATCTCACTCGCCTCTCTCTCTATAAATATAATTTTTTTCAGTAAAACCGTACCTAGGTGCAAATGTAGTGGCCATTTCATTGCAAAATGTGCTTTCTGTAAAGGACAGTGCACTATCTCACAATGTTTCAGTTACATTATAAAATTGCCCGCCTCATGGCCTTTAAAGCTAGGTGGATTGTGAACATTTCTCTTTTTAACTTCTGCAAATTTTGGGAACCACTGTCCTAGACCAAGAAACTTATCAGCACGTGAAAAACTGGACACTAACAGCTCACTTAACAAGGTGAATAAAATGTGTGACTCCCTTGTAAAGTCTCCCACATAAAATAACAAAGTGGCAGTTTTGTGTAGGCCAAACCCGGAGTGCGATTGTTATACAATGTTATATTTTTCACCCAAACAGAATGCACTCATTGCTTCCCAGATAAATCCTGATTGCTGGACATCTAATGTTTTTGCATAGGATATTGCATTAAGGCTTTATGAGTTTTTCCTTGCTTATTTATAAACATAATGTTATATACACTATGTCAGCTGGACAGAAGACACCAACCTGGAATAAATCCATTGAGATAAGTGTGAATCCTGGTTCCCACCCAGGGGAGAAGCCTTCTAGCCAACAGATTGGCCGTTGTTATTTTTATAAGACCTGCAATAAGTTAAATTAACGCCTTTTGTTATCAGGATGATAATCAATTGTATTATCATTAGCAGGAGAACCCCTTTCTCTATAGCTTCTTACACAGTTCTAACAATGTAGCACTGGAATAGTAACCTGTTTCATCAATTGTGAGGTGCGCTAGTAACCCTCTATCGATCTGAACATTCGTTTCTTATTACAAGCAAGTACTGTTATTAGACTTTGTTTTTAATAAGAGATATATCACTAGTGACCTGTGTTAATGCATTTCAGGTGCCTGTGTTAATGTACTACAGGTGCCTGAGTACATCACAGTCTCCACACAGGAATCACCAGCACACCACTCTCTCCTGTCTACTGAACACTCAGCTAACTTTCCTTTTCAGACTTTTCAGCGCTGAAACGTGTTCTACCTAAACAAGAGGACAAACTGTAAAGTGAAAGCATTGAAGTACATCTCGTTCAAATAACTGTCGCATAGAATGCACATTAAATGCCTAGTGAGTAAAGCTCAACAAGTAACATAATTTACCATCTTGCTTTTCCATTCTATATAAAACTCTGCCCAATGGGGTTTGAAGCACATAGAGTCAATATGTTGATAACATGCAGTATTTCCACAATATTCTTTTTTATATAATCAGCTTTCCTCTCGTTCACTGCTTTTTTTTATGCCTTAATTCTGTTCACTTTCTGGGCAAATATTTATATTATTTTGCATAGAAAAATAACATCTTTCTCTCCATATTGGTGTATAGCATATGAAGTCTTATATATATTATAAGTAAAAATATACTCCCAATTTTACATAATTGTAATATTACAAGTCACCTTTGCTATGCTATAGTATGCTATGTAGATTTCTAAAGAGCATGGCTACCCATAGGCTTCCCAGCACTGGCTAAGGCATAGCTTTGCTTCGGGTCTAGTGGAGTAACACGGGGGGTTATTAATGTGGATATAGCCATGCTTTTATCTCTTTTCTGAACTGTGATTCATTGTTTAGGCATCTTAATTCTATGGGGTGTATGTTCCAAAGTTTGGGGGTGAGATATGAAAAATACCAACCACCGCATCTGGGCTAATGAATTCTAGGTGCTTTCAAGGATCGACTCATAGAGTATCTAAAAGCCCTACTGGGGGAATAGAAGGTCAAGAGTGCCCTTATCGTAGTGGGTCCTTTGGCGTTAAGTCCTCTATGTGCCAGACAGAGTGTTTTAAATGTTAATCTTGTCTCAATAGGGAGCCATTGCAAAGAAGCTGGAGCACTGTTTGCTGATGAAAAGTTTGGGGCCTTCTATAGAATCCTTGTTGCTGCATTTTAGACAATCTGGATCCTTTTGATGACATATTTGGGGGAGCCAGTGAATGTCTAGGATTTTGCAGAGTGTTCAGAGGGTGCCAAAACAAGCTGACACAAGATTTTTGGCTTGTGTATCCATGTAAAAGGACTTGTCTAACCACATCCCAAGACATTTGGTACGGGAGGAGGGGATGGGTGGATTGCCCAAACATTCTGGTCAGTCTATAGGTGGTTGGGGGTCAGGTTAGTTCCCCAGAATCATCGGCTCAGTTTTTTCCCCGTTCAGTTTTAAGCAGCTGTTCGCCATCCATTTGGATACTTTTTCCAAGCAGGTTAGACAGCTGATGAGATTTTACCTTCTGACTGGGTCTCCGAAATGGAAGTCAAAATCCTCCTGCAGGGCAAGGCAGCAGGCTTTATCTGGCAAAGTCATTTCAAAGCTGAATAAGCATAGAGCAAGGTCATGCTAAAGGTGTTGTTTTTGGTGGGAAAAGTTCAAATTTCGCTTCCAGGGACGTCCTTTCGTTAGCGAGATACTTTTCGTGCCTTTCCTCTGTCAAGATTTCTTCATTCAGACTTAGAACGTGATTTAGATCTTGGCGGGCAGGTTACTCCGTCACAACGGTGATGGATATCCTATGTGTCGAAATAAAAATCCTGTTATATCCAATGGGATTTATATTTTGGCGGACGGGATATCTGTCACTGTTGTGAAGGAGTAACCCATCTGCCAAGATCTAAATCAGGCCTTTAGTCTCTTTTTGGAGTTCAGAATCATCCAGCAGGGCAGAAGGCTGTATCCACTAAACAGGCTTTCAGAGCGGCAAAAAGATCCAAGTGGGATTAAATTTAAATCTTTTCCCTCCAGACTAGTCTTGGATGGGGGGTCCTGGTCTTCCAGAGGTCTGGAAGTCCAATTTTTTCCAAATCGTTCTGGATTCCGCTAAGGCTCCCAAGACCTCTGGGACAGCACTGTGGTAAATAAAATTCCTTTACCGGGACTTAATTTGATACAGAAACATAATAAAATAGCTCAGTAAAATAAGAGGCAGAATCCGTGGTATTAGAGGTTCGGAATGGGCTTTATTCCAATGATCGATTATAATCGGTTGCTCCAAGTTCCATCACCACGGGGGTTCAGGAAGTGAAGTACATACTTTATTGACAAGAAATGATTTTTATAGAACATTCATTACAATGAAGCAAATGCAGTAGGCGTAACAATTGATAAGGAAAATGACGATTTACATGCGTAACCGAAAATGGGTGTAATAAGGAGTAAAAAGGAACATAATTGGTTATGATGTCACATATAGGTGGATCTATAAGATAATACTTGGCATAGATGCGCGCGCAGCAGCATGACGTGTAATTGACGTGCAACTAGGGGGTGAAGGGGACTTGACATTTAGCTCTACATGTGGAGACAAAAAGTCTGGGGGGTCAAGTCAACCTAATCCCAAATCATATCTAACATCCTATGTTTAAAGAACTATGTTATCCACAAAAGAAGGACTCTCGGACAGAATCTATTCTATACTGACTGTGCGTGTACAAGCGTCTAAGTGTCTATACTGAATGCGAGGGGGTAGGAATATTCCATGGTAACAGGGCTATGAATTACTTGCATGAGGACAGAGAAGCCGAGCCGTTGCTCAGTAGCTGGAAGAATGTTTACTTAAACTGCTAGACAGGAATGCATCGGCTAAGGAGTGAAGCAGATAATTCGAAGGTGAAATACAGTTCTTGGCAGAGAATAGGCTGATGTCAGGCTTCGTGAGCCGCGCAGAGAATGAGACAAAGTTCATGGTCACAGATGCAGGCTCAGACTCGAGTTTTCAGAGGCAGAAGGCAAGAGGAGTTTGATCCTAACCTGGGGGTGTGGGAAAAACAATATGTTTCCCCTAGTCACCTGAAGAAAAGAAAGGGCAAGACTGTGCCTTTCTTGAGTCCCCTCACTCACCAGGGTTTCCCCTTGGTGACATGCTTCATCATTGGGGTCCTCCCAGTCCTCTACGGACTGAGGCGTGCTGCAACTTGCGAAGTTACGTAGGAGCACTTAAAGCAAGTTCTATGTGTAGTGCAAGTGTTGTGAAGTGGAGTGGGATAAAGTGATTTAAAATAAACAACTAGTGGGCCAAATATACTTTATTCTTGCTCCTAGCTGAGTAATTAAAAACGGGGTAATATGCTAGAGGCCCTAACTGTAATGAGTAAGTGTGCCTAGCATACAGTCAACTAGTTTCGAGCTTCCCCTAGCTCTTCCTCAGGACCACACCGGGACCAGCCCAGTGTGAGAAACCACTCCTAGAAGACCTAAATAAGGTGACAAAAATTGTGAGTGAAACGCTGCAACTAATAAGCATGCGTTAAAATACATACGTAAGTATACGTCAGGATATATCTGTTGGATAAAAAAACACCATTAAGGAATCCAAGGCAACAGTATGCAACAATAAAATCAATAGTGATCACACTATACACCAGTGCAGGGTACATCCAGACTCCTTAACGTGCCGCTAAGTGGATGTTCAAAAAAGCATTAATAAAAGCTTCCATGCAGGCGCTGTGCTACAGGGTGGGTAAAAAGATTATATGAATGCAATTGCTGTTCATACGTCAAACAAACATTAAAAAAACATGCATCTGACATAACAAATAACACAAACAAGACTGACAAAAGAGTAGGCCATTACATACAATTTTAAAGGCAAATGATAAGCCTCATGGTCAGCGGAGGGGGTGTGGAAATCTCGTACACCTAGAGAAAAATATATACGAGTTGGTTAATGGGCTCACATGTCTTAATCAAATAGGGTCCATGCCCTATGGTGAACCTTCACGGTTTTGGAGGAGAAACGAAAAAACGAAGTTGGAGCGAGATTCGTGATCGCCGTCATATTGGTGAGCATGATCGGCTTCCCCCAGGGCTTGTCACTTACTTGTACGTCGAAATCCGCACTCAGGGAAACCTACTAGCGCCCAGCCTCTCGGACCGCATGTTGTTTGGTCAAGCGCGGCTGTCTAATTTCTAGTACCATTTCCGCATGGAAAGTAAGGGCGGACTAGGCCGTGTAGGTCCTTCCTGTGGTGGCCATGTTGGAATGGGAAGGATCGGGAAAATTAAGCCCATTGAGGAATATTTGAAGACCTATTATTGATCGTTCAGAGGAACATATGAGGGAAATTGTAGTTTCACGCCGAAGTGAAGGCTACCATTAATTATGTGCCGACTTTGTGGATTTTCTACACAAATAGCCTTAATATAGAAAAAGTAGTGCCTTTAGCCAGGTATATTAATGGGATATTCGATCTCGTGTGATCCATTGGAACAATGAAATAAACGAGAGAGAAATTGCGGAAATAATGCCCATCATAAGTTTGGGAGAGGGGAAGGTTTCTTAAGGATATAGGAGAGTCTCGCTTCGAGAAAGATTATTTATCAATAAAGTTACAGTAATTCAAAGTCTAGAAACCCAGGCAAATATGTTTTTTTATGAAAACTTTTGATTTTAGGTTGGTAAGTAAAGTCTCATAATTTCCAAGAATCAAATAAATTGTCCCCATGGTATATCATCATTAAGACCATTGGTATCGGACCGCAATTTGAAAACCCAACGTTGCTCTTTTTCATGTAGTATCCTTTCAATGTTCGGATGGTTATCAACATGTTCAATAATGACCCACCTGAAGTCATTGGGTGTGTGGTGGTGTTCAAGGAAATGTGTGGTCATTTTTGTATTGTTTCTTTTACACCTGAAATTGCTTCGGTGTTCGGTCATTCTGGTGTTTGCCTTTCTAGTGGTCATGCCCACATAGTGGAGATTGCACACACAAGTGATGAGGTACACTACACCTGTCGTGTTGCAGTTTGTGAATGATCTCAGGTTCCATGTTGTACCATTGTTGTAAAGGACTGTTTTGGTCGTAGTGGTAAGATGGCACACACTGCAGTTGCCACATGGGTGGTGTCCTACTGGTAATGGATGGAGTAGGCGTACAGGTCCAGTGATTTTTGCTGTGTTGGGTCTGGTATGCACCAGGTAGTTCCTCAAGTTTTTTGCTTTTTTATGGCTGAACATGGGTTTTTGTAAGTCCAGTCCTCCACTGTTCAGAATGCGCCAGTGTTTTTTTATTATTTTGGTTACTTTGTCTGAGGCGATGTTGAATGTGGTAATACAGATCTGTCTTCTGAGATTCTTTTCTGTATCCTTGGGTTTATGTTCGAGGAGGGCTTCCCTGTTATTGTTGGATGCTCTTTTTTGTGCCGTCGACACTAGGTGTTGTGGGTACTGTCGTTGGACTAGTTTCAGTGAGAGGTCCTTGGCCTGGATCTTATAATCTTGTCGAGTAGTACAATTTCGTCTCAGGCGCAGGAATTGTCCAAATGGGAGATTGTTCTTCAGACTTCGCGGGTGGAAACTGTCATATGTTAGAAGGCAGTTTCTTGCGGTAGGTTTGAAATGTGTGGTTGTGATAAGGTGACCTTCCTGTGCTGATATATTCAGGTCAAGGAAAACCAGCTTAGACCTACTCATAGTGTAGGTGAATTTCAAAAAGGGGTCTTGTTGGTTCAACCAGAGTTGGAATAATTCAAAATCCGCTTCATCCCCTTCCCAGATGAGAAACACGTCGTCAATATACCTTTTCCATAATTTAATATGGTCGATATATGGATTGTTTTCATGGAGGATCTTATGTTTCTCCAGGTGGTGTACATAGAGTCCCGCTACGCTCGGCGCGAAGGTACTCCCCATGCTGGTACCGTGCGTTTGTTTATACAGGGATTGATTGAATTGGAAAAAGTTTTCAGTTAGAGCCAAACGACAACATTCAAGGACCACATGTCTGGGTGTGTGGTAATCCCAGTTATTGAGAAAGAGTACTTCCTCCAGAATATCTAATGTGTCTTTGTGTGGCAAACTTGTGTATAGACTCTCCACATCCAGACTGATAAGTATCCTTGTTGTAGGATCGAATTCTAGATTTTGTAATAGACAAAGGACCGCTTTTGTGTCCTGCAAGTATGTTTCTGTGGCTTGGACCAATGGTCGCAAAAAAGCATCCGCAAATTTGGACAGAGGTTCCAGGATTGAACCTATCCCTGACACTATAGGTCTGCCGGGGGGTGTCACCATAGATTTATGTATTTTGGGGATGGTGTAAAAATAAGGAATTACTGGTTTTTTGTTTTCCAAGAAATCTGCTTCCTTCTTGCTTATCCAATCATTGATCAGTGATTCCTCAACCAGATTTGCTATCTCTATCCGTAGACGTTCTGTGGGGTCACTTGCGATAGGTTGATAGTTTCTTGTATCAGCTAACAGTCGGAGACATTCTGTCTGGTAGTCTGAAGTATTTTGTAAGACTATGGCTCCTCCTTTATCCGCTGGTTTGATAATGAGATTTTTTTCATTAGAAAGTTGATGGATCGCCTCCTGTTCAATTTTACTCGTGTTGTGATACACTCTTATAGTTTTAGCATCCATTTCAGTGATTTCTTTCATTACCGCTTTTTCAAAAGCAAGTAATTCAATGGGAAGGCTATGAGGTGGAGGAGTAAAGGTGGATTTCTTGTGTAATCCTGTATCCGTCGTAGATGTGGTGTTAGGTTCTTTATCTCTGAAGAAGACCTCCAATTTGATCCTGCGAATGAATTCTTTTAATTCACAGATCAATTTGAATTTGTCCAGTGTTGCTGTTGGGACAAACCCAAGTCCCTTCTCTAAGACATTTTTTTGAGTAGGTGTCAGAGTGTGGTCAGACAGGTTGACTACTAGGCTTGGTTGCTGCTGGTTGATGGCATGTTCGGAGGACCCATGCTCCGTGTATGACTCCTCTCTGTTTCTAGGGGTTGGGCCCATTGTACTTGTTGGCCTCGTCTCGTTTTTCCTTTTTGCGGGGCTTTTCCTCTCCCTAAAAAAGACTGGTTTTTTCCTTGGTTCTGGGGTTCCTCCCAAAATGGGTAAGGTTGTTGTGGGTATGGTTGATGAAACGGAGGTGGTCCGTAGAAAAACTGAGGTGGGGGAGCAAATGGTGGAATGTTTTGATATGGCGACCAGCCAAAACTTGGTCCTCCCCTGTTTCTAAAACGTCCTCCTCTTGATCGTCTGTTCCTGTTGCTAGAGTTGTGGTTGCTACCTGGATCCGAGATATCCGAGCCAGTGTCTGAACCATCGCTGTCCGTGTTGTAACCTGGATTGCGATTTGAAGGAATATAGTCGTCCCTAATGTAGGGATACATTTTTTCTTGTGTGAAATTCTTTTGGTCTTTCTTCAGTTTGATGTATTTGACATCTTTCAAACCAATCTCAAACTCCGTCATGGTTTTATTGAGTTCTTCCAATCGTTTTTTCAATTCTGCTGTGCTTTGGTAAGTTTTAAGGCGTATTTCCAGATCATGGATGCCAATTTTCATCTCCTCTGATAGACGTGTAGCTGTTTTTATAATGAGCACCAACCAGTCTCTGGTACAGTGCCAGGATATTAAAGACCAGTCCTTTTTAAAGATTTTGTCATTTTGGAAAATGAAGGGTTCATTTCTAACTATCAGGCCTCGTGGTGCAATGTTGGCCCTTAAGTACTCGGTCATCATGATTCCGTGTAACAGAGTTTTTATTTGTTCACGTTTTAGTTCGGTTAACTCGTCCCAACATTGACTGGCTTCATTGGTATCCCTGGTGCCGGTCCCGGCCAGGGGAAGCATGGATGCTATAATTCTGTCAACCTCATCTTGTGAATAGGTGAGACCTGTTACTTCAGTCATGGTGGTCTATGAATGTGTGTGATGAAATGTCAGACGATGAATATGTTACAAAAAGTTTCCCTCAGCTGCACGCTGTACTTAATGGTTAACAAAAAACGGGGGAAGAAGAGGTATTTAAAGGTTAGGTCCACCCTCCATTTATACAACTATCAAAAAGAACCTGAATGAACAGGTCAAAAGAGCCTAACCTGGGGGTGTGGGAAAAACAATATGTTTCCCCTAGTCACCTGAAGAAAAGAAAGGGCAAGACTGTGCCTTTCTTGAGTCCCCTCACTCACCAGGATTTCCCCTTGGTGACATGCTTCATCATTGGGGTCCTCCCAGTCCTCTACGGACTGAGGCGTGCTGCAACTTGCGAAGTTACGTAGGAGCACTTAAAGCAAGTTCTATGTGTAGTGCAAGTGTTGTGAAGTGGAGTGGGATAAAGTGATTTAAAATAAACAACTAGTGGGCCAAATATACTTTATTCTTGCTCCTAGCTGAGTAATTAAAAACGGGGTAATATGCTAGAGGCCCTAACTGTAATGAGTAAGTGTGCCTAGCATACAGTCAACTAGTTTCGAGCTTCCCCTAGCTCTTCCTCAGGACCACACCGGGACCAGCCCAGTGTGAGAAACCACTCCTAGAAGACCTAAATAAGGTGACAAAAATTGTGAGTGAAACGCTGCAACTAATAAGCATGCGTTAAAATACATACGTAAGTATACGTCAGGATATATCTGTTGGATAAAAAAACACCATTAAGGAATCCAAGGCAACAGTATGCAACAATAAAATCAATAGTGATCACACTATACACCAGTGCAGGGTACATCCAGACTCCTTAACGTGCCGCTAAGTGGATGTTCAAAAAAGCATTAATAAAAGCTTCCATGCAGGCGCTGTGCTACAGGGTGGGTAAAAAGATTATATGAATGCAATTGCTGTTCATACGTCAAACAAACATTAAAAAAACATGCATCTGACATAACAAATAACACAAACAAGACTGACAAAAGAGTAGGCCATTACATACAATTTTAAAGGCAAATGATAAGCCTCATGGTCAGCGGAGGGGGTGTGGAAATCTCGTACACCTAGAGAAAAATATATACGAGTTGGTTAATGGGCTCACATGTCTTAATCAAATAGGGTCCATGCCCTATGGTGAACCTTCACGGTTTTGGAGGAGAAACGAAAAAACGAAGTTGGAGCGAGATTCGTGATCGCCGTCATATTGGTGAGCATGATCGGCTTCCCCCAGGGCTTGTCACTTACTTGTACGTCGAAATCCGCACTCAGGGAAACCTACTAGCGCCCAGCCTCTCGGACCGCATGTTGTTTGGTCAAGCGCGGCTGTCTAATTTCTAGTACCATTTCCGCATGGAAAGTAAGGGCGGACTAGGCCGTGTAGGTCCTTCCTGTGGTGGCCATGTTGGAATGGGAAGGATCGGGAAAATTAAGCCCATTGAGGAATATTTGAAGACCTATTATTGATCGTTCAGAGGAACATATGAGGGAAATTGTAGTTTCACGCCGAAGTGAAGGCTACCATTAATTATGTGCCGACTTTGTGGATTTTCTACACAAATAGCCTTAATATAGAAAAAGTAGTGCCTTTAGCCAGGTATATTAATGGGATATTCGATCTCGTGTGATCCATTGGAACAATGAAATAAACGAGAGAGAAATTGCGGAAATAATGCCCATCATAAGTTTGGGAGAGGGGAAGGTTTCTTAAGGATATAGGAGAGTCTCGCTTCGAGAAAGATTATTTATCAATAAAGTTACAGTAATTCAAAGTCTAGAAACCCAGGCAAATATGTTTTTTTATGAAAACTTTTGATTTTAGGTTGGTAAGTAAAGTCTCATAATTTCCAAGAATCAAATAAATTGTCCCCATGGTATATCATCATTAAGACCATTGGTATCGGACCGCAATTTGAAAACCCAACGTTGCTCTTTTTCATGTAGTATCCTTTCAATGTTCGGATGGTTATCAACATGTTCAATAATGACCCACCTGAAGTCATTGGGTGTGTGGTGGTGTTCAAGGAAATGTGTGGTCATTTTTGTATTGTTTCTTTTACACCTGAAATTGCTTCGGTGTTCGGTCATTCTGGTGTTTGCCTTTCTAGTGGTCATGCCCACATAGTGGAGATTGCACACACAAGTGATGAGGTACACTACACCTGTCGTGTTGCAGTTTGTGAATGATCTCAGGTTCCATGTTGTACCATTGTTGTAAAGGACTGTTTTGGTCGTAGTGGTAAGATGGCACACACTGCAGTTGCCACATGGGTGGTGTCCTACTGGTAATGGATGGAGTAGGCGTACAGGTCCATTGAATTACTTGCTTTTGAAAAAGCGGTAATGAAAGAAATCACTGAAATGGATGCTAAAACTATAAGAGTGTATCACAACACGAGTAAAATTGAACAGGAGGCGATCCATCAACTTTCTAATGAAAAAAATCTCATTATCAAACCAGCGGATAAAGGAGGAGCGATAGTCTTACAAAATACTTCAGACTACCAGACAGAATGTCTCCGACTGTTAGCTGATACAAGAAACTATCAACCTATCGCAAGTGACCCCACAGAACGTCTACGGATAGAGATAGCAAATCTGGTTGAGGAATCACTGATCAATGATTGGATAAGCAAGAAGGAAGCAGATTTCTTGGAAAACAAAAAACCAGTAATTCCTTATTTTTACACCATCCCCAAAATACATAAATCTATGGTGACACCCCCCGGCAGACCTATAGTGTCAGGGATAGGTTCAATCCTGGAACCTCTGTCCAAATTTGCGGATGCTTTTTTGCGACCATTGGTCCAAGCCACAGAAACATACTTGCAGGACACAAAAGCGGTCCTTTGTCTATTACAAAATCTAGAATTCGATCCTACAACAAGGATACTTATCAGTCTGGATGTGGAGAGTCTATACACAAGTTTGCCACACAAAGACACATTAGATATTCTGGAGGAAGTACTCTTTCTCAATAACTGGGATTACCACACACCCAGACATGTGGTCCTTGAATGTTGTCGTTTGGCTCTAACTGAAAACTTTTTCCAATTCAATCAATCCCTGTATAAACAAACGCACGGTACCAGCATGGGGAGTACCTTCGCGCCGAGCGTAGCGGGACTCTATGTACACCACCTGGAGAAACATAAGATCCTCCATGAAAACAATCCATATATCGACCATATTAAATTATGGAAAAGGTATATTGACGACGTGTTTCTCATCTGGGAAGGGGATGAAGCGGATTTTGAATTATTCCAACTCTGGTTGAACCAACAAGACCCCTTTTTGAAATTCACCTACACTATGAGTAGGTCTAAGCTGGTTTTCCTTGACCTGAATATATCAGCACAGGAAGGTCACCTTATCACAACCACACATTTCAAACCTACCGCAAGAAACTGCCTTCTAACATATGACAGTTTCCACCCGCGAAGTCTGAAGAACAATCTCCCATTTGGACAATTCCTGCGCCTGAGACGAAATTGTACTACTCGACAAGATTATAAGATCCAGGCCAAGGACCTCTCACTGAAACTAGTCCAACGACAGTACCCACAACACCTAGTGTCGACGGCACAAAAAAGAGCATCCAACAATAACAGGGAAGCCCTCCTCGAACATAAACCCAAGGATACAGAAAAGAATCTCAGAAGACAGATCTGTATTACCACATTCAACATCGCCTCAGACAAAGTAACCAAAATAATAAAAAAACACTGGCGCATTCTGAACAGTGGAGGACTGGACTTACAAAAACCCATGTTCAGCCATAAAAAAGCAAAAAACTTGAGGAACTACCTGGTGCATACCAGACCCAACACAGCAAAAATCACTGGACCTGTACGCCTACTCCATCCATTACCAGTAGGACACCACCCATGTGGCAACTGCAGTGTGTGCCATCTTACCACTACGACCAAAACAGTCCTTTACAACAATGGTACAACATGGAACCTGAGATCATTCACAAACTGCAACACGACAGGTGTAGTGTACCTCATCACTTGTGTGTGCAATCTCCACTATGTGGGCATGACCACTAGAAAGGCAAACACCAGAATGACCGAACACCGAAGCAATTTCAGGTGTAAAAGAAACAATACAAAAATGACCACACATTTCCTTGAACACCACCACACACCCAATGACTTCAGGTGGGTCATTATTGAACATGTTGATAACCATCCGAACATTGAAAGGATACTACATGAAAAAGAGCAACGTTGGGTTTTCAAATTGCGGTCCGATACCAATGGTCTTAATGATGATATACCATGGGGACAATTTATTTGATTCTTGGAAATTATGAGACTTTACTTACCAACCTAAAATCAAAAGTTTTCATAAAAAAACATATTTGCCTGGGTTTCTAGACTTTGAATTACTGTAACTTTATTGATAAATAATCTTTCTCGAAGCGAGACTCTCCTATATCCTTAAGAAACCTTCCCCTCTCCCAAACTTATGATGGGCATTATTTCCGCAATTTCTCTCTCGTTTATTTCATTGTTCCAATGGATCACACGAGATCGAATATCCCATTAATATACCTGGCTAAAGGCACTACTTTTTCTATATTAAGGCTATTTGTGTAGAAAATCCACAAAGTCGGCACATAATTAATGGTAGCCTTCACTTCGGCGTGAAACTACAATTTCCCTCATATGTTCCTCTGAACGATCAATAATAGGTCTTCAAATATTCCTCAATGGGCTTAATTTTCCCGATCCTTCCCATTCCAACATGGCCACCACAGGAAGGACCTACACGGCCTAGTCCGCCCTTACTTTCCATGCGGAAATGGTACTAGAAATTAGACAGCCGCGCTTGACCAAACAACATGCGGTCCGAGAGGCTGGGCGCTAGTAGGTTTCCCTGAGTGCGGATTTCGACGTACAAGTAAGTGACAAGCCCTGGGGGAAGCCGATCATGCTCACCAATATGACGGCGATCACGAATCTCGCTCCAACTTCGTTTTTTCGTTTCTCCTCCAAAACCGTGAAGGTTCACCATAGGGCATGGACCCTATTTGATTAAGACATGTGAGCCCATTAACCAACTCGTATATATTTTTCTCTAGGTGTACGAGATTTCCACACCCCCTCCGCTGACCATGAGGCTTATCATTTGCCTTTAAAATTGTATGTAATGGCCTACTCTTTTGTCAGTCTTGTTTGTGTTATTTGTTATGTCAGATGCATGTTTTTTTAATGTTTGTTTGACGTATGAACAGCAATTGCATTCATATAATCTTTTTACCCACCCTGTAGCACAGCGCCTGCATGGAAGCTTTTATTAATGCTTTTTTGAACATCCACTTAGCGGCACGTTAAGGAGTCTGGATGTACCCTGCACTGGTGTATAGTGTGATCACTATTGATTTTATTGTTGCATACTGTTGCCTTGGATTCCTTAATGGTGTTTTTTTATCCAACAGATATATCCTGACGTATACTTACGTATGTATTTTAACGCATGCTTATTAGTTGCAGCGTTTCACTCACAATTTTTGTCACCTTATTTAGGTCTTCTAGGAGTGGTTTCTCACACTGGGCTGGTCCCGGTGTGGTCCTGAGGAAGAGCTAGGGGAAGCTCGAAACTAGTTGACTGTATGCTAGGCACACTTACTCATTACAGTTAGGGCCTCTAGCATATTACCCCGTTTTTAATTACTCAGCTAGGAGCAAGAATAAAGTATATTTGGCCCACTAGTTGTTTATTTTAAATCACTTTATCCCACTCCACTTCACAACACTTGCACTACACATAGAACTTGCTTTAAGTGCTCCTACGTAACTTCGCAAGTTGCAGCACGCCTCAGTCCGTAGAGGACTGGGAGGACCCCAATGATGAAGCATGTCACCAAGGGGAAACCCTGGTGAGTGAGGGGACTCAAGAAAGGCACAGTCTTGCCCTTTCTTTTCTTCAGGTGACTAGGGGAAACATATTGTTTTTCCCACACCCCCAGGTTAGGCACTTTTGACCTGTTCATTCAGGTTCTTTTTGATAGTTGTATAAATGGAGGGTGGACCTAACCTTTAAATACCTCTTCTTCCCCCGTTTTTTGTTAACCAAGAGGAGTTTGATGACAGAATCAGGGCCTACTTGCCTGGACTGTAAAATGGCATAAGTGAACCATACAAAGCCGGTGGCCTTTCATATTTGGGAATGGAATATCCGGCCTATTCATGGCGGATCTGACAGAGGACATGTTGACGGTGGACGCACATGTATTTGCGTCTTCATAACTGGAACTGGAGGGACATACATGTACTTGTGACATGCACATAGAACCGTTGGGGTCCAAGATAGGGGACATAACTGATCAGAAAAATCCATATTTCCACATTCCCTCCTTGTCCCCTACTTGCCCGTTAAGAGATATCAATCTTCATCAATCCATTGATCTGTTCATATAACATCATTTGTTCTTCTTTCTTCTTCCGTGACGAATGAAATCTTGGTGGTGGAATACACGATGTGGCACACAGACCACAAATCGCTGGTCCACATTGTAGACATAGACAGCAACTGAATAGTATGAGAAGGCCAATACCTAGGAAGGATAAAACTCTCCATCCCCAGGCTGATATCACACTCCAAAACCAACTGGACCAAGTCCAAGTGCCTGGGTTCTGGTGTATCTGGTTTACAATCTTATGAAGGCGAGTGATGGCTTTATATACAGATGGCGAATTTTCTGGTATGAATACGCAGCAGCTTGATCCGATGACCCTACAAGCTCCGCCCCTATCAGCTAGGATGACGTCAAGGACAAGACGATTTTGAAGCACAACAATCCGCATAGCAGACTGCTCTTCTGTTAAATTGCCTAAGGCGGAAATAGTCTCATTCACTACTGCTTCAAGGGTTCTAGTTAATCTACGTATCAGCTTACTATTAGTAACAGTACCTATATAGGGAAAGATGCCTTTATTAAAATCTACATACTTGTCCCATGCCGTCTCAGTGTAATCGACAATGGGGAGATCTCTCCGCTCTCTGTTGTGTACTAAATGAATATTTCTATAATAATCGGGAGGAGCTAGGAAAACAGGTGGCAAAAGGAATGCAATGTAGCAGGTACCATCCCAATCTAGAGGTAGACGCATATATGCAGTCTGACCACATATAAAGTAGGAGTGGCGATAAGCTCTAAATGAAGATTTGCCTTGATCACTGAATTCTACTATAGTAGTGCATTTACTATGGCCCATATGTATGGAACCAACCTTTCTTACACACAATTCACCCTTCGCTGGGAATACTGACATGGTGGGTAAGACTAGTTCAACTTCGGATACGACATTTAGAATCATGAGATTAGGTGTAAAATTACCTAATCCATATACTTCATTTTCTAGATCAGTTCCTGTTCTTTTGGGGCGACCCTCCTTGTCAGGGTAGCAGACCTTGAGTAAAACTAGGTTCAGGTTTCCCCATACCCAATGATCTTGGTAAACTGCTGTGTCTGAGTCTATGGAATTGATTAAACTAAACCATGCTCCACAGGAGCCATTATGTGTAAATGGATGTGGAAAGAAAGGCAGGACTCCTTCATAATTCTGATAGGGAGGGAGCCGGCCACACACCCAACAATTAGTGGCATTACTAGTCTGATGGGAATGATGTAACATACTAATGAAAGTGTTATTGCGCAGCGCAAGTCTATAAGACAATTCATGCGGAGGTAAGTCACTAAAAGAATGTTCAGCAGTAACATTATAAACATGTCTAGAAATAGGGTAATATATGTGCAACAATATACTTGCAGTAATTATTAAAAGACTCAAGAAAAACAAGATTAATAATGTCACTATGCAGTGGCTACGCAGTGATTTACAATACGCCTGTCGTTTCAACATTTTCCGGGTGTTTTCTCTACTCAGGTCCAAGGGATACATGTCAGAGACAATTCAACCGCTTCACCTTGGAGAGGACTTAAACAATCAAATTGCTCGACTGGTTGGGCCTAAGCTTTAGTTTATAGTGTTCAGAGTTACTCTGTTCAACAAAAGGAAGTTTTGAGTCAATGGGTGAAGACACACGAGGTGGGCTGTTTACATCTGCAGGAAGTCCATGAAATTTCTTGATATGACTTGAATGAATCCAGCCTTTCCTGCCTTCAATCTTCACGGCTGTTCTTGTGGTCAGCAGGACCAACTTGGGTGACTTCCACCTGGGCTCCAGCTGAGTCTTTCGGTCGAAATTCCTCACAAGTACGAGGTCCCCCGGAACTACGTCATGGGGTTTCACCTCAGTGTTGTCGGGAAAGGCTGCAGCTACCTGTGAACGACAAGATTGTAGTGCAGACATCAAGGAAGCCAAGTAATCTGTCAGCATATTACAGTCAATATCAGTTATTTTGCGTGGTATAGGCGTCCCCCACATATTTGGTGGTCTGCCGAAGATCACCTCATACGGGGATAGCCCTGTTCGAGAGTGTGCTACCATTCTCATGTAAAAGAGTGCAACGGGTAACGCTACTACCCAGTCGACACCTTTCTCTCTGCATATTTTGGACAATCTGATTTTCAGTATCTGGTTATGTCTTTCTACGAGACCTGCTGCCTCGGGGTGTCGGACACAGTGGAATTTCCACTGATATCCTAACAGAAGTGAAACATGTTTCATTAATTCGGATGAGAACGGCTGGCCGTTATCTGAGTGAACAACACGTGGTAAACCGTATCGTGGGAAGAATTCTCGAACCAACTGTTTGGCAGTAGTCGGGGCAGTGTAATCTGAAACCGGGTATGCCTCTGTCCAACGGGACAGAGCGCAGACAACTACGAGAACATATTTGAATCCTCGACATCGTTCCATCTGGATATAGTCCATCTGGAGGGCTTCAAAAGGGTGATTAGGAGGATGAAATCCACCCTGTTCTACGGGAACGCTTTTTCCTGGGTTAACCTGACAACAGATCATACAGGTACGGACCTTTTGTTTGGCTGCTGCTCGTAAATGTTTATTGAACCAAATGTGTTGGATGCTGTCTAGCATAGCTTTTTCTCCTAGATGTGCTGGACTATGTATAGTGTTAATTATAACTTGGACCATTGAATCAGGAAGGAACCATACAGACTTTTCCTTCATCATCCATCCTTGGTCCGTTTGGATCCCTCCTAATTCAGTCCATTTCTTTATTTCGTCTGGTGTAGCATGTGTCTGTATGTCAATTACGTCAAGAGTAGGATCTTTAACTGTCATACAATGTGTCGGTGTCGGGACTATTGTCTTTGTCATGTCGGGGGTTTGAGTTTGAGCAGTCTGTTTAGCTGTTCTGTCGGCTAGATCATTGCCTTGGGAAATGATATCAGTAACCTTCGTATGAGCCTTACATTTCATAATTGATATTGCAGTGGGTAGATGTATAGCATCTAATAAGGCATGAATGAGGGGTCCGTGCTGAATGTGGGCACCGTGGGAAGTTAAATAACCTCTCTCTCGCCACAGCACGCCGAAGTCATGTACAACTCCGAATGCATAACGTGAATCAGTGTATATGTTGAGTTTTTTATTCGTGGCTTGAATACAGGCTTGTGTCAGAGCGATAAGCTCTGCGGCTTGAGCTGACAAAGTATTTATACGATTAGTTTCAATGACTTCAGTATCTGTTGTGACTGCGTAAGCGGCCACTAACTCTCCTGTACTTGTTCTCATACATGAACCATCTACATACAATGTCAGGTCTGGATCTGACAATGGGACATCGGTTAAGTCTTGTCTGGGTTTTGTCGTTATTGTAATAACTTCAATACAGTCATGAGCTAGTGGGTCTGTTCCGGTTACTGGCAACAGTGTGGCAGGATTCAATGTGTTACAGCGTCTGATTTCTATATGTGGCTGAAACAATGTAAGTTCGTATCCTGTAAGTCGCGCTATAGTCAAGTGTTGTGTTTGCGTTCTATTTACAAGAACCTCTACTGCGTGTGGTACTTGAACTGTCAATGGATGTCCTAACACTATGGCATCGCTTTGTCTGATTGCTAAAGCTGTCGCTGCTACTGATTTTAGGCATGCAGGCAAAGCCTGGGCTACGGGATCTAATGTACTAGAAAAATAAGCACATGGTTTGTGTGCTCCTGCTTGTTCCTGTGTGAGTACTGACAAGGCAGTACCTTCGCGTTCTGTAACAAAGAGTGTAAACTGTTTTCTGTAACATGGCGTTGCTAAAACAGGTGCTTGACATAAAGCTTTCTTTAGGCTTTCAAAAGCTTGTGTATGTTCCTGAGTCCAAGGGAGAACAGTCGATGTGGCTGCCTCCTGTGTTGTTAACTGAATGAGTGGTTTTGCTAGAAATGCGTACTGAGGGATCCACTGCCTGCAATATGACGTGAGGCCTATGAAAGCCCGCACCTCCTTTTGTGTCTTGGGTATTGGCATGTTAGCTATTAACTGAATGCGGTCGGGTGTAAGCTGCCTTCCCTCCTTGGACAGCGAGTGTCCAAGATAAATAACTCGCTGGACACAGAATTGCAGCTTAGAAGGGGACACCTTGTGCCCCTTTTCGGCTAGAAATTGTAAAACTGTCAGTGATGCTTTTTCACATTCCGGTTCGCTTCTCGCGGTGATCAGCAGATCATCGACATATTGAAGCAAGGCAGTGTTAACTGGCATGTGGATACTGTCAAGTTCTCGTTTCAGTGCTTGGCTATAGATGCTGGGGCTTTCTGTAAATCCTTGAGGTGCGCGAGAGAATTTAAAGCTACGCCCATTTAAACTAAATCCGAACAAATATTGGCTTTCCGGATCTATTGGGACGCTGAAAAAGGCATTCTTGAGATCAATTACAGTAAAGAATGTTGCTTCGGAATCAATAGCTGTCAGTAATGACGAGATATCTGGGACCACAGGAAATTGTGGCACAATGCATTTGTTTAACTCGCGCAGATCAATAACCAATCGATATACTGGCGGGGCCGTTGGATCTGTTCGTTTAAGAATCGGAATTATCGGTGAATTACATACATTGGAGTCTGTTTCCACAACTACTCCTTGGGCAATGAGCTCGTCAATGATTTGTAGTAAAGCCACTACAGCATCTGGTGGTAACTTGTATTGTCGCATTCGTGGTAGCACCACTCCTGCCTTTAATGTGACTCGATATGGTGTAATATTCATGCAACCAACATCAGTAGGGCCTTGTGCCCATAGATGTGTAGGTAAAGTCTGCAGTCGGGGATCCATGTCTCTAGACACATAGTGACCTTTAAAATCACGTAAAAACAACCTTACTCCTTCCGGAGAACAACATATTATGGCTCCTAGAGCTTTCAGTGTTTTTATTCCTAACAAGTTTTCTGGACATGATTTAGTAAGCAATAAATCTGTAGTTCGGGTCAGAGGTCCTATCGTAAGTGGAAGAGGCTGTGATACTTCATTAACAATAGGTTTTCCTGAAAAACCAAGGGAAATATTCTGAGAGCCTGAGAGGGGTGCCCCTGGAACTTCACTACGTTTTATAGTTGTTCGACTTGCCCCTGTATCGAGTAAAAATTGTCTATCTTGGCCTAATAATTCACTATGTACATAAGGTCCTTCTTGATCTACAGGAATCTCGATAAGGGGTAAGTCAACTTCCCTCTCTAGGCTAGTTCATGCGTAACGCTGATACTCAGGATATTCATACTGTGCGGTCTGATACATTTGTCGTGTTGTTGTCTGTGTGGCAGCAACAGGCAACGGTGGTGCAGCTGGCACAAACTGTATTGGCTGTTGTGCGGCTGGCATGGCCTGTGCATGCTGCAGAGCTCCTTGTTCATTCTGATCTTGTCTGAGTGGCCGTGATCTTTCTTGTGTTTTACCTATGGCGATATTATGTTTTAAAACTGGACAATCGTGTACGTAATGACCTGGCTTTTTACAATAATTGCATGTCCCTTTTACAGGTCCTGCTGAATCGGAATGTGTCATACCCTTTTTATGTCCTTCAGCTGGAACTGTCTGGGAAACTAGCATTTTCATTTTCGTGTCTTTCATGCGTCTGTGTTCATGTTCTTGTTCCTCTCTAATTCTATTGTGATGGTACTGTAACATTTGTAACATTTGTGATGGAGTGTTACCTTGCCAGGTACTCTCGAATTTTAATACTCTATTCTTTACTGGGGGCAGGGCATTTTCTACTAATTTTGTTACAAACAGATGCGGGTATGATTCGCTACTTGCTTTTATGCCACTATTTATACCAAAACATTTTTCAAATCGGGCATAGTAATCACTAGTGTCTTCATCTTGCTTCTGCTTACAGGCTGAAATTGTACCCCAGTCTTCCTTTTTCGTAGTTAATAAACGTGGCAGTACCTGTACTAGTAAACCTGGTAGTGCTTTAGTTTTATCCCCAAGTCCTGCTCCTGCAGTTCGGGCCTTTTCTTCCGCTTCTAACACTGACCATTCTATCTTTTGGTCTCCTACCTCCCACTCTTTTTCCTTGAGTTTCTCATAAATACCAGCAGGCATCAATACCTTTAATATTGTCATAATGTCGGGATAGGTATACTCTCCCATGAGTAACATGTCTTTAATTTCTCGGTGAAAACCCGCTGGATCTTTGTCATGACTGGGTACCACTTTCTTCATTTGTAACAATTCTATTTTCGATATGGGCGTATATACAAATACGCGCTTAAACTCGTTGTCCTCGCCTTTTATTGGGTGCACTTCTCGTAAGGGATTCTGTCTATCCATGTGATACGTTGTTCTTTCCTTGACGGGCAATGAGACATGCTCTGAGCATACAAAAAGAATATACTGCTTTCTTGATTCTAGAATTTCTTTAATTAATTTAGTACCTGCACCTCTCCATTTATTCATAAGCAATTCAGTCAATATGTCAGGTAAGGGACCAGGGTCCGAATGCTGACTCCGATATAGTATAATGAGTTGTTGAATCATATAAATCCCAGCTAACCTCTGTTCATCTGGGGTGAGATTCAAAAATGTGCGTGCTACTGTATCATCACTATATTTTCCGGGACTGTCCACCCAATGGACAGCTGCCCTGGCTAAATCTTGTTCATCCATAGAATCGAGAAAATGATAACCCCTTCGTTCTCGTAGTAGTTTGTCGGCGGTTTGGAACGAATGCTCGTTAGACCTTATATTAATTATAGGTATTTGGAAATTCCTGTTATTATCTGGACATATCGGACGTATCGAGTCAGTAAGACATCTATTACTATTACAGGATCTTCCTCTACCTACATAGGCTATGGTGTCCGACTGTCTCGCGGGCAGTCCTGACCCTTCTTCCTCGCTTTGTTCGAACTCGTCTACCTCTAATCTTTCTTCGTGTAGACGTTCTATTTCTTTACGGATCTTTCGGCACATGGCTATTATACAATTTTGCTTGTCATGTCTCCCTTCTGATATATTCTGGCTCCATCTGGTAAGAATTTGCATTGCTTCCGGGTCTACCCCCGGTCGGTCTTGATTTCTGATCACACAATTTATGAGGAAACGTAACAGTTCCCCCTGTATCTCTACTTTCTGGTATTCCATAGCTCTGTTAATACATTCTGGATCTCGCCCTGTTTGGACAAAATGATATATTTTATCTAGATGCGCAGTCATTCCTGGTAACTTCCCTAAATACACTGCGGCTCGTCTGATACGCAATGATGCCAGGGTCATTTCGTCCTCTTTACCGGGCACAGGATCATATCTACAATCTATAAGAAGTTCCTTAAGCGTACGGGCACTTATGAGTTTGGGTGTACGTGAATGTGCTGACTCTTGAAAAGTAAGTTTATTTATTCTGGGTGGCGTAGAAAAAATATTGGTAGCACCTCCCGTAGCCCCATCTGGGGTGTCGGGTGTGAAAGGATTCGTTGAACGTGACACAGCAACTATAGGTGTGGACACAGCTATAGAAGTAGCTGTAGGGACAGATGCAGAAACAGATGTGCTTGCCGGAACTTGTGACTCGATCTGTTGCTGTAGGGATACGGGTGCTGGATCTTGGCGTTGGACCTCCCTGGTATGCGGTCTATGTGGGGCGGAATTAGCATACTCGGGAGCTGCGTCATCTAAATATGAGGAAAGAAAAACATCTTCTGCGGTTCTAGGATGCCCCTTAGGATGTACCTTTATTGGGAATAATGGGGGTGGCAAGTCTTTCGGTATCTCTGGAGTAGCCTTAGGTAATCCTTCGGCTAGAAGGGGATACATACCATTCATAAGGGCATTTCTTTGTCTATCTACTTGTTCTGATTTCACTCGGATACCTTCCTCAATTAATAGATTTTCTCGAACTTTATTTGAACTCTCTTTATTCTTTTCTTCCTGTCGGAGTGCCTTTTCTGTGCGTCTATGAGATTCTTTACGCCATAACTCAACGGCGTCTTTCTGTGACTGTCTGACTTTCCTTTTCCATAACTCTTCCTCGACTTTCATGATGCACTCTGCATCCCAGGTCCCCGCTGCGGGCCACCTCTGACTTTCTGGTAATTCCTTGGTGTAGTCTACCCATAAATCAAGAAATAATATAGCGTCTAAGCCATGTTTGTGATACATGAAGTGCCCTGGAGTATCCCTAGGAGGAATAGGGACGGCTTCTTCGAGTACCCCTTTTCTAGTAGTGATCTGTCTTAATTTCGAAAAGAGCGGCATATTGACAACTGATCCGATACTTAATCTTGAACACACTTAATACAAAAGCACAATAATGAACAACCATTCATACCACAATATGCAGGACGTTTAACACATTAAACATTAAACATTAAACATTTTTTTTAACCTTTAAAATAAACAACAATGATGATCGTCTGCATAACTAATCACCAAGCATAATTCTTGACAATAACTAGATACTTCGGAATACTTGATATACTGCTAAACAGTACATATACACTGCTAAAACAGTGCAGACCGGATTTGTGTACCCAAACCCGTCTTGACCGGCACAACCTATGTGCACGTCAGAAATGCCTCCCCAGTAATGGTACTCACCGGGTAGCTTCGGAAACGGAAGGCCTCGGCAACTGAACTTGAACCGGACTGGACTCGACTCGACTCGTCGGAAACTGGACTCGACTTCGAACTGGTGGGTCTCTGTATACCTCGGATCTTGCTCTCTCAGCTAGGCTCTGGTCGGGATACTTCGCACTTCTCACCGCCTCGTCTGGGTGTTGATCGCAGCCTCAGTCGCCCCCGCTTGACCGGAGGGAGATACAGGAAATCCTGCTGGTACGCGTTATTGTCCGTCCAGCTGTGGCAGGAGACCGGGCCTGCAACTCACCGCCGGCGCGTGAGATGAGAAAGTGTCCCTGTTCGGGCGCCATTCATGTGGTAAATAAAATTCCTTTACCGGGACTTAATTTGATACAGAAACATAATAAAATAGCTCAGTAAAATAAGAGGCAGAATCCGTGGTATTAGAGGTTCGGAATGGGCTTTATTCCAATGATCGATTATAATCGGTTGCTCCAAGTTCCATCACCACGGGGGTTCAGGAAGTGAAGTACATACTTTATTGACAAGAAATGATTTTTATAGAACATTCATTACAATGAAGCAAATGCAGTAGGCGTAACAATTGATAAGGAAAATGACGATTTACATGCGTAACCGAAAATGGGTGTAATAAGGAGTAAAAAGGAACATAATTGGTTATGATGTCACATATAGGTGGATCTATAAGATAATACTTGGCATAGATGCGCGCGCAGCAGCATGACGTGTAATTGACGTGCAACTAGGGGGTGAAGGGGACTTGACATTTAGCTCTACATGTGGAGACAAAAAGTCTGGGGGGTCAAGTCAACCTAATCCCAAATCATATCTAACATCCTATGTTTAAAGAACTATGTTATCCACAAAAGAAGGACTCTCGGACAGAATCTATTCTATACTGACTGTGCGTGCGTGTACAAGCGTCTAAGTGTCTATACTGAATGCGAGGGGGTAGGAATATTCCATGGTAACAGGGCTATGAATTACTTGCATGAGGACAGAGAAGCCGAGCCGTTGCTCAGTAGCTGGAAGAATGTTTACTTAAACTGCTAGACAGGAATGCATCGGCTAAGGAGTGAAGCAGATAATTCGAAGGTGAAATACAGTTCTTGGCAGAGAATAGGCTGATGTCAGGCTTCGTGAGCCGCGCAGAGAATGAGACAAAGTTCATGGTCACAGATGCAGGCTCAGACTCGAGTGTTCAGAGGCAGAAGGCAAGAGGAGTTTGATGACAGAATCAGGGCCTACTTGCCTGGACTGTAAAATGGCATAAGTGAACCATACAAAGCCGGTGGCCTTTCATATTTGGGAATGGAATATCCGGCCTATTCATGGCGGATCTGACAGAGGACATGTTGACGGTGGACGCACATGTATTTGCGTCTTCATAACTGGAACTGGAGGGACATACATGTACTTGTGACATGCACATAGAACCGTTGGGGTCCAAGATAGGGGACATAACTGATCAGAAAAATCCATATTTCCACATTCCCTCCTTGTCCCCTACTTGCCCGTTAAGAGATATCAATCTTCATCAATCCATTGATCTGTTCATATAACATCATTTGTTCTTCTTTCTTCTTCCGTGACGAATGAAATCTTGGTGGTGGAATACACGATGTGGCACACAGACCACAAATCGCTGGTCCACATTGTAGACATAGACAGCAACTGAATAGTATGAGAAGGCCAATACCTAGGAAGGATAAAACTCTCCATCCCCAGGCTGATATCACACTCCAAAACCAACTGGACCAAGTCCAAGTGCCTGGGTTCTGGTGTATCTGGTTTACAATCTTATGAAGGCGAGTGATGGCTTTATATACAGATGGCGAATTTTCTGGTATGAATACGCAGCAGCTTGATCCGATGACCCTACAAGCTCCGCCCCTATCAGCTAGGATGACGTCAAGGACAAGACGATTTTGAAGCACAACAATCCGCATAGCAGACTGCTCTTCTGTTAAATTGCCTAAGGCGGAAATAGTCTCATTCACTACTGCTTCAAGGGTTCTAGTTAATCTACGTATCAGCTTACTATTAGTAACAGTACCTATATAGGGAAAGATGCCTTTATTAAAATCTACATACTTGTCCCATGCCGTCTCAGTGTAATCGACAATGGGGAGATCTCTCCGCTCTCTGTTGTGTACTAAATGAATATTTCTATAATAATCGGGAGGAGCTAGGAAAACAGGTGGCAAAAGGAATGCAATGTAGCAGGTACCATCCCAATCTAGAGGTAGACGCATATATGCAGTCTGACCACATATAAAGTAGGAGTGGCGATAAGCTCTAAATGAAGATTTGCCTTGATCACTGAATTCTACTATAGTAGTGCATTTACTATGGCCCATATGTATGGAACCAACCTTTCTTACACACAATTCACCCTTCGCTGGGAATACTGACATGGTGGGTAAGACTAGTTCAACTTCGGATACGACATTTAGAATCATGAGATTAGGTGTAAAATTACCTAATCCATATACTTCATTTTCTAGATCAGTTCCTGTTCTTTTGGGGCGACCCTCCTTGTCAGGGTAGCAGACCTTGAGTAAAACTAGGTTCAGGTTTCCCCATACCCAATGATCTTGGTAAACTGCTGTGTCTGAGTCTATGGAATTGATTAAACTAAACCATGCTCCACAGGAGCCATTATGTGTAAATGGATGTGGAAAGAAAGGCAGGACTCCTTCATAATTCTGATAGGGAGGGAGCCGGCCACACACCCAACAATTAGTGGCATTACTAGTCTGATGGGAATGATGTAACATACTAATGAAAGTGTTATTGCGCAGCGCAAGTCTATAAGACAATTCATGCGGAGGTAAGTCACTAAAAGAATGTTCAGCAGTAACATTATAAACATGTCTAGAAATAGGGTAATATATGTGCAACAATATACTTGCAGTAATTATTAAAAGACTCAAGAAAAACAAGATTAATAATGTCACTATGCAGTGGCTACGCAGTGATTTACAATACGCCTGTCGTTTCAACATTTTCCGGGTGTTTTCTCTACTCAGGTCCAAGGGATACATGTCAGAGACAATTCAACCGCTTCACCTTGGAGAGGACTTAAACAATCAAATTGCTCGACTGGTTGGGCCTAAGCTTTAGTTTATAGTGTTCAGAGTTACTCTGTTCAACAAAAGGAAGTTTTGAGTCAATGGGTGAAGACACACGAGGTGGGCTGTTTACATCTGCAGGAAGTCCATGAAATTTCTTGATATGACTTGAATGAATCCAGCCTTTCCTGCCTTCAATCTTCACGGCTGTTCTTGTGGTCAGCAGGACCAACTTGGGTGACTTCCACCTGGGCTCCAGCTGAGTCTTTCGGTCGAAATTCCTCACAAGTACGAGGTCCCCCGGAACTACGTCATGGGGTTTCACCTCAGTGTTGTCGGGAAAGGCTGCAGCTACCTGTGAACGACAAGATTGTAGTGCAGACATCAAGGAAGCCAAGTAATCTGTCAGCATATTACAGTCAATATCAGTTATTTTGCGTGGTATAGGCGTCCCCCACATATTTGGTGGTCTGCCGAAGATCACCTCATACGGGGATAGCCCTGTTCGAGAGTGTGCTACCATTCTCATGTAAAAGAGTGCAACGGGTAACGCTACTACCCAGTCGACACCTTTCTCTCTGCATATTTTGGACAATCTGATTTTCAGTATCTGGTTATGTCTTTCTACGAGACCTGCTGCCTCGGGGTGTCGGACACAGTGGAATTTCCACTGATATCCTAACAGAAGTGAAACATGTTTCATTAATTCGGATGAGAACGGCTGGCCGTTATCTGAGTGAACAACACGTGGTAAACCGTATCGTGGGAAGAATTCTCGAACCAACTGTTTGGCAGTAGTCGGGGCAGTGTAATCTGAAACCGGGTATGCCTCTGTCCAACGGGACAGAGCGCAGACAACTACGAGAACATATTTGAATCCTCGACATCGTTCCATCTGGATATAGTCCATCTGGAGGGCTTCAAAAGGGTGATTAGGAGGATGAAATCCACCCTGTTCTACGGGAACGCTTTTTCCTGGGTTAACCTGACAACAGATCATACAGGTACGGACCTTTTGTTTGGCTGCTGCTCGTAAATGTTTATTGAACCAAATGTGTTGGATGCTGTCTAGCATAGCTTTTTCTCCTAGATGTGCTGGACTATGTATAGTGTTAATTATAACTTGGACCATTGAATCAGGAAGGAACCATACAGACTTTTCCTTCATCATCCATCCTTGGTCCGTTTGGATCCCTCCTAATTCAGTCCATTTCTTTATTTCGTCTGGTGTAGCATGTGTCTGTATGTCAATTACGTCAAGAGTAGGATCTTTAACTGTCATACAATGTGTCGGTGTCGGGACTATTGTCTTTGTCATGTCGGGGGTTTGAGTTTGAGCAGTCTGTTTAGCTGTTCTGTCGGCTAGATCATTGCCTTGGGAAATGATATCAGTAACCTTCGTATGAGCCTTACATTTCATAATTGATATTGCAGTGGGTAGATGTATAGCATCTAATAAGGCATGAATGAGGGGTCCGTGCTGAATGTGGGCACCGTGGGAAGTTAAATAACCTCTCTCTCGCCACAGCACGCCGAAGTCATGTACAACTCCGAATGCATAACGTGAATCAGTGTATATGTTGACTTTTTTATTCGTGGCTTGAATACAGGCTTGTGTCAGAGCGATAAGCTCTGCGGCTTGAGCTGACAAAGTATTTATACGATTAGTTTCAATGACTTCAGTATCTGTTGTGACTGCGTAAGCGGCCACTAACTCTCCTGTACTTGTTCTCATACATGAACCATCTACATACAATGTCAGGTCTGGATCTGACAATGGGACATCGGTTAAGTCTTGTCTGGGTTTTGTCGTTATTGTAATAACTTCAATACAGTCATGAGCTAGTGGGTCTGTTCCGGTTACTGGCAACAGTGTGGCAGGATTCAATGTGTTACAGCGTCTGATTTCTATATGTGGCTGAAACAATGTAAGTTCGTATCCTGTAAGTCGCGCTATAGTCAAGTGTTGTGTTTGCGTTCTATTTACAAGAACCTCTACTGCGTGTGGTACTTGAACTGTCAATGGATGTCCTAACACTATGGCATCGCTTTGTCTGATTGCTAAAGCTGTCGCTGCTACTGATTTTAGGCATGCAGGCAAAGCCTGGGCTACGGGATCTAATGTACTAGAAAAATAAGCACATGGTTTGTGTGCTCCTGCTTGTTCCTGTGTGAGTACTGACAAGGCAGTACCTTCGCGTTCTGTAACAAAGAGTGTAAACTGTTTTCTGTAACATGGCGTTGCTAAAACAGGTGCTTGACATAAAGCTTTCTTTAGGCTTTCAAAAGCTTGTGTATGTTCCTGAGTCCAAGGGAGAACAGTCGATGTGGCTGCCTCCTGTGTTGTTAACTGAATGAGTGGTTTTGCTAGAAATGCGTACTGAGGGATCCACTGCCTGCAATATGACGTGAGGCCTATGAAAGCCCGCACCTCCTTTTGTGTCTTGGGTATTGGCATGTTAGCTATTAACTGAATGCGGTCGGGTGTAAGCTGCCTTCCCTCCTTGGACAGCGAGTGTCCAAGATAAATAACTCGCTGGACACAGAATTGCAGCTTAGAAGGGGACACCTTGTGCCCCTTTTCGGCTAGAAATTGTAAAACTGTCAGTGATGCTTTTTCACATTCCGGTTCGCTTCTCGCGGTGATCAGCAGATCATCGACATATTGAAGCAAGGCAGTGTTAACTGGCATGTGGATACTGTCAAGTTCTCGTTTCAGTGCTTGGCTATAGATGCTGGGGCTTTCTGTAAATCCTTGAGGTGCGCGAGAGAATTTAAAGCTACGCCCATTTAAACTAAATCCGAACAAATATTGGCTTTCCGGATCTATTGGGACGCTGAAAAAGGCATTCTTGAGATCAATTACAGTAAAGAATGTTGCTTCGGAATCAATAGCTGTCAGTAATGACGAGATATCTGGGACCACAGGAAATTGTGGCACAATGCATTTGTTTAACTCGCGCAGATCAATAACCAATCGATATACTGGCGGGGCCGTTGGATCTGTTCGTTTAAGAATCGGAATTATCGGTGAATTACATACATTGGAGTCTGTTTCCACAACTACTCCTTGGGCAATGAGCTCGTCAATGATTTGTAGTAAAGCCACTACAGCATCTGGTGGTAACTTGTATTGTCGCATTCGTGGTAGCACCACTCCTGCCTTTAATGTGACTCGATATGGTGTAATATTCATGCAACCAACATCAGTAGGGCCTTGTGCCCATAGATGTGTAGGTAAAGTCTGCAGTCGGGGATCCATGTCTCTAGACACATAGTGACCTTTAAAATCACGTAAAAACAACCTTACTCCTTCCGGAGAACAACATATTATGGCTCCTAGAGCTTTCAGTGTTTTTATTCCTAACAAGTTTTCTGGACATGATTTAGTAAGCAATAAATCTGTAGTTCGGGTCAGAGGTCCTATCGTAAGTGGAAGAGGCTGTGATACTTCATTAACAATAGGTTTTCCTGAAAAACCAAGGGAAATATTCTGAGAGCCTGAGAGGGGTGCCCCTGGAACTTCACTACGTTTTATAGTTGTTCGACTTGCCCCTGTATCGAGTAAAAATTTTCTATCTTGGCCTAATAATTCACTATGTACATAAGGTCCTTCTTGATCTACAGGAATCTCGATAAGGGGTAAGTCAACTTCCCTCTCTAGGCTAGTTCATGCGTAACGCTGATACTCAGGATATTCATACTGTGCGGTCTGATACATTTGTCGTGTTGTTGTCTGTGTGGCAGCAACAGGCAACGGTGGTGCAGCTGGCACAAACTGTATTGGCTGTTGTGCGGCTGGCATGGCCTGTGCATGCTGCAGAGCTCCTTGTTCATTCTGATCTTGTCTGAGTGGCCGTGATCTTTCTTGTGTTTTACCTATGGCGATATTATGTTTTAAAACTGGACAATCGTGTACGTAATGACCTGGCTTTTTACAATAATTGCATGTCCCTTTTACAGGTCCTGCTGAATCGGAATGTGTCATACCCTTTTTATGTCCTTCAGCTGGAACTGTCTGGGAAACTAGCATTTTCATTTTCGTGTCTTTCATGCGTCTGTGTTCATGTTCTTGTTCCTCTCTAATTCTATTGTGATGGTACTGTAACATTTGTAACATTTGTGATGGAGTGTTACCTTGCCAGGTACTCTCGAATTTTAATACTCTATTCTTTACTGGGGGCAGGGCATTTTCTACTAATTTTGTTACAAACAGATGCGGGTATGATTCGCTACTTGCTTTTATGCCACTATTTATACCAAAACATTTTTCAAATCGGGCATAGTAATCACTAGTGTCTTCATCTTGCTTCTGCTTACAGGCTGAAATTGTACCCCAGTCTTCCTTTTTCGTAGTTAATAAACGTGGCAGTACCTGTACTAGTAAACCTGGTAGTGCTTTAGTTTTATCCCCAAGTCCTGCTCCTGCAGTTCGGGCCTTTTCTTCCGCTTCTAACACTGACCATTCTATCTTTTGGTCTCCTACCTCCCACTCTTTTTCCTTGAGTTTCTCATAAATACCAGCAGGCATCAATACCTTTAATATTGTCATAATGTCGGGATAGGTATACTCTCCCATGAGTAACATGTCTTTAATTTCTCGGTGAAAACCCGCTGGATCTTTGTCATGACTGGGTACCACTTTCTTCATTTGTAACAATTCTATTTTCGATATGGGCGTATATACAAATACGCGCTTAAACTCGTTGTCCTCGCCTTTTATTGGGTGCACTTCTCGTAAGGGATTCTGTCTATCCATGTGATACGTTGTTCTTTCCTTGACGGGCAATGAGACATGCTCTGAGCATACAAAAAGAATATACTGCTTTCTTGATTCTAGAATTTCTTTAATTAATTTAGTACCTGCACCTCTCCATTTATTCATAAGCAATTCAGTCAATATGTCAGGTAAGGGACCAGGGTCCGAATGCTGACTCCGATATAGTATAATGAGTTGTTGAATCATATAAATCCCAGCTAACCTCTGTTCATCTGGGGTGAGATTCAAAAATGTGCGTGCTACTGTATCATCACTATATTTTCCGGGACTGTCCACCCAATGGACAGCTGCCCTGGCTAAATCTTGTTCATCCATAGAATCGAGAAAATGATAACCCCTTCGTTCTCGTAGTAGTTTGTCGGCGGTTTGGAACGAATGCTCGTTAGACCTTATATTAATTATAGGTATTTGGAAATTCCTGTTATTATCTGGACATATCGGACGTATCGAGTCAGTAAGACATCTATTACTATTACAGGATCTTCCTCTACCTACATAGGCTATGGTGTCCGACTGTCTCGCGGGCAGTCCTGACCCTTCTTCCTCGCTTTGTTCGAACTCGTCTACCTCTAATCTTTCTTCGTGTAGGCGTTCTATTTCTTTACGGATCTTTCGGCACATGGCTATTATACAATTTTGCTTGTCATGTCTCCCTTCTGATATATTCTGGCTCCATCTGGTAAGAATTTGCATTGCTTCCGGGTCTACCCCCGGTCGGTCTTGATTTCTGATCACACAATTTATGAGGAAACGTAACAGTTCCCCCTGTATCTCTACTTTCTGGTATTCCATAGCTCTGTTAATACATTCTGGATCTCGCCCTGTTTGGACAAAATGATATATTTTATCTAGATGCGCAGTCATTCCTGGTAACTTCCCTAAATACACTGCGGCTCGTCTGATACGCAATGATGCCAGGGTCATTTCGTCCTCTTTACCGGGCACAGGATCATATCTACAATCTATAAGAAGTTCCTTAAGCGTACGGGCACTTATGAGTTTGGGTGTACGTGAATGTGCTGACTCTTGAAAAGTAAGTTTATTTATTCTGGGTGGCGTAGAAAAAATATTGGTAGCACCTCCCGTAGCCCCATCTGGGGTGTCGGGTGTGAAAGGATTCGTTGAACGTGACACAGCAACTATAGGTGTGGACACAGCTATAGAAGTAGCTGTAGGGACAGATGCAGAAACAGATGTGCTTGCCGGAACTTGTGACTCGATCTGTTGCTGTAGGGATACGGGTGCTGGATCTTGGCGTTGGACCTCCCTGGTATGCGGTCTATGTGGGGCGGAATTAGCATACTCGGGAGCTGCGTCATCTAAATATGAGGAAAGAAAAACATCTTCTGCGGTTCTAGGATGCCCCTTAGGATGTACCTTTATTGGGAATAATGGGGGTGGCAAGTCTTTCGGTATCTCTGGAGTAGCCTTAGGTAATCCTTCGGCTAGAAGGGGATACATACCATTCATAAGGGCATTTCTTTGTCTATCTACTTGTTCTGATTTCACTCGGATACCTTCCTCAATTAATAGATTTTCTCGAACTTTATTTGAACTCTCTTTATTCTTTTCTTCCTGTCGGAGTGCCTTTTCTGTGCGTCTATGAGATTCTTTACGCCATAACTCAACGGCGTCTTTCTGTGACTGTCTGACTTTCCTTTTCCATAACTCTTCCTCGACTTTCATGATGCACTCTGCATCCCAGGTCCCCGCTGCGGGCCACCTCTGACTTTCTGGTAATTCCTTGGTGTAGTCTACCCATAAATCAAGAAATAATATAGCGTCTAAGCCATGTTTGTGATACATGAAGTGCCCTGGAGTATCCCTAGGAGGAATAGGGACGGCTTCTTCGAGTACCCCTTTTCTAGTAGTGATCTGTCTTAATTTCGAAAAGAGCGGCATATTGACAACTGATCCGATACTTAATCTTGAACACACTTAATACAAAAGCACAATAATGAACAACCATTCATACCACAATATGCAGGACGTTTAACACATTAAACATTAAACATTAAACATTTTTTTTAACCTTTAAAATAAACAACAATGATGATCGTCTGCATAACTAATCACCAAGCATAATTCTTGACAATAACTAGATACTTCGGAATACTTGATATACTGCTAAACAGTACATATACACTGCTAAAACAGTGCAGACCGGATTTGTGTACCCAAACCCGTCTTGACCGGCACAACCTATGTGCACGTCAGAAATGCCTCCCCAGTAATGGTACTCACCGGGTAGCTTCGGAAACGGAAGGCCTCGGCAACTGAACTTGAACCGGACTGGACTCGACTCGACTCGTCGGAAACTGGACTCGACTTCGAACTGGTGGGTCTCTGTATACCTCGGATCTTGCTCTCTCAGCTAGGCTCTGGTCGGGATACTTCGCACTTCTCACCGCCTCGTCTGGGTGTTGATCGCAGCCTCAGTCGCCCCTGCTTGACCGGAGGGAGATACAGGAAATCCTGCTGGTACGCGTTATTGTCCGTCCAGCTGTGGCAGGAGACCGGGCCTGCAACTCACCGCCGGCGCGTGAGATGAGAAAGTGTCCCTGTTCGGGCGCCATTCATGTGGTAAATAAAATTCCTTTACCGGGACTTAATTTGATACAGAAACATAATAAAATAGCTCAGTAAAATAAGAGGCAGAATCCGTGGTATTAGAGGTTCGGAATGGGCTTTATTCCAATGATCGATTATAATCGGTTGCTCCAAGTTCCATCACCACGGGGGTTCAGGAAGTGAAGTACATACTTTATTGACAAGAAATGATTTTTATAGAACATTCATTACAATGAAGCAAATGCAGTAGGCGTAACAATTGATAAGGAAAATGACGATTTACATGCGTAACCGAAAATGGGTGTAATAAGGAGTAAAAAGGAACATAATTGGTTATGATGTCACATATAGGTGGATCTATAAGATAATACTTGGCATAGATGCGCGCGCAGCAGCATGACGTGTAATTGACGTGCAACTAGGGGGTGAAGGGGACTTGACATTTAGCTCTACATGTGGAGACAAAAAGTCTGGGGGGTCAAGTCAACCTAATCCCAAATCATATCTAACATCCTATGTTTAAAGAACTATGTTATCCACAAAAGAAGGACTCTCGGACAGAATCTATTCTATACTGACTGTGCGTGCGTGTACAAGCGTCTAAGTGTCTATACTGAATGCGAGGGGGTAGGAATATTCCATGGTAACAGGGCTATGAATTACTTGCATGAGGACAGAGAAGCCGAGCCGTTGCTCAGTAGCTGGAAGAATGTTTACTTAAACTGCTAGACAGGAATGCATCGGCTAAGGAGTGAAGCAGATAATTCGAAGGTGAAATACAGTTCTTGGCAGAGAATAGGCTGATGTCAGGCTTCGTGAGCCGCGCAGAGAATGAGACAAAGTTCATGGTCACAGATGCAGGCTCAGACTCGAGTGTTCAGAGGCAGAAGGCAAGAGGAGTTTGATGACAGAATCAGGGCCTACTTGCCTGGACTGTAAAATGGCATAAGTGAACCATACAAAGCCGGTGGCCTTTCATATTTGGGAATGGAATATCCGGCCTATTCATGGCGGATCTGACAGAGGACATGTTGACGGTGGACGCACATGTATTTGCGTCTTCATAACTGGAACTGGAGGGACATACATGTACTTGTGACATGCACATAGAACCGTTGGGGTCCAAGATAGGGGACATAACTGATCAGAAAAATCCATATTTCCACAGCACTTAGTGCTCAGGGGGCACTCAAGCAGAGGCCACCAGCAGGGTCCAGTGTTCCCTACAGTTGTAACTGGTCACTTGAGAAAAAAAGGCATGATGTCCCTGATGCTGCACAGGAGGTCAGCCAACTGACCAGTGGAGTAAATGTTTTTGTCCTTGGTACACGTGAGAGCAGATACAGCCTTTCAAGTCTCCCCACAGGTCTCAAACAGCAGGTGCAGTTCATCTTCTGGTCTAACACAGGTCCAGAAAGGGTTCTGAGAGGCTGGTGGAGAGGTTCACTTTTGTACAGTTGAGTAGCCAGTGGGTGGGGGGTAACTACTGGACATTCCCTAGCCCATGAGGAAAAAGGTTCCCAGGGTCAACCCAACCCTAGTTTACTTTATAGCAAACTGGCCCAGAATGTACTGTTCTAGGGGGAATCCAATATGGCATAGTCCTTCTGCCCTTGGAGGGAGTATGTGCACCAGTCAGGGGTGTGTTTAAGGAAATGAGCAGTCCCCTCTTTCTAAGATACACCAAACTGGTTCTGGGACCAACTCCCCTCCCACTGGGACTAACATATGCCCTGGGATCAAAGGGTTTCTTCATCCCAGGTTTCTCCTTACTAAACTATGATTAGGCAGGCCTCCCCTCTGACCCTTTCAATATAATGATGTTCCTGGAAACTCCATAGCTGCACTGCCTGAGCCTATAGAAATCATGCCCCCACTCCCAGCCTATCCTGTCACCAGGACTTAGCCATTCTCCTTCTGTGGGAGCACTATGCAAACCTCATTTAGGTTAAGCAATGTCAGAGGCAGCTGTTGGAGGCTAATACAGATTAGCATCCAGGAGCTGCAGGCAGGCAAAGGCTATCTTTCTAAAATTACTTTTTCTAAATATTTATTTAAAATTTAACTTTAACACTGCATTGTGTTCAAGACAGCAATTAACAATGCATTCCGTATTGACAGGTGGACATCATCAATTAAACATGTGCCGCTTTTAGATACCGCGCACCCTACCTTGTGGGCTACAAGGAGTGTCATATTGATATTTAAAAGGAAGATTTCCCCCAGTCAGCAGGGTTATTTTGACAAGTCGGGCTCCAGGTTTAAACTGCAGCAGTCAGCCTACAATGATAGCACTGAAGTAATGTTTCCTTTTTTACCATGGAATGATGGCACAATAAGTGCATCAGTTCACAGGGGATACTTAACTTTCCATGCTACAGGTGTATTTCAGCATCACATACTATGGCCTTTTTTGAAAAGTTACATAGTCAATTAGTAGTTAGCAAGTTGTACCATATTTTAGGGGACAGAGTATGTGCACTGGTGCTTCATTAGTGGTGTCCCAGTGCACATAGTTGAAAACAACAGCAGCATCATAAAAATAAATGGAAGTGACCAAGCAAAAAGGGGCACTTTTTTCACACAAATGCAGGGCAAAATTTATTTTGTTACTGAGGAAAAATGAAATCTTGCTTGCTTCTTAAGCTCGCCAACTTCTAGCAATTTAAAAAAGAGAAAAGTCATGCTCTTTCCATTTGATATCTGTTCTACTAGCCACAAAATGTCACTGTTAGACATTGGGTTTCTGGCTGACTAGGTAATGACCTTAAGCCAGACAGAACCAACCATTCAGGGCAAGTCATTTACATATCAAAGATAACCTGTGCTAACTCTCTGGTAGCTTAATGCAGAGCAGGCAGGCTTATCATCAGAGGCAATGTGTAAAGTGTTTTTGCAACATATTCACACAGCAACACCATGAATACACCACAAAAGAGACTCCACGCAGGATTATGTAAAAATAGATTGCTATATTATACAATCAAACCAAACCAAAAACAACATGAATCATAAATAATGCAATTATGCAGATAGTATTCATTATATTATCCTGATCACTACAGTACTAAAAACAACAAATATAGAAACTTTGCCGATAATGCAGACTGGTTTAGAGACAAACACATGAATGACGACAGCTAACCATAAGAGCATAGGACACAGCGCACTTGTGCTTCTATTTGTCTGGTTACAGTAAATTCCATGAACCTTCCTAAAACAAGTGCGGTTATGAGCAAAGTGTAGGGCACAGGAGCACCTTCACGCCTACTACATGTACTACGTTAATCTGATATCAAATCCTCAAGCAGTCTTGCTTCTAAATACAGCCTTGTGCCGTTCTCGGTGTCATCTCCAGAGGTTTCTCCCACTAAAGAGAGCAAAAACAATGTCCCCACTGTCCATCCCAAAAGCAGAGGAGGAAGAGACAAAAAATTAAGGACCATGCTATCAAAATACCCACAAATCGTCTCAGCTGTCCATGAGCACGCAGAGCCGCAGCAGTGGAACAATATCTTTTAAGAAAAAGGGGGGGCGTCACAGGCCACTTATCCCTCTTTAGGGTGGTGCTGCCCAAGCATCGGCGGGCCTTGGGAGCAGGGCCCAAATCCTTTTAAAGACTAGATGTTCCCTGGGGCAGGCCTGACCAGTTTCGACGTCGGCAGTGTCTCCCAGGCAACGCGTCTTCCAAAGGGGTCATGCTGAGAGGCGCTGCGGCGGCTCCCTCGCACAGCAAAGGTTTGATTCAGAAACAAAAGTTGGGCCTGACGTCGCTGGTGGCCTGTAGGCTCAGAGCACCTAGTCTGGGCAGCGCAAACACGCAAGACTTGGATCACAGTGCTGCTGCGCCGTGGCTCAGTCGAGGAACACGACAGTCCTTCCCAGACATACCAATCCTCTGTAACTCTCCCCAGTACACGGAGGCTCCGGTGGGAGACACTTTTCGGTGCTGCGTCATCAGAGCAAGACACACAGTCCTGACGGACGGGTCCCTGTACTGCAGGCAGGCAAGGCATGCTGTTCTTCGGCAGCACAGAGCGCTATGTGCTTAGCCAAATCAAGTTCTGGGCCACCTGGACACTGGTGATTACCGGACTCAGAGTCGCATGAAAATAAGGAGGCTGCAGAGTCTTTTCTGGCCCTGAGACTCTGAAAGAACAGGGTGCAAGCCAGCAAGCCCTTGGGGTACACTTGATGGCACAAAAGGGAGGTGACAGGAGGCAGGCCAGCACATAAAGTCAGATTGCAAAGTAGCAGTCCCTTCTGCAGCCCAGCAGTCAACAGGCAGAAGGCCAACACAACAAAGCAGTTAGTTCAAATGGTGGTTCCTCCTTGCAGCACAGCAGTCCTCCTGGTAATGTGCAGATTGTCGAGCCAGCAGCGTCTGCTTACAAGTCCCACGCAGTGTTTAAAAACATGAAGTCAGAGTCCCAGTACTTATACTAAAAAATGTCCTTAATTAAGGGGTGACTTCAAGTGAACCCTTAGAAGTGCGCAACACTTCCTTTTAGCCCACCCCTGGCTCCAGACGATCAGTAGGGGGTAAATCAGCCCTTTTTTGTGAGGGCATGACACATCCTATTCAAATGTAAGTGTGAACCACCTCTCCATCTCCCAGCCCAGGAAGACTGCTGATGAATGCAGATGTGTGCCTTGTCACACCCAGCACTTCTTGTGTTGTGGCTGTCTAGAGAGTATGCACAGAGTGTAGCTTTCACTCTGCTAAGACATGTATTGGAGACTAGCTGCAAAGCACAAAGAGTCACAAGTACAGAGAAATGCCCACTTTCTAAAAGTGGCATTTCTAGAATAGTAATGTAAAATCCAACCACACTAGTAAGTAGGATTCATCACCACTATTCTAAACATACCAAACATGGCAATGCCACGCCTTTCTGATCAGGAATTACCACTTAAAGTATATAAGAGAATTCCCAATGCTAGCCTATGAGAGGATTACACCTCACAGCAGTGTAAAACAAAATAGGTTGTCAGCACCAGGAGATGCTACACATAAAGACGCATGTCCTAACTTTTACTTACACAGCACCCTGCCCATAGGGATACTTAGGGACTACCTTAGGGGTAACCTATGTATAATAAAAGGGGAGTTTAAGGCTGGTCAAGTAGTTTTAATTCCAAGTTGACATGGCAATAAACTGAGCACTCTGGCCCTGCGGTGGCAGGCCTGATACAGATTTGAAAGGCTACTTCTGTAGGTGGCACACGCTGTGTTGCAGGCCCACTAGTAGCATTTAACTTACAGGCCCTGAGTATATGGGATACAACTTTACAAGGATCAAGTAAATCAAATATGCCAAACAAGTGTAAACCAGTCATACCTTGTTTAGAGGAGAGAACACATTCACTTTACCACTCAGGTCAGAAAAATAGGCGGAGGAAGTTTGGGGATAACCCTGTCAAAAGTGCCAGGTCCAACAGCCCCTGACCATAAGAGTATTAAGCTTTTCCAGCCCAAATCTTATACATACTGTCAGCTTACCCATTCTAGCAGAACCACATTCATACTCACCACAGAAGACCTCTTCACTTCTAGGATCCTTCCTTCCTGTGCAGACTTTGACCTGACATTTCTTCTTGGCTCCTTCATTTCCTTCAAATGATATTCTACAATGTATGTCATTCACCTGCTTGCCTACACTGGTCAACCTCTACCCCAAGACAAAATAAATCTTGATTCCACACATACTGTAAGAGATAGCCTTCTCAAACTCTACTGGGATTCTCTACTTTAGGATTCTCAAAAAACTGGCCTCAGATGGATATTTCTTTCCAAAGATTGCCCAATTTATAAATATCTCAAGTTGTAAGACTGCATCAAGGTGGGTTTCCTATCACCAGTAACTCTCTAGCATTGCGAGGTGGCTCAATTTGTCTTTAACATGTATCTGCCCACCCAGCATGTGACAGCATCAGCCTGGTGTCAGTTGCTGTATTCCACGCCTTATTGACAGGGGTCTGGAGCTCTTTGATATTTAAAGAATTACTTCACCTCTACTATGACACCAGAGTAGGTCAAAAGTTACCTCCTTAGGTACTGAGGTACACACTCTGTCAAAGATGTTGAAAGAAGCTGTTGTTTTCCAATTTCCACAACATCTCTATGTGATGTCTGGGGCCTCACCAGAATCTTTCAGCCTGTGACTCCTGCTTCACTATTCGCCCAAAGACCATTGTTGAGCGGGAAGCCAACATTTTGTTGCCCAGGACCTTAAGGACACTGCAAAACATACTGTCTCCCCTCCTTCAGATATGTGTTCTGCCAAGAACTATTTCCCAAAAGGTCTATAAGCAAAAACCATAAGAAACAGTGAAGAAAGGAGTATTCCTCTTCTTCCTTGAGGAAGCGGTCCTTCTTCCAGGACTGTTCGGTGACTTGGAGAAAGTCTCTTTCTCCTTTTCTTAGGAGGTCTTAACAAACTTAAACCAGAGTTTCCAAGGGATCTCATAAATGGTATGATCTTCAAAAATCTCCAATCTCATATCTGTAACTGGGGCATCCTCTAGGGTCACACATCCCAGGCTTCCACTTAGTCCCTGAGTCCAGCCTCTTGAGGTGAAGTTAGTCATCAACTGCCTTGGGGGGGAATAGAGGAGGGAGGTCCAAGGTTATACTAATCTATGATCGTAAACATGCCCCGTTCTATTGATGTTCTGAATGAGAAATTAAAGGAGACTGTGTGGTTGTTAACAGAAAAGGAATAGCTGGAGACAGAAATGGCCCCATGCAATGTACCAATGGTTACTCAAATCCAACTCGTTCAATTTCAGTTCTGGCACCAAGTTTATCTAACCTGAAAGCTTTTGGTTGATGGATCAGGTAGACTCTCCAATTGTCTAGACTGCTCTCTTCATATAGCAGACTCCTTTCACATGGCGTTGAGCTGCTGTGTATTTCAGACGTTCTGGTGAGACTTTGCCTATTTACTGTCTTCGATGATGGGCTTCCAGTTTGCCATTGGCTCTCAAGCTGCTTTCCTTGGCCTGGTTGAAGATTTAGATTTAGCTAGGAGCACTAAAATATTGGTAAATGTCCAATTTCTCCTGACTTAGAGGGATATTGCCAAATGCTGGAGTATGACAGAGGCACTTTGAGTGTCAGATTATTTAGGCATCGGGGCGTGGCCGAGGCGGTGACTAAGATGGCCGCCTGACCCAGAAGCTCCGGATCCATCGCCAATAAAATTCCACCTGCCGGTGCCCCAATAGTGTGAATCGGGCATCAGCGATGTGGCGGTGACGCCTGGTCTGCAAGCGATCGTTTGCTCCAAGAACAGCTGCTAAAGGTGCCCCAACTACAGAGATTTGAGCGGATGTGTTTCCGAGCCTGACTCGGCCCTCGGAGGCCCGAGTCGACAGGGGACTCGGGTGAACCAGAGGGTGGGGCTCGGAGCACATCGACGGGACGGGCAGTGCCGGGTGAGAAACGATCCCCTCAGCGTTGGAATCGACTGGTGTGGAACTCCATCTGCCCCGCTGCCGACGCCAGCGCTTCCGTCTCACAGAAAGCAGAGGTAGACACTATTGTGCTGGTGACTGGGGCAGAATGCGGAGAACATGCCCAATGACAGTAAGGGGCGAAGTGCGGAGGCTGATCTGCGATGCGGCAGACCTCGCATTGCTCGCCCTACTATGAACATCAGCTATTGACCGCGCTGCCCCCGTGACACAAACGGCGTATCTATTCAATGAATCGTGCCGCACCCTGGAATACAATAATTTAACGCGCACTTCAGCAGCGCAGGGCTACCTCAATATCCTTACACCTGACGGCCCGAGATTGTGTGGTGGACTGCTCCACTTTACATAAATTTGCCACTAGTAGCCACGTCCTACGTATTCACTTTGCGCTAAATTGGGACATTGTAGAGATCTGAACCTGGGGCCTGAATTCTAGTCTCCATACACGGCGTGCATTGTTGATCTGCGGTGGGGGCTATTTCCAGACAGCTTACTTCACATCTCTTATGATCTACAATGGGCCGCACTGACCCTAGAAAGCGGCAGCTAAACTTTGAGGGTGGGAAGACCCCCAGGCGTGAGGAGACTGACGGCGCCACCGACCCAGAGCAGAGTCAGCTTGAAGGTGCGGCTGCCATCATGGCTGAACTCAGAGCTGGATTCCAGTCCATCGATGCTCGATAGGACACTCATGCCGGTCGACTTGATGATATCAATGGCTGATTAGAGACGCAGGACACCCGGATTGAAAAAACTGAACATTGGATCTCAGATCTGGAAGATGCTCAACCTTCTGTCCTGAAACGTCTGGATAGGACTGAGGGCCTACTCAAGCAACTCACTACAAAAGCAGAGGATTTAGAGGCGCGTTCGCGTAGAAATAACCTACGCGACGCTGGTATCGCAGAAACCACAAACACAGGTCCTATGTCCAGATTAATTGAATCCGTACTGGTGGAGTTGTTTGGTAGAGAGTCCTCACATTTGCTCTAGAACGGGCACACCGATCACTGCCCCCACGCCCCCCCTCCCCCCCCGCCACCTGGAGCGTCCCCTAGGATAATCATCGCTAAACGTCTCAATTATAATGACCGGGATGCTGCACTCCGACTGTCCAGAGAGCGTGGTTCGCTCACCTACCAGGGATCGAACATTTAGTTATTTCCAGTACAAGAAGCCCGCCGCAAATATACCGACGTTAAGCGCTCACTCCAGAAGGCGAATGTCAGATATGCTATGTTGTACCCGGCCAGACTTCGTATGCAGATCGAAAACAAATCTCACGTCTTTGACACTCCAGATGTTGCTGCCAAATTTTGGAAAAACCAGCAGCAAGCAATGCAATGGCAGGGAAAAGATGGAGGACCTGGTCCAAACGCTTGATGCCTTTCGGAATCTGGCATGGCCCCACATGTGTGAAACATTGCCTGGGATGGAAAAGCGAAGGTGTATTCATTAACTCCAGAGTGAAGGGATTGATATTTGATTTGTACATTACATAAACGGGGCTGTTGTTCAACCCCTCTATTTAGCGACACAGACCTTGGCTCAAGATACGAAACCGGGCTGAGTGGACACATCTCTAGCATTGACTATCCGAAAATAAGATGGCTCCGTTGGGGCGTTGCTACCCCCCTCAGGATAACTTCCAGCACTTTATCTCCCCCCCCCCCCCTTTGTTCCCCCGGTTACCTTCGTTTTTTGTTTCCTTCTTGGGATTCACTGGGTGCCTTATTGTTGTGTATCTGATGGGGTGGGGGGGTGCGATTGGGATGGGTTTTTCGTTGTAGAATGACTGTTATTAGTTTCTCAGTTAGTTTGGAGCACATTATCTTGTATAGTATGAAAGTTTGCAGCTCATTATCATCAGTTAGTAACAACTGGACCGTTAGTGGTTAAATGACGTCAAATAATTTAAACATTACTGGTTTGCCCCTCAGAAGTATATCTTGGAATGTAAGAGGGCTGTCGTACCCGAAAAAGAGCAGGCAGGTGTTGGCATATTTAGCGAGACATTCCATCCAGATCGCCTTTCTCCAGGAGACACATTACACACCACTCCCTACACATGGGTTTGCAGTGACATGGGGGTCAGTTTTTTTTCCTGTTACAGTGCCTATTCGCGCGGTGTATGCATTTTAGTACACCGCTGTCTCCCTTTCCAGAACATAGCAGTGGTGACAGACCCAGAAGGCAGATATATTCTTGTTCAGGGATCTCTTGAGGGGTGCCGGTGCTTTTAGCTAACATATACGCTCGAAATATAGACACCTCTGATTTTTTCCCTACTATAGCTATGCATATTGACCGATTAAACACGGACACTATATTAATGGGCAGGAACTTCAGCCTCACATTAGACCCTACTATTGACACTACCGGATCTGGGCGTACTACAAAGCCGCAAGCCACGAAGGACCTTCTTACACTATTACAGGCAGCATTGCTGGCAGACCCCTGGTATATTAACTATCCAGGATTTCGTAACTACTCCTTCTATTCGGCGCCACAGGGCACATGGTCCCGAATCGACCATTGGTATCTCACACCACAGTTGCTCTTGGAGGTACGGAAGGTTGAATACCTACCCCGCACTATATCTGATCATTCCCCGGTACTGCTGGAGATGGTTTTCCCTTCGATCCCCAAGCAGCGTCTCTTATGGAGATTCCCTGCAAATGCTCTGCTTGATCTAGTATTCTGCAGTGAAGTGACGCTATTAAAGAATTCTTTGAATTGAATGAAGGAATCATAGAATCACAGCTTGTAATTTAGTATGCTTTTAAGGCTTTCATTCGGGGAGTCTGCATCTTGAAGCATGCCGGGGTTTTGCGCTCTATACGCGGGGAATTGAAAAAAATTGAGCAGAAACTAAAAGATATTGATGCTGCCATGCAGGGTACCCCTTCACTAGCAATGCTCCATGATCGTTCTAGTTTACCAGCTGAATTCACTGATGCTGCTGCCCGAGAAGTTAAATATTTTGGGAAATATGCTATGGCCCGAGTGTACAGGGAGGGAGAGAGACCCGGCAGGACACTTGCTCGCCTCCTCCGACCACAGTACCAATCGACATTTGTTACTCAATTAGACACTGACGCAGGTGATTGACTAACAAAGGGAGCTGGCATCACTACGGCTTTTCTTGAATACTATATTCAGTTGTACCAGACGCGACGCCCACCTGTTGGACAGGCCCTTAATGATTATTTGCAAGAGATAGCTATGGTGTGGCTTGAGGAGGGACAGCGTGATTTTTTTGCCTCCCCGATAGATGTAGATGAAATTAAACAGGCAATAAAGGATCTGGCCAGCAGCCGTGCCCCGGGCTCCGACGGCCTGTCTGGAGACTTTTATAAAGCCTATCAACACAAACTCACTCCACGCCTCTTGGAGGTAAATGATGAGGCACTACAAAGCGGATCACTCTCTCCAACAATGCGTGAAGCCATTGTCACGCTATTACTTAAACCAGGCAAGTCGCCACTTAAATGTCAGTCCTATAGGCCACTATCACTACTTAATCACAACTACAAAATTCTCGCCAAAATACTTGCTACTCGACTGGCACTGTTAGTCGATACCATATTATGCCCCTTTCAGGACGGGTTCATTCCAGGTAGATCCACGACATTAAACCTACGCACAGTTTTTTCAGTGATGAATCAAATGGAACCTACTTTGCCAGTGGCAATGGTGATGCTGGATGCCGAAAAGGCCTTTGATTCCTTAGAGTGGTCCTTTCTATATGCTGTAATGCAGAAATTGGGTATCCCCATCGGTTTTTTAAATCTAGTTCGCCTGCTGTATTCTAACGCAATGGAACGGCTGCGAATAAATGGAATGATCACATCACAGTTCCCTTTAACATGTGGCATCAGACAAGGGTGCCCACTTTCACCTCTGCTATTCGTAATAGCTATAGATCCGCTTGTCCGTCATATACAGGATCGACATCTACACTGTGGATTACAACTACATACAGGCCCACTCACTGCCTCATTCTACGCAGATGATGTGATGCTGTTTGTGCGCAAACCTGCTGACAAGCTGTCCCCTCTTCTGAGGGAGGTGGTCCGATTCGGAGTACATTCGGGCCTGCCAATATTCCGGGAGACCTCGAGTTTTCCCTGCTATGGTGCATTGACCCCCCGTAAGTACCTGGGCATCTACTTACATTGCAGAGCCCCACGAGGTTATCCGTTTAAATAATGGTCCTGCGATTGACCGACTTGGGACATAAATAGATAAATGGACGAGACTCCCTCTCTCCATTGCTGGTAGGATTGCCATGATAAAAATGGTGGTATTGCCACGTTTTTTATATCTCTTTTTAAACATCCCCAATACTCTGACGGCGACATTTTTTAATACACTTCGGTCACTTCTGATATGACTGGTCTGGGCGGGTAAACAACCGCGAGTGAATTGGGCCACTATGCCATTTGAACGTGGGGGCTTTGAGGTCCCTGACTTTTACCTATACTACTTGGTAGCCCAAGTCCACATTACGTATTACTGGTATCACCCAGATGCCCGGCTTCAGTATCTCAAACCTGACAGATCACAGATATATCCTAACTCGTTATCTACGATACTGCCTCGAGGGCAGCCACGATGTCCTACAGAAATCCAAACAGTGCCTACTACATGTTGGGCATAGACCAAGTTGGGGAAGTATCTGCAATAAAAGTCCCTATTCTCTCCACAATTATCATTAGCAGATAATCCGTGGATACCCCCTACCATGGAGACGCTCACTAAAAAACCACTACTTAAGCACAGACTTCTAAAAATGGGCGACCTGTTTCGCGACTCCATGCTATGTACAAATGCCGAGCTAGCAGCCCGTGAAGCTGCCACATACATGGACAATTTTTTGCTCCATGGAATTTGTGGGTCCCTACTGGAAGTCATACCAGAATCCTCGTCTGAACCGGATGACTTTCCCCCACTTACGCTTGTTATAAACTCACCAGATAGCACTCATCTAGTGTCACGCATATAGCACTTATCGCTGTCTCTCCGCCCACCTGTGGGAGCTGAAGTGCGAGCATCCTGGGAGCGGCACCTTGATATTAATATTATCGAAGACATATCAAAATATTGCTGCGCACAGATACGCTACGTTTCAAACAATTATAGATAAATTACTACATTTTAAATATCTTCATATAATGTACATTACTCCAAAACTATTATCCAAAATAAATCCAACACTGTCGAATGTATGTATGAGATGTGGAGCGTCAGGCAGATTTTTCGCACCTTGCATGGCATTGTACACCTGAAAAACGCATATTGGGAAGACATTTTTCGGCATCTATCCATCATGGTGGACCAAACTGTACAACCCAAGCAGTTGACGGCCCTTTTGGAGTATGTCAAACCACTTAAAATAAGCATTAGAAGGTTCTCCGCGATAGCTTTATTGATAGGTAAACAACAAGTTTCATTACAGTGGGGTAGAGCCCAAACACCACCATTACGGGCATGGCTTCGGGACCTCACTTACTGTGATACCATGAGTGATATATATGCCCCTCTTCTGCCCATTACTTCGCGCCCATATGATATTTGGCAACCACTGACAAACTATCTACAAGCCTACTCCATTGACCGCGAGGGAGAAGGATACACAGGCACATAGGTAGAATATAACTATCAAATAGACTGAAAATAGGCGCAGACTGAATGGCTCCAGAATAAATCTCCTCTATGAGAAAATTGAAATGTGCGAAAATGTAATGACGTCATGAATAATACTGTCACATTACTGTACTGTCACTATTACTAGACTACTTCCTGATTGATGCTCCTTTGTAATTAGTTTTTTGTGTTAGATGCAAGAGAGTTCTTTACATTTGTCATAATAATACAGCAGGACCTGCATTTGTGGGCCATTGCTTCGCACTCCCCGTTTGGTTGTATTATTTCTGAAAAATGCAAATCATTTTTTTTTCAAAAGATTATTTAGGCATCATGGATAGATACTCTATGCTCGAGATACCCCTCTATCAAGCAATAGGATGTTTCCATATACATTAAGATGATCTGGGGACCCTGCTAGCACCACGTCTGCATTTCCATTCAAGAAATATCATATTTAAATGACTGATTGTAGTAGCTAGGTCCATGTGTGTGTCCTTTCTGCTTGTTCCATGTTGTTCAGAATTTACTTGCTGCACGTGCCATTTAAGAAGATATTGCCACTGATGGCTGTTCTACCTCTAATAGGCGTTGTCAAGTTTTTCTCTGAAATGCCAGTAAAGTTGCTTATAAAAAAACAAATATATTGAAGGTCAAAGCCCTTAGATAGGCAATGTTCAGGACTACCCTTCATTCCTCTGGTCTAGTTCCCCAAAGCAGGCCAGATCCTGCTAGCTTGGCAGTTTTGCAGCAAGATTCTTATAGGGTCTGTTGTATTCACCTACTCCCTCATGCATTTTGCTGTTCTAACATGGGACTTATAGTTACAATTCACTTTTCTCTTGTTATCACTGTCAAAACCAATGCATAGTTGTTCTGTTTGCCGTTAACACTAAAAACTGTTTTCCTGTTGGATATTTCATAGGTCCCTATTGTTGGAGAGTTGTAGACCCTGCCAGTAGCAAGCCATTTCTTGTCTTTTATCCTAACATGCTGGTTATCCACACTTGTCCATCCTTCCTACTGAAAGTTGGGTCTCCCTTCCACATTAGCTAGTCTATTACCCTTCTTCCTTTCCTTCCTCCTCCTCACCCATTCAAGAAAGAGGAGAAGCCACATAGGTTGAACCCTGGGTAATCTGTCTCTTACTGTGTTGATCATACAAGATCAGATGGAGCTAAATAGGTAAAGTAGTGACCAAACATACTATTTTATTTTGGGTTTCCCTGCATGAAGATCTGTTATGCTTTGGCTGAGAAGGTCTATCCAGAGTGCACCCATGCTCACTCTACTAGGGCTGTGACTGCTTCAACTGCTTTCGCCTTGTGCATTCCAGTGGCTTATATTGGCTGGGTGGCCACTTGAATTATATTGATGAACTTTTGTAATCTCATATATATTGAATGCATGTTTGTTTGGAGGATATCCTTTCTGACTTCAGCATATTTTATTTTCACTCAGTGCTTTTTTTCATTTTTCAGTTATTGTTTTTAATAGCTTAGCGCCAAATATATCTCTTTATTTCCTTCCCATTACCTGGTGTTTTTGACAGTATTGTTGTCCGAAACAAAGTTGAAACAAAGATAGTTTCTTGGTAACATGGAGCCTGGAAATACAATCGATCAAAATCACACTTTCATTATCTTTTTCTTACTTCAAGTTATGTTGCTGAAGTTTTATCACTTTTTTCCGATATATTCATATTCAAAATAAGCTTTATTTGGCAGTACATGTCTGTAATGATTCCGATGACGAGCTGCGGACCTTGTTACCCTTTGACACTGACTGGACATTGACTGACGTCATATAGCCCTCTGTGCAGGCAGGTCTGGAGCCCTTTAAGGGGAAATACCAGGAACAGTCTTTGGGGGCGTGGCCCAAGACGCTGCCAGAAGCCGGCCTATCAGGGAAGCAGGCGGGCGACACAAGAGGGCCGGGCCTCTTGTCGAGGACGGAAGCTGGAGTCCCGAGAGGAGGGGAGAGTGTGGCAAGGACGGTGAACACAGACGGAAGCGAGATACCTCACGAGACCGGAGAAGCTGCCGTAGAGGAAGACGCTACGTCGGGAGGCAGTGCCGCAGACAAGGACGTCAAGCTGGGAGGCCAACGGGACCGCGTCTCGCCCAGCCACCCTCCAGGAGGGGGGTGGCTTGCCAAGGTACGGGCGAAAGTCCAGGGGTTCACGGGGTACGGGAGAGGGAGGGCTGCTGTATAGAGGGAGGTCACGACGGGGTCCACTTGGTGTTGGATTAGCGGTGACTACTTCCCTCACTCCTGTTTCCCTGAGTCAGGAAGTATCTAATTCCTATCCACTGACCCCAACATTGTATTTCTTTCTGCATATCTGGAGTATTCCCCAACCAACACCAACTCCACGGAAGAGGGTGGAACCAGGACTGAACCCCCACGCCCAAGAAGAGTCCTGGTGAAGACGGGATCAATCCAACCAGGACACTTGATGTATGGACATTGTAACATGCGTAAAGTCAGTAAACGTCTGGAACCCTATAACTCCTCTCCTCGTGCATTTCGTTTTCCTTCCATACTGGTAGCAATCCCGATATAGCCTCCATAGCTACATGATAGAGAATCTCGTGTACCAGTTGAAGGAAGGCCAAACCAAGCTGGAATGGGCCATTGAAAAAAGCACCAACCAGGCTGAGATGGACAGGGCTGTCTTTGCAGCTACCATACAGACCCAAGCCGACAATATGACCAAACTGGCAGAAGGGCAGAACCAGCTCCTTATGGGCCTGGGACAAGGGAGAGGCCCTGCCACACCTGGCACTGTCGTCCCGCTTCAAAAGTATGCGCCTGGGGAGGACCCTATAGCGTTTTTCTTGAACTTTGAAAGGGCAGCTAGAGCCAGTGGATGGTCCACTGACCGCTGGCCCTTTTATTTGGCACCATTGCTCACAGCAGAGGCCCAGGCGGCGTACCAGACCATTAACAAGGACGGCACAGCTGCGTATGGGCTTGTAAAACAGTACATCCTGGACTGCCTTGGAATCGATGAGGAGGCACACCGTCTCAAATTTAGGCAAGAACGCGGAACCGCAGGTGATACACCCAAAGCGCTCCTATAAAATGAAGGATGCCGCCGACCACTGGTTGAAGCCACAGGAATCTACCCTCCAGGATGTTATGAACAAGATCTATCTCAAGCAATATATAGAAATCCTTCCTAACAGCATTCAAAGGTGGCTTCGACAGCACGCAAACCTGACTATTGAACAAGCCGTCGAAATGGCCACTTCTTTTACCCGCGCCCAGGGATTGCAGTACCTCCAAAGAACCAGAGAAACCCCAGAAGGGCCCATGTCCACGATGTTTGAGAGGAAACCCACCAAGAGCCACCCAGAACCCCTAAAGCTTCGACCTTGGAGGCCCGATGTCCCCGTCACCTCTAGCCCCCAGTGCTTCGAATATGGCGAGTGGGGCCACATAGCCCGCTTTTGTAGGAGAAAAGAGAGAGAACGGAAGACGAGCCTATGGACGTCAGTTACGCGCCACGATCAGTCCTTTATGCCCAAGAGATGGGGCATATGTATTACATGAGTCTTTTGGTAAACAACAAGGAAGTAAAGGCCCTTCTTGATTCAGGGTGCAAACACTCGGTAGCTCGGGAAGATGTGGTCCCTATTTCTCAGGTTAGCCCGGGGAGGACTGATAGCATACGCTGTGTGCATGGGGATGTCCGGATCTATCCAGTAGCTCAGTTACCAGTACGCACCAAGATAGGTACATAGACCACTATCACTGTAGGGGTTCTCCCGCCTCTTCCTGAGCCACTGATTTTGGGGGTAGACAATCCCTGTTTTCCCCTCCTCTTTGCCAGTGCCCTTAAACCGGGGTCCCCATCAGAGGATCCTCATGACACCCTGCTAACCTCAGAACCCTGGGCTATGGATAAGAAATTTAGGGGGGCCCAGTTAAATGACACATCCCTTAGGCATGCATGGCAGAGAGCACAGGAAACGAAAGACACCCAAAAGAGAGCCTATCCTTGTTTTGAGGAACGACACGGCTCCTATACCGGATCGCCAAGGAAGGGGCCGAACCTCAGTTGTTAGTGCCCACATGTTTCGGGGACCAAATCCTATATTTCGGCCATACCCATCTGTTATCGCGTCAAATGGGGGCCGAGAAAACTAGTCAGGCGATCCTAGACAACTTCTACTGGCCTGGCATTTATATCCAAATCAAAAAGTATTGCCAGGAGTGTGATATATGCCAGAAAAGAAACCCATACATCACTCCATAAGTGCGCCTGCAGCCTCTACCCATTATTGGGCGCCCATTTGAACGTATAGGGATGGATTTAATAGGACCGCTTCCCCAGTCCAGTCAAGGACACCAGTATATCCTTGCCATTGTGGATTACGCCACTCGCTACCCTGAAGCCGTTCCCCTACGGACAGCCACTACCACAACCATATCCCAAAAACTGATTGCGGTGTTTTGTAGAATGGGGTTCCCGAGAGAGACACTCACGGACCAAGTCACACCTTTAGTGTCCCATCTCATGAAGGAGCTGTGTAAGCAATTAGATATTAAACACATAAAAACATCTGTGTACCACCCCCAAATAGACGGCCTTGTAGAAAGGTATAACGGGAATTTGAAGCTTACGTTAAAAAAGCTCCTGTCCGGGGATGGGAGGAATTGGGATCAGCTTCTTCCTTTGGCGCTATTCATTGTCCGAAGCACAGTCCAGTCCAGCTTGGGTGTCTCTGCGTTTGAACTCTTATTCGGAAGGCGGCCTCGCACCCTCCTAGAGATTACGAAAGAAAGCTGGGAAGAACAGGGTGTTTCTGAAGCACACGCCTTACTGGATTACGCCAACCAGGTGAAGGTGAGGCTTCACAAACTGAGGACTTTGGCCCACGACAATCTAGAAAGGGCACAAAAGCAGCACAAACAGCAATATGATAAGGGGACAAAATTGAGGGACTTCCGGGTTGGTGACTGGGTTTTAATCCTTCTCCCTTCTTCCTCACACAAACTAAGGAAAGAGTGGCAAGGTCCTTGTGAGGTCGTAAGGAAAATCGGGAAGACCACCTACCTGCTACTTCTTTCCCCTAATAAAACCCAGATGTATCATGTTAACCTATTAAAGAAATGGTTTGGTCCAGTCCCCAAGAAACCTTGTAGTGTCTCGTTTGCCACCCCCGCGCAAACCACAGTCCACGAGGCCATACATAGTCCTGAGCTTAATACAAAGGAGAAAGCTGAGCTACAGGCTCTTCTCCTCTCGTTTTCTGACATATTTTCCAACCAGCCTGGTAAAACCTCCCTAACCACCCATTCGATACCTACCCTTGACGGTGTTGTGGTTAAACAAAAACCCTATAGGGTCCCCGAGGCCCGTCGCACGGCTTTACGAAAAGAGGTTGCGGATATGCTAGCATTGGGAGTGGTGGTGCCCTCAAAAAGCAACTGGTGTTCACCAATCGTTCTTGTCCCGAAACCTGATGGGAGTACCCGTTCCTGTATTGATTTCAGAGCAGTGAATCGCATCTCTAAACAAGACTGGTACCCCCTTCCCCAGGTGGATGAGCTGATCGAGCGCCTGGGTGAGGCTCGCTATATATCCACCATCGACCTCACCAAAGGCTACTGGCAGATCCCTCTCTATCCGGGAGACCAGGAGAAGACACCATTCTCTACTCCTGGTGGTCTGTTTCATTTCATAGTGTTACTTTTCGGCCTCCATGGTGCCCCAGCTAGTTTTCAGAGGCTCATGGACACCTTCCTGAAAAGCCATTTGGGGTATTCGTCGGCCTATTTGGACGATATTGTTGTGTTCAGCAGAATGTTGGAAGACCATCAGTCCCACTTTTCGGCCGTTTTTTCGGAACTAATGGAGGCCAACCTACATATCAATGCCAGGAAGTCTAAATTTGCCTTTCAGAAGGTCAAATACCTGGGGTACTTGTTGGGGAAAGGGCTGATTGAACCTCAGGCAGAGAAGGTGAGGGCCATCCGAGACACCCCCTTTCCCACCATGAAAAAGGAGATGAGGGCTTTCCTCGGCTTGGTCGGCAACTATAGGCGGTTCATTCCCCTGTTTTTCCAGACATCAGCCCCCCTTACTGATCTGCTCAAAAAGTCCACTACAGCTAACCGCATCAGGAACCCCTCTGACCAAGAACTCCAGGCCTTCATGGCTCTGAAGACTTCTTTGACCACATCACCTGTGTTACTCACACCAGATTTTCAGAAACCATTCATTCTTCAGACAGATGCCTCAGGGGTGGGCATAGGAGCCGTTCTTTCCCAGCTAGATAGTGAGGGGTTGGAATTTCCTGTCTTATATAGCAGCAGAAAACTCTTCCCTAGGGAACAAGTGTATCCCACAATAGAGAAGGAATGCCTGGCCCTGAAATGGAGCGTAGAAAAACTCAGGTACTACCTGGAGGGAAGATCTTTTTTGCTGTATACAGACCATGCTCCCCTCACTTGGCTCCAGAGGAATAAAAGCAGTAATGACGGGGTCCTTCGCTGGTTTTTGGCTCTTCAACCCTTCCACTTTGAGGTACATCACCGTAAGAACAAGTCAACGCGGTCTACCTGTCCCGGTTTCCTCTTTCCCCTGATCGGGGAAATCCAGGGGGGGGGCGTGTGTCACGATTCCGATGAGGAGCTGCTGACCTTGTTACCCTTTGGCACTGACCGGACATTGACTGACGTCATATCGCCCTCTGTGCAGGCAGGTCTGGAGCCCTTTAAGGGGAAATACCAGGAAGAGTCCTTGGGGGCGTGGCCCATGATGCTGCCAGAAGACGGCCTATCAGGGAATCAGGCGGGCGACACAAGAGGGCTGGGCCTCTTGTCGAGGACGGAAGCTGGAGTCCCGGGAGGAGGAGAGTTTGTGGCGTAGACAGTGAACACAGACAGAAGTGGGATACCTCAAGAGACCGGAGGAGCTGCCGTAGAGGAAGATGCCACGTCGGGAGGCAGTGCCGTAGATGAGGACGTCAAGCCGGGAGGCCAACCGGACCGCGTCTCGCCCAGCCTCCCTCCAGGAGGGGGGTGGCTTGCCAAGGTACGGGCGAAAGTCCAGGGGTTCACGGGGCACAGGAGAGGGAGGGCTGCGGTATAGAGGGAGGTCACGACGGGGTCCACTTGGTGTTGGATTAGTGGTGACTACTTCCCTCACTCCTGTTTCCCTGAGTCAGGAAGTATCTACTTCCTATCCACTGACCCCGACATTGTTTTTCTTTCTGCATATCCGGAGTATTCCCCAACCAACACCAACTCCACGGAAGAGGGTGGAACCAGGACCAAACCCACACGCCCAATAAGAGTCCTGGTGAAGACGGGATCAACCCAACCAGGACACTTGATGTATGGACATTGTGACAAGCGTAGAGTCAATAAACGTCTGGAACCCTATCACTCCTCTCCTCATGCATTTCGTTTGCCTTCCATACTGGTAGCGATCCCGATATCCGACAATGTCATAAAAGCATTGGACATAAAACACTGGTAAGACAATAAAACAGTGGATTAAAATGTTAGAAAATGTATACAAATAGTTATACATAAAAATCAATTCATCGTAATGCATTATAATACAGCAGAATCTTAAAATAAGAAGCATGAACAATAATATTATCAGTTGATGACTACTGCATCTGAATCATGAAAAAGAACCACAGCTCAATAATAAAAGGCTAATTTCACAATCACGGGTAGCATGATTCAAAGTTCAATTATTTACAGTCGGTAATTGAGATCTTATAGACCACATACATCTTAAGAACTTTGCTACTGGGATTGCATAGTGGTGTGATGGATCAATGCACAGGATTCTCAGGCCAACACTACATGAACTGGTGCCTATGTTCCTGCATGTCTTCGATAACCATACATTGCGTGGACCAACATAAGTAGGGTAGACAAACAATACATGCGAATACGTTTCTTCTAGATCAGTGCAAATAGGGCTTTTGACGTCACCTGATGTAGTCCATTTGGCTGTAAAAGACTTTAGTGGCAAACTGCCCACTCTAAATTGAAAATACAATTGACGATCTAGGGGCTTTGAAATTGCATCCCAGTAATACTCGAAGCTCGACCATGGTTTTATTTGTAAAAGCTCCCTGTCAACGTTGTGCAATCACTTCTTCTATTCACATCTTGTTCAATCAGTTCCCAATATCTTTGCTTGATTGAAACTTTCAATGGGAACTTGGAGCTAAACAGAGTTTCCCACAAATAAAACAAAACCATGCTGGCCAAGGGACCTCTGATATCATGCAGCCAGCTAACTTTATGGAAATGGTCAGCTTCAATAACATCCCTAAGACCGTCTGCAAGGTAGCTAATTCATTACTCAGGATACCAGCTAATTGCTGGTGCTTTATTGCCATGGTGTCAATGTGTGACCTCCATCTGAATTCCTTTTGCAAGCTAATACCAAAGTAAATAAATGTGTCTACCTGTTCACGGGGTGACTCATCCATTACCATACTGCCCTTGAACGATCTATGCTGGTTAAAAGTCATAAACTTGGTTTTTGCTGCGTTCATTTTTAAACCTCTTAAAAAGCAGAAATCTTCAAAACGTGGCTGTGCTTGCTGTAATCCACTCAGAGTTTTAGAGATTATAAGGGTATCATCTAAAATCTGAATTTTTTGCCTGCTAAAACTGGAGCGTCAGTAAGGGTGGTAAATAACAATTTAGCAACTCCGTTAATAAAAAGTGGAAATAATGTGGGTGCCATTACACAACCCTGGCATATACCCTTCTCTACAGGAAAGGGGCCGGTCTTATTCCCCTGGTCTCCCCAAATTATTTGGGCAAACATTTTCTCGTGAAGGCGGACGATGAGGGAGAGTAAATTAGTAGGCATCCCCACCTCCTGTAGTACCACCCAGAGTTAGTTACGTGAGACCAGGTCGAAAGCTGATTTAAGGTCGACAAAGACAGCCCTAAGAGTTTACATTGTGTGTTGTTTTTCAAAAACTAAAGAGTTCTCAAGACTAGCAAAGTAAAAAGTTGTTGCACCAGCTGGAAATGTCGACTCTTGCCGAGAATACGGTCCGCCAGTATATTAAAGTGAAACGAAAGACCTGGTCTATTGTGCTTTTATGAGCCCGAAAGTCTGCCTGGAGTGGGCTTAGGATGTCATTATCATCTATCCATTTTTGAGCCTTTGCCAGGACAAGTCAGGCCACCACATTTTGAATCAAATCAATTAGGGTTATTGGCCTATAATTTCCTGGCAAGGACTTGTCCCCTTTTTTAGATACTGGAAAGATCTCCACCCCACGCCAAGTGTCGGGGATGGGGGCACCATGGGTGGTAGCGTTTGCTAATAGCATTATATACCGACTCTATTTAACCTTATCCTGCAAGAAAATATCTGCGGGAACGCTGTCAATATCTGGTGCTCTCCCACCTGTAGTGGCATTAAGAGCTGCACTAACATCTGCCAAGTCAAATACTTTGTCTGTTAAGTAAAAATGAAATGGGAAGGGCTTGCAGTCCTCTGTAGCATTAGTGGGATGTTGTACAGCAAAGTAATTAACCCAAGTGTCGGTGTCCACGTGATTGTCAGGGGGCAGTGCTACTCCACCCCTACCTAATTTTACTGGTTCCAGAAGCTTTGAGTGTTGTTCCTGCTGCATGCTTGTTTTAAGTCCTGCATCTATTCTCATCCCAGATTTGTTTAGCATTTACCATCACCTTCTTATAAATTTACCTGGCATTTTGAACTCTAGCCAAATCACCAGATCTAATTGCCTCCCCCAGGGCTCCATAGGCTTGCTTACTCTCTTTATTGAACCAGTGGTGTCGTAACTGGATACCCTTTTTCTTGGTTCTAAAAGGTCTTTGAAAATATGAGTGCATTTTAGCAAACAGTATGTTATGCAACAGTGTTATTTCTTTAAGAGGCTGGGAGTTGAGGAGGGAGGTCTCCACCTCTGCTAGGAAGTATTCAACATCGCTGGTGATAGTGGACAGTATTTCCAGCCGTTCTAAAATTAGTCACCGCATGTCATTGGTGGATTGCAGATCACCAGTGGAGTATGAATTGTGGGTAAATATTCGCTCTCAACGCGGTCCAGCACAGCCATATCCTCAAGAGTATACCATAATTTTAGACTTAGTAGAAGATAGTCAATACGGCTTAAATGGTGGCCGTTGTTAAATGTATTGGCTCATTGCCTCGGAAATAGTCCTACTGTTGGTCGCCCTTAAGCTGTATTCTTAGCATATAGCTTTCAGTTGAATAGCTACTTCTGTCCATCTTTTGATTTGAGGTATTTCCACTGCTCATCTCCCTCCCCTGCCAAGTCATCATCCTCGAAAGTTGAGTTTAAGTCCCTCGCTATAACAACAGAGGCAGCATCAAATTTTACAATGAGAGCAAAGAACCCTGAGTGTTTTATTTTGCCATTTATGCATTGTTTTGGCTGCTACTACTATCTGGAGGATATGGTCTTGGCAAAAGCCCAAGACATACAAGCCATTGTGCCCAAAAGTTAATTTGTAGGGGGTACATCAATTAAGGCATTTCACTTTCTAGAAACCATTTTCAAAAATGTTAACAGTCACTGGTATGTTGCCTCTTTGGCCATAATTTATGTGGGACTTGCTTGCAATTTGTATTTAGAGTGCTGACATGCTGCCATCAATCGTTCAAATCTTGATACTGAGTCGTGACTAAAAACTTGTCAATAAAAATATAAAGCTTTTTAACATAATAGATTTCAGATCTGCAACTTTTTTTTTTTTACAAATATACAAGAGCGGAAACAACAAAATTGAAGTATTGGACAAAACGTCAATAAATTTAGACGATAGCTGAATATCCCCTTTGCCAACTCCAAGTTCATGGAATAGGAGAAACCTCCAAACTTTTGCTCCTAATGCAAGAATCGTTCTCTGTCCAAATATTTTATATCTTTGCTGTTAATGGCTAATACATTGAGATTGGTTCATAGCTAGATCATTTATATAAATGAATCACTCAATTAGAATTGAACTTGGGCACTCAAAGATTTGTGACCTGAATCAGGTATTTAGGCTTTACCTGTTTGGTCATTTGTATCTGTTGCCTTGAACCAGATCTTATGCAAATTCCTTTGTTCCAGCTGTCAGCGTTAGGGTTGATATGTACAAAGGGTTTTTAGAGTTCCATGGAATCCAGATCCATAAACATTCACCTTAGAGAATGTCAGCGTCAGAAGAGGCTGATATGAAATTAGTGGTGAGCGTTAGTTTGCATTTTAATGTTTTATACAACTCCACTTAATTGATACAAGGTCACAAAGCACATGTGGAGGCTATAAGGAGAGAGATGGTGCTAAAAGCTTTGGATGTTGGAAAGAATGGCCAGCTTGATGGCTGTACAGTGCACGTATTTATGGATCTCTGAAGGAGGATGTAAATGATCTGACAATTGGTGCAACAGATTAAAAACAAGGTAACCAGCAATAGGTTTAAGGTCTCCGTATGATATCCAGCTAGATTGAGGATTTCTAAAACGAGAAAGCTCCTGTATTCACTCATAGTAAGGCTCACAAGAATTTACCACACTGTACTGAATGGAGAAAAGCTCCAGTACTGAGGGGATACTGAACGACCCATGAATACTCATAAAAAGGGTGTCATTTATTTCACTTTAAGTAGGGATAACTACTATACCTCTATGCCTCAGAGCAGGATATGTTGAGGAGGATCTTACTCTAAGCTTCCTAACACATTCAAGATTAAACTGTTTTTTCCCTTATTGCCTATTTTAGCCACTTCCACCCCTGTTTTCTTCAGGAGTTTGATCTGCTGCTAATATTCTGAAATGTTTGGCTTGCATGTACATTTCTAAGCTTTCCAATGGGGTATAGCAGGTTATGAGAAACACCAGTTTAGTCTTTAAAAGTCAGACCACTATAAAGAAGCTGGTTCACGCTGCCTGAGTAATCCATGAAAACAGTGACTATCTCCTCCACTTTCCAGAGTGTGTCATAGCACATTTTAAACACTGTGTTACATAAGGCTCATGAGGAAAGCATACATTTTTTAATCCCAGTCACACCACGGTTCTACTATCACCGGACACTTCATTTTTATTCTAGCATAAAACAAATCAAATTATTCCACATAGCGAAGTTCAGTCTCATCTTTGTGAAGTTTTAAAATATAACATATTTTTGTTTTATGGTTCATGAAACACAAAAGTTCATTTCCAGCTGGTGCAACAACTTTTTACTTTGCTAGTCTTGAGAACTCTTTAGTTTTTGAAAAACAACACACAATGTAAACTCTTAGGGCTCAATTCATAATTTGTTATTATACTGACTGTCAATCAGGGTGACCAAAAAGTTAATCTGCACTAGTAAATTCCCAGTCCTGATTCACAGAATTGGTGTAATTCTGCCATTGTAAATCGCATTTGCAAATTCTTACATTTCGACTTTATGTTGGTATTTATGCAATTATAAATTTATGTTTACATCTACGTGATATTTCAATAGCGCAAACCTAGAAAAAAGGCAGCTGATATTTATGATTAGATTAGATTTCTGATTAAAGCAGGTTTGTGGGTTTTCCAAAGTGGCCCCAACACCACAAATAAGTGAAGACCGTCAAATGAACGCCCTCAAACAGATAAAACCTCTTTCTAAGAGATTCCGAAACAAAAAAACACACGTATTTACTATTTTGAAGGCAGGTGTACATGTGTTCCCAGGTTCAAAGTGGGTAATGTTATGGAGCTGTAATGAAAGGAGTTCCTCCATGGAGGAAACAAAAAAAGGTTCCAGGTGCAAAAACTAATTTATGTCATATGCCTGTACACAGAATTTCGCACTAGGGAAATTTTTCATACTAATGTTTTACGCATGTGAGTGCTCCTTGAAAACGAAGATTGATGTCTTTTTTCAGAACTTGTGTGATATTTTTTGTGAATCCTTGATAGTTGCTACACACCAGCAGTAGCTCTACCGAAGCTAATGTTCAATTTTGTCCTCTCGCTCTTTGTCAATCAGATTGTATATACTTTTCCATTTATTTTTGTGTCATAAATACATATTTCAAACACTGCTTGCTTTTAAAGAGTGGTATGTGTACTGGTAGGTGATCAGTAGACTCTGGTAGACTTCCTCAAAATCAGTAGCATTGCCAGGTCCCTTTGTTAGCATTATTGACTCAATTTTGCCTTTGTTTTTAACATCCAGCATGTATATTTTCCTTTGGCAGATGGATGATATTTGTGCAGGTGTGCAGCCGAATCTGACAGATTTGAAGGAATTAAAACCCTTACAGCAACAGAAAGTAATAGACTTCCTGCTCTTTGTTGGATACCGTGTAGAGAATGAGACACTGTTGCCACAGTTCCAGCATCAGTCAGAGGAACTCATTGCAGCTGCACATTTCCTCATCAGTGCTTTGGATGGTAAACATAACTGGCTTTCATCTTTTATGTCCCGGAGAGAAATATGTAATACTGTACACCACAATTGGACATTATTCAGATATTACAAATTGCTCAGGAGTTTCATAACTCTTTCTTGGCATAAGGCCAAGCAATGAGTGCCTTTGTAAGTAACTTTATACTTGCAAGGATCTATAGGCTAGATTTATTAACACACAGTTTGCAAAAAGTGGGCTTAAATTGCTCACCAACCTTTTGCAACCTGTTTCGGAATTTTTGGCAAAGCCAATACCTCTTGCTATTTTACTCTAATAGCTAAGCTTTTGACTTTGTCAATGTTTATTTCTTAAGCACAAAAAAGTAATAAAATAAAAGAAACTAAATACTGGAGGAAAAGCAAACACTTATCTTACGGTACTTCAAAATTGTACTCTGAATTCATTACTGAATTACAATTTGTCATTAAGCTCCAAACGTCAGTCAATGAAAGCCATTCAATGACTTGTCCTTGGCCAAAAGGATATAGTTTAAGAATTCAATAAAGATTCTCTGCTAAAGAATTGCAGCTTTGTCCAAAATCTGGCTTTTCGTGTACATTTATAATGCTTTTGTGGCTGTACAGTTGTAAAATAAGTTTTAACTTCATAGTCACCTTTGGAAAAGGGCTGCCTCCTACCCTTTATTTTATTGAAAAATTAAATCAGGAAAGGTTTTCTAATTGATCGGATAACCTGGATACTGCAGAGATCCCCCTCGGTTGAATGCATTTATTCTATCTTCTGGGCATGTCCTTTATTTTTCTGTAAGTGAATAAGTGACAGGACCTATGGAGGTTTACTTTATGCAACAAACTGTTGGGTCCTTCAGTGCTGAACAGGTAGGTGTAATGCACTGTTCAAAAAGTTGATATTAATTAATTACACAATAGCAACTCCTGAAGTTATTTGTTTCTATATTTGAAGTGCTGCAAGCAGAAATATGGCATCTTAAGAGAAGAAAGTTAACATTCTCACCCTAGGTTAGGAAAATAAGAATTAAGGGCCACATGCATCATTGTAAATTGGGGTTGCAAAGGGGCAGATTCGCAGAATCTGCCCTTCGCGATCACACTTTTTGCATTTGGGATGCATCATCCCAAATGCAACATCCGCTATTTAAGTTATCGCTAAAATTGTGATTACTTAGATTGTGATTACATAAATGCAATGCAACAACCCAAAAAAATTATTTGCGATTTCGCAATTAAGAAACGCAAATTACCATCAAGTCAACGTTGATGTTAATTGGTGAGAACTTTGAAAAATGCACAAGAGTGCATTTTTCAAAGTTCTATGTTGCCCACATACATGTCCCTGGGGCATGTGTGTGTGTAATATGTGTTGAAATTACAATTTCAGGGGTGCATCAGGGTGTCCTTTTGGCACCCTTAAAATGGCATGTGCAATTTGCGAATACCTATTTGGTACTCGCAAATTGCGCATGAAATTCCCATTGATTCTTATGGGCCTCTAGGCTCATAGGAATGAATGGGAAGCAATTCCTTATTTGCGAATCGCAATTTGCGAGTCGCAAATAAGGAATGTGTAGGAATCGCAAATTTTTGGGTGATTCCTACATACATAAGCATTTGCGATTCCTAAATTGCGATTTCTTAAAAATCGCAATTTTGGAATTGCAAATGCACAGTTTGATGCATGTGACCCTATATTCTTTCCCTATTTGCTATTTACCATTATGCTATTGGCGTTTATTGCAGTATGGTACAAGAGACAGCCTGAAACTGAAGGGACGTATATATTTAGACAAGAAATACCCTTAAACTTTGGAAATTAAAACCAATAAATTTTCTTCCACAGAGCTGTCTGATTCGACCTTAGCCTTGCTTGGTGTTTGCTGCGATCTGCAGGTCGTGTCGGCACTTTGTTATTGGGTAAGTACCCTGATACTCTGCTAATGCAGTGGTCTAGAATCCGTTTGTTAAAAGAACTCCTATTAGCACAAACTACCCAGGTAAACTAAGATTATCGGAGAAAAAGGGCCAAATGTCATTTTTAAGAACTTTTTTTTTACACACATCTTTAATAGATAGTACCCTATCCAGAGGTGCTGAGGTAAGAGAACAATACTTGATATGCTGTCTGAGTTTGTGTGTGCTGCAGCTTTGAATACTTTTGAGATTTTGTGAATCTGCAGAGCCACTGTTAGGGAACACAAGTAACAAAGTGGACTGCAAAGACCACGTCTAGGATCTAATCAGGAGCTATGTGTTTAGCAGAGCTGCTGTCTCACCTATGCATTTATGGACTGTCTAAAGAGCTTTTCCGCCTGTTCTTTCTTCCTTCCTGCGGCTTGAAGAGTAATTCAGAGAGAGAGACTTATGGCAAGGACACCCCCCATTCCTTGCTGCTGTATGTAATCTTTCCCAGGCCATGTCGCCAGCACTATTTCCCATAATTCTATGACTGGACTTGGAACATTGGCTGAACTGCTGCAGTCTGTCTCTTTGCCATAAGCAACTGCTTTGGAATTTCACTCAGATGAAGAGAAAAATGATATCAGTGGAAGCTTAATATGGGCTTAATATGGCAAATGCATAGCAAGTTTTCACCACCTGCAAAGAATAGATGACATGTATTGATCGTACAATTCATGCACCACTCGGGGATTGGCATGGGTTTATTAAAAAAAATACAATTTATTAAATAACCAATTAAGTTACAGCATAGAAGACAAAATTATCATTCTGTAAATAAAGCTTCAGTTACATAATTAGGAAATATTCCTTACGAATGTGGGTTTTCAGAGAATTCCAAAACTGGAATAGATTAAGTGAGTGAAAATGTCTTTCATTTTTTGCAATTGAAGAGATTTATAGATGCAGTTAGTTTCCTACAAGTGTCATGAGAGAGATGTCTGCTATGAAGATAGTTTTTAACCCAAATGCAACTTGCCTAGCATAATGAGTCTTATGTGATAAACAGGCCTGTTAAACACAGGCTTCGACAGTGAGACAGTGCAGAGCCATAAGCTTGTGAGTGACATAGTGGGCCCTTATAATAACGTGGTCAATATGAATCCCTTACTTCGTAGGTGGCAAGCAGGATTTTGGGAGTCCTCTCAGAAATAAGTGACATATACTACTTATAACTACACTTCTGGGATATTAGTTTATGGTACAGGCATGGGTGACTCCCCATTTAATTCAGGATGTACCGTACTATATACAAACCTATATATTGCCAGAAACCAGCTCTTATGTTTCTGCTGTTCTATCTCATTTCTTCTCATACATATATGTATGCTGTGTCCCGCTGTCTCATTGTGAGGGTTTCCACAGTAAAAGTGCCTCACAGAAGTAAAGAGAATATTGAAGCAGTAGCATAGCAATCATGAGGTGGTTGAACAGTCAATAGATTCATGTTGAAGGAAGCTTTCTGAATGTACAGTTTTATATTTCTGCAATATACATTCCATTTACGGCATACCTCCTTAACAAGCTTCACAAACTCAGTGACTGCCTCACATGCAACTCCCTCTTAGATGACTTATATTTATGGTCTTAAAACCCAAAGTTTACCAGTGCAAAACCTGATAAAATGTGTAAAGTGGTCTCAGAGGGTCTTTTATGCATAAAATGCAATGTCTTCCCTCACCACCAACAGCTCCAGATAGGGCTTGGTTCTCCTGCATTATAATGTTTCGAATATTTGTATGCACTCAACCCCACCAATTCAAGATGGGCCTTGATACTTAATGCCCACCCACATGTCATGTGGTGTGTCCTAGGATGCTGCACTGCTTAGCCACCTAGCTTGCTTAAATTCTACATCAAACCCAGGTTGATCTCCTGATGCACTTCCAGTTCCATTTGCATATGGAGCCCGATGGCACCCATAAGCATAGTCATCATACAGGCCTACATTTTAAATTAAGAAAGTGAGAGTTTTGGGGGGAACAATTGGGGAAATTATATTCTCCATTGACTGCCACAGAAGCAGAGGTGATTTTAGGTGGCAGACAGTTAAATTAAAGCTATTTTGGCTCAAACAATCAGGAGCTTCCCGCCTGAATCAGTTCTGTTGGCATGTGGGCATTATGTGCTTAAGAGATTATGAGATCCCAATGGTATGGTGACTTTTGCCTCCTTACAGCAAACTTATGACTTGGCGCAAACAGAGTACTTCCGATACATGCAGATCAGACACTCTCTCCAGTCAAAAATTCCACCAGGAACAACGCTCCCGGAATCCTCCCCCTTAGAGGACAGACTGATTGATGGTCACCTACCGGAGAGGGCTATCTCCCTAACATATAAAAAACTCATACATCATACCCCTGACCCATTGCTTGCACTCAGGAGAAAATGGGAGACTGATGGTCTGGAGATTGATGATGAGGAATGGAGAGAGGCACTTTCCTCCCCCAAAGAGGTAGCGATATCGGCAAAGCTGAGGCTGATACAGCTTAAAATATTACACCGAGTATATATCTCGGGTACACGACATGTCATGTGGTGTGTCCTAGGATGCTGCACTGCTTAGCCACCTAGCTTGCTTAAATTCTACATCAAACCCAGGATGATCTCCTGATGCACTTCCAGTTCCATTTGCAAAAGGAGCCCGATGGCACTCATAGGCATAGTCATCATACAGGCCTACATTTTAAATTAAGAAAGTGGGAGTTTTTGGGGAAAAAATTGGGGAAATTATATTCTCCATTGACTGCCACAGAAGCAGAGGCGATTTTAGGTGGCAGACAGTTAAATTAAAGCTATTTTGGCTCAAACAATCGGGAGCTTCCCGCCTGAATCAGTTCTGTTGGCATGTGGGCATTATGTGCTTAAGAGATTATGAGATCCCAATGGTATGGTGACTTTTGCCTCCTTACAGCAAACTTACGACTTGGCGCAAACAGAGTACTTCCGATACATGCAGATCAGACACTCTCTCCAGTCAAACATTCCACCAGGAACAACGCTCCCGGAATCCTTCCCCTTAGAGGACAGACTGCTTGATGGTCACCTACCGGAGAGGGCTATCTCCCTAACATATAAAAAACTCATACATCATACCCCTGACCCATTGCTTGCACTCAGGAGAAAATGGGAGACTGATGGTCTGGAGATCGATTATGAGGAATGGAGAAAGGCACTTTCCTCCCCCAAAGAGGTAGCAATATCGGCAAAGCTGAGGCTGATACAGCTTAAAATATTACACCGAGTATATATCTCGGGTACACGACTAGTGTTGATGGGGAGGAGGGAGGAGGGGCTTTGTAGAAGACGGTGTGGGGAGGTGGGGACATTTCTTCACATAGTATGGGAATGCCCTTGAATACAAACATATTGAAAGCGGGTGCACAACTGTATGAGTGCGGTCTGTGAGGTAAGATTGCGATCTGAAATTAAAAGGTAACTCTTGAACATCTGGGAGCCCACGGTCCTGTCTGTAAAAGGTAGAATGTGGGCAACGCTTGGACAGGCTATTGCAAAACGTAATATAGCACACCTGTGGGGAGCGGGAACAGCACCAATGATCAGCGCATGGAAGAAGGACATGGACTGGTGTATGCTGCAAGAGAAGACAGTTTATACGTCACGGGGGTGCCCCAGGAAATGGGTGGCGGTTTGGTCAAAATGGAATGAATACCGCGGCAACTTGTGTGAACGTCTCATGCTCCCTTCCCTTGACGAACCGTTAACGCCGTAATGCCCCTTTACTGATAACAGCTTGGGTACTATTCCACTTGAAGTAATATTTTTGTATGATAGTCTATGGATGCAACACTGTAAAATCTATAAGTGCAAATGTAAAATGACCAACAAGTTTATTTTTGCAAATAAAAAGAGTTATAAAAAAATTATGAGATCAACACTGGTATCATCTGCCTTCCTAAAGATTAAGCAAGTTTGTGATGAAATAGGATATACTGAATTAAACCAACCCTAAAATATTGGAGCTGTGGTGGTTGTGCACTTGCAACAGCAGCCAACACAGTGATAGACCTTGTAGTCCTTCAAGCCTCATATTAAGGGCATGCATACACTCAATCTAGGCTTGTACTGAATTTTTTTTACCATGATCCACACACAGCGTCATGAAATCACGCCAAACCAGGTAAGTGTCCTCTCATGACTAAACTAGCAACAAACTACAAGTGGTCTGGAAGAGAGACTGAATGCTCTCTCTCTCATTTAAAAAGGTTTCTGTTGTCAACAGTGCCCTGTATTACCAAACACCTGGTCACCGAAGAGGCATTATTACAGAAGCCATCCAACCTGATGTTTACATTCCTTCACCCAGAACATCCTGAATGTACCATCCTTGAAACTACCTGTGACCTATTAACCTGAAATGACTGCCATTTCTTGAAAGACGCATAAAGATTGTGCTTTCTTTCTGCATTTTTAACTGATCTGTCTTCTAATGTATACATGACTTATCTATCCCAGTCTGTTCTATACCACTGCCCACTGATATTTCCAGTGGGTATTCCAGGGGAGTGGTGACAAGGCACACCCACTGTGTTACTAGTGCAAAGGGCCTTTCTGACTATAAAAGTTTAGTAATAAAATAAAGTCAGATGTCAGAGCTGTGATGCAAGTGAGAGAAAGCCTTGTTCTCTTGCTTTTTTAAAGAATCATCGCCCTTTCTTTTACTTGCCCATGTACTGCACAGTTATGAGTCCATGAGTGTCTAAAACTCTTGGGCAGAGTGTGTGCAGCATTGCTAAAACATACTAACAAAGCACATCTGTACCTGTCTTAAATCAAGGTCAAGAAAAATAAGGAACCCTAAATTTCTCTGGGAGAGACAGACCTCTGTCAAAAATCTGAAAAAGAAAATAAAGAAATTAGCTTAGTATTCCAAAGTGTTCTTTCTGACCCATTCCCAGACTGCAGGGGTACTCGTCAGGATTGCCCACTCCTCCCTCCTGCTATTTCTCCTTGCGATGGAGCCTTTAGCGGTGTCCCTCCGCCAATCTGATCGGATCATAAGCATTGGCGTAGCCCGGGGTGGTCCGCCCCGGGTGGCATGAGTTTTGGGGGCGGCAGGCTCCCCCTGCTCTTACCTGATGTCTGTGGGTGGCAATCGCCAGCACCCCCCTCATGGGGCATTGACTCTTCATTCTGCCACAAAACCGACCCTCTGCCTGTCATTGCACCCCCATCACCATGCATTACAATACTCTGGTTTCGCCTGACTGGCTCACCTCCCTGCTCTCTCTTCACTGCTTCGTAGTGCCGTCTTCCATCCCTTCTACTGTTTCCTCCTTCTGTAGTATTTTTTCCTCTCCCCCCTCTCTTTCTCCCTTTCTTATAAATTATAATTTTATATTAGTATTGTTTGATGATGGTGCATGTATCACAATCAACACCTGTATCCCAATATGGGTTCAAGCTGGACAAACATGTCACTGTATGTACTGTTGCTTTTTAGTGCTTTATTCATGCCAATAAAAATAAATGCTACAATATAATTGTTTGATACGAAGAATTGCCCAAGATCACACAAAGGGAAATAAAAGATTGTAAGATGACTAAGAAGGTAGTAATTTGTGCCTGAGAATTATCAGAGTTTGAACTGAAACAGGTAAAATGTGTCTGTATTTCTAGCCCTTCTCTTTTGGACCAAGCATGCTTCCAGTGATACAGAGCATCAGGGCTGTAAGACTGTAAGAGGCCATGGAGTGCAACAGGGTTTTTGCGCATGGCTATACAACATTACACGGCTCCTCTCTGTAATATGGATTTCATCATGTACTGAATGTGCAGCAGCGCAATCTCAAAGGGCCATACCAAATCCACATGCAAATGACTTAATCTTTTGAGCCCATGCCATATTTACAGATGTGTGCTTTGACACTGCTTGGGGAGCCACATGGCAGACATGAACTTCTGGGCCCCAACTGTAGTGGTGGAGGCAGTTTTCATTTCACACTTGATTGTCGGAGGGCGAGCAGTCAAAGATTTCTCAGGGAGATAGTGTGGGGTGTGTGCAATATCTTAGAACTCAAGTCAACCAACAGTCACAATAATGTATTACTGCTTTTCTTTCTTATAAAAAGTACTTTAATCTCAAATCATAACGAAAAACTACACAATTAAATTGGAATCACAGTTATAGCTTTGCAATTTCAGTTCAAATCTTTAGTAAAGCGTGACACCCTCTCTTGGCACCCTTGCCCCATCTTAGGAGATCCCTAATGTCTGCTGTGCCCCAGAATGAGGCAGGCCGAGGCATTAATTAGGCACAGGTGCATATAACTTCTGTTTAGACTAGATGCGCAACTAAGATCACATTTTCTCACCCTTGATGTTCAGTCCAGCAAAATGTCTTAAGCCCTTGCACCAGATTATGCTGTGTGCTTTTAGTCCCTTTAACTTTAAAGGTTGCTAAGCTCTCTTATACCTGCTCTATGATTGTTGCAGGTCTAGTGGCGTAGTAGGTACAACTCACCTTCCTGCTGTTTGTGGCAGCAGCTTCTCTCTGCACGAGTCAGAGATTCAGGTCCTGCGCAGCAGCACAGCGCCTTCTGTTGTTGTAGCCCGTTGGGTCAAGTGCAGACAGGTACTGAGGCAGGGTAGTGCACCCTCTTGGGCAATTCCTCAGCAGTTATGTGCCTTTTAACAGTTGTGTTCTTCTAGGTTGATTGAGCACTCACTGAAGCAATGTGGATTCTTTCTGGCATTGGTTGCACCACTTCACTGACCCACGACACAATGCCAGATGAAAAGTCTTATTGCCATTCACATGGGAACTACTCAAGAGACAGGGTAACCCCTCTCATACCATGGGTCACTGCTGGCCGTTCCCTCATGCTGGGCTGCTCCTCCACGACAGCCTCTCCTCCTGCAGGGCCATGCACTTTGTCTTTCCTCTCTGAACAGTCCGGTTTGCTTTTTAGGCTTGGATGAACCCTCAACTAAGCACGCAGAAAGCTCAAACTTCAGGTGATGTCTTCTCACCACTGGAAACCCCATGCTGTCAGGCAGACTTAAGAGCTGGTCAGACATTAGTCCTTTGAGTACTTGGAAATGCACTCCCTTTTCTTGATCATGAAGAACTTAGAAGTGGAACAAAGAAGAATGATTTGGAACCCACTAATATGCACCTTTTCCAAACAGGGGATATAGAGCTAATGCGTAAGGTTTCATAAACGGTTTGGTGTGGTTTTCGTTCAAATGTCATTTTCTGGCTATTCCTCAGACAAAGCTTGTGCAATGTGATAGCTGTCGAGGCAGGTAGCAGTGGGGCTAGCTTCAAGTAGAAGTATCCAAAACAGGATCACAATGGGGTGTGAGATCTCTGTATCTGGATGTAATCAGGGACAGATAAAAGTGCAAGCACTACCTCGAAACCTCCTCACCTTGAACATCAAATACTGCATTTCCACCTCTACCAAATTGCAGTTTGAGGAAGAACTAATCATCAGCATTTTTTAACTAGGTCCTTACTGAATTTTGGAAGGTAGCCCTGTCTCCATCCTCCTCACTTCAGTGTCCGAATCTTCACCGTCCAGTCAAAGGAATGCATGCAGTATTCTTCCGCTCTCTGTGGAAGCTGTGTCCATCCTCCATCTTGGGGCATCCAAAATGGATCCAAATGACCTTAGCACTCAGACACTCACAACCAAAAGAATCCTACTACAATATATGTGATACACACTCACTTCACATACACACAAGGAATGACAGCGCAAGTCTCTCAGTTTCACATAACAGCAGAACTTTACACAAGAAGAGCCAGTTGGGTCGCCTCTGTGTGACACAGTGAAAATGGTCTGGTCATACTATTGATTCACAAAATATTGTATGCTGCCACTGCTGCTTTATTTGTTGAACCCAGAGCATGGAGGATGGTCTGATGCCCTCTATGAAAACATGCTTTTCAGCCCTTCCAGTCAAAGGAAAGATTGACATCGCATTGCCAGTGATATGTCTAGGACTCTGTGCACATCCTAGATTAGCATGATGCAAGAGTCAAAAAAAATTCAGGCTACCTTTTCACCTGCACTGTAGCAGTCAGGCCATGTGTTTGTTTAATTGTATTTTATTGAAATTCACATATATAAAAAAAAAAAAACAATCAAGAACAAAAAAGCGAGAGACATTTCATGATACAATCATGCATAGTACAGACCGTAGAGCAGATCCTCGAACATTCCCTCAATTTCCCCTGTTACATTGCGGAGAGAGTTGTCAAATACAGAGTTCCACATTCCAATAAAACACTGTGCCATAGAAATACACACCCAATGGAATATCTTACTTAACTCGTTGAAGCACCCAGCATATGTATTGCACAAATGTAAAGCTCTGTGGAGAACCTGGAGTATGTCACAGCCGACTACTCCACTCTGTCTGAATCACATAATACTATTCCTAGTCAAGGGCCTCCCTACTGCCCCCGGCATTATCTTTAGCAGCCCTATAAATGCCATACAGTTCCCAAATGTTCTCAGGCCGATTGCGTGGTGGCAGGAGGTCACTTTAGTTTTCGGTCTGTGTGCAGCAGTACACCACATCTCTCGACCAGCTATCTTTAGTGGATATCGGGCCTCAAGACCAACAAATCGCCACTCGTCGTCTTGCAAGTAACAGCCCCATGTCAACTAAACGTCTAAGAGATTTAGGCAGGGTTTTCGAATAACCCAATAGAACCAGCACAGGGTCTGGGGTAAGCGTTTCTTTAGTGATTTCCACCAGTGTCTTAAAAATGAATACCCAGAAACTGGCAATTCCCGGGCACAACCATGCAAATGGAAGAAATCCGCCGGGTAAGTACCACATCTGTCGCATTCAGCCGAGTCCCTCAACCCGTACCTATGTAATCTTTCAGGGGTGTAGTATATCCTACTAAGACATTTAAAATGGATCAATCGATGCCTACCATTCAGAGAGATTCGCTTTATACTTTCACAGCAATACCTCCGCATTCCGTCGTCGATTTCCATCCCCAAGTCGGTCTGCCATGCAAGCCTGGCTTTAGTAAAATGATTTGCCCGTTATTCCTGTGCTGACTTATATAATCTGGACACAAGCTTGAACGGCAGTATTGTTTTTATCATGAATGTGAGTGGAGCGAAATCCGGTGGCTCGGTGAGGTCACTACCCAGAATGTCTTTTAACGAGTGTCTCACTCTGTGAAAATGGAAGGTGTTCATCAGTGTGGTATGTTGACCCTATGTATCCACTGTGTCCCAAGTCCTCGCCACGCCCTCGTCAAACAGGTCTCCAGTCTTTGTAATACTTATAGCATTCAGCGCCTGAATGACCCCCTATCTGTGCATGTGGGTAACCAACGACACCATTCAAGAGGAGCCAATGGAGAATATAGTATGACTCCATCCTGCAACTTAAGAAGAAGGTGCCTAGCATGTTTAGTTGAATTAATTGAGTCTAGAATCCCAGTTCTATGGTCCAGGGAAGTGAATAAGAGCGCTGGCAAAGGAAGCAGCACTGCAACTACGTTCTCATTCTGGATGTGCGGTGTGCCTTCAGGGTCATGCATCCAAAAATGTGCATGTGCGCACTGCGCTACCCTATAATACAGGTTCAGGTCTGGAGCCCCCAAGTCACCCATACAATATTGCAACGTAAGGATATCCTATTTTATCCTAGCTTGTTTTCCCGCCCAGCCAAGCTTAAGCAAGAGTTGTGAGCGTGCGAAAGAAGAGCTGGGGAGGACCATAGGGTTGTTAGTGAACAAAAATAAAAAACGCAGCAGCACAACCATTTTCATGATTGAGACCCTACCCATCAGCGAGAGCGGCAGTCTGATCCAACGCTCCACGTCATCCTCCAGCTTACTAACTGCGACCCCATAGTTTTCTCGAAATACTACCTCCGAGTCTGTATGCACTTTAATTCCCAAATATCACACTGGGTCGGTCGTCCACTGCAAAGGGAACTCAGGGGTGAACTGCTCAGTGACGGATGTAAGTGGAAATATAATTGATTTAGTCCAGTTAACCGTAAGGCCTAACAATGTGCCGTATCTAACCACCTCGCGCAGGACAAGGGACAGATTATGTTCAGGCTCTCGAATATAAAGTAGCGTATCATCTGCGTATGTAGATAAAATTAGTCATATCCCGGGCAGCGTATACCTCTGTATCTGTGGTACTCCTGCATCGCGCAGGCTAATGGTTCTGCAATAAGTGTGTAGAGGATCAGGGAGAGTGGACAACCCTGTCTCGTTCCTCTCGTAATGCTTATTGTGTCTGTTACCATGTCCCCAATTTTTACTCAAGTGGTCTGATTTTTATACAGAACTCTCAACATTTGTAGGAAGACGCCCCCCAACCCAAAACTCTTCAAAACTTGTCCCATGAAAGGCCATTCTACTGAATCGAATGCCTTCTCCATATCGAGGAACGCTGCAACAGCCTGTGTTTCCGGCTTGATGTGTTGAATCGCGCCGAATACTGTGCGTAGATTATACGTCGGGTTCCTACAGGGGACGAAGCCGGCCTGTTCCGGAGCAACCAGCAGCGGGATAAGTGGGTCAGGTGAATTTCCAAATTCTTTAGCGTAAAGTTTTGCATCAACATTCAACAACGACAGTGGACGGTACGACGCACACTCTATTGGCGATTTGTCTGGTTTCAGAATGAAAACAATAAGGGCCTCTCTCGTAGATGGGGGCAACTGACCACTTTCATAGATCTCTTCAAATAGCGTGCTAAGATGCGGAATAAGTAAGACCCTAAACTCTTTATAGAAGGATACCGTTAGGCCTTCTGCGCCCGGAGCGCTGCCGGCACTCATTCCTGATAATGCTGCCGAGATTTCTTCTGCCTCCAGTGGGTGCATGAGTTGTTCCCTGTGCGTGTTAGTTAGCCAAGGAAGTTTGATATGCGACAAGTAATCTAGGATCTGTTCGTCTAGCTCTCCAGCTCTAGAGGCATACAATGTGGAGTAATAGCGCCTAAATCCACTGCTTTCTCTCTGCTTTCTTAATAGTGAGGCTAAGACCGAGCCCAGTCGTTCACCTTCCCCTTATGTGCGAGCAGTTGCATATTTACCTAGGTGTTTAATCTCCGAGTCTGCTGTGTCTTGGAATTGTTTAAGAAGCTCTTGGAGTTCCCCCTGCTTCTGATCATCAGCAGCAGCCTGTTGCCTGTTTTCTAGCGCCTGTAGTTTGCCCTCCAGGTCTAATAATCGTTTCTGCAGCGCCCGAAGGACACCCGTTTGTTTGGCCATAGCAATTCCTCTAATGTAGACTTTGAAAGTTTCCCATACAACCACGAAGGTGTCTACGGTCCCTATATTGTGTACAAAGACGTTTTCTATTGCCTCCGCGATATCAGCCTTAAAGCCTGGGTCTAATAGGGAGTAGGGAGGGAATCTCCATGTGAAGGGTGGAATGCGTTTACTTGGACACTCCAAGTGTAGCAACACTGGCGAGTGGTCTGACAAAGTGCGGGAGAGTATTTTGCAGTCCCGGACCATCGCAAACAAATCTCCTGAGGCCAACCAATAGTTGATTTGTGTATTTAAGTTGTGGTATGAAGAGTAGTGTGTATACCCTCCCCTGCCTTGAGATCTTGTCCTCCAAACATCTAATAGGTCCAACTGCATCATTGCTCCAGTGATCGCTCGTGCAGTTGCAGTGGGGCGTCTGTCCGGGCCTCCCGACCTGTCTAATTGTGGGTCTAAAACACAGTTAAAGTCCCCACCCCACAGTTGGTGTGCCATCCCATACTGTCGCATCTTCCTAGCAGTCTCTTCAAAGAATGTAGGGTTGTCATAGTTCGGGCCATATATGTTAACAATAATCAACTCCAGCCCTTTCCCGCTACATCTTGAAATAACATATCTCCCATCAGTATCAGTGTCCACCGGGCTGAGTTGCAGTCCCGACTTCGGGTTTATTCAAGTGATTATGCCTGGGGCATGGGACGTGAATCCTGCCACATTAATATTCCCAGGGAGCCCCCTGCAATTACGCTTTTTGCTATTGAGCGGCAGGTGGGTTTCCTACAATAACGCAATGTCAATGTTATGTCTGGTGAGATATGCGAAAACTTTCCTCAGCTTTCTGTAGTCATTCTGGCTTCTAACATTCCAGGTTAATGTATTAAGCGTGTTGGGTTGTTTCTGTGTCATGTATTTGGGTAGTAGATCCATCCATCACTAACTGCTGTTGCAGCCCTCTGTGCCGCTCTGTAACCTGTTAACCCATACCCGGTCTGCACTGTCGCTTCTGTTCTACAGGGAAGTTTAAAGAAATGTCTCTGCATCCCCCCCGCCCACACCAAACATACCCCAACTTGGCTTTGGCGAAATCCCACTAACAAACCCGTTACTTCTACCGGTTGGACATTGAAAATCATTCCAACCAACAAACTAAAAGGAATACAAAAAAATTCCAAGTTGTGGTTCACACACCAGGGCAGATGTTGCCTGAGACATGCACACTTATGTACCCACTAAGTGTGTCAGTGTAACCATGCGCCATCCAGTAAGTAATGTGCTTTTATCAAACCTTGTCATGTAAACGTATTAGTACCAAAGGACTCCCTTTCTGTGTGAGTCTCATCTGAACATATTGCTATGCGGCCCTATATAGAACAGAACATGACCAGTGACCACTTTTCTTGGCGCTCTGTGCTAAGTTCTTCATAAAACTCTGCACTCATTGAAGCATTACAGTCTTTCTGACCAGGCAGCCACCCTGTGCGTGGTCGCTTATGCAGGTAAAAAAGGCTTCAACTCTTCGGGGCTGCCAATGCGCTTCACCCGGCCGACTTGTCGGTGCTTGGCGCGTTGTCTGATCACTGGGGCGGAGGAAGTGTCGCTATGAGGCCCAAGACCCCCGACGACAGCACAACAACGAAATGAGGGCACCAGCCAAGTCCGCATGTATTCTAGTCGCCAGCAGCAGCAGTAACACACCCGCCAAACTCTTTTGCCGCCGAGCTCCCAGGCCTCCTTGCCCCCGTGTTGCTAGTATCGTCGCTAGGTGAGGTGGCTGTGCAGGATCTAAAAATGGCCGCAGCTGGCCCCCTTGTACCGCCACCCCGGGATCAGGCACCCCCCCGGTCAGGGGCAATGAGAGGCACCAGGATTCGGGGGGGGGGGGGACCCGCAGGAGGACGGATGAGGCCCCACTCGCAGTCCAACCAGGCCTACAACGTCAGCCCCGTCCCAGGACTAGCCGCAAGCGGCGGCGCCACTAGGCCGCAGCTCGCTCCGCCGTGTTCTCCACAGTAAGAGACGCCACTACAGGCCAAGCGTTGATTCGTGCGGCCGCGTCTCCTGCGTGTGTCGTCTCCACACACAGCACTGCTAGGCTCTTCACATCTCCTGTTGGTCCCAGTGCGCTGCTTCCAAGGCCAGCAAGCACTCATGAGGGTCAAGCGCATGGGTGGTCTCGGTCAGCGTCTCATTCCTGACGCAGCCCCGGCGGTGAGGGCCAGGCCTCCGTCGCAATAGGCAGCGTCGCTGACCGTGGGCAGCCGATCCGGGCACAAAACAGCTCGAAAAGGCGGCGGCGGCAAACTTCGACTTCGACGGCGGCTCTAGGTTAGGCAATCAGTTTGCACATATAGGGGGATAATGATGAATATTGACGATGGCTCGGCGGAGCCCGAGAACTATGCGGCCATCTTGGTCCCAGGCAAGCTCCGCCCCCCAGTCAGGCCATGAGTACTTGCCTATTTACCATGCAGGGGACATTCCCATTCCAACAAAGGTGCAGAGGTAAAGAGACAATCAGGTGATACAGCACATTTACTGTAATAGTCTGCACAGTCCTGGTCTGCGTCCAGTGTACTCAATTTAAAGGGCCTCATTGAGCAGAGTAGGACAATGCGCCCTATATGAAATGGTGCTTCATATAATCTCTAAGTATTGCATTAAAGCATGGTTTTCAGCCTGGGCTTTAAACTTCCTTTCTACTTGCATTTATGTAAGTCTCCAGCCACAGCTCAGGTTGCTTGGAGCCCAGGGCCAATGGTGTCTGTCTCTGTCTGGTGCACATGCCGGACCATTAGCAGGCCCTCAAGCCTAAAACATGCTCCCAGGCACCCTATTTCAAGAATGGGCATGGGGTGAAATGTCCGTTTTATTTTTATAAGTTATACCAAAAGGGAATCACCGTTCCTAAGTAAAGAGAGAAAGAAGGGAAGTAAGAGGTACTCTCGTTGTGTGCTACTTTAATTGTGGGGGGCAGTGTGTCCTCATCTTGATGCCCTCACACACCCCGAAGGATGTCATGCTTTATCATTAGGCTTTTGCTCCTCGTCGGGCCGGCGCTGCAATGCCCTACGGGTCCCCCGAAGGATCTCTTTTTCGGAGATCTTTTGATGAAGCCATATGGGTGCGTGGGTGTAAGTGGCAGTGAAGTCCTAGAAGGTGTATTACAAAATGGCTGGAGGGAGAGTGATTCATTTTTATTAAATTTAATTTATTTGTACCTCTTACTTCCCTTCTTTCTCTCTCTACTTAGGAACGGTGATTCCATTTTGGTATGAGTTTAACTTCGGGAACACGGGTCACCGCACCTTTTAAATAGCTCCTAGAGTCCCCCTCTTTTGATAAATAGGATTATTTTTATAAGTGTCATGCATTGTAGCAATAGTACCCCGTAACAGAGCAACTGGCAGTCAGTTCTAGGCCTGCCAGTATGCCAAAGGCAAGACTTATGCAGAATCAGAAATATAAGCAAACAGCATGAGAACAATGACATATGCATCATTGCCAATGTAATGAGAACTGCATTATGGCCCAGATTTACTAACCCTTTGCGTTAGGTTTGCATGACAAAAATGATGCAGACCCGACACAAAGTGTTGGGGTGGGATTTACTGACCAATGCAAAGAATGTTTTGCGTTGGAAAGTACTCCAAAGTAATGCAAAGATTTCACTATGCATCAAGGTGGCGTTCTATGGGGGTACATGTGCGTTCCCATGCTGCCACCCAAGGGTTTTGATGCAAATACCTGTCTGCTAACATCCATAGAGAGGGAGTTGCGCCAAAACCCTATGCCTCTTCAGGGTAGGGGCAAGCAGTTGCATATTTACCTAGGTGTACAACACACATCTTAAAAAGTAGTTTTTGTATCAGAAGGGAGCCCTTCCAGTACAAAATCTATGCTTTAGAGAATGTACAACCCTTGCATATACACTATGGCACCTGGGTGTGCATTTTAGCTAAGTGCTCTAGCACCAGGGGAGAGAAAAAATGCAACTTTGCTTAATAGATTTTTGTCTTTCTCCCTTTGATGCACGACAGTACAGTATCTTTGGTTTCTGCACTGCCTTGCATCAAATATCAGTATATCTGAGCTTACAGCTCAGCAGAAGTCGTCTAGGATTATGGAAACCAGTACCTAGAACAAATGGCATGTCAAAGGCAGCTACAGGAGGCAGGCTGACACAGAAAGACATTACATGGGTGTCAAATGCATTGCTCTCAGTCCTCCATAGTGCTGGCTAAATCAGCTTATGTGGGACCGCATATATACTTTGAGTACATCAACATGGGCTGAAGCACAGCAATGCCTCTTCCCTTTCAATGAGTGTTGCCATGTCCTTCATCCAGTCTTTCCATTGAGGCTGTGGCCCCATAGCCACTTCAAGGCTACCCACCTCCTAGCCAGCATTATTTCCAGCGCTGCCAGCCTCCTAATCACTTTTGGAATATAGAGTACATAACCAAGAAGGACCTGCTGTGGAGATTGCGGCAGGTCACAATCCAGAATCTGGCACAGCGTGCTCATCACCTGTTTCTAATAGGCCTGCAAATCTGGAGAATACAAGACCAGGTGGATAAAGTCAGCTGTTAGGTACTTGCACCTGAGACATGTTGAGCTACTGCATTTTGATGACAACAGCAGTCCCAACAATTGTCTGTAATTGGCTCACCCAACTCTGCTTCACTATGCCCCCTACAGGCAGCTCTACATTGGCCCTCAAGGTGAAGGACAGCGCATACATATGAGGCACCCAATGGCAGGTGTATAAAAAAAATATGAGCTCGGTCTGCAGGGATTGTCAGGCTTTCCACCTGTAAGCTATAAGGTCAAGCAGGGTAGTAGTCTTCAAATCTCTATATAAGTGTCATAAACTTCTTCTCCTAGTGTAAATGACCTAAACCCATCATTCAGTTCATTAGTAGTGCCTCCTTCTTTTTCAGACATTAGTGGGAGTATGGGGTTGTCTACCAAAAGCATTGCATAATCCAATTGTTTTGGCAAATCATGCCATGCATGATTTGCAGAGGTTCCTTTATTTATAATTGTAGTCAAACACTGCAGTTTGGTAATGAGGGCAGTTTGCAATCTTGTTGCTCCTACTAGATCTTCTGCAGCAGCTAGATGTGGCAAATAGGTGGGTGGTTGAACTCCAAAGAAGACAAAATGAGCTTTAGTTGCATAGAAATATAACTCTGGGCCCAGGACAAAAAAAATCCCTTTGCCATAGGGCAGCAACAGGACCTCCTGCCAAATATGTACTTTTTTCCAGGAGAGATGGCAGCGAGTTGAAGAATAACTCAGACAGTGTGATGGGGAAGTTAATGAATAGATAGAGATTTTGGAAAAAGCACTATTTTCATTAGAGCAATTCTTCCTGTTCCCAGTAAGAGCAGCCACATCCAGTGATCCACACTGGCAGATAGCTTGTGAGCACTGGGCCATGATTATTAGTAACCACCACACCGTGGTCTCTATGCACATACATCCCAAGATATTTTATAGAGTGTATTCATCAATGCATTGGGTATCCTAGCCCCTCTTGATTTGTTGCTAGAGTGAGGGGAAACAACCGAGATGTCCCCTATTTATCTGCATACCTGAAAAGCACCCACATAGAACAATATCCATAATAATAGGGGGGAGATTAGTCTCAATGTGTTCGACTTGTAGTAATATAAGTTTATAGCGAAAAAATGGTATTGAACCATTCTTTGTGCTGTGTGGGAATATGTCTGTTCTGTATTACAAATTAATGTTCTTTACCAGTCTTAAATCATCACCTATTACAGTTTATAATCATTATACAAATCTCTCAAAAATAACACACCTTGAATTATAGAAATAAATTAAAACCTAAACCACACATTCTTACATTCAAACATGTTACATTTTAACCATGGTAAACTGAATGATTGGTGGATGCTTCTGTGGTTAATAGCTATCCTTCTTATCCTTTTTGTGTACCTGTCTCTTAATTTGCTAGCTTTCCTCTTTTCCAGCCATATCTCTATAACATTCACTATGTGCACATGGTTTCGACAATCATCAATTCAGTGCCTTCATCAGGATGGTACAACATATAATTGGCAATGTACAAATCCCTTCAGTTTCCATTGGTGTGTCTGAAAATACAAATTATACTCTTATTCAACAATCTCTTACAGAATACATTTTAACACAGTCCGTCCCTGGGATTACATATGTCCTTCACTTCTCCCTAAAGAGATGTTAATTTCTTCACCTATTTACATACATAGCCAACCAATTCATTTCTGAATGTGCGAGAGATAGTGAATGAAAATGAGTCACAGTGTGAGCATGTGAGACAGTGTGTGAGCAGATGATGAGTTTTTTTATGCCTTATGCTGGTAGGATTTCTGATGGCCCAGGGATATTGTAGATAATTCTTGACTTATGGAGACACCCATGACAACATGCTGCTACTGGATTATTTCAGGTAATTCTTAGTATTAGGGTAGGGGCACCCGTGTCAAAAAAAAACAAGCACTGGCAGACTAGAGTTACATCTTGCTATATTGTAAATCTATTCCAAAATGCTGGTGTTGGCATATTGGAGGTAAATATTTGGCATAATGGAGGTCAACCATGAAATACAGAGATGGGTGAGTGTTTGGGGTGGCAGGCAACCATGACAGAATTCAGACCCTGTCATATTAAAGGTAACCCCTGGTAAATGGTATAAATAAATAAAATGTGGACAACATCAATGGTAAAACACTGGCACTTGCATATTGTAGGCAATTATTGCCTAATGGAAATGATTTTCTTGGCATACTGTAAATATTTATTAATATTTATTAATTTATGGAGGACACCCATAATGCATTACGAAAACATTGGGTAATCCCCTTAGGAGCATTGTCTTCATTGGCACATCATGAAAGTGTCCTTTCAGAGCCTTTGAACTTTTAGCAAATGTATGTGACAATTGCGCTTTAAAGCACTGTTTGACACAATTTGTTTCAAACGTTTCTGGGTCAGGAGGGGGGAGCCTCACCCAAACCCTCCTACAACAAGTCTCACTCGTTGGAAATTGGAGCTATTGTTACACCCCATCACCAGCTACCACACGATAATCTCATTTCGTCCTTCTCCTTTTAGTGTTTCCATTCCTATCAGACTTCCCCGTCACTCCTGCTACTACCCTATCTACTTTTAATGAACGACAATCTTGCTTTGAACTTGACACTCAATACTCAGCAAACTCATATGGCAATATTTTTATCTGCTTTGTCGCCTCTTTCTAACTATGCTTGTGTGTAATGACAAATGTACTTCATTTGCTTCTGCAGTCAATATGTGATTCACTTTTTTGTTTCAACTATATACTGTACAACGCTCTAAAACTCGGCCAAATTGAGTTTGTACTATATAAGGCAATCTATAAATCAATCAATATATGAAAGGATCTTTCAGGGCTTCTTTCCGCAGCAGATAAGTCTTCAGTCGGCAAACACTTAAGAAGAATTGTTTGCATCATTTTAGTCACATGACTCAATCTAGTCATCATGTTATGAGCTAAAAGTCATGAGGATGAGTAGTCGGTGCAGTCTGGTTTGCTGTTTGTCAGACCTGAAACTTCATGCAGTGCTGAGAAGCCAGGTGGCCTTGTACCAAGTTCTGTGCTGGAAAGGTAATGGACCACACTGGTGCCAACTAGTTTCTCATTTAAGGCCACCTCTTCTTCTGAATCTTGCCACCTGGTCTGGCAATGTTGTGAAGGATATTGTTAGACTCGAGCTTCAGTGCTCTGAGCGGCATAGAAAGCAGTGGTCTTTTCCTGTATATCTGGCTGAGAAAAAACACCAGATTTTAGAAGCTTCATAAAGTGTGGTATTTTCAAAGTGAAAGGCAACATAGGGACATGCTTTCTAGGATCAGACATTGTGATAAACATCCTTTCTCCAATATTACAGAATATTCATTATCCGCATGTTTACGTGGAACCCTTGGTATTTTGTTGTTGTTTTTTTTATTCATATCTTAATACGCTGTGGGTGGTGAATATCACACCTGCACTGTACATTCAGATAGCCTACAGTGTTTATAAATTGGCTGCTCTGCACCTCCAAGAATTATTTCAGAACATATCTCCTGTTGCAAACACATCACCAAGATAGTATTCCATGAGCTACTGAGGTAACATGCTAGAGCAGCTTGTTTGAAATTCTATGTAGGAAGCGGGCAAAATAATAATTTATTTATTTACTTAGTGCTTGCAGCCACATTTTTGGTCCACTGGAAATAACACATGGCCCATGTAGTGTGCCACCTGGTATCCTCCCCCAATCAAGGCACACACAATGACGACAGGAGTGTCACCACCAAATAAATAAATATAGGAGCTGGCACCCATAAGCCTAGTCTCCACATCACAGCACTGTGTGTGCAATGTCTAATTACTGTGGCTGCCTGGAACACTATTCTGGTGATGGATGTGCAAGGTGTGTGTGCCTCTAGGCTGTCGCCATACTTTATGGGAATAAAACAATATGCACCTGCTTCTCACTTCCACTCTGCGATGCCGGCGAGCGATGGCTGTCAGTCCTGTCAGCATTTCCCTGGGCCTGATGTGGATGTGTCCACATATGTGCTTTCACGCCTCAGAGTCCTTGCAATATTTCTGTGATGTTGTGAAGCTGGTATGCTTCCCAGCACAGAGAAGTGTCCCTTTTGCTGATCTCAAAGCTCTGTTGTTTTTTGGTTCTTGTCAGGCTACTCACGTGTCTGTAAGTGCATACAAGCAGTGAGGCCATTAACTCATTGCCCATATGGTAGTTGATCTAATAGTCCAGTATTCAAACCCAGTAAGCTACATATAGAAAAGCCTGCACAACCCATACGTCTCAGGCACAAGTGGGTAACATTCCACCTGCTGGTGTAAGCAGAGGCTGAGCTTCAACGACTAGAAGATATAGATCTCATAGAGAAGGTGACTGGGCCCAGACTCTGGGTGTCACCCATGGTAGTGGTGATGAAGCCAAAGAAGCCTTATCCTGTTCGTATAGACATGTGACTGCTGAATGCTGCCATCACAAGAGAGCGTCATATCACTCCAAGAGTCACTTCTCTGAATGTAACTTAAAATCCAAATATCAACAGCTGTTGCTTGACAAAGCAAGCCACTACATTACAACCTTCTGTAATTGCCTAGGACTGAGGTGATATAAAAGATTTAGGATCTGATTTTAAAGTTTGGCAGGGAGGGTACAATTTTCTATGCAAGACTGTTGACCAATAGTATGCCAACGACTGAGCCTACTCCTGCTCTGTCACGGACATACTCTTCTGATGCCTCAACAGAGTACGGGCCATTCGAGGTAAACCATCTGACCATCCTTCCAATTTAGAGTGGGTAGACAGATGGCTTTTTTTTCTTTTTTTTTTTTGCTGCCAATCGCCACCTGGTCAAACCTGGTGGTGATGGACAATACAAAGGAAAACTGGCCCCCACACCATGTGAGAAAACTCCAATTGTGTGTGGGCCGTTCGTTTAAAAAATTTTAAAAACAAATTCCCTCTTAGGGAGTTTATTTTTGAAAAATGTAAACTCTGGAAAAATTTGACCACCGGCCATCATATTTGACAAAGCAATCCGTCAAACTTTTCCAACATTGGGACTGATTTAGATCTTGGCGATGGGTTACTCCATCACAACGGTGAGGGATATCTGGTCCACCGAAATATAAATCCCATAGGATATAATTGGATTTGTATTTCTGCTACTGGATAATTTGTCACCGTTGTGACTGAGTAATCCGTCTGCCAAAATCTAAATCAGGCCCATTGACAGGAACCACTGAGATTTCAGTACCTGGCAATGTACAGAAATGTTCGTGGGGTTGACGAATAACTCAAAATTTGGCAGACAGGATGTCTGTCCTGGCAACAAAGTAAAGCACTGCATTGCCTTGATGGACATATAATCATCTGAAAAACTTTGAATTAGACCCCTAGTCCGCAATGGTTGGTGTCTTAAACGTAAGCTACAGCATCCTTATTTATGCACCCACTCTTGCTGAGCGCAGCAATAGACTGAAGAATACCCTATGATGCCTGAAAGAGTGTGACCTAACATTGCAAAGAGAGAAATGCAAGTTCCAAATAGGTAGCATCAACTTATTTGGGTAAATTCTCTCTAATCAGGGCGCAAGTGTAAATCCGCTACTTCCCCAAAGTGCGGGCGAAGGGGGCAGCTTTTTAAGGATCGTGAACTACTGTAAAAGCTATCTGGCCAATTTGTCCTCCATGACAGAACCCCTTTGCCTGTGGTACTTTGCAATTTGGGACCGCGTAGGAGACAGGGCCCTACCCCTGTCTATTCCGGTATTAGCGAACCGCGAATGGTCAATGCGGTATGTACAAGTGCTTTGTGTAACGTTTTAGCTATAAATGCACTTCATATACGATATTATACATTGACTTCGTGGGTTCCATCTTAGAGTGGTGGCCATCTCATGGTTGCCCTCACATAGGCTACACATTACAAGCAAGTACGGGCCTTTAGAACACATGTACTTTCTGTTTGACTTCTCCGTGACCTGTGCAGCTTGGCTCCGCTGCCCCAGGTCAGTCCGGTCTCACGAGCTCCCCGTCCTACGGCCACCTGTGATTAGCATCAGGGTTTGACACACCATAAAGCCTTTTCATCCTACACGAGCCTCCGGCTAATCTCTTTCACACCTGACTCTTCCTGCTTTATGACTTGTTTTCCAAACAGGAGATGCCCGTGTTTATTGGGGCCTATTGATATCTGATGTGGGATCTGAGCCTTGCTGGGTAAATAATTGTGGGCTGGCTTAACTGGAATGTGGGATGGTCATCATGACTCTGCCTTTTCGTTTGTAATATATACATATGAATGACCATGCCATAAAACAAGGAATGTGTGCCTGAAGCATGATATTTTGTATTTAAGGAGAAGCTTGTTTCTGTAACTTTAAGCAGTCTCCTGAGAACATACACGCTGTTGTACTTCTAGGATACCTGTAATTGGTCTGCAGCCAATAAACTGATCTTTGACTTCACCCAGAAGACTCTGTGTTTCTGTAGGTCTGAAACAGGAAGAACCCGAAATCTTAGGGTGTGTTCCCCTGCACCGCTGGGCTTTAAATTCCCAGTACTTCAGTTGGCGCCCAACTCGGGACGATTTCAGCGGTGCCAGTCCAAGCCAGAGGTTTGTGAGGAGCTTCGTGTGGAAATTCTGGAGGAAGGCCGCCACTTCATCGACCCCTGCATGTCGACGTGGCCCGAAAGTCTTTTCTGCGAGGTTCTCCGCGTCCCGACGGCTACGAAGGACTGCTGCCCTGATTAATCGCCCTGTTTTGGACCCTTGACGATTTTGGTAGAGCGAAACAAACGAGAGAGTCTTCTGGTGACGCCATCGATCATCGATATTCAGTTAAGTATAAGTGGAGCGTCTCCCAGTTTGTTTGGTATCCTTCGGGATGTTTTGGTATCCTTCGGGATCGCTTTGATTTGGAGCTTGAAAGTGCCAAAGCCAGAGGACTCGTGTATTCACGAGACTATCGTAATCGATAATCCTTTGAAGTTTTGAAACTAGACTAGTGAGCGAAGATGCCTGGTTCTAGTGTATTTGGTAATTGGTTTTGTTTGAGTTGTAAAAGGGATTTCCAGTTAGAGGATTCATGTCCGGTTCCTCCAATTGGAACTCCAACCTATGAGCTTTATGTAAAACATGGCGTGGGCCCCATTGCATATAATGAAGTATGGATCCGATACACCAGAAAGGACGGTGTTTTAAAATGGCCCCAAAATGGTAGTTTCGATACAGATATCTTAGATAATTTGGAAGTTAAATTGTTTAAAAAGAAAGCCCGGCCGGCGATGTTTGATTCTTTCCGCCTATGGCGAAAGGAAGCCAAACAGAAGGAAATTAAGCTAGCGAAAAGGAATAAGAGAGAAAGAGGTATGTCAGTGATGCAAGCAGCTGTGCAATTTAAAGATAACGAGGAGGAACAAATGAATGAGCAGTTACATAGACAGCACAAACTAGGGATTGATAAATTTTACCCTGTTTTGTCACCCCTTGTGCAAGATGAGACAAAAGAGAAAGAGAAAGATTCCCTAATGTCCCATTTGTTAAGTTCGCCACCCCCATATGCGCAAAATGCCACAGCACCTCCACAGCTTGTAAATGTGCAGCCTCCAGTAAATATACCGCAAGTCTTCCCACAACCGCCAGCTCCTCCTCAGCTGGCTCCTATCCCTGCAGTGCAGCCCTCTCAAGGGCCGCCAGTTTTGCTACCTGTTGCCCCCGCGCTTCCTGCGTCTTTGCCTAGCACATCAGCTGCCTCCCCTGGCACTCCTTCTTACACTACCCAGGTACCTGTATCTGAATCCGCTTTTCTTCCCTCTGTCTATCCCCCCGTTTTCGCCTCAACTTCTCCTTCAGCACGACAACGACTAGCTAATGTAGTTACTAGTTTAATGTCGCCTCTCTTTGGGTCATCCAGTGCGACTCCTGGTTTACAACGTAAGCAATTGCGTAGTCAGCTGCCTGGTCCCGACGAGAAAGAGGTGTTAGATCATCTGGCGCGTAGGTGGATTGGTTTCCCTTCACTCTATAATGTGGAATCAGTTGTTAACGTTTTTCACCAATCGGATGCCCCAAAACAGAGGTATGTCTTTGATAAAATGTGTGAATTCCTCTGTGAGGAATTGGAGGATAATGGTTCAAACCCCAACCCGCAGGAATTGTGTCGAGTGCGGTTTGATTTTGAAACCGGTACAATCGTGGGTCCCAATGTAGATAAAGCAGTTGCGACTTTACTGTCCTTCAGGAATGGTGATTGTCAGCAATCATTGTTCGAACAGGAATTCCCTGTGGGGAAAAAAAGGAAAAGCGCGACAATACCCTATGAGAGAAGTCCCTCCGGTATGGAAGGAAGCTGTTGCGGCTGATGCCGCTAATGGTATTGCTGCTATGCCAGCTCATTTTCAGCGTGTTTGGGTGCATGTCCCTTGGAAACGATCTGAAGTGTTAGCGCTTAAGCAGACATTGCCTGACCCCCGTAAAAACCCTACAGGATATTACAAGGAGTTATCACAAACTGCAGAATCGTGTGTAATGAATCTGGCTGACATAGATATGTTGTTTGGGAATGTGGTTCCACAGCCTTTATGGGGATCCATCCGTAACACGGATCATGCTGCAGAATTGGGTAACACATGGGCTAATATCATTGCTGCGGATGTTGGCCAAGTTGGTGGTGCGAAGCCTGACCCTTTAGTAGCAGACCTCCCTGGTAGAATTATTACATACATGAAAACCATAATGCCCGCGATGCGCGTAAATTGGGATAAACTATCCGCATGTAAGCAGAAGAAAGATGAGACAGTGTCCGATTTCTTCACCAGGTTTGAAGAAACGTTTATCGACCACAGTGGTCAAGACATGAGTACTGAAGGTGGCCAACGGTTATTCGTTGATAAATTTGTACAGAATCTACTTCCCGAGTTGTGTAAGAAATTAAAAGACTCAGAAAGTTCCTGGGCTGTTTCCTCTTCAGCGCAAATACTGGCTACTGCACAGTATTATGAAAATAGAGATAAAGACGAGAAGGATAGAACAGATAAGAAAACGAAAGAACTGAAAACGAAGGTCCTTTTACAGCAGGCTTATCCGCCACGTGGAGGACAGAATAATTATAGGCAAACCCAAGGTATCTATCAGCAGCCCCAACAGTTTCAGAATAATCAGCAAATGAATGGGTATTATCAACCACGAATCCCTGTAGATCCCAACCAATGTTCATATTGCAAAGAGGAAGGTCATTTTAAATATAGTTGCCCTAAATTAATGCAGCGTAACAGTAATGCGTATGGCGCAAGAGGTAGAGGTGGTCAGCAAGCTCCTAGAGGCAGAGGGCGTGGAAATGTTCCCCAGAACGCGCGTCCTCTTCCGCCTCAAAATACCATAAATAGCTTTGATCAGCAAGCCAACGCGACTGGTAATACAGCTCAGTACTACAATAATGATTATTATGCAGAAGACGACAATGTGGAAGGTAATGATTACTAGGACAGCCGTAGACAGAGAGAGGGAGTTGTTTCAGTGCCAGTGGATCAGAGCGGACCTTATGTTAAAGTAACTACAGCAAATGTAACGGAGCCCTTTCTGCTGGATACTGGTGCCGCAAAGAGTTCAATCATGCATTCAAAACTCCCTGGCGCGCCTTTGTCTGGCGAAATGAATGTTTCAGTAGGTTTTTCTGGCGCCCCAGTTAGGAACACGATTTCTAGTCCTATGCCACTCTCTGTTGGACCTTGCGAGTTAAAAGCACCCCTCATCCTAACGACAGGTTGTGGTTAAAATCTGCTAGGATTAGATTTGCTAAAAAGATTGCATGCGACGCTATATTGTTCTCCCTCAGGAGTACAACTTACATTAGGTAAGAAAGTGATTTCCCCAATGTATTTGTCTAAGAATGCAATGCCACCTGAATTATCATCCCTTCCAGATGTCCTTTGGGCTACTGGTCCCAATGATGTGGGTCTCTTGGAAATACCGCCATATGTGGTCACTTTAAAAGCCAATGTCAGATTGCCACGTATTCCCCAGTACAAGATCTCCAATGAAGGTCAGAAAGCGTTGTTAGCAATTGTCAGTGATTTGATTAAAAAGGGCGTAATTGAAGAGACAAGAGGCAACGTTTGCAACAGTCCTGTTTTGCCTGTCTTAAAACGAACGGACCCTTCACTGCCACCTGTTTACAGATTTGTGATTGATCTTAGAGAGGTTAATAAGATTGTTGTGCCACAGTTTCCAGTTGTCCCTGATATAACTGCCTTGTTAACCATGATTCCAGCCTCCGCTGCATGGTTCTCAGTGATCGATCTGAAGAATGCTTTCTTTAGCATCCCAATTGCAGAAGAGAGCAGAGACATTTTTGGCTTCAGTTTAGGAGGTCGAAGCTTCCGCTTTAAACGCGCTCCACAGGGCTACTGTGAAAGTCCATCAATATACAGTCAGGCTTTAAAAGCGCAGCTTGATGCACTTGTTTTACCTAGTGGTGCTACCCTCATTCAGTATGTTGACGATTTGCTAATCGCCGCGGATACTGAAGAGATTTGCAAAAAAGCTACATTGTCATTGTTGCGTCATTTGTCTGCCTTTCATCACAAAGTGTCTCTCTCAAAAATGCAATATTGTTGACAAGAAGTGACCTATTTAGGTCATCTCTTATCGAAGGAGGGAAGGAAACTGACCCCAGAGAGAATTCAAGCCATTGCACAATTAAGTGTGCCAAGAACACAGAGAGAAGTGCGTGCTTTCTTGGGCATTACTTCATACTGTAGGCATTGGATTCCCAATTTTTCCTTGCTGGCAAAACCTTTGTTAGCATTGACATGCAAAGACACACCGAATCCTATTCCATGGTCTGAAGAGTGTCAGAAAAGTTTTTTGGAATTGCGAAATGCATTATGTTCAGCTCCTGTGTTGGGTACCCCTGACTACAGCAAGCCTTTTACATTGTATGTTCATGAAAAAGATGGTTGCGTATTATCAGTGTTAACACAGCCTTTTGGCGACAGACCGCGTCCATGCGCATATTTTTCGTCGACCTTGGACCCGGTAGCGAGGGCATTGCCAAGTTGTTTGAGAGCTACAGCCGCCGCAGCTATGTCTATTCGACAGTCTGCTGGACTAGTGATGGATAATACATTGATTGTTATGGTTCCACATGCTGTGGACACATTGTTAATCAGGACCAAGACACAACACTTAACTAGTGCGCGTTTGTCTGGATATGAACTGACACTGTTGGCAAATCATATACACATAAAGAGATGCAACACGTTGAATCCAGCTACATTGTTACCAATCCCAGCAGACCTAGATGAGATTGAGCAACATGATTGTCTGTTCTGAACAAAAGAAGAGACGAAAGGGAGAGTAGATATTAAAGATACTCCCCTGACTGAGTGTGATGGTACCTTACGGGTGGATGGTTCGTGTTTCAAGCTTCCAAATGGTGATACGACTGCTGCGTATGCTATCACGACTTTGCACACGATTGTTGAAACTGCACGTGTGCCACAAAATTCGGCTCAAGCAGCAGAATTGATTGCCCTTAAGAGAGCATGCGTGTTGTCTGAAGGAATGAAAGTGAACATATATACGGATAGCCAGTACGCCTTTGGCGTGGCTCATAGTTTTGGGCGATTGTGGAAAGAACGTGGGTTCCTGACTTCGCATGGAGCTAAGATTCAGAATGGCAAGTTGGTGAATGATCTCCTTGAGTCGCTGACCCTACCGTTGCAAGTTGCGATTATGAAATGCAGTGCGCACAAGAAAATCACTGATGATGTTGGTCGTGGTAATGCGTTTGCTGATGAAATCGCGAAAGAAACAGCAAAAGATGTGAAAACTCGAATGTATGTTGCAGGCCCTGCCAGATGTGTTGGTGATGTTGGAATGTGTGAAAACACAATAGAGAGTGTGAAGTCTCTTCAAGCTGAAGCCACAGAGAAAGAGTTGAGCAAGTGGAGAGAAAGTACGGGTAAATTGGATGAGAATGGTTGTTGGATTGATGTGTCAGAACATCGGCGATGGTTGTTACCTGATGCATATGTGCTTCCAGTGGTTACTATGGCACATGGAATGGCACATATCAGTATGAAAGGAATCTGTAAGTTGTTGGCTCCAGTATGGCAGAATGCTGGAATTCCCAAGTGTGCAGAGAATGTGGTCAAGAATTGTATGGTATGTTTGAAATACAACCCTGGTAGGGGAACCCCAACTCCAGCTGGTCATTTTGCGCCTCCATCATATCCATTTGAAGTTTTGCAGCTAGATTTTATCCACATGGAAAGGTGCAACAATCTGAAATATGTATTGGTTGTTGTCTGCGCTTTTTCAAAATGGCTAGAAGCATATCCCCTAAAGGACAATACTGCTTTATCCACAGCCAAAGCCCTTGTGAAGGAATTTTTTCCTAGGTTTGGAATGCCAAGAATGGTGTGGAGCGATAATGGGAGTGAGTTTGTGGGTCAAGTGATGAAGAATGTGTGTGAGGGATTAGGGATTAAGCAAAAGTTCCACGCTGCAAATCACCCCCAATCAGCTGGATTAGTAGAGCGCTACAATGGCGCTCTAAAACTCAAGCTGGCCAAAATCCAGGCGAGCTCCGGTCTTAAATGGCCTGACGCTCTGCCTCTAGCACTCCTATCCACCAGAATGACTGTGCATTCACGAGTGGGACTCAGTCCATACGAGGTGGTTTTTGGCCGCCCGGCCAATGTATGGGGTGTGCCAAGACCGACGAAATTCAGCGAAATCGAACATCCAGTACTGCTTGATTATGTGTCTGAATTGATGGCTAAATTGCGTGTTTTACACCAACAGGTGCATGATACTCTCCCCCAGGCCTCTGAGGCTCCAGGACACCCTATTGACCTTGGCACGTGGGTGCTCATCAAGAATTTCCAGCGAAAGAGCAACGATGAGCCCCGTTGGATTGGCCCTCACCTCGTACTTCTGTCTACAAGATCAGCTGTTCGAGTAAAGGGGAAAAAGAATTGGATCCACGGCGCCCACATCAAGAGGATACCTTTGCCTCTACCGTATGACCAGTGGGTCCAGGAGGGTATCGCTGACTCTGAAACAGACACTGTACCTCGTTTTGTGCCGTTCAGTGATGCACGCGTGAGAGGCACAGCTTCAGCACAAGAAAGTGACGATATTTTGCAAGAAACTGTGCCACCGTCAATTCGATTGGACACCACAGAGCCTGAACTCTTGTTTCAAGATCAGACAGTACCTGGCCGTTTCCACTATAATCTGAGACCAAGGCCTATGGACAAATAAATATTCTTTTCCTCACCTCTTTGTTTTTTGATACCATAGCTCTCCCATCTGAAGGACTTTCTTGATTTTTGTTTTTCGAACCACCATCCGGGTTCAACCGCAGGGTCGCGGGGCCAAGACTTTGGGGTACAGGCCGAAGACGTTAGGTCAACGGTTCTGGTTGGTCTAGGGCGTTCCCTGGACTGACAGGCGTACCCCTTAGCAGAAGATACTCACCCGCCGCGAGCGGCACGATTAGTGGATGGAGTTTTTCAAGATGGAGAGACCCGCTGAGGAAATGAACTTTAAAACAAAAATATGTAAAATAATGAAGAGCAAACGTTTTGTATTTTTATGTTTGTTTACATTATGTAGTATGATTGTGTTTACTGTAGGATTTGTATTCTTCTCCTCTCAAGAGCCCATTGCACCCACTGTACAGCCTATACCTCCCCCTACTGCCTCCTTGCACTCCTTTCACCCTCTGCCTGAACACGAACAAGCTAGACAATCAGAGTTTGTAAACAACTCGTTTATTCAGCTCCTGCACCAGCACCAACTAGTCATGAATACAACCAATTGCTGGGTGTGTGGTTTAATGCCACATACCATTAATAAGGGTATTCCTTATCTAGTGCTGCCGTTTAGTTACAATGGATCGTCATGGGCATTCCAGACCATGTTCCTTTTTGCACTAGATGTCTACTCCCCGCGACAACCGCATTCCATCAGACCTAGCACCAATAATAAAGCTTTAATGAAAGGAGTTGCCGATATGAGCAGAGATATCGACGCATACTCATCTATTCCCAAAGATGAATTGAGAGCTTACGTAGGGTGGAACGCAACGGGGTATAGTATTAGTCTGGGTGAAAGACAGCGAAAAATGTCATCCCCAATCTGGGTCGTACCCCACATAGGTCGGTTCTGTTTACAAGGTAATGGTCAGAATCCAAGAGCTCAACTGGGGAAAAGTGACTGTACTGAAACGTACACTTTCCCATCACAGTTTTCCCCAGCGTTTTTGGCTGCCAAGGGTACATATTTTGTCTGCAACGACCGAGCATATACATGGTTGCCCCCTGACTTCTCGGGCACATGTTATATTGCGAATCTGCTACCGCCAACATTTACTGCTGCCTCTGACTATCACAAGACCAGAGTTGTGAGAGGCGTGATTAGTAAGGAGGATACTGCCGGTCAGGAAGCAGGAGACTTCTTTTTGGGTTTCCTGCCGTTTTGGGGACCTATGGTCAATAGTAGGAACCTGAGACAACTGACTTGTGTGGTTGAATCCACTGTTAATGTTACGGCTGGTGCCCTTGGTAATTTGACAGCTGAGCTCCAAGCGGATCGCCTCATGACTTTGCAGAACCGCATGGTTCTAGACGTTATACTTGCAGACCGCGGTGGGGTATGTAAGGTTATCCAATCTAGTTGTTGCATTTTCATACCAGATAACGCTCCAACGGTTTATCAAGCCATCTCCAAACTGCATAAAATATCTGAATCCATCCACGTGGATAAAGGAGATTGGTCACTGGTGGGGTGGTTCTGGGAACTGATATCTGCCTGGGGTTGGAAGATTCTGATGGTCATTGGAATGATCTTAGCCATCCTTTTCCTGTTCTGTCTGTGCATACAGTGTGCTCCTGCGATATGTGGCCTCTGTGCTACATTATGTGTAAGGAAACCTGTATCGAGGGACGAGCTAAGTAATAGGATGATGCTACAGCAACATCTCCATGACTTTGTCAATATTGACCTAGACTCGGATTGAAATGAGTATAGTTATTGCCTATGTAAGGGCAAAAGGAGGGTCTGTGGTACTTTGCAATTTGGGACCGCGTAGGAGACAGGGCCCTACCCCTGTCTATTCCGGTATTAGCGAACCGCGAATGGTCAATGCGGTATGTACAAGTGCTTTGTGTAACGTTTTAGCTATAAATGCACTTCATATACGATATTATACATTGACTTCGTGGGTTCCATCTTAGAGTGGTGGCCATCTTATGGTTGCCCTCACATAGGCTACACATTACAAGCAAGTACGGGCCTTTTGAACACATGTACTTTCTGTTTGACTTCTCTGTGACCTGTGCAGCTTGGCTCCGCTGCCCCAGGTCAGTCCGGTCTCACGAGCTCCCCGTCCTACGGCCACCTGTGATTAGCATCAGGGTTTGACACACCATAAAGCCTTTTCATCCTACACGAGCCTCCGGCTAATCACTTTCACACCTGACTCTTCCTGCTTTATGACTTGTTTTCCAAACAGGAGATGCCCGTGTTTATTGGGGCCTATTGATATCTGATGTGGGATCTGAACCTTGCTGGGTAAATAATTGTGGGCTGGCTTAACTGGAATGTGGGATGGTCATCATGACTCTGCCTTTTCGTTTGTAATGTATACATATGAATGACCATGCCATAAAACAAGGAATGTGTGCCTGAAGCATGATATTTTGTATTTAAGGAGAAGCTCGTTTCTGTAACTTTAAGCAGTCTCCTGAGAACATACACGCTGTTGTACTTCTAGGATACCTGTAATTGGTCTGCAGCCAATAAACTGATCTTTGACTTCACCCAGAAGACTCCGTGTTTCTGTAGGTCTGAAACAGGAAGAACCCGAAGTCTTAGGGTGTGTTCCCCTGCACCACTGGGCTTTAAATTCCCAGTACTTCATGCCATCTCACAATTATAACAGCAGTGTGAAAATTGTTGGTAAACACAACCCCACGTTTCAGAGCATCAGGGCAAGTCAGCCGTCCTGAGTATGATGAATATGAAGTATTTCAGCACCGAAGCACCGGCAGAACTGAATGTTGATGTTAGCCCCGTGAGTTTGGCCACTACATACACCAAAGAAATCCCACAGCTTTTGCAAGTAGAACACTGATGTTGAAAAACATTATTCACAGTTAGAGAGGTACTTGTCATGGGGAAACAACGTTTACAACGCTGTAAACATAACGCAGTAGTTTACAATGTGGTTGTTACAACGACCGCGTTGTTACCACGCATGCCATTATTTATATATATATATATATATATATCGCAAGTCGTATCAATGATTTATTGAATAAAAGCTGTGTTAGCCCCATGTTGGTTGTAAGTTATTGAGTGATCCTGCCAGGCTCATTTATAAATCTTCTGAAATGCATTGTTCCTGCAATTTATTATTCATAGAAGCACCAGGGGGAGCTCTAGAAGGGTGGTGAAAGGGGCCCGTGGACCAACTATATTTGCGCTGCCTCCCCCGTGTCCCTTGTACACCAACAACCCAGCTGCTCAATGCCCTAATAGGTAACAGTACACCTTGCCACACATATTACTTTGTGCAATTACCTTTTCAAATTCTTTGACCTGGCCCTCCAATTATTCCTGTTTATCCTTCCTATCCCGGTTCTTCTTAGCCTCTATTGCCAGAAAATGACCCCTTATGACCGCTTTCAGAGTATCCCACAGCAAGTCAGCAGGGGTAAGACTGTCATCGTTAGTATTCAAAAAGATCTGTATGGCCCTTTGTACCTCCTTGATATTTGCGTTGTACGTAAGTAGTTTGTAGATAAGTCTCCACACCCTCTGTCTATGATGGTCTACCTCCAACTGCCAGGTGAGAGTGATAAGGGAATGGTCTGAGAGGAATGCTGTACCTATGGTGGTGTCTAGTATCCCTAAGGTAACGTGCGGGGTTGTCAGAAAGGCATCCAAGCGAGCGTAGGTCTGATGCACCGCTGAAAAGAACTTGTAGTCCCGGGTGGTAGGGTTGCTCTGTCACCAGACGTCCACCAGCCCCACCTCCGAAAGCCACTGTTTCATAGAAACCGAAAGTGCCCCTGAGTGACCCACCCTCTGCTTGGATCTGTCTAGAGCAGAGTCTTGAACTATGTTGCAGTCGCCCCCCACTATAAGGTTCTCATCTGGAGTTTCCAGGATCAAGCTCATTGCCTACCTGAGAAAAGTCTCCTGTCAGTCATTTGGGCCGTATATAGATGCTAGTGTGTAGGTGTGTCCCCGGATTGCCACTCTCAATGCCAGCAACCTCCAGGGTATCTCTTCCTGAGTGTTCAGTGTCTTACCAGGAAAGTGTGTTGCAAATAGGATTGCCACCCCTGCTTTCTACCCAGACACAGAGGAGAAAAATTGGCGATCGAACCATCTTGACCAGAGGCATTTCCAGTCCGCGCACTTTCCTCTAGGAAACATGTATCGCAGTGAGAGTCCCTAAGTTGAGTCAGGAGTGCACACCGCTTTACTGGTAAGTTAAGGCATTGAGGCTTAATATCAAGGTGCTAAGGGGAGTCATTGGGGTACCATGGGTGTGAGGGTGCCACAGGGGGACCCCCCTCCCTTCAGCCACAAGAAGCCATTTCCTCCTGTTTTCCCCCTGGTGGTAGCAGCCCCCTGACCCTGATAGGTGAGGAAAGTTGTGGACCCATTCCAGCCCAAGTGATATCTCCACCTGGGCGATGCATGTAGGTCCCACACATGTCAGCAACGGCCCCCTACTTATATCGGGCCTCTCGCCCGCCCAGCAGCCTCATCTGGTATACTGTGTAGGTCTTGGAGCCGGGCCATTGGCAGAGTGCGTCCAGGGATCACCTTGTGTCCCCTCCACGATCTTAACGAAGCAGGTAGTGCTCATATATCTTACCGCGCCAAAAGGCTCCCATAAACTCTCAGTCTCTAGTTGGGAGAGGAGTGTGTTGAAGAGGTGCAAGCTATAGAAGAAGAGCAAGAGGTAAGTAAAGTAAGTGGGCAAAGGAAATAACAACAAGAGAACTGCCCACAGGTGGGCAACAATTTCACCGTAGTGTAAGGGTCCGTATGGCAGACAACAGTGTGCTTCCATATTCAAGGACAGTTGGTGTAGGGCGAGCTCCGCCAGTGGTGGCCGATCTCATGTGTGTTCCCGGTGTCTGCAGGTGACCGGCAGGTACAGGCGGCTTGGCCATTCACCTTTGAGGGCACGGTTAGTCCTTTGTGTGTTTTCCCCCACCATCTCTGTCCTGCAGCTGTTTAATGAGGGCCTCTGGCTCCTTTTGGCTTTCTCATTTGTGAGTGTGAATCCTTCCCTGTACAGCATCTCCTTTTCGCTGCAACGTCCGCTGTGTCCCCTGGTGGTCAGTCCTCAAAACCTCCTGCCTCCCAGTCAATTCCCAGCACCGCCTGTGCTTCTTTCAAGGATCGCACAGCATGCGTTTCTTTATTCCAGACGAAGAGCAATCTAAAGGGATGCCTCCACCTGTATCGGCCTTCTTGCTCCCGTAGGAAGGTGGTGACTGGTCGCAGGAGTTGGTGTCTTTGGAGCGTGAGGGGGGAGATGTCTGGGTATATGCCCACTTGTATGCCTTCAAATGAGATACTCGCCTTGTCTCGAGTTACGGCCTTGATGATTTCCCTTTGCCTATAGGAGTGGAGGCACGTGAGTATGTCTTGTAGCTGGCCTGGGTTAGTCGCTGGCCCGCCCGATTTGTGCGATCAAGGTCAATCTCCCCATCACCTAATGCCGGGGCAACGTGGCCAAAGAGCCGGGCCACAAAGTCCTCCAGTTTCCCGGCGTCAGCATGAAGTGGAACTCCTTTGATGCGGATATTGGAATGCCGGGATCTGTTTTGCAAGTCTTCCAATCGCAGGCATAAGTCCTCATTACAGTCCCGCAACTCCAACAGCTCCCGTGTATAGACGCTGAACTCTTCTTACCTGCCGTGCCCGGCCTTTTCCAGTGCATCCACACAATCGCCCAGTTCGCTGATGTCGGCTCTGACCAGTTTTAGGTCGGTTGAGACCTCCTGTCTCAGCCCCGCAAAGTCCTCTCTCAGCATGTTGAATAGGTGCTCTAAGAATTGGCGGGTGACCGGCTCCTCTTTCTCCTGTTCGGGCAGGTCCATGTCTCCCTCCTGAGTATGAGAGGGTGGCAAGTCCGCCGCGTGTCCGTCAGCTCTTTTGCCCCCGACTTCTGCAGGAGGTCCTTGATATTCACCTCCTTTCTGGAGCGGTTGGACGCCATTTCATAGGGAGAGATGGCCACCAGACACAGAGGGAAAAGTCCGGGTCCCCAAACAGCTGTTGCTGGTATACCAGGCACTGAGGTGCTTCGTTTGTCAGCGCCCGCTGCTGTTTCAGGCCCGCGTGATCCTCGCCGTGAGCCCTGGTCCAGCTATGCTGGCTTCTCTTCCGTGACCTCTTCCTGCCTCTTGCCACATAGTCTGGACTCTGCCCGGTCGTTTGCGGCCTAGTTAGTAGTGTGAGCCTTTTTCAGGGCCATCCTGCAGGCACAGCCAGTCGTATGGGTGTTTGTCCCAGGCCGCCCTCCACTCCCGGGTCCACACCTCCATCGCTGGGCCCAGGGAGTACACTCAAGCAGTCTCTCTGTAGCTGGGGCGGGCCTGGTCGACCACCGGGGCCTCGCCACCTGCGTCGGTCCTCCTCTCACCTACTGCAGCTCAGACCTTCCGCCAATGCCTGCCCACTGTCCCTGTAGCCTCACCACACTCTGCTGCTCACAGAGGCTCACTGCAGTCGTACCTCAGGAGGCCTCTCTAGGAGCGCTTTCGGACGGGCCCCACCCACCCAGAGGGTACACTCCAGCAAGTCCTCCGGTGATCAGGGAGGCCCAGTTGACCACCGGGGACCCACCTCTAACGCCGCTCCTCCACTCGCTCCGGATCTGCTGCAACTCCAGTCACGCATCAGCGTCCGCCCGTTGCTTCCGCGGCCTCCCCTCACTCTGCCTCTCGCCTGGGCCGCTGCTGCCACTCCATCAGGGATTCTGGCACCACGCTGTAGGAGCTGGGGGCTGCCGCTCAGGAGGCTGCTTTGGTCCCGCAACGTCTCTATCTGCTGTGCAGGCGTCACCAAGCCCGCCAGGCAAACCTTCCCATTTGTGCCTCTATCACCTCCTCTGCAGGCCACCAACAGCCCGGGACAGCTGTTGGAACTGCTACTTCGCGGCCCTGTTCGGCAGAGCTCCGTGAGATGGCTGCTACTCTGCCACCATCTTGGCCACGCCCCCCTGCTTAAAATGTTTAAAACAGACTTTGTAATGTGTGTGTATGTCTACATCTAAATATACATAAAGAGATATACACACACATATAAAGTCAGCTTTTAAAATGTGTGTGTCTAGATATATATAAGAAACACAAAAAGGTGCTGGTGGTCAATATATCTGGGAGAGAAGACGGAGGAGGAAGTGTTACTATATCTGAAATAATATATCCATTCAATTTAAAGGATGAAGCCCGCACCCAACGTTAGGTGGCATGCTTCATCATAGGTCTGCTCCTAACATAACAATCCAAGAGTTGGAGGTATGGGCTACTACCCTCCTCAGAGAGGACACCTTGAGGTGTTAGTCTGCTGAGACAAAGTCCCCCGTAAAAATAGGTGTGGATGTGTGTACAGGAACAGTGTGAAAACAGAGAGAAAAATTAATTTGAAAACTACCGCCTGATGGACGAAAATAATGTATTCTTGTCGCACATGGTTAGTGGTTAAGAAAATGGGGTGCAGTTCAACCCAATGTAAATGGTCAACATGTGACCGTCTACACGATGCCCTAAGCAAGGTGTAGAAGCATTCATCAGGACCAAAACGCCACTCTGAAAAATAGCAAGGATAAAGATATAGGAAAAGAAACTAGTGGTGGCTGAATGTGCACTCGATTCACCGATGGCTGGACCCACTTCATGTTGGGTATCTGCCAAAACTCAGCTCAGATAGTTGAGGCATGAACACAAATATATATATATATATATATATATATATATTACCTACTGGCGGTCGCCAGTAGGTAGTTATAGTTAGGACCACGTTTCCATAGGAAAACCGCAACATTCTATTTTGAATAACTTTGGCGCCAGTCGACGAATCCTCGCGAAATTTTCAAAACTAATGGGGCGCTACGCTCCGCTCCTACCCTGAAAGTCTCGGGGGGATTCGTCAAGCGGGTCTGAGATAAAAGGGGGGTCCCAAAACGCGTTTTTCCCATGCATTTTTCCATAGGACCTTTAGACACAGCTACAGCCCGAACGGCTGAACAGAGTTCCTTGAAATTTGGCAGAGAGGTAGTCTACAGGTCAAGGAAGTGCCTTTTGTAGGTTTGGTGTAAATCTGTTCAGTAGATTCTGAGAAAATAGCCTTTAAATCAATATATATATCTGAGCCAGCTTACGGTGCGCTTACCGTACGCGTACGGTGACGTGCGCGAGCGCGATTCTGATTGGCTGTTAAATCTTAGTAAACATTCGAATCGGTCGAAACCAGGAAGCGGCGGCCGCCATTTTCTCTCTCGCACTCTGAGTGGGGCAGCATAAACAAAGACAAAAAAGATCTAAAGGGGCAGTATATTCAGTTCTTAACCACCCAGCATTCATATAGGTGTCCCCAAACAACCCCCAAGGCCAAAAAAACAATTTTATTTTTTTTCGAAAAATCGCGATTACGCTTACCGTACGCGTACGGTAAAAATTAATGAAAAAAAAACAATTATCCACACTCTCTCCACCCCGTGTGCAAATGGTGCCCGAAGGGCACCATTTGTGCATTGCATATACATTTTAGGAAATGACTAAAGAAAACCTTTCACAACGAAGCGCATAATATGTCCCCCATGTGCGCACGGTGCGCGAAGCGCATCGTGCGTACATGGCCCATCCCGCGTAACGTGGGCACGCGGTGCGCGCAGCGCACCGCGTGACCACCGTGCGTGCACGGCACTAACTGCGTAAAGTGGGCGCGCGTTGCGCGAAGCGCACCGCGTGCTCACTGTGCGCGCACGGAACGAACTGCGTTAACTGGGCGCGCACGCCACGAACGGCGTAAAGTAACTTAGCATTTAAAAAACCGTACAAATTCACTGAAAAAACCATAGGTTTCACACACGTTATAGTTAGGAAGTAGCATTTAAAAAACCTTGCAAATTCACTGAAAAAACCATAGGTTTCACACATGTTATAGTTAGCTGGACATTTTACTGATAAAAAAACCAATGAAATTCCCCCGTTCTAGTTAGTGCAGGCAACTATAACTCACGCGACCGCAATCCTCTGCTGATGACATATGTGTCTTTATGAAAAAAAAATATTTGTAATATATGTATAGCTAAAATTTAATGGAAGAAGACATGGGCAAATAAGTGTCTAAATACAGTATTAGCATCAGCAGAGGATTGCGGTCGCGTGAGTTATAGTTGCCTGCACTAACTAGAACGGGGGAATTTCATTGGTTTTTTATCAGTAAAATGTCCAGCTAACTATAACATGTGTGAAACCTATGGTTTTTTCAGTGAATTTGCAAGGTTTTTTAAATGCTATTTCCTAACTATAACGTGTGTGAAACCTATGGTTTTTTCAGTGAATATATATATATATCTTGTCCTTTTTCCCACACCGGGTTTCCCCGCGCACTCAGGAGGCAGTTGTGCAGTGATGCAATTTGATTTTTATTCCATATTATTTCTTCAGCATGCCAGTTCTGTTAACTCTACGCATTTCGGTCTCCACTGAGACCTTGTTCACGATACTGATTACAGGGACTGCCATTTTTTTCAAATTATAAAGCACACACAATACTCATTACGTCATTTCCTGCTTAAGCAGCTAAGCATCATGGTTATGGTAGTTTTTTGTTTGTTTTTTGTTTTTTTATCGTTAATGCATTATAACAATAACTGACCTCAATTATTTGCAAAATTCATATATGTATAATTCAATCATACCAAATTGATTACAAAATCTTAGACCTATTTTTTACAAATTGTATACTGCGCGTGTCTGCCAAATCGCCGCGCTGTCATCCACCAATACTTGTTTTCACAATTCTGCAAAAACCAAAATAAAGCCCTCTAGTGGGCAGTTAATTTCGTCATTCATTTGTAAAGACCTTCATACATTCTAGCCCCCTGGTGGGCCTGTCTTTGAACTTGGATCGAATACTTTTGATCTGATTCTATATAATGGTATATGCTTCTAGTGATCTTACCAATTTAAATTCATACAGGGAGGGAATTTTGGTCAGTTTTTAAGTTTTATCTACCTTATTCATTCTAACTTCTGCCATTCAAATCATCAAGAACGTCTACCATAGATTGTTTGGAATTGTGTTAGCAAAATTATTTAAAAAAAATATATATACTATATACATGAGACGCATTTTAGTTTCAGCTCTACTACAATTTTACATAATCAGCATTTGTTTGATAGTGGAACCTTGTCCCAGACAGTTCATAGATGATAATGAAGCTCCTCATCCTGATTTAAACCATCCGGCATTGATGTTCGAAAGTTCAGAATGTGTCGAGATTCCTTCTGTCTCAGAGTTCTTTCTCTGTCACCACCTCATGGGTGTATTCCCACTGTTTCCAACGCATAAAATTTTAGTTTTTTCCAGTCTCCACCATGTTCCTTCTCCATGTGTTTCGCTACAGCATTACTTCTGTCCATGTTAATTGTGGCCCGCACATGTTCTAAGATGCGTTTTTTTAATTCACATTTTGTGCTGCCTATGTATTTCATTGCGCATGGGCACTCAATTACATATATCGCAAACTGGCTTTTGCAATTGATCAGCTGTTGGATTTTCCACATCCGGTTATTTGTCATCATTACTTCCTTCTTATTCTGAGCGATTAAACATACCTTGCAGCTGGTGCATTTAAAGAAGCCCTTCGGTTTCAGCCATGTTTCTGGCTTCTTTTGGTCTTGAAAGTGACTGTGGACTAATTGATCCCGTAGGTTCTTCGCTCACCTGTAAGTGATGTTTGGATGGTCTCCCACTATTTTTGATACCGTGGGGTCCATATGTAGAACGTGCCAGTTCTTGCGCAATATTTTAATCAGTTGTTGATTTTCTGTGCTGTATGTTGTTATAAGCCTTATTTTGTTATCTTTTTCTTCTTCATGGTTTGATTTATCTTTTATCAAGTCAGTTCTTTGTACATTTTGTGACCGTTGAGGTGCTTCATGGATGGTTTTAGAGTTATATTTTCTTTTTGTAAATCTTTGTATTGCTAGACCGCGATGTTGTTTCCATTCTTCCTCTTAAGAGCATATTCTTTTAATTCTGAGGAATTCCCCATATGGGATGTTTTTGATCAAACTGGTTTGATGGAAGCTTTCAGCATGTAGTACCGCATTCGTGGCCGTATCTTTACGATGCAAGGTGGTATGAACTGTATCATTGGCAATGTAGATCTCGGTGTCTAGAAATACAATCCGTTCATCACTGATGTCGTATGTGAAATTTAGATTGAACTCAGATTTATTTAATATTTCAAAATATTCGGCAAATTCTTCCCTGGTTCCATCCCATATTATAAGTAAATCGTCAATGTATCTCAACCATGTTATGGTCTTGTTGACATATTGATTATTTTCACTTCTCCCGGCCCATGTTTTTTCCCACAGCCCCATGGTGAGGCAGGCGTAGCTTGGACTAAAGGAAAAACCCATCGCCGTACCTTTTACCTGGTGGTAGATCTCTTCCCCAAACATGAATGTATTGTGTTCCAAACAGATGTTAATCATTTCCAGCAACATTTTGTTGTGATCTGCAAACTGGATGTTTCTCTCTTGCAAGAAATTTTCGCACGCTCTGATGCCAATATTATTACGAATGTTGGAATATAACGATACCACATCCATGGTGATTAGATTATATGTTGTTTGCCAGGGCGTTTCCTGCAGGTGTCTCAATAAATCACCCGTGTCTTGTAGGTATGATGTTAAGTTTTTGACATAAGGTAACAGAAATACATCCAAGAAATTGGCCATGGGTTCTAGTAGTGCCCCTTTCGCCGATATAATCGGTCTCCCTGGTGGTTTGGTGGGGTTTTTGTGGATTTTCGGTAAGAAGTATATCGTCGCCATTTTAGGATGTTCCATTTTGAGATATTTTACTTCCTCTTCATCTAGTAGATTTAGTTCCATCCAGTGATTCAATTTTATATCCAGCTCCTCTTTCCATTGTTTTGTGGGATTCGATTTTAATTTTTCATAATATTCTTTGTTCCTCAGCTGCGAATATGCTTCCCGCATATATGCATCTTTGTCCAGGATGATGATGTTTCCTCCCTTGTCTGCCATTTTTATTTCAATTGTGTCATAATTTTTCAAACTTTGCAATGATCTACGCTCTTTAAAGGAGAGATTATCCTTTTTCTTTGGGTAATTCAGTTGGTATAGGTCCTTTATCACACATTCATGGAATAGGTCAATTTTGTTTCCCTGTGCAAGTTGCGGGTAGAACTTAGATTGAGTTTTTTTTTTACTGCACCCAGCTCCCAATTGTGTGCAGTGTGCCCGCAGTTCCTTTCTTCCATTTTCTTGACTGTGTTCTAGGTCCATTAGGGTGATAAAGTGTTCCGCATCTTTCACCATAAGGTCCATATCAGGAGTTGTGATCTTTTTGCTATATTTTGCCATCTTGGGATTTTCCGCAAATAGTTTCGCTAGTTTAATTTTTCGAATGAATTTGTATAAATCTATTCTTGTTTCTGCCAAATCGATTGTGTTGGTAGGGCAAAAATGAAGTCCTCGTTTCAAGAGTTGCAGTTCAGTTTCAGTGAACATTTTATTTGAAAGATTGATCACTTCCAAATCCTGGGTCTTGATATCAGTGGACACCATTAGTTCCATTTCTGCCGCATACTCCTCGTTGTTGTTCCCACGCGATTTGTATTGGAACTTTGGTTTGGCATGCCGCTTGCCTCGTCTTGTTGGTTTCTTCGGGCATTTCCTCGCCCCCTGCCCCTTCCCTGTTTCTTATTGGTGATCCCATGGTTTTCTCCCAGTTCTTTTGTTGGAGCGCCAATCTCATCTCGCCTAAAAAAGAGCATCTTGGTCTTGTATCCCCTTGGTCTACCTCTCCATCACTGGCCTCGGTGGATGTGAGCGATGACAAACTGCTTGTGTTTGTTGCCAAATCCAATTTCTCTTCTTGTTTGAATCTGTCATATTTCCTAGCGTATGTAAAGATGCGGCCTTCAGAGTAATCCTCTTTATCTCTCAAAAATTTAGATTGTTTCCTTAGTCGCACTGTTTCTTCATGCTTCTCTATGTAATGTTCCAATTCCTCCTTGAATTTACTTAATTCTGGATTCATGTCCAAAGTGGCCAGTTCTTTTTCCATTTCTTTTAATTGCATTGTGGTTTTCTCTAATGCTAATTCAATATGTTTTACCAGAATTTCCATTAGTCCCAATGATGATTTCAGAATATGTTCCCCCCACTCATTGAGTAGGTCATTGCTGGTATCTTGATGGTTCGGCAATAGGTTAATACGCAATCCACGCGGGACGCGTTTCACCTCTATGTACTTTTTAAGGGATGCAACTTCCCACCATTTATTTATCTCTTTTTTTGAAAGTTTTTCCCAGGTACGTAGTTTGTTTTTGGCATCCGGTTTATATGAGCTGCTGGATGCTCCACTACCACTACTGGTTGTTGCTTCTTGTTCGAAAAATGTATCTATTAGAGCATTTCTATTTGCCTCTCTTTTTTCCATGTTGAACTGGCACAGTTATTATCTGCTGTTTTCATGTATCGGAGAACTTTTCTTTCTCAATCTTTGGTAATAGTGACGCGAGGAGACGGGTATTAGAGCGGTTTAAAACTGTGATGAACATTTTTCATATAAAGATACATGAAAACAGCAGATAATAACTGTGCCAGTTCAACATGGAAAAAAGAGAGGCAAATAGAAATGCTCTAATAGATAAATTTAAAGAGGAAGTAAAATATCTCAAAATGGAACATCCTAAAATGGCGACGATATACTTCTTACCGAAAATCCACAAAAACCCCACCAAACCACCAGGGAGACCGATTATATCGGCGAAAGGGGCACTACTAGAACCCATGGCCAATTTCTTGGATGTATTTCTGTTACCTTATGTCAAAAACTTAACATCATACCTACAAGACACGGGTGATTTATTGAGACACCTGCAGGAAACGCCCTGGCAAACAACATATAATCTAATCACCATGGATGTGGTATCGTTATATTCCAACATTCGTAATGATATTGGCATCAGAGCGTGCGAACATTTCTTGTAAGAGAGAAACATCCAGTTTGCAGATCACAACAAAATGTTGCTGGAAATGATTAACATCTGTTTGGAACACAATACATTCATGTTTGGGTAAGAGATCTACCGCCAGGTAAAAGGTACGGCGATGGGTTTTTCCTTTAGTCCAAGCTACGCCTGCCTCACCATGGGGCTGTGGGAAAAAACATGGGCCTGGAGAAGTGAAAATGATCAATATGTCAACAAGACCATAACATGGTTGAGATACATTGACGATTTGCTTATAATATGGGATGGAACCAGGGAAGAATTCGCCGAATATTTTGAAATATTAAATAAATCTGAGTTCAATCTAAATTTCACATACGACATCAGTGATGAACGGGTTGTATTTCTAGACACCGAGATCTACATTGCCAATGATACAGTTCATACCACCTTGCATCGTAAAGATACGGCCACGAATGCGGTACTACATGCTGAAAGCTTCCATCAAACCAGTTTGATCAAAAACATCCCATATGGGGAATTCCTCAGAATTAAAAGAATATGCTCTCAAGAGGAAGAAGGGAAACAACATCGCGGTCTAGCAATACAAAGATTTACAAAAAGAAAATATAACTCTAAAACCATCCATGAAGCACTGCAACGGTCACAAAATGTACAAAGAACTGACTTGATAAAAGATAAATCAAACCATGAAGAAGAAAAAGATAACAAAATAAGGCTTATAACAACATACAGCACAGAAAATCAACAACTGATGAAAATATTGCGCAAGAACTGGCACGTTCTACATATGGACCCCACGGTATCAAAAATAGTGGGAGACCATCCAAACATCACTTACAGGCGAGCGAAGAACCTACGAGATCAATTGGTCCACAGTCACTTTCAAGACCAAAAGAAGCCAGAAACATGGCTGAAACCGAAGGGCTTCTTTAAATGCACCAGCTGCAAGGTATGTTTAATCGCTCAGAATAAGAAGGAAGTAATGATGACTAATAACCGGATGTGGAAAATTCAACAGCTGATCAATTGCAAAAGTCAGTTTGCGATATATGTAATTGAGTGCCCATGCGCAATGAAATACATAGGCACCACAAAATGTGAATTAAAAAAACGCATCTTAGAACATGTGCGGGCCACAATTAACATGGACAGAAGTAATGCTGTAGCGAAACACATGGAGAAGGAACATGGTGGAGACTGGAAAAAACTAAAATTTTATGCGTTGGAAACAGTGGGAATACACCCAAGAGGTGGTGACAGAGAAATAACTCTGAGACAGAAGGAATCGCGACACATTCTGAACTTTCGAACATTAAGGCCGGATGGTTTAAATCAGGATGAGGAGCTTCATTATCATCTATGAACTGTCTGGGACAAGGTTCCACTATCAAACAAATGCTGATTATGTAAAATTGTAGTAGAGCTGAAACTAAAATGCGACTCATGTATATAGTATATATATTTTTTTATAACAATTTTGCTAACACAATTCCGAACAATCTATGGTAGACGTTCTTGATGATTTGAATGGCAGAAGTTAGAATGAATAAGGTAGATAAAACTTAAAAACTGACCAAAATTCCCTCCCTGTATGAATTTAAATAGGTAAGATCACTAGAAGCATATACCATTATATAGAATCAGATCAAAAGTTTTCGATCCAAGTTCAAAGACAGGGCCACCAGGGGGCTAGAATGTATGAAGGTCTTTACAAATGAATGACGAAATTAACTGCCCACTAGAGGGCTTTATTTTGGTTTTTGCAGAATTGTGAAATCAAGAATTGGTGGATGACAGCGCGGCGATTTGGCAGACAAGCGCAGTATACAATTTGTAAAAAATAGGTCTAAGATTTTGTAATCAATTTGGTATGATTGAATTATACATATATGAATTTTGCAAATAATTGAGGGAAGGGTGAGGTCAGTTAGTGTTATAATGCATTAACGAAAAAAAAAAACTACCATAACCATGATGCTTAGCTGCTTAAGCAGGAAATGACGTAATGAGTATTGTGTGTGCTTTATAATTTGAAAAAAATGGCAGTCCCTGTGATCAGTCTTGTGAACAAGGTCTCAGTGGAGACCGAAACGTGTAGAGTTAACAGAACTGGCATGCTGAAGAAATAATATGGAATAAAAATCAAATTGCATCACTGCTCCTGACTCGTGAGTGCGCGGGGAAACCCGGTGTGGGAAAAAGGACGATTAGTAACAGCTTGGCTCTGCCGTACCTCTGACGCATATATATATATATATATATATATATATATATATATATATATATATATATATATATATATATATATATTCACTTAAAAAACCATAGGTTTCACACATGTTATAGTTAGCTGGACATTTCACTCGTAAAAAACCATTGAAATTCCCCCGTTATAGTTAGTTCAGATAACTATAACTCGCGCGACCGCAATCCACTGCTGATGACGTCACATATTACATCACTCATGACATGGTCAGTGGCATCACTCATGACATCACTGATGACATCATCCTTGTGATAGAGTGGCGGCCACGCGAGTGGGCTAAAGAATGGTGATGGATCAAACCCAGATCTGTTGACTGGGTGTGAGTGTTTGATTGGTTCTGATGCTCCGTCCATCACCACCCCCTTTTGTACCGCTTTGTAAACCAAAAAAAGACACGATTCACATATGGATCTGTGGGCTTCCCTGAGGAGCTGAGATGTATTATCCTGAAGTAATCAAGATACTACAGAAAACTCATTAAAAAAAACTCCAGCCAGGGCAAGTGATGTTGGGAATCAAGTGAAGGCCAGAGACACTATTCTTGAAGTGATGCTGCCACTCGCTATGTGTTCTATTCTGCCCTGGAGAAGTCCACGAGGATGAAACGCGTTGGCTACGGTCTTTTATCTTGTTGAAAAAAAGAAAAAGGAAGTCATTAATAAAGGATTTGGAGATACAACTTCTGCTGGAATTGCTTTTGTTTGATTTCGATATGTGAATCACAAATGTTTACACTTTATTGAGTTATTTTTCAAAACAATTGTCTGTACATGTTAAAATATATCAAATATATATTTGGTAAAATTGTTCCTCTTGAGTCATGTCCAACTTACCACCCTCTTCAGTCCATTTCTTAGGCGCTACGTGTATGGTTGCTGCATGGGGCAGAGGTGAAAGGAGTTATGGTTCTGCCCCCCGTGTTCACTTGTGTATCCACAAGGAACGGCACACCTTCTGGCCATAATGCATATACTTAGCACAGTTGCAAAGAAAAAAAAAGATGAATTTATTTGAACGAATAGCACTTCCTGTGTAATAGGGAATGTGGTAAGTGATGTTCTCTACGGCACCTATAGCATCAAAGCATTTTCATTATGTTTACCTATTAAGTATACTTTCCCAGTATGAAAGATGGAACTGTGCTTGAGGCAAAACAATTGTGTGAAACGTGCAGTGATTTAAAACCAACAACTATGGAAGAGGGGCCTGGACTTTTGTATGGGATTGGAACTCCCTATCTTTACAGCTAGAGGTTGCCCGCAGAAACATTATAAAATTTGGAAGCGGTGGGCAGACTATTGTGGGCTGATGCTGAAGCCGATTGCGGAGGGGGTTGGGGTTCCCCCCCTCCCAGTTTGATGCTACCCCATGGGTACACATGGTATTCAATTGTATATATGAATGGGTGGGGGCGGTGGGTGTGGTGCAGGGCCAGGCTCTAATTGTGGTTAAGAGATTGTTTGTGCGGCTTGGGGAGTGGGGGGTAGTTGGGATGGGTTTCTTTTTTCCCCAAAAAGGTGGGGGGGGGGGGAATCTTTTCATCTGCATTGCACTTCTATATCCTTGTTATGTTTCTTTTCCTTAAAATAGTCAAAGTCAGGGTGTTGCTTATTGATTGTGTAGAGGACTCTGGGGTACTGAGCCCTGCGTTATATGTGTCATTTGATGAATAAAATCTGTTTTCAAAAAAGAAAAACCAACAACGGATGCTATTTATTTTTAGCAACGGTTGCAAAGTCCATTTTCTGTTATTCTATTGATAAAGTAAACTTTTGGCTAGTATAGACTAGGCCACCATGCCTTTACTCCAGTCCATATTAGAAAAGCTGTGCAAAATGTTTTCCCCGTTTTTTCCTATAGAACGTTTAAAAAATTTGGCAGCTGGTTTACTGACCTGGAGACAGAGCTATAAGGCCACTGTGATGGTAGAATATCATAGCCAGTAACATGGCACTATAGCACAGGTACCGCTAGTTTAATAACCTCTTAAAGGGGCAGGTAGCCGTGCGTCCTTTTAACGGTATACAGCTGATGAGACATCTTCAGGTCAAGCACATCAGTGGAGCACCTCAAGGGGAGCTTCTCAGTGTCTACACGCTGTCTGTGATGTTCAGCTGATGCTTGCATGCTGCACTGATGAGCTGGGAGTCTGGCTTGACTAAGAACAAGGATGAAAACAAAATAATGATGGGTGGATTGCTTGAATTAATCTCAGCCACTGATAATTTCTCTGGCCGCAATCCAGCTCATCATTCTTTTGCCCACCATGCCACTCCAGAAAGGAACCACCCATATGCAAATAAGCATTGATCCTGATCTAGTAGAAACAGTTCAGCCTTAACTTCGAGGCCAGGTACCCTCTCAACAGGAACACATAAACCACATACAGATTACAGCTTATTTGAGCATCGACAGTAGGCTGAAATGTGAGTCCTAGGGCATATTAAGCATGGGACCCATGTCTGGGCATACCTGTCGCACAGAAAAAGTGATGGGTGGATTGCTTTAATTATTCTCAGCCACTGGTAATTAATCTGGGCTGAAATCCAGTCCCTTATTTTATTACTCATCATGCAACCCCAGAGAGGAACCGGCCTTTACCAAATCAGCCCTGGTCTTTCACCATAAGGATCAGTCCAGCTCGAACTGGCACACCAGCTGTCCTCTGAACGGGAACAGAATGAACCCCAGACCGGTTTTGGCTATTTCACTTGACTGTGACCAAGCCACATAAGAAAACAATTATGCTAGTTATTCATACCACTTGGATGATAATCCTCATCTGATTTAGAGTGGAATCAACTTATTTAAGATGGCTGCCATGTGATCGTGATGATATAGCAATCATCTTAGATGAGGGCATTCCCCTCACAAACCAATGGAGTTTGGGGGCCATCTGCTTGTTCAGCCATGTTATTTTGTTCCGGCGCCTCAGTCATCACACCCTTTATGGTACTGAGCAGGATACATGGAACAAACCACCAGTAAAGGTTCAGTTTTAAAAACAACCCTTTCTGAAAGTGTTTACAATGCTTCTTTGACTGTGCTCACATCTGCATAGATTAGGCACATGCATAACCAATCAATCAATCAATCATGGCATTTGTATAGCGCACTACTCACCCGGAGGGTCTCAAGGCGCTGGGGGAGAGGGGACCGTTACTGCTCGAAAAGCCAGGTCTTGAGTTGCTTCCTGAAGGAGAGATGGTCCTTGGTCAGCCGAAGGTGGATGGGGAGGGAGTTCCAGGTCTTGGCTGCCAGGTAGGAGAAGGATCTTCCTCCGGTGGTGGCTCTGCGGATGCGTGGTGCGGCGGCGAGGGCAAGGCTGGTCGATCGTAGCTGGCGGGTGGGCGTGTAAAAGGTCAGGCGGTTGTTGAGGTACTTGGGGCCCAGGTCGTGGAGAGCCTTGTGTGCGTGGGTGAGGAGTCTGAACGTGATCCTCTTGCTGACGGGGAGCCAGTGCAGGTCTCTCAGGTGGCCAGAGATGTGGCTGTGTCGGGGGATGTCCAGGACGCGTCATGCGGAGGCGTTCTGGATGCGTTGGAGTCTTTTCTGAAGTTTGGCTGTGGTTCCGGCATAGAGGGTGTTCCCGTAGTCCAGTCGGCTGGTGACGAGAGCCTGAGTGACCGTCTTCCTGGTTTCGGTGGGGATCCATCGGAAGATCTTACTGAGCATGCGCAGGGTGTTGAAGCATAATGATGAGGCGGCGTTGACTTGTCTGGTCATCGAGAGGGAGGAGTCCAGGATGAAGCCCAGGTTACGTGCGTGGTCTGTTGGCTTGGGAGTGGCGCCCAAGGCAGGGGGCCACCAGAACTCGTCCCAGGCGGAGGGTGATGATCCCAGGATGAGGACTTCCGTCTTGTCTGAGTTCAGTTTCAGGCGGCTGTTCTTCATCCATTCGGCGACGTCTTTCATCCCTTCCTGGAGGCTGGTCCTGGCGGCGGCGGGGTCGTTGGTGAGGGAGAGGATCAACTGGGTGTTGTCGGCGTAGGAGATGATGTTGAGGTTGTGTTGGCGTGCGATGGCTGCTAGGGGGCTCATGTAGACGTTGAAGAGGGTTGGGCTGAGGGATGATCCTTGTGGTACGCCGCAGATGACTTCGGTGGCCTTGGATCTGAACGGGGGGAGGCGGACTCTCTGAGTTCTTCCGGCGAGGAACGAGATGATCCATTTCAGTGCCTTCTCTTGGATCCCAATGTTGCAGAGGCGCTGTACTAGGGTGCGGTGGCAGACAATGTCGAACGCTGCAGAGAGGTCCAGGAGAATGAGGGCCGCTGTTTCCCCGTTGTCGAGCAGGGATCTGATGTCATCGGTTGCTGCGATCAGTGCGGTCTCGGTGATGTGGTTGGCTCGAAAGCCGGACTGCGAGGCCGGTGGGGTCTGCTGAAGGTTTCTTCAGGAGGGCGCTGAGCTCGGCGTGCTTCCAGCTCTCCGGGAAGGTGGCGGTGTGGAAGGAGGTGTTGATGATGTCACGTAGTTGGGGTTCGATGATGGAGTCGGCCTTGTTGAAGATGTGGTGGGGGCAGGGGTCGGCCGGTGATCCGGAGTGGATGGTGTTCATCGTGCGGGTGGTGTCTTCGGTGCTGACCGGGGTCCAGGCGCAGAGGGTGGTGGTGGGGGGGGAGTTGGTTCGGCGGTAGGGTTCGTGGTTGGTGCGCCAAAGCTGTTGTTTATGTCGACTATCTTGTGGTGGAAGAACGAGGCGAGTGAGTCGCAGAGGTCTTGTGAAGGAGTGATGTCGTTGATTCCGGCGCTGGGGTTGGAGAGCTCTTTGACGATGCTGAATAGCTCCTTGCTGTTGTGGGCGTTGTTGTCCAGTCTTTCTTTGTATGCTGTCTTCTTGGTGGTGTGGATGAGCTGGTGGTGCCTGCGGGTGGCGTGCTTGAGGGCGGTCATGTTGTCTGTGGTCTGGTCGTGGCGCCAGGCTTTCTCGAGGGTGCGGCAGTTCTTCTTGGAGTCCTTGAGTTCGTCTGTGAACCAGGGGGCTTTCTTGCTGCCGGGTCTGTTGGGAGGGTTCTTCAGTGGTGCAAGGTCGTCGGCGCAGGCCACTGTGTGAGGTTGCCGGCTGCTTCGTTGGGGTCCGTTGTGCTGGTGGGAGGGTTCTGGCTGAGGGAGGTGGTGAGCTGCTCGGCGGTGATCTTGCTCCAGCTCCGGCGAGGAACCTGATGCGGGTGGTGGTGGGTCGTGGTTCTCCTGAAGCTGAAGTGGACGCAGCTGTGGTCAGTCCAATGAAGTCCGGTAGAGTGGCTGAAGGAGATGTGTTTGCTGGATGAGAAGACGGGGTAAAGCGTGTGGCCGGCGTAGTGGGTGGGGGTGTTCACCAGTTGCTTGAGTCCGAGGTTGGCGAGGTTGTCCAGCAGGGAGGTGGTGTTGCAGTCCTTGTTGTTCTCCAGGTGGAAGTTGAGGTCCCCTAGTAAGGGAAGCTTGTCTCTAGGCTAGTTCCTTGCTCCACCTTTACTTTACTTTTCTTTTACCATCTGCTCTGGGGCTCCAGGACCCCCTCTTGCGCCCTCGACCTGGCATTTGAGTGACCTTCCCCACTTCCAAGAGTGTCTGAGCTCGCCTGAGGAGTTGGCAGATTTATGATTGGGGTTGACAACGATGGTCAACCTTTAAAGTGCGAGCTAGGCCTGTGCCCAGGGCACCAACTTTCAGGGGGGCATTGGAGGTTACTGCAGCAGACTTCCTACGACTTTGGCCCAAAGAAAAGTGGGATTAAACAGTTTTTTTTATTTTTCTTTTCATGGCGTTCCTTGATCTTGCCCCCTGCCCTTTCTTCAGTTCCCCCCAAATTTTCAATACATAGACAATTAAAGAGGAAAAGAGAAGGAGTGGGAGGCGGGGTGCCAAATTTGGTTTCGCCCAGGGCGCTGTCTGAGCAAAGGCTCACGGTCACCATGAATGCAACAAGAGTGCAGTTGGTGAGCATTACTTGGCTGTGTGGAAGTTTCTGGACATAAACAGTGTGGGGAACTGCTGATAACCTTCGTTGGCCACTCTCATACCTCAAGCCCAAGGGTCATTAAGCTGTTATCAACTGGCAGACCTGTCTGCCACTGACCTCAGCGTCAGCAGAAAATTTCCAAGGTGAGTGAGAGTGGGAAGCTTGCTGTGTTTATCCATCAGATAAATATCATCTACATAGGACAAGGCCTCCTCATCCAAATTCTGAAGTAACTCTGTTACCCTTGTGGAAAACAACCCGGGGCTAGTCTTATACCCTTTGTGGAGTCATCAAAATTGACATTGAGAGCCTAGTGCGGAAAATGACGTTAAATACCTGCTTTCAGGCACTATATTTTGGTAGAAGAATCAATTTGAGATATCTAGTGTTGTTTTGTATTTTTTCCGCACAATGTTATTCAATAATGCGGCACTGTGTGCATTCTGTACTGCAAATGTTTTTGTGCATGTGCTCAGAAGTCTGGTCTAAAACTAGACGGTATGCATTATCGGGTTTTATTATGGGAAACAAAGTATTGTTCATTCGAGAGGTGCAAATTTCTATTACACCCGGGTATTCAAGTTGATCTAAGATCTCTCTGACCTGTCTTTTCGCTACTTGTTTTATTGGGTACTGTCTCTGTGGAGTAGGAGAAGTTTTTACTGGGATTGTATGGTGAGGTGACTCAGCATCCCACCCAACATGGTTGCGATAAAGTAATGGAGCAGGGGCTCCCGCCCACCCCTGCGCGTATGTGTGTTTTGAGTATATTGGAACAAGGTCGGAGAAGGCTGGTAAAATTACTGTTTCACCCTTTGGGCAATCCATAACAATTTCAGGCGGGCAATCTTTTTCAGCTAAAAGGATGTCATAGCCATAAGTCAAGTGCTCCCAAAAGAGACCTTTAACTTTTCTGGGTTTGTCCCCCTCCATTTGGATTGTTATTTCATGTAACCTATGCGGGACACTTACCCTCGTATCAGGTGTTTTCACTGTGATGTGCTCATTCAACTCCGCTGTCACCAGAAATTCCATCAGGTTCTGGTGAGCTATTGTTACTTCTGCTGCGCTGTCTAGCATCGTCAGAGCCCATTCCCCGTTCAGAAGTTGAGTCCTCAGGATTCTGGGCATGTCTAACTTTAAGACCTGCTACCTTCTTCTTTTTAAATTGAGGTTTCGATTTTGGCTTCTCTTCTTTCTTGGAAGTATAATCTGAAGTGCGTGGCGTGTCTCTGGACTTCGTACGCTCTTCTTGTATGTGTTCTGACCGTCCTTCTCTCTCGGAGTTTCTTGATGAGCCCCGAAAGGAACGAGAGAAAAGTGTATCAGTATCCTGATACCTGTCAGATTTTTTCATGTTATCGCTATTCCTGAGGTTGTACCTCCTATCAGAGGGCTCCTGTTGAGGATAGAGATCTATTTTCTCTAAACTTTTGGTTTTTATTGTTATTATCCCATTTCTTCTTGGAAGAATCAGGTGCTTGCTTTGTGTTATCCTTTTCAGGACCATCCACGAGTTGAGGTTTTGTTGCTCCAGCTCCCAAACTATCTCTACTTAATTCAGCATTGGTGTCAGTGATAATTTTAGGTAATTCACGTTCTTGTTGTAAAGGAGTGGAATCCCTCAGGCGTTGGTGTATCGCCACTGCTGCTGCCTCCCCTTTTATATTTGCTAATATTATAGCTGATACCTGGGCAAAATGACCTAATAATTTCATCCCTAAGATTAGAGCAGGTTCTGCTCCATACTCAGTTTGTATTTGTCTCAATACATCTGGTATTACTGCTAACGAAGGGAAACCATGAGTTCTGGTATATATGGAAGCGAAAACTGTACCCCAAGTGGTACAGTCCTCTATTTTGGGAGCTACCCCCATTGGCAAGCAGATTGTTAGCATTCTCTGTTTTTCTTGAGGGCTTGTGTGTGGCAATACTGCCTCTAGTTGTGTTATTTTCTGAGCTATCCAGAATGGCATTTGCTCACTTTTAGTGGGCATTTTACCCATAACTGTGTACAGCAATTGTGGTGTCATTTTAGTTGTAGATCCCTGAATTTGACTTGTTTGTGTAGCTCCTGTTGGCTGAAGTGTGAGTGTTCCCATCACGAACTGTGTCAGGTTTCTGTAAAGTTTTATTATTTCTTTATGAAGTGAACGTAAGTCTGCTACTGGCATTGAGTCAATGTCAGAATGTGGTGTGTCAGCTTCTAGGACAGGCCAAGTGGCTCCTTCCCTTCCAAGCGTACCTAGTCTTACTTTGTCTTTTGTGTGGGGGAGGGCGCCTTTAAACCAGTTTATGTGCTCCTGGTAGGTGAGCGGAATTTCCATGTCCTCATACAGACAGTATTCCTCTAGTTTTTCATCTTCAGTGTAAGAATGACATTTATTTGATTGTGCATCTGCTTGTGGGAATTTAACCCATAAATAGAATACCTCTGTTCTATATGACTCTTGAGCCTCAATCACGAATGTTACTGTCCCACCCCTAGTTATGACTCCATAGTCTGTTAGCTTTTGAGGAAGGGCATTTCTAACATTTTCTGAAATGTTGATTTCACCTTCCTCTTCTTCTTCCCTGACCACCGCAGATTGTGCTCACACAGCGGCGTTTTCGTCAGCCATTGTTGACAAAGGTTTCTCAAGGAAGAGTTTCAAGGAAACTGAGATAAGGTTTTATGCACAATAGGAACTGTTTGCCATTCAAGCTTGATACACCCACAGCCAATACATAGGGTATGCCTACTCAGCTGTGGCGGATAGTTCCATTCCCCCCTCCAGACGACTCTCGGGAAATGTGAGTTGGGGTCTTTAAGAATAGCACGACTGAACTACTCAGATTTGACTGTTAAATAAGTATCAAACCAACCTTAGTGGCGCCATGTCGTGTAGTTCCTATAAATCTATATAGGATCTGCGCGTTTAGACAACATACACTATAGGATTGGTGTCAGACTGATTCTAGACACCCCTACTGGGTATGTTAACCTGTATACAAGCTTGCTCACAGTGCCACTAGAGACCCCTCTTATCAAGGAGAGAATAGTTCTTGGCAACTATCGAACATGACAACCCTGATCCCTCAAGATCGTGGAAACAGTGTACTACTTTTCGCTCAGTCACTCCTGCTCACTTCATCTCAGAGAGATACACAGAATAAACAGTGGGGCCATTTTTCAATAAGCATTTATTGAACCAGCATCATTCTAGTGTAAAATAGGTGTGCTGAAACAACCATTAGAGAGTAACAGATATAAATGAATATAAGCACTAACAGAGTGAAAGGATGGTAGATTTCTACCATCGTGCTAAAACAATGAATACAGGCAATAAAATACGTGACAGTAGTAAAGGCGTACTCCTACGATGCAACACTAACTAAATGTACCTGAGTGTACCTAGCATGTATGTAGGTGTAAAGCCAAGAATCCCTCTAGGATAAAGTCAACCCCATTACCTGAAGTGAGAGACTGTGGGGCCCTGTCTTGGTCTCAAGATGGACACCCTGCAAGGGATGTCTGACCATTGCGAGCTGGAGTGTCTGTGTGCAGGAGCCGCAGCGTCTCGGCATGAAAGTCCTTTTCTTCTCTGACTACCTCAGCAAGATATGATGTATATATACTCCGAGTGGTACCCCCTGGGGATATACCTTGCTGTATCATGTCGGACTAGGATGACGGAAGGAATGACCCTTATACATAGTTATTATGCAGAAGATGGTAGGTCTGGTATCTTGCTGTGGGTCCAAGAATCCTCATGCATAATGAATGAGACTTAAGCTTTACGGAGAAAACCCTATGTCATCTTTGAATATTACCGTAACTAGGTAAAAGGTTAGTACTAAGAATCGTTATGTTGTGTAATATCAGCGGAATGTAGGTGAAAGGGACATTCATCACCTGAGCCGATATTGGGGTACCTAAATGGAACATAACAATATGGCACTGTTTCTCTGTCCTCCTGCGCTGACCCACTTTTAGCTGCCTTGCACTGTAGCAATGTTTAGCACAGGTTTGTACTGGAAGGTTACCATTGCAGTACAAAATACTATTCCTAGACATAGTTTATTACTTTTGCAAGTTTTATGTGTGCTGCATAGTAAAGCACATATGTAAAGTTGGAAACATTTGGAAAAAAGTTAGCTTTGCTCTAATGTTACTTCTGCCTGGAGGAGGTGTAATTTTTTTAAACAAATCCCTATCTACCAATGTTAGTAGATAGGGCTCTGGATCACAATACATGGGTGGTTGCAGAGGAACGCCTTTGTCCCACCCATGGTATGCTCCCCCCATAGTATGCCCCCCTTGACACAAAGTAGCTCATAGTGCTATATTGCATTACTTTAGGGCTACTTTCCAGGGCAAAACAACTTTTGTGCTGAATAATAAATCACCTTACAACACTTTGCATCAGTCTGCGTCACTTTTGTGATGCAAACCCAGCACAAAGTGTTAGGACATCTCGACATGGATCCCTATGAAGGGGAAATGGCTTAGTGAGCAGTACTTCACTTTAATTTCTATGCTGAGGAGGTCCAAAAAATTAGGCAAACCTGTCCTAAAAGGCCTACTTTTCACTTAAATGTGGTCCTTAGTCTCGAGCGTACTGGTCATATGTTACTAGTTGACACGGGCGCAACTTAATTTGCCATTTTACCTTCCTCAAAATTTTTGATTAGGTCATCAGACCATGAAATAGGAGATGTTACTGACTTAAACCCTTGTGAAGATATCACCACAGATACTGCTATGCCTCGTCTGCTGTTGCACATTTTAAAAACAGGCCCAGATTAACTAACAATCATGCAGTGCAGCGCACACAAAAATCAGCAGTGCTGCATTGTGCAATCGGAACAAAATTGCGTAGTAGGTCTGCTATGGCCCCTTTCCATAGATTACAAGAAGCTGGAGCACAGTGGCGCAAAGTGATTTTGGCACAGCTCTCAAGTTCGCTTTCGGTGCAAAATCGTTTTTGTGCATGAAGATTAAGCGGCACTGCCTGTTGCACCAGTAAGCCAGCGCTTGCAAACCATGAACACCCGCATAAGCATGTAGTAAACCGTGGCCTTAGTTGAGGAGAAAACCGTGCTCCTCTTTCAGCATGTTCTCATGTTTATTCAGTGTAGTGTTGCTTTCTTTCATTTACTCTACATATTCGCTGTAAGAAGGAGGGGCCATAATGCGAAGTTTCTTAGTATGATAACTGGTATAATTTGGTCAGTTAGACTGTAATTTAGAGTTTTCAGATTTATCTTGTCTTATTGCTCTTTTGAATGTAAACACCATGGACTATGCTATACACTGTAGTATAATGAATTGGAAATACCTAATTGATTCCTACAGGACTAACTGTTCTTTGAGTCAAAAGTGCAATTAGATTGGCTTACTTGTGAAAAAAATAGCATACGTATTTCATTTCTATTCATAAACTGGTGAGGCAGTTAGTGTAAGATGACTTTATGGAACATGTTTATTCTGAATTGTTATGTAAAATAAAATATTAGCCTTTATAAGTGATATCCTCTCTTCTGTTTTGTATGATGCAGCTCAACAATACCTCTGACGATGGCACTTGCTCGTTGACCAGTCCGTTATTGGCGCCTTTTTCTGACCAGGGAAGAGTTGTCGTTGTGGAGAGGATGCTAGCACTATCAAACATTAACTTTGAAAAGACAGAAGACTCCATCAAAGCTTTAACTACAACAGAGCCTGGGTTCCTCCCGCTTATTCTCTTCATTGCAATATCTGGATTCCACACGTTAAGTGGGAGTCCCTAAACTATGGAGTGCGAAGAGACAAAAGACAGACTAACAGCAGGATGTACTAACTGATACAAGCATAAATATCACGTAAAATGAGTGCTGCACTACAACAAAGGTTGTGTTTAAGAAGTTGCATTGTAACTGTTTTGTGAACACTGGTTTGAAGTGGTTATTCCTCATGATGAACATGGGTAAAAGTGGGAACGAGCATTGGCTAAGCCAGTAGGTCTCTTTTTTAGGACCTATCGACTTTGCCAATGTTTTTTAGCGCTGCTGTACAGCATCCCCAATGCTGTGCAGCCTGGCTAAAGAAGAATACAATTTGAAAAAGCTTATGATGCTGCTGCCCATGTTATTTTGTTGGCACGCGCACCACGAATGTGCATGCCTACAAAATGATGCAGGTGCCTTGTTTTCTTTATATTTACCAATCCGAGTTGGATTGATAAATAAAATTAAAAAAACTAATGAAAACGTTTTATTGTTATTTTTTTTATTTCTTTTAAAGCCGGTGTGAGGGAGCAACACAGGGCCGAAGCAGCACAGGGGTGTAGGTGTAAGCACAATGGATGGGGCAGGGGAGAAGCACACTGGTGAGAGAGAGAAAAATGAAGGGGGAAGAGAAGCACACTAGGGAGACAGCTGGAAAATACATGCACGTTCTTGTAGTGCTGAAGAAAAAGAAAAAAACAGGTACCTAAAAGTGAGCAGTGGAAGGACACAAGTAAATTGTCAGTGCAACTTGGGAGAGACAAGGCAAGCCATCACTTAGGAAGAATGAAAATTAGAGGACAGTAAAGCTGACCAATGGTGAGCAAAGGGCGGGCTGCAAGTGCCTCTATTTTGGTAAGCCCACAATATGTTTTTGACAACCGGATAGCTGCACTGTCCGGTAGGCTCGATCTAAAATGATTTGCCCTCAAAGTTTCTCTATTTTTTTTTTTTATATTTCAAATTCCTGGCCCCACTGAATGCTTATACATGCTTTTAGTGGCCTTTAAGTTAATTTGCTGTGTGCTCCACTGCATTTCAGCAATATGTTTCACTGGGAAACATACTGCTTATGCTTTCGAGGGGCCTGCAGTTTCATAGGAAGAAATTATTTCTTAGTTTTTATTTTTAACACATGGACCCCACTTCACATTCCTGTAATTCAAAGCCTGATATACTACTTGCACTGATCAAACATTACCACAGCTGTTAAACCTATTTATTTGCCTGTTTCACAACCTTAAATATAGCACTCCTTTGGGAACGAAATACTTTAAACACAGAGCATATTTTTGTATGGACATTAAATAAGCATGTGTTGTAATTTATACACGGTACAAGAGCATTGAGTTATTATGTGCAATGAAAGTATATTTAATAATTTTCTCAAACCATCATCTACATTTCACACTACACAGTGAAGTAAGTTGTCTGTGTCTTTCTAAAATAGATGATAATGAATGTTTCTGAGCAACACCTCTCTGTGGTTCCTAGTATGAATGTAGACATGAATGAATAAATAAACACAAAAGACCCATGATGCTGTTCAGTTTATAAGTCAATGTGAATGATTACATGTTTCTTTTAGGCAACTGTGTGACTTTAATTACCTTTGATAAAACCTGCTTACTAACAAGGTTAGTGATATTTGAACTGCAACTAATTAACCTCTAAGGAATATCAGTTGTTACTTCAAAGGTTTTTAGGTCTCGCCTGGCGTTGCAATGCTTTGCGCTGCTCGCTGGGCGAGAGATATTGTAAAAGAGTAGATTTGAGAAGGGGACTTGAAGCCCCGCCCCTCATTTCCATTGGCTGGCGTCACCGTTTATGCTAAACGGTGTCCTGCCATTGGAAATGAGTTTTTTTTGTTGACGCCCTTTCACCTTTTCGGTCGGCCGATCCGGACTCGGTCGTCTGCTTTGCTGCTGTCCCAAAGCAATTTCTTATCTTTATGAGGGCCATCTGTTTTCACTCAGCCCTGTATTTTTGCATCGCGCTTTCAGTGAAAGTGAAAGCGCGATGCAAATATAAACAAGCGGCTGAGTGAAAACAGATGGCGAGCGCTTCTTTTTTTTATGTTCGTGTTTTTCCGCACTATATCTAGGTTTTGTTTTCAGGTTTCACTTTGCCTTTCTTATGGGTGTCTTTGCACATAAAGTGTTCTGCTTAAAGGGAGGGGGTTTGGACAGTTTGCGTCTTTTCTGTTTGAGACTAACTTTGTTCTTTATTCATTTTGCTCAATAAATGACACATTTGTCCACGCCATGTGTTCCCCCGAAACTCGTGCAGTTTTGTTTGCTTCGCCACAGCGGACCAGCGCTTTTCAGCCACAATTTTACTAGTTTCATATTTTATTCCTCCCCCTTTTCCTCAAGTATAAGTTGTACCCAAAGATACATTTTAAATATTCAAATATAAGCTAGTTTTGAATTAGTTAATTTTTAAAAACGATATATCGCTGATGTCTTTCCCCCTGTGATCTCGTTTGATTGTTTGTATATTTCAGATGCATTGTTAAAAAAAAAAGGGTCTAGCTTCTAATACATTGTTAAAATAATTTGTATTTTCTCGCTTTATCGAGAACTAAATTGCTGCAGGGAGTTGCAAATAAAAGACGTTTCCAATCCCGACTTTAGAAGCCGCATTGGACAGATGTTTCCGGAATAAAATGACTAGGACTGTGTGAAGGAAATAAACCGAACTATTTGCGGATCCACGTTTCTGCCGTTGTATTTTCAAATATTTAAAACAGCGGAAACGAAAGCCCGGATCCCTCCGCGGTCCGCTCTTTTCAAGGCGCTGCTCGCTGCGACAGTTTCACCAACAAACGGAAGAGTTCTAGTGAGATGAGTGGTTTTCGCGCCAACTTCAGTCTCTGGCTTTTGGGGTTCATGGGGGTGCAGTGCCCTACTCACCCCCGTCCTGTGTTTGCATTTTTCTTGTGTACATCATCAGTTCCTAGTCGCGGCGCTTCTAAGCGATTGGAATGAAATGTATCACAAACGGGGGGCTAGGAGACCCCCGCATTATGCCCCTTCTCGGTTTGGTTTTAAGCGACAGCTACTTCGTGTTTTGTTTGAAAAAAAAAAAAAGCATTTTTTCCGAGTTTGTATTTCTACATTTCACATCCCTTGTTCCATTACACCCCAAATATACATTTATGAAGTTACTGTTCTGACAGGCAGCGAGAGAGAGACAGACGCTTGCCTCGCTGCACCCCGATGTCGGTGACACCCAGAGGGGGTCATAAAGCGTCATTTCCCTTACCTATTGAATAAAGTGCTTTTGTGAGCAGCAAACATAATTTACCGACCGTGGAGGGAATAAACCTGTCGGGAGCGGCTGCAGGGAGGGTGCAAGGGGTCACTTCAAAGAGGGCAAAGTGCAGCTCCTGACCCCTTACTGCCCACGTGAGCAATAGAACAAAAACAGCACGATAATAAAAGTAATACAAATAACAGTGATACAAACAATAATAGAGAAAATAAATATACTAATTATTATTGTAATGATTATTATTATTAATGATAATAATGCCTATTTATAATAATAATACTTTTTTTTCATATTTATATCGCGCAAACTCGGCCCGAAGGTATTGGAGCGCTTTACACGAGCACCAGTTACTACACAAGGACACATTAATTTTTTTGGTAGGCACGGGGAGATTAAGTGATTTGCTCACAATCACAGGATGTGGAGTCGACCCTGAGGCTCGAACCTTGGCTTCCCAGCTCCATAGTCGGCGTTCTAGCCGTGAGACCACATTCTCGTACTTCTGTTAACAAGCCCTATCAGAGTTCCTATTATTGTTGTCTCTGTCGCCATTAATGTGCACCGTGTAATAGACCCCAATTCCTTCACCAGAAGTTTTGAGGTAGAAATGGTTTTAATTTTTTGCCAGCAGTGTCCTGAAAGGCACGGGCATTAACTCTTTAGATCGGCCCTCGGCAGGCGACAGAGTAGGACTGCCGGGAGCGCGGCCTCCTCGCGTGCTCTTGGGATCCACTGGAAGTTGGGAGCAGCACCTCAGAAATGACCCAGCCAGTGCGGGGTGAGCTGCATCTAAGACCCTGCAGTCAGGACCCAAGTGCCCAGGGCTGGCCCTTCCCGCCACTGACCTATGTACTGGTTACTTCTACCCATTCAAGGCTTATGAGTCGAGTGCAGATAGCACCGAGCAGGGATGATAACAGAGCCTTGCATTGGGGGGCCTCTGGGTGCAGGGAAAGACTGGTGTGTCTTCTTCCTCATACTAATGTTATTTCACCAGAGACTCAAAGAATGTATAAATATATTTCTAACTGACAAAACTTGCATTATTCGAATGTTATAATTGATATTCATGTTTTATTGATGTACTTGCAAAAAAAAGTGTTTCACCTTTTTAAAGTTTCCAACATGGGTGTGATCGTGGTCTGTGCCTGTGCACGGACCGCCACTGGTCTGAGGCCGCACGAATGCTGTTCAATGGCCTTTAAATATGGCCTGTGAACCACATCCCTCCAAGGCTATTTTCTACTCCCTGACCATGGAACCATAAATGTCATATTGATACACCCACGAGGAGCCGGCAGACGTAGCCCTTTCATGTTTTCAGGATATCCACTGGAAGTAAATAGCTATTCAATTAATGTAAATGAAACCCATTTGCATACGCGGTTATTCTGATAGCCTGGCACAGATCTGCGCATTTGCACTTAGCTCTCATGAAATACGTCATCATCGTAGTGAGACTACACCCCTGTCAAGTGTGACATGACGTTGAATTAATCTAAGTGCAGGCTTGTGCATGAAGCAAAGAGAGTTAAGTTGGGGCGCTTTCTATTGCGCAGTTTTCACGCTGGAGGGAATCACGGCGCTGGAAACTTAATTCTGGCCTCAGACAGACTCATCAACCCAGAAAACAAGCATTTGCAATGCAATAGGTCTTGCATTTGCGAAATTTTATGTACCTGTTTTTAAAATCAACACATAGATAAAAGCTTTGTCATTTACAATGCCAGTAGCTGAAAGTTTTGCAAATGCGAGACCTATTGCATTGCAAATGCTTGTTACTTCAGCAATCATTACATCGAGGTAATTACATTGTGATTACTGTTACATCGTTATACCTTACATTGGGAGTATTCTGCTTCCCAGATAGTGTGGGTAAATATTATTTCTAACTCTATACATGTGTGTGCAAAATAAAAAATAAAATATATATATATATATATCTGTGTGTGTGTCTTTATATAGCTGTGTGTGTGTCTTTATATATGTGTGTGTGTGTGTATATCTTTATATATGTGCGTGTGCATATCTTAAAATATGTGTGTGTGCATATATTTATATGTGTGTGTGTATACATGTGTGTGAGTAAGAATATATGTGTGTATGGACTTATATATATGTTTGCATTTAAATTTATATTTATAAATGTTTATTTTTAATTTATCCAAAAATGATATTGTGGTAATGTAATAAACTAATATTGTAATATATTTTCTCTTAAATAATTAAAAATACTATTTCAAATTTACATTAATAATGTTGTTAATTTAAAAGTGAATTATTAATGTAAATTAAATTTAAAAAAGTTTACTTGACCTAATGTCTTTGTAAACCCAACCCTGATTCCAAAAAATATTTGACTATCAATTAACACAAACTATCCCTGAAACCTAAAGATCCCTAAACACTAGCCATCTCTCAACCCTAAAAACTCATTACAACTCCTAAACATCACCCTTCCCTGAACCTAAATAAATCCTTACTACCCCTATACACAACCTGATCCTGTTTCCTAATTTCTCCTTACAACCTTCATACACTACACATCCCTGAACCCTAAAAACCCCTTACTACCCCTGTACACTACTTATCTCGGAACTGTAAAAACTCCTTGCTTCCTGTATACAATTCCCATCTCTAAACCCTAAAAACCCCTTACTACAAGTGTTTGGATGCTGGGCAGTGAGAGTTTTGGCCAGGAAAGGGACTGAGACTGCCCTATCATTCACAATATATGAAATGCGGTTGATCGTGGACATGGGTGATCCTTTTGGATCTGTCCATAGTTTGTTTTTTTATAAACAGTTTTTATTGAGGAAGAAAAAAAAGAAAATACAAAATGCAAAGCAAGCAATAGTAGGGTCTACAGCATATACCAACACAGTACAGTGCAAGCAGATTTCGAAGAGTCCAGTACAGGTGCCAGAGAAAGCCACATATCTGCCCTGCTCATTCAACTAAGTCCAGTGGATTATGTATGGACAACCCCTACGCAGGAGCACACCAGCTCCACGTGAACCCGAGGTAAACCCTAAGTGAGCGACTAGCCGCTATCCTCATCTATTCAATGCCCGACATGAGTTGCCAACCAGGTGTGTCTCATGGAGGAGAACAATATCTGGTGCCTGGCGCTTCAAGTACTGGAGAACTACGCCCGTTTGATTTTATCTCCCAGGCCATTAACGTTCCACGTGAGAATGTAAGTGCTACGCGGGTCCCCACGTGTGCAGAAGTAGGTAAGGAATGCAGAGACAATAGACAATGGGTAAGCTCATGGCGAAGCCGCAGGTGTAGGGACTGTACGCAGGACCGCAGTGTATTAGGAAGGCAGACCGCGTGGCCATAGAGTATACAAATAGACCCAAGGACTGTCTCAAAAGCACTTCATGCGCCGCCCATGGTGTATTGGTCAACCCCGTCACAGAGGAGGTGAAGTGCTGAAGAGTATGACGTGACCCATCAATGACATAGACAATAAACATTAGCATTGCATATGAAGAAGAAGCAAAAAACTGGGCCATATACCCCCCCCCCCCTCAACTCCCACCCCCGCCCTGCCTCCCTGCGTAACGGGTTCAAAACCACCCGTCACTCCCAACTTGCAGAGGGCCTGTCGCCCACCCTCAACAGTATCAAGAACGTGATCCAACCCCACTCCCTGAGGCATCGTTTCGTGAAAACCTCAGCATCCCCGGCAAACAGCCCCGTTTTTCCAGTCAGACTTGTTAAATAATATCCACTAATAGGCAAAAGAATACAGTGGAATAACTACAGGAAACCAACAACCGCACAAAAACCCAGACTTATAGGCACTCCAGCACGCTAAAGGTCATGCTATATATATTCGGTAACTACGAAAACAGTATGTCCCCCTCAAATTGGAGCTAAGGAAGTCATTGAGGCCAATAGGCAGGCTCACGAAGTTGCGACCACCAACTGTTATCCAGTAGGGCTTTGCGTCATCGAGTCACCGCCCGGCGGGGACCCCAGCTGCGGATGTTGTCTGCCAGCCTTACCCTTGTCACCCATAGGCTTATGGGGACGTTTACCAACAGTCCACCAGCCCTCGAGCCAGTCCCATGCGTCTTCGGGTCTAGTGAAGAACCATAGTTTCCCTTCCGATTCAACCCGCAACTAGGCTGGGAACAGCATATGGTATTTGATTACTTGTTCTCTCATTGCGCGTCTTACATCCAGGAAGCTGCGACACTGTTTCTGGACTCGAAGGGTGAAGTCTGGAAAGAAGGCAACTTTGCTGTTATCAGACGTAAGCAGTGAGGCCGCCATCGCAGTCTGGAGTATGATGCGCCGCTGCACAGCAAATAGTCCTCCTCTGTCCCCTGGGGACCCCCATGGTGAGGCGCTGTCCGGAGTGGCTTCCCATTGTGTACTGTGTAGGAGGGACCCTGCTCAAGCCCGCCGGCCACAGAGACAGAGCACACGGGCCACCGATGTCACACGGGGCTCTCCAGCCCTCTGCGCACCTAGGAAGCAGTTAGTTTGAAAGAAAGTCCACTGTAGAAGCGGCACTCTCACTGCCACCACAGCCGTTGCCACGATCACCGCTCGGCCTCCTCAATCCTCTGCAGAAGCTGCCCTCACATCTCGCCGCGTCTGTGGCATAAATTGCCAGACACAGCCGGGAAGAGACGGGCCCGCCCAGATCCGCCGGAGCCGCCGCAGCTCGCAGGCCAACGTTGCCTCATGCAGATGCCTCCGAACTAGGTGATATTTCGCTCAGATTACGAGCGCGGTGCCAGGGCCAGGTAGGCACAATCCCATGCAAGTTTGGCCGGGGCAGGATGCTGTAAATGCAGATTGATCGGGAGTGGGGCATCGGAGCTAGGCTACCGTGCGGCCATTTCCCTCGGCAGCTGGCCACGCCCCGCCTGTCCATAGTTTTTGATATGGACCATGATATTCTGATCAAGCGTTTTGCTGGCTTAGGTCTACCAGATACTGGGCTTGGTGTACACAGATTACTAATAAGAAGTTGTAAATTGCTTCAAATAACGATTTGCAATTTCTTATTAGAATCTACTAAAATGGATTCAGTAGAAGGGGGCGGAATTTGCGCACCAACTTCTATCGAATGCATTGGTATTTTGTGAACCAAGCTATGTATTAAAAGGTTAGTTCACAAAATATTGATTCGTAATGGGTGTCAGTTTGACCTACCTCATTAATATGCATAAGGTAGGACACAAATTGAGACCCCTTATGGTTGGTTAGAGTCACAGGCATGGTGGCCTGATGAGGGTCAGAAGACCACAATGTCTGTGTTTGCTTTCAAATATGGCAAACTTTTTTTTTTAATGGAGTCCTTTTTTCTAAAAGGAAAACAGGATGTGTTTACAAAAGAAAACTAATAATTTTTGCAAATAATTTTTAGGAGCATGTAGTGGTTCAGTGGACGACTGCCTGTTCCTACAAAACGTGTTAGTTTACATTCTAAAAGGGAATGGGGGAAGTTGCAAATCGTTGCCACCAATTTGGATTTGGTGGTAAAATATTACTGTTTTGTGACCAAATTTTGGTAGCAAAACATTACATTCTAAGTTAAGTAATCAGTATTTTGAAGGGGCGCCCTTTACATGCCCCATCCAAATACCTATTCTGTATTTAGTGTGAAACCCAAACTGCGATTTGGTAACATGTTACCCAATCTCAGTTTGGGTTTTGTACATTTAAAAAAGCTATTTTGTCGTCTCAAATTCGACTTTTAAGAGTGTACAATCGCTTTTTTAATTAGGCCCACTTTGTTGAATTGATTTGCCCCTGTTCTCTTAATGTTGCTTACTCAGCTATAGTGCCACCTTATCAGTCATGCCGGCAGGAAGTTGTGTGGACTGCTGTAGGACTCATTCTTTGTCGCTCACACTGTTTAACATTTATGTACGACTTTTACTAATGCTTGTCAAATTATTTGAGTATCCCATTGTTTCCTATGCAGGCGACATCCAATTGATTTTAAGATTGGATCAAAGAGCCCCAGGTTCTTCTGGAAACACGACTATATGCTTGTCTTCTTTACAAGCCTGAAGTTCGAGGAATTTTCGACAGCTCAATTTGAGTAAGATTGAGCTCTTGCTGAAGGGCAGCCAAGTGGCTAGATGCAGTAACACTATCCAGACATCTCTGGTCCTAAGTCCTCGACTAAAAATCTTTGGGTCATCTTTTTGATGATCATCTTTTGAATAATCAGCAAATTAAAGCGTCTCTCGTCCTGCTTTTTCAGTTCGAGATGGTGAGAAAAATGCCTACTGTTTTGCCAAAATATATGCATACGCAAGTAGTCTCCACAACTTTTATTTTGGAAATAGACAATTTAATTTAAATTTAATTTTTGTTTATTTAGGCCTCCCACAATCTTTTTGATAAACTTGCAGAGAACCCAAAATCTGGAGCTCAGATTGGCATGGGGCTGAGCAAATTTGACTATATTTCCAAAGCAATAGTGGACTTACATTGACTTCCTTCTCAGTGTCTAATGTTCTTGGTCTTTTATAAGCTTGAAAAAGTTTCCTTAGAGGACGGATTTAAGTACTACCTGCCACAGTTGGACCTCAGCTCCAACTCCCAAAAACTATTTTTTGTAACTTGGATTAAAAAACAGGATCACAGGCAGAGCATTGTCCCATTTAGAACCACTACTGTTGAACAAACGTCCCCTTGGGATTAAAGCAATTAGTGGTTATATGTTATTTCGGGAGGCCTTACAAAGGTGCTATTTTCTTAGGTATGTTTTTCTTTGTGTTTTTGTTTTCTTTTGCTATTGCCACAGTTTGTGTTGCTCTTAGCACCAAGATGCCATTAGAGGTGAATGATCTCACTTTATAAGTGTTCTCTTCTCTCCATCTGTGAATCCTAAAAACTCCTTCGCATCCCTATAGACTACCCATTTCTGAACCCTAAAACCCCTCTAACAACCCATTCCTGAACCCTAAAACCCGTTAAAAACCTTAAATAAGTTTCAAAACTAAAAACCACATACCCGTATATTAAAGTATATTTAAAAAATGTATCGAAAATGTCTTTGAATATCTATTTAATAATTATATGTTTTATGTTTTACTCCCATAATAATCCCCTTACATTTAAATATACCAAATTGGATTGTTTTTCATTTAATTAATGTAATTACAATTACAATTTTAATTGGTATTACAATTTTAAAACATGCCTTAAAATATGTGTATATAACTAGAATTGTGCATGTGTGTTATATATATATATATATATATATATATATATATATATATATATATATATATATATATATTATGGCGGCATCTACTGCGGGTAATAAAAGTAATTAAGCACAAGTTGGTGTCCGTTTCCTGCTTTCGGAAGGTCTAGCAGCACGATTCTTCCGAATTAGTTGGATTTCGAGGATATATATATATATATATATATATATCCACTGCTTTCCGTAACTCCGTCGAGTCCGCCCGCTTCAGGCGTCGGTCCCCAATAGTACAGACACGGACCTCAATCTTAGTGCAATTTTTTATTTAAAAATCTTGCGTGCTAGTCGCCATAACGTTTCGGCTCCACCTGAGCCTTGTTGACATGACAACGTGAATATCAAAGACACACCCTTTTGTAGACGGAACACACTCTGCACGTGATACCAGTAACATCGCATAGGCATAGTAGAAAGACTGTGCATGGCAAACCTATTCCATTTACAATGTTTTAACATTTTGCCAAATGTATATGGTAGGTCTGAATGTTACAAACAAAATGTCATAATTGATTCACAATGCTGACGCAAGCATTAAGTGTATAGTTAAATCTAAAACACCAATATATAAACATATTCTCCTTGTATATATTGACAGGCTTTGAATTTTATCAGTGCATTGCGATCAATATTAAAGTAACATATATGTTTATACTTCCAAGCATCCTACATCTTACCACTTGCTCATTTTGGCTATAACGGGTTAAATCCCTATATATTCCATCTCATTTTCTTAGTATCACATTTTTATTTCTTGACTACTGGAGCAGTGCAGAAAAAAGGGGAGTGTAACAAAGTGCAATGTGGCAAAAAAAGTGTGAAAATATAATACTTAAATATTTAAAACACGATAGCAGCAGTTCCTTGTAGGCAAACACATATAGTGGGTAGACTGAGCCCAGTCATACTCACAAATTAATCTTGAGAGCTAATAGTGGTTAATTACTAAACATAATAAGTTTTACATAATATTCACCATTGTTTTCTTGAGATTAATAATTGCTATACGGGTAAACAGGTACAATATTAATCATGAGGTCCAATTAAATAAAGTGCAAATTGATTTTAAAGTGCAATCGTGCCAGGGTATAAGATATATCACGCATTCCTGAGTTATATCTCGATATGTAGATTCATATATAGATCATAAGAGTCCACAACAATAAAGCTTAATATTGGTGGTCATTACTCTCTATAAAATAATAAATAATACATAAGATGATAAAATATCAACCTCAACACGCTAAAAACCCTTAAAATTCTCGTTGCTAAAACTAATTTCATGTATGCACAGGTAATTGCAATAATGTTACGATAGACAATTGAACACTCCAATGTGCAAAATGCAAATAAGTATCTAATTCAAACTAAGACCGGTGTGCAGATCCTCAGTGACATTAAGACCAGCCGGGAATTTAGAGTCAAGGCGGAGTATATACTTAGTCTCTAATCTGCGAAGCAACGCTTCTCTGTTACCTCCCCGCCTGCTCGCTGGTACAGCATCAATAACAAAGAATGATAATTCTCTGTTGTTACTATGGTGTACCTCCTTGAAATGACGAGCCACCGGGTATGTGTTGTCCTGGTTCGTAATTGCCCTGAGGTGTTGCAGGATACGTTTATGTACTTCTAGCTTAGTACTGCCCACATATCTAAGTGCACACGGGCATTGGAGCACATAAACAGCAAATTCTGTTTTGCACGTTAATACTTTCTCAATTTTGTGCTCCCTATCACTAAACCCACCCTTGTAGGTTTTAGTATTGACCCCGTGTGTACATGCTTTGCATACTTTACATCTGAAGAATCCACCATTAATTTGCAACCACGTGGTCTTTTCTATGGTCTCTGGATTTGTATTGACGAGGCTATCCCTCATTGAGGGGGCTCGACTAAAAGTAAGAGTAGCTCTACGTGGAAGTGTTGGACCTAAAATGGGATCACTCTTCAACGTAGGCCAGTTGCGATTTAAAATACGGTATAATTCACGATGTTGTTTATTATACCCTGTTATAATTCTGAATTCACTAGTTGGATCAGCAATCTTATCAGAAACCAAATTGGTGATGGTATGACCGTATTTATCCAACAAATCCTGTCTATTCCTTAATCGAGATTTGGTGATTGCTTTATCTATCATTGATTCTGAATAGCCACGTTGTAAGAATCTACCCTTACTTAATGCCTGAGCTTCATCTAATTCCACCTCATTGCTGCATACTCTACGTAGGCGCAGCATCTCCCCAAATGGTATGCTGGCAATCAGATGTTGTGGGTGTGCACTTGCCGCATGAAGGATAGTATTGCCGGCCGTTGCTTTTCTAAATAGTCTGGTTTCTATCGTACCATTTGCAACATACACCTCAGTATCTAAGAAGGTGACACTCGTTTGGCTCATGGTGACCGTAAACTTGACATTCAGTGTGTTAATATTTATAGCTCTAACAAATGCTTCAGCTGATTCCCTATCACCCTGCCAAACTACAAACAGGTCATCTATAAACCGATACCAAACAATAATATTAGTTTTCATCACCTCTTTGAATTCCATCTTGAGGACCAGTTCCTCCCAAGCCCCCATGTGCAAACATGCGTAGCTTGGAGAGAAACTGGCCCCCATAGCAACTCCCTGTAACTGACGGTATAACAAGTTATTATACATAAATACATTGTTATTCAGACAAACATTAAGCATTTATATATGTGTATATATATACATATATATATATATGAACTGCAATGCATCAAGGTATTGATTCTGCCCAGGACCGCCATGAAAATTGGGCCATCCCTGTGGCCGCTACCAGTTGGTGGCCTGTGACTGCACAGGGAAGCAAACTCGCTACAGATTGTTTCACGGCCCGCTTTGTCCCATGATCGTGGTTTGGGCGTTGGAGACTGGAGGGAAGCCTGGACACTGCAAATTCACGGTGGGCACCTGCCACCACATGCCCCCCCTCTCTGCGAGGCACACACAGCGCTCATTTTGGCATAATTCCATTCTGCTGCCATCCAATACCAACATGGTGCATACTGGGAGCTGTAGGCTCATACATGACTACAGTTGTCCCGATTGGAGAAGGATCAGCTGTTCTCCCACAAATGGGAGTGTCGCAGTGATTTCAGAGGAGGGAACCGGAGCAAACCGTTGGAAAGAGGCGTCTGAGGAAGGCCGTAAGCTGAAATGCATTATGCTGTATTTCCAAGTGAATAAAGGTTTCCCGAAATACTCCCCGCTATGTCCTCGTGCTACTTACATGTGAGTGGCTTTCTTCATTCATATATATATGTATATATATATATGTGTGTGTGTGTATATATATATATATATATATATATATATATATATATATATATATATTTATATAGATATATATATAAACTTTTATGACGGTCTGCCCTCTACAGAATGCAAACTTGTATTATACTTTAATTTTGTTAACAATTTTATTTACGTTTACACGCAACGCTTATAATGGCGGCAAAACTTTATGGAGATTGTTAGTGAACAAGCTTGCAGGATAAGCGAAACGCGTCTAACGCTGTAGCTGATTGAAATAAAGGACATTTTGCGCATATGACTCGGCGTCGACTCTCCTGCTTTGTGAGGAAGTTTGTCAAATATTATCGGACCGTGCTTGGGAGGTCCGTCCGTCGACGCGCCCTCTGGTTTGGAGGTGGTGGGCATACCGAAGCAAACGGAGGTGAAGTTTGTAAGCCACCGCCCCCCCATCTGAAGATACGGGATTGAATGTGTTCTTCCCATGGTTAACGTACATCGTACAACGTGCAGTTTTCTCCGAGGCAAGCAGCAGGAATCTCCGAGTCGGAGGACCCAAGGGAACCTGACTTCTTCAAGGAGGTAAGCGGCGCTGGACTCAGATGGGAAGAGGGAAAGCCAATAAGGAAAGTGACAATCTCATTCATTGTGGATAGAGGTTATTGGCGGTTCAGTGCGCGGGGATTTATCCCTATCGAGCTATTTTTTGATTGATAATGTCGGCTATTGAAATACAGGAAAGGGAGGAGGCAGCACGGTCGATTTTTGATGACAAAGTGCTCTCCGTTCACAAAGGTGCTGTATCGGATGGTGTTGCCCAAGTTACAGATGCAGTGGCCAGATTAAGAAGACTGGAGAAATTGAAGCGTTCCGAACTTTCCAAATGGTGGGAATCCAAGTCGCTTCAACGTTATTTGGAAGTGAAAAGGGTTCCCAGAGGTCTTAGGATTTTGGTGGCACCTACATACGAAGACCCCAATCCTAATATGTTAAGAGAATGGGCAGAGAATAATCAAGATGCCTCGAGCAGAATGCTGCAAATTCTTGTGAAGTACGCCGACATAGACCGTGCTAAAATACTTGAAGAAATTGAGCAAATCCTGCAAATGCTTGACAAAGAACAAGACCAGGAGATGATCACCAAATTCAAGACAGAAATGAAAGAACGTCTGTCGAATTTGGAAGTGACGATCAAGGAAAGGAAGGCGCAGAAATTCCGGCGTGATAAAATCGACTATGAACGAGGGCAGATTTATACGTTTGCCAAAAAGTTCGATAATATGCGGAAACAGAGACTTAATGTGGCCAGTGGAAGATCATATGAGCATCAATCTGAATTGAGCAGTGTTCCAAGCTCGGAACTGGATACTGATTTAGAGGAGGGGCCTAGCACTGGAGCAGTGGTACCATCAGTTATCGATGAATTCGTTTTTTTAAGAGAAGAAAGACGATTCAACCTGCGACCCCGCCCCCAAACAAATGCCAGGCCACCAAGAGGAAGAGGCAGAGGCAGAGGCAGCGTAAAGGGGCAAACAACAACGGCGAGAGGATGAAGAAATCAAGCAAATAGAACAAAGCAATACCGCCACAGTCATTAACCTCACGAACATTGAGTTATCGGATAAAGAACAAAATATTTTGAAATTGGGTTTATCTTTCTGCCCGAAAGCCGATATTGATTATGTACAAACCAGAGTTGACATTTTCAAATTTACAAGATCTCTGAAATTAAAAAACATTTTTTGCAGTTGCTCCTAAGTGTCCGGCCGGACGGAGTAGTAATTCAGTGGCTGATGAATCCAGCAATTTAGCTGTGGACGATATGAATTTAATGCTAATTATGTCAGATTTGAACAATGACCTAGACCGTGATGCTCAGGCATGTCAAGAAGTGCCGAATACTTTACAACAAGCAGTGGGTCTAGCTAGTGATGAGAATTTATGTATAGAACAAATTGTACCAACTAATTTTAAGTTAAAGTCCAAATTCACACCACTGACAAGCAGGGATTCTGTAGATGTGTTTAATGACTTGGTGGTCAATGATGTGAAGAATCTGTGCCGTTCATTAAAAATGAAGAAACAAGCATATACTCAGCGTGACAAAGAATACTATGCTTTGGTTAAAAAATTAACCAATAATGATGCATGTATTGTACGTGATGCTGACAAAGGGGGGAATGTGGTGTTGTGGAGTAAGGATCAATACCTCAAGGAGGCCTATAAGCAACTCAATAACAAATCAAACTATGTAAGAGTCACAAAGGAAGTAATGATTGCAAGCCACGATAAATTTAACAACTTGGTAGTGGATTGGCATAGACGTGGGCTTCTTAGCACTGATGAATTGCAGTTTTTAAAAATTAACAAGCCAGTGACGCCTGTTTTCTATTTAATACCTAAGGTTCATAAAAGCATTGAGAGCCCCCCAGGTCGGCCGATTATTTCGGCCATTTCTAGTGCGCTAGAGAATACTTCAAAATATGTTGATTTTTTTCTTAATCCTTTGGTTAAAAAACTCCCGTCTTTTATAGAAGACACGGGTGATTTTTTGAGAAAAATTTACGACATCCCTTGGGAACCAGACTTGTTATTGATGACTATTGATGCAACAACGCTTTATACAAGCATCAGACATGTGGATGGTCTTAACGCTATTAAACACTTTTTGGGTGTAAGGCCTTTACAGTTGTGGCACCATACCCAGATGCTAGTGGCTATGACTGCCACTTGCCTGGGTAGCAATTACTTTCTTTTTAATGGAGAATTGTTCCACCAAGTGTGTGGGACTGCGATGGGCACCTGCTTCGCCCCCAGCTATGCTAATTTGCATATGGGCTGGTGGGAGGAGCAGGTGGTCCAGACGTGGTTTCCTAAGGAGTGGCAGGATAATGTTTTGTTCTGGTGCCACTTTATTGACGACCTGTTTGTAGTATGGAAGGGCTCCCAGGAAAGTGCACATGACTTTGTCAACGGATTACAGGTCAATGATCTTAATTTGAAATTAACTTATGAGATCAGTGCAAGCAGCGTCAATTTCTTGGACGTGACTGTATACATTGAGGGCGATAAATTGAAAACAAAACTTTATCGTAAGGCCACAGATGGTAATACCCTTCTCCATGCAACAAGCTTTCATCCTAATAATTTAGTGAGAAGTATTCCTTATGGTGAATGTCTAAGAGCTATGAGAAATTGCAGCAATAATGAAGATCTAGATGCAGAACTAGAATGCTTGAAAGGTCGCTTTGCAGCTAGAGGGTACCCCCGGGTGTGGGTGGATGCAGCCATTTGGAAAGCCCGTAAAAAATCAAGGGAGGAAATACTATTTAGCCGTGAAAGTAAATCAGTAGGACAGGACAGTGATTGTGACAATAAATGCCGATTGATTACTGGTTTTAACATGCAAGAAGGAAGCTTGCGAAAAATCCTGCAAAAACACTGGCATATTATTGCAAATGATTCCATTCTTAGAAAATCCGTAGGTCGGAGACCATTAATAACGTTTAGAAAGGCCAAGTCGCTGAAACAATCCTTGGTCAGCAACTTGCTTTCAGGAGCACAAAGGAAAACAGCTCAAAATTGGTTGAGTAAAAAAGAGGGATTTATTAAGTGTGCGAAATGTAAAGCATGCGCTCATGGCAAAAATGCCTCTACTTTTGTGGGAGGCATTAAGCCGGAGGTGAACAAAATCAAGGGGTTTTTCTCCTGTAAATCAGACTTTGCTGTTTATGTCCTTCGCTGTCCATGTAACCTGCATTACGTGGGTAGTACAATACTCCCGGTACATAAGCGAATCTTGCAGCACCTGAGAGCCATTAAAAATGGGGATAAAACCTACCCCGTGGCTAGACATTTTGATCAAGTCCACAACAGAGGCATTAAAGGATTTGAGTACTACGTAATCGATGCAGTCCCAGTGAACGAGAGAGGGGGAGATCGAGTTAAGAAACTGAGAAGGTTGGAGTCTAATTACATCATCAGGCTCAATACTAAGATCCCCGAAGGCCTGAACATGGAAGAAGACTTTCATACACATTTATAAAATGATTGTGGTTTCACTCCCTATGCCTGAAATAGAATGGTTTTTAGAATGTTTTAATTGTATCTCTTTAAAGTTATGATTTATGATTTATACACGTGCACATTTTACAGACTTGTTTATTCCAACAGAGAGCATATGTGATGGACATGTTAGGGGGCTTAGAATTTCTGCTAATAGCCCACTTTGGCTGAATTGCGTGAGATTTGGGTGCTATGCTACTATTATTGTAATCAATACAGGGTACTGTGTTTTGTGATTGGTATCAAGTTAGCCCACTGGGGCATAACTTGCACTTATGACTCACTTCTACCCAAACTTTTATGACGGTCTGCCCTCTCCAGAATGCAAACTTGTATTATACTTTAATTTTGTTAACAATTTTATTTTAGAATTGTTAATGACTGCGTAGAGGAGGGCAGACTTATTGTATTATTGTGAAATGAATTTTACAATTTTAAGAATAGCCGCCGGGGAGTCCGTGATTCAGTTTGGACTACAAGTCTGTTGTCACTCTTTATTGTTTAGTAGTTTAACACGTATTACGTTTACACGCAATGCTTATAATGGCGGCAAAACTTTATGGAGATTGTTAGTGAACAAGCTTGCAGGACAAGCGAAACGCGTCTAACGCTGTAGCTGATTGAAATAAAGGACATTTTGCGCATATGACACGGCGTCGACTCTCCTGCTTTGTGAGGAAGTTTGTCAAATATTATCGGACCGTGCTTGGGAGGTCCGTCTGTCGACGCGCCCTCTGGTTTGAAGGTGGTGGGCATACCGAAGCAAACGGAGGTGAAAAAAAAAATATATATATATATATATATATATATATATATATATATATATATATATATATATATATATATATATAATATATGTCATGTGATCAAGTCCCCTGTGAGGGACGAAACGCATCATGGCTACTGCGATCTGTTTTGAGCAACAATAAAATAGCCAGCAGAACGAACTACTGTAGTCCGTGCTCCTTCTTTTGCTGAGAGGAATGAGCGAGTTTTCTGGAGATATATATATTCCACCAATTGATTTGAGGGCAGCGTGCAACACGGCCAGTGCAGTCGTGCAAGGACGAACCAATCCCCGTCAAAATTTCTCAACAATTCAAAACTACTACTAGTAGATGATGTTACTTCATGTCTACATAACTAGAGTTCGGTCACCCAATGAGGTATATGATCCAGTAGGCACAATGTCATTAATAATATGGAATTTGAGGCAAAACATGTGGAAATCATGATAAGGGGCTCTAGTCCCGTATGCATAACCTGGCGCACTATTATTTGGGGGAAGAAATCCACTTTAGTCCTGAGGCCCTCAGGAAGCATGGGGACGTCATCCCCCCACCAGCAGTGCTACGGGAGGTGCGTGTGCAGAGTGTTGGAGAAAAGGTCTGTGGTCTCTGACCACCTCTCAGCAATCCCACTGTGTGGGGCTTACTGGAGGTAACAGGTGGGCTAGTCGGCCCCTAAGAACCCTCAGCAGCGAAGGGGGCTTCATCCCCCAAGCAAGAACGCGCCAGGAGGTGCGTTTGCAGAGTAGTGGAGAAAGGGGGCAGGGCCTCTGGCGAGTTGAGGGTCCTTGGGGGCCAACTAGCCCTCCTGTTACCTCCAGTGAGGCCCACACAGCTGGATTGCTGAGAGGTGGTCAGAGGCCACACACCCTTTCTTAAACTGTACTACCTAGGATAACCCAGTGCATTCCGTAAAAACTGGGGCATTATATTTTGGTCCATTTGGTTCCATTTAAGTGAACCATTTCTACAACTTCCAGAGTACATTAGACTGTTAGGCTTATAAGGGCTGAAAACGTGTATCTGTTGACATGAACTCACCCAGAAACTCTAAGTTATTTATTAAGGGAATCGAAATTAAGTGCTTGAAAAATCCAATTTTACTTGCTAAGAAGACTAACAAAAATAAGCATTGCCTAAGTCAATAGGTATTACTCTCCTATTTGAGCACTGTCAGAGGTAATTTAAAAATACCTGCTGCAAAAAAATAGCTTTCTATATAAAATGCATGGACAAGTTAAAGAATTAAATGTGTGATCACTGAATGTACTTTTTCGATGTAAAATATTCCCTCATGTATTCCAGAGAACACAGAAGGATATTACCAAATAACCAAAGATAAGAACGAGCGACCCAAATACTCATTGTGATTAGCAATGTCACAGACTAATGGCTTAAGGTCACCGAGCCAAAGAAGGCACAGGGTGAACGAGGCAGAACCAAAGCCCCCTACAGTAGGATTAGATTACAATATGTTCAGCCTGAATTGGCACACCCTTCATTACATGTCAAACCAAAAAATCACTTATGATCTTCAGAAGGGTGATTCCCTTTTACGTTCCTATTAGATAGTCTTACCTGTAGTTCAGTTACAAAGTACCCCACATGACGTAGATGTATTTATGTTTCTGATGGATACTTCTGCCTTTGGATTCCTCACCTTTTGAATACCCCCTGCGCCAGCATTCCGCGGGAAAATTCTTTCCTAGCTCTCCCACGTCGACGAGGACGTCACAATAGCACGACTCCGCTCGCGGCACCGTATGACGTCATCGGAGCCACATAAGGACCTCGTCGGCGTGCTGACGTCAGTTCCCTTTTTTCCGCACCGGCGACGCTCAACGTTTTTTTTTCAGGGCTCTCCATTTTCATAGTGGAAAACTTTGTATCTCGTAGTTTGTTCACAATGGCTACTTCTAGGAAGACCGGGTTCAAACCCTGCAGAGAGTGTGGCGGACACATGTCTATCACGGATCCGCATGATGACTGCATGTGGTGTTTATCCTCGGACCGCGACGTCGAGGAATGCAGGAGCTGCAGGAAAATGAATCCTAAGGCTATCAAAGAACGTGAAGCCAAGTTGTTTATGGCGAAAGCCAAGAAGGAAAAGAGAGGTAGGAAGAGGGCGAAGTCTTCGTCTTCTCACACTTCGAGGTCAAAGAAGCACAAAAAATCCAAGAGGAGACATAACCTCTCGACATCGTTCTTCGAAGGCCAGGGTCTCGAGGTCGAGATCGAGTTCGCCAACTCCAGCTGAGCGACCTAGGAGAAGGGACTTCATCTCTCCTACTCCTTCTCCTCAAGCGACGCCAGTACCATCTCCGGCTGCGGCGTCGCCGATTTCAGAGGCTTCTTCGCTTCATGAAGAATCACCGGCTCCAGTGACGTCACCGGCGCGGGGAGGATCCTCTCCAGGCCGTGTGGCTTCACCTGTGCGGGCGCCGTCCCCGGCCCCGCAGGCTCCAGTGCGACCTCAGGTGACTCCTCTACAGGAAGGTATGGATCCATATCCTCCTTTTCCTGCTCCTGGGGCTGACTCTTTGCATTTTCTCAATGCAATGTTTGGTTTATTTACAAGAGCCTCGGCTCCATCCGGTGCACCTTCAGGCCCCGTGGGTCCTTTGGCATTCAACCTGGGTGTGCCTCAGTTCTATCCCCAGGCACCTTTCATGCCTTTTATGCCGTCGACTCTGGCTTGGCATTTCCTGGTGCCGAGATCGTCTACTCCGGCTCCCCGGACTCCTTCAGCTGCGGAGTCTGCTCCACCTCGGATTCGATCGACTTCAAGGTTCGATGTCGAGGCTCCTCCATCGATGCCGCTGGTGTCTTCTCCGGCGCCGTGTGTGGCTCCACCGACGCCGTTGCCTAAGCAACGCTCCAGGAGAGAGGCTCAGAGATTGCTTGAGGAGGAGGAGTATTTGCAGGAATAGGAGGAAGGAGAAATTGTGGACTCTGTGGATGAGTTTGAAGGCCTTCAGGAAGCTAGTGGCCTAGATACTTCCCCTGAGTATGACTTACCATCTGCAAGTGGATGTGTTGTGCAGGACGTTGCACCTTACCATGTAGTGATAAAGAAGGCTGCTGATTTATTGGGCCTTAAACTTTCCTCTGCTGAGATTAAGTCCAATATACTGACGGAAGTTTTAAATACTTCTTCGTCAACTTCTGAGCCCCTACTTCCATTCACACATGCCTTAACAGATCCAATTCTGGAGGTGTGGCAGAAGCCTTTGTCTGCTCCGGCTGTATCTCGTTCTATCTCGAGAAGATACAAGTCTGCCCCTGGTGATCCGGCTTTTTTGTCATCGCATCCAACACCGGAAAGTCTAGTTGTCCAAGCTTCTTGCTCAAAACAGTCTTCTAGTGCTTTTCCTACCATTTTGGGTGACAGGGACTCGAAAAAGACGGAGCAAGCTGCGAAGAAGGTGTTCTCTTCTGCGAGTATGGCTCTAAAGTCAACTAATGCAACTTGCCTTCTTGGACGATATATACATGCATTGATGAACTCTGTGGTTCAATTGGCTCCTAAGTTGCATGAGGAGGATCGTGCCAACTTCTTGGAAGTCCTTTCAGATTCGCTGGCCGAAGCACGACAAGTGATTCAGTCAGGCATGGACACTGCTGACTCTGTGGCTCGTGTTATGGGGTCTTCTGTGGCTACAAGGAGACAGGCATGGCTCAAGTCTTCTGGTTTTTCAGCTGATGTGCAGGCGACCTTGTTGGATGTGCCCTTTGATGGGTCAAGGCTCTTTGGTTCAAAGGCGGACTCAGACTCGGAACGTTTCAAAGACAGTAGAGCTACCGCAAGATCTTTAGGCCTCCAGGCGCAGTCTAGAGGTTATGGGTACAAAAGATATCGGGCTTTGGGTGATCTGCTTCCTTTCGTGGCCGCCAACAATTTCAGCAGAGCCAACAACAGCAAAATCCCTTGTACAAATCGTACAGAGGGAAGAATAAGAGAGGCCTCAGGGGTGCAAATCGTCAACAGGCCTCCTCCTCTTCCTCTACCTCCCCTCCCGCCACCGTTGGTACATCAGGAAATCAGTTCTAGATTCCCCATCTTAGAACATGTTGGTCCAGTTGGAGGTCGGGTGTGTCACGTTCTTCAAGATTGGATACTGATCACATCAGATTGTTGGGTCTTGAATCTTGTAGAGAATGGGTACGTCCTCCCATTTTTGGAGTTTCCTCCTCCTTACCCTCCTCGCCAGGTTGTTTTTCAGAAGAACACTTGCTGCTTTTGCAGCAGGAGGTTCTTACATTACTCCAAAAAGGTGCAATAGAGGTGGTTCCAGAGCAGGAAAGGGGTCAGGATTGGTACTCCCGATATTTCCTGATCCCCAAAAAGGATGGTCGCTTGAGTCCAATCTTGGACCTCAGGATTTTGACCCTTTACCTCAGGCAGGAAAAGTTCAAAATGTTGACCTTGGCCCAGGTTCTCCTTGCACTGCAACAGGAAGACTGGATGGTGTCCATCGATCTGCAGGATGCATATTTTAATCTTCCCATCCTGAAGTCGCATCAGAAGTATCTCCGGTTCACGGTGGGATCGCAACATTACCAGTTTGCGGTTCTCCCGTTCGGTCTCACTTCCGCTCCTTGAGTCTTTACAAAGGTGATGGCGGTGGTAGCGGCTCATCTCAGAAGGTCAGGGGTTCCTGTTTTCCCCTACCTGGACGACTGGCTGTTGAAAGCGGAGTCTCCAGAGTTGGTTTTGCACCACTTGCAAGTGACAACTCATCTGTTGTTCAAGTTGGGTTTTTCGATAAATGTACCCAAATCTCACCTGGTGCCTTCTCAGCGCAGCCTGTTCATAGGGACAATACTGGACACTTCTGTGTGTCGAGCATACCCACCTCCGCAGAGGATTCTCGACATACAGGAAATGATTCCTTTATTTCTCGATGGAGCGATTGTTCCAGTCCTGAAGGTTCTTCGCCTGCTCGGTCTGTTCGTTTCCTGCATTCTGTTGGTCAACCATGCACGCTGGCACATGAGGGAACTCCAGTGGTGCCTCCGCAGGCAGTGGTATCAGCACAACGGAGATCTCGGGGAGGACATCAGAATCTCCAGAGAAGCTGCAGCAGAGCTGACTTGGTGGAGTGTGCAGGGCAACCTGTCTCAAGGAAAGCCCTTTCAGCTTCCTCCGCCGGTGGCCACAGTTATCACAGATGCTTCCACTCTGGGGTGGGGTGCTCATCTGGGGGATCTGGAGGTCAAAGGCCTTTGGTCTCCAGAGGAAAGGTTGCTTCACATCAACCTTCTGGAATTGCGGGCGATACGTTTGGCACTGAAGGCTTTTCTCCCTTACCTTTGCGGTCAGTCGGTTCAGGTCCTGACGGACAACTCTACAGCGATGTGGTACATCAACAAACAGGGAGGTGTAGGGTCGTATCACCTCTGTCGAGAGGCTCTGCGGCTCTGGTCCTGGGCTCAGGGCCAACGGATTTGTGTGTTTTCAAATCATCTGGCCGGTGTATTGAATGTTCGTGCGGACAGTTTCAGTCGGCGTTACTCGGCCGATCACGAGTGGCGGCTTCATCCGGAGGTGGTCCATCGCATCTTTCAGATGTGAGGATCTCCTCGGTTGGAGCTGTTTGCCACCCTCGAGAACGCGCACTGCCCGTTATTCTGCAATCTCCAGTATCCGATGCAGGGAGCGCTGGGGTACGCGTTTCAATTGGATTAGAGCTCACATCTCCTTTACGCGTTTCCTCCCATACCCTTGATTCCTCGGGTTCTGCGGAAGATTCGTCAAGACCGGGCCCAAGTTATATTGATCGCCCTGGATTGGCCAAGAAGGATGTGGTACACAGACCTACTTCACCTCTCGTCGCACCCTCCTCTCAGTCTCCCTCTCAGGGAAGACCTCCTCTCGCAGTCGCAGGGGCAGGTTTTACACCCCCATCTCCAGAGCCTGCACCTTCATGCCTAGAGATTGAACGGGTCAGCCTGAGTTCTTTCTCTCTCCCGCCAGATAGTGGACATTATTTTATCATCCAGGCGACACCCCCTTCTAAGTCTGTATACTCTTCCAGATTGTCCAGATTTGTTATGTGGTGCGGAGAGAGAGACATTGACCCTTTGAAGGCCGCTTGTCTAATATTTTGGAGTTTTCTCTTTCTTTAGCACAGCAAGGTTGCGCTGTAGCCACTGTTAAGGGCTATTTATCTGCTTTGTCGGCCTTTTTATGTTTGCCGGACAAGCCGTCTTTATTTAAGTCCCCCATTGTCATGAGATTCATTAAGGGCCTTACAAATAAGTTTCCTCCCACACCTTTCATTATACATCAGTGGGATTTGAATCTCGTACTCACTTGTTTAATGGGTTCTCCGTTTGAGCCTCTTCACTCTTGCCCGTTGAGGCTTCTTTCTTTTAAAACGGTTTTCTTGATTGCCATTACCTCAGCTAGCAGGGGAAGTTAGCTTCAAGCTCTTAGTTCGAAACCTCCTTTCCTGACCATTCATGCGGATAAGTTGGTTCTAAGGACCAGGGCTGCTTTCCTTCCCAAGGCGGTTACCCCTTTTCATTTGGGACAATCCATCACTTTACCCACCTTTTATCCTCCCCCTCACCCTTCCAAGGAGGAAGAGAGACTGCATCGGTTCGACCCTAAGAGGGCTGTCAGCTTTTATTTGGATTGGACTAGAGATCTGAGGCTGGACGATCAGCTCTTTGTGGGCTATGTGGGGAAAATGAAAGGCAATGTAGTGCACAAGAGGACGCTTTCCAGGTGGATTATCTTGTGCATCAAGATTTGCTACGCCCTAGCCAAGAAGGAACCGCCTGAAGGTATCAGAGCTCATTCCACCAGAGCTAAGTCTACTTCTTCTGCTTTGGCTAGAGGTGTTCCTGTTCTTGATATCTGTAAGGCAGCAACTTGGGCCTCCCTCCATACCTTTGCAAAGCATTACTGCTTGGACTCTGAGGTTAGGACGGATGGCCATTTTCCTCGTTCTGTTTTGCAGGATTTTTTGGTCTAGTCAGGTGGACACCCTCCTCCGGGAGAGGTACAGCTTTAGGAATCTATTCAAAAGGTGAGGAATCCAAAGGCAGAAGTATCCATCAGAAGAGCAAGTTACTTACCTTCGGTAACGCTTTTTCTGGTGGATACAATATCTTAATCATGTTTATATTTTAATAATAGAAATGCTTTTTCTGTTGCTATTTCTCTATGTATTTCTTGATTATGCATTTGTGAATTTATATATATGTATATATTTGATATGCTATGTGTGCATTTGAAAATGTGTCGGTCCGTCCGTTTGCCTCGGTGGCATGGCAAAAAGGGGTGGAACTGACGTCAGCACGCCAACGAGGTCCTTATGTGGCTCCGATGACATCATACGGTGCCGCGAGCGGAGCGGTGCTATTGTGACGTCCTCGTCGACGTGGGAAAGCTAGGAAATAATTTTCCCGCGGAATGCTGGCGCAGGGGGTATTCAAAAGGTGGGGAATCCACAGGCAGATATTGTATCCACCAGAAAAGGGTTACCGAAGGTAAGTAACTTGTTCTTATAGGGTATTAATTTCACATAAATTATGCTAAGTTCCATGGGCTCCAGAACTGAGATCATAAACTACTTCTGTAGTGGTAGTAAACGGCACAACAGAAGGGGAAATGTTTACACATTCCCACATCTTCTCTTCATTTTCTTAGTACTTACTTGGAGAGTTTGAGTGATCATCGTGAAATCATACAACCTACTTGCCCCCATACCATTTTATAGCATTAGTTTGTTTCCTCCATCTTCTATCTTAAGCCTTCGGATGCCTTCACATTAATAAATTCAGACTTTATGTAAGTTCTTTATCGCGGATAATGATGGAGGACTAGAATCCATGCCAGTCTTTCTGTAATGTCCGTGTCCACACTTCAGCCTGAGTTAACAGACGTTTGCCTTTCCTTTGTTTTTTTTTTCTCCAAAACTCATTCTCTTGGGTGGTTTGCCTGATGAACCACAATATTTGTTCTTTTCAGTATTTCAATGGAAGTTTCTCAAAAGACATGCTCTATTTGCTCATAAAAAGCACCAACAAATATTTCTTCTAACACATTTAGCACTTCTGAAACCATGGCTACTATTGACCATGGGTGTATGCCAATAGATGCTGCAGTGCCTTAGTTCAGTACTGCTCCCCTTTTGCCAGAGTCATCCATCGCAGTCAAAGGTCTCTTTAAGGACTTGAGAAAACATGCAGCAACCAGAAGAGGAGCTGTGCCTGGACTTTATTTTTATAAGCTTGAGTTCTCCTTCGTGGGCTTGTCTTAGTCATGGTCTCAGATTCCGAGATGTTGTACATCTGCAACCAGAAACCTAAACTCTTGGACAACCAGGAGCATCTACCTTTGCAGAAGAACTCATATCATGCAAGTGTCTTGATTATGCTTGATGTCTCAAGCACCTTATTATGTCAGTTAGTGTATTCTGTGGGTCATTGGTATAGCACTGCAATGACCCACATAATCCTCTAAATGACATAATAAGGCTCTGTTTCTCTCTGCAAAGCTCGGTTTCACTCCTCACTAACTGAAACCACCTGGTGAAAAGGGGTCTCTTCCTATATTTAACCAAGAAGACTGCACACAGTGTGCCACTGGTACAATAAATGTTGAGTCTTCATTGATATTCTAGCCACATTCCTCACTGGTTTTGAGATTTGCTCCCACATGTACTTTGGCAGTAACTACAAATATTTGAAGAGGTTTTGAGAATGCTGGTGATCATTAAACTGTTACAAATTTCCCTCAGCACATTCAGAGTTGGATGACTGCCAGTCTTCTTTGTATGAAAGCTCTGAAGGCTGAGGTTGTGCTCATGGGGTGGTATATATTGGCTCCTTGAATTTCATGAAGTTGGCTTCCATGGCCTGATCCTCAGTCTCATATGTGAAAAAACTATATAGATAACACAATCAATAGTAGACTGTAATTCTCTAACTAACCACAAATAAGAACAAAAATTGTTATTGATTTTTAACTTTATTCATCTTTTGATAAAAAAAATATATGTATATTTCTCTTATTGGCTCCTATATTATATGGGGAGACATGCTTCACATAGATATTTGCATAATTTTGCATATTTTCAACATGTGATTCTTATGAAATAGATCTGTCTAATGATACTCATTTCATGATAAAGGTTGATAACACTGTATGATGTAACAATTGCCCTTAGGTCAACAGAATGAGTACAATATATTCAATCTTCTGTGTACATAATGTCACTTAATTAGACAAGACTATTATTTTTCGTTCATTTTTTACAGATGTACAGAACAATTATAGAGGCATTCATATATGTCATGGTTAATAAAATAATCCAATGTATCCTACGCGCGTTTCGGCCTTAAGCCTTCATCAGGTAGCCATGTAAAGAATGAAACCTTAGTTAGAGATATTGGATTCGCTGGTTATGGGATATCCCTTAAAGATAGTTGGTTTGTAATCGTGATTTCCACCACTTATTCTTCTGACATGCTATTGTATTATAGCTAATGGGATCCTACAGCTGTGCTCTCTGTATGATTGTATGGAGGATCCTCGTGACGTGAGGAGCGGAATCTAAACATGCATATTGTGTTAGTCTCGATAGGTGCTGCCTGGTGATGATGTCCGCGTCACACCAAATGCGGTGTTGGGAATAGCGGCCTCCTCGTCGTTGTGCGAAAGTTAGTTTCCCTCGTCACGGTATGCGACCATACGGTAAAGGCAGGATGTGGGTGGCATGCGAAGCTCAAAGACTATGTGACACCCTTTACCCTAGGATTAGCGCAATAAGAAGACATCTTTGAAATCATAAGCACCAATGACACTGGCTGCTGACTAAACAAGACATTGACCTAAAGTTCCTGTGGATAAGCCGCCAAGCTTCCTGTGGCATGGCGCCCTTCTACCACACTAGACGGTTGATGCTGTACGAACCATCTAGACATCTAGGGGTCGCTTTGCACAACTTGTTGACGAAAGTGACTTCATTTTGGGAGTGAATTCCTGTTTTAAAAATGCTTCTATCATTGGAACTCTATTGCTTTATCACCACCTCAAATATGATCACATTTAGATAAGAAAACAGATGAAGATTCAACTGTTCGAATCTATGTACACACTCTGGAGCATCCAACTTGTTCATTCCTGCCCCTGCATTTTTTGTCACCCCTTCTCTATGGGTAATGATGAAGCAGACATCTAGTTTTGACGTGATATTCAAACAATCACAAAATAATTCCAGGAGCGGCTTCCTAGTTGCACTTGGGGTTTGAGGTGTGGAGCTAAAACCAACAAACAAGCATCATATATACCTGAAAATTCTGAGATGTCTCATCTCTCAAATCCTTGACTATCCCTGAAATTGTCTCTGTTACCTTCCCCCAATGTGGCTAGTATATTGCACATCCTCCAGTCTTTCCCAGTTACCTCACATTATTCCTGCGGGGTTCTGATCGTCCATGATCCTTGCACTATGTGAAGCCACATTTCCTCAGTGTGTCTTTTATCGTCTAACAGTGTTCCTCCAATTTCTCCAGTGTAGTTTATTGTGGCATTTTATTTGCTCTTTTTTGCTTAAAGCATGTGTGATAAAGTAAGGTTGTTAAAAATTGTGGTGTATAGATTCCTAAAATGTGTCTCTTTTGATTAGGTGGCCTGGAAAGAAGCAATATCTAGGTGCTTGCTTGTTGCGTGCTGCACTACCTGTCTGTTATAAGCAGCACCAATGAACAATAAAAATATTTTTTGTGTGCAAGCTACTAATAAACGACTTGGAATGTCTTTTCTGTGAAACGCTTACTTCTAGTGGAACGACTTTTGTACAGATCTTCCCCAACTGTTCTTTTCCCACTTAAATGCACCTGAAATCTTCTTACTGCCTAAATACTATATTTTACAATCTGCCTCTCGTCTTCAATTGAACGAGTTACTGATCCGTCTAGTGTGTGTCTTATCCTCCCAATGTCCTTTACCACTCAGTGTTTCCTTATATTATCTAATTATTTCTCTTACCTTGACACCATCTATCCTCCTTTTTCTTTCATCACTAGTCAGTTGAGGATATGTGGACTCCTGAGAAAATGGTACATTTGTGTGAAAATAGGATGTCTGCACGTGTTAACATCTGCAAGCATTTTCAAATTAGCAATAAAACTGAATTAGAAATTATAGTAAATAAATATATGGTAAAAATGCATCACTGAGTATAAAATCAGACCATTTGGCCTAACCATTGGCAAAAGGCTGAGGATAGACGATCTTATAAAAATTAGCACAAAGGCACAGTAATGGTTTTAGAACCAATGGAAGGTAAAGCTCAGCAGAAGCATTATGTTTGTACCATGTGTGTTTGTAGATACACATGCTCAGATGTCTCCTTCCATCTAGTGCTGAGCTCGGACATTTGAAAGCTGTTTTGTTTAAAGTTGTTTTCGAGCAATAGGACCTGGTGTATCCCCACCCTTATCCTACAGTGCACCAGAACAAAGACTCCACCTCATGTTATTTTCTTTCACTATCGGGTTGGGACGTTCAAGTACCAGCTTCGGGACTGATTACATTTCTTGACCTGAGAATGTTGGCGCCAGCTGTTGGAACTTTTTCCCCCGAAAATGAAAAAACTCTTGTAACTTTCTTCTGTGACAATCATAGAGACCTACATTCTGGGAACTAGCCATCTTTTACGCACTACAACCGAAGACACCTTGCCTGACCTCTACATGGGACTCATTGACCATCACCATCGATGACGCTCTCGAAGATTCAGGTTGTATTCGGAGAATGACTGTTGGTAGGAGGGTTTTATGGAGAGAACACCCTTCCAGTTCTGCCTTAAGTGTTACTCCAAATTCCCCGATTGATACCAGCACAGGGTCTGTAAATTCTGCTTATCCCGTGAGCACACCAATGTGACCTGCAGCACCTGCAAGGCCTTTCAGTGGAAGAAATTCAGTTCCAAAGGGAGCAGCGCTGGTCGGCCCATAAGATCCAACCACAGACGTTGCCGGAGATGCTGGGCACTGAGGAAGAGAAAGCAGGCTCATTGAGCCTTCAACCGGCAGAAGAAAACAAGAGCTCAGAGATGCTGTGCTCCAATGCTTCCGAGTTAGAGCCCAAAGAAGAGGAGCTTAATGCCCGAAAGCCCAATAGCCACAAGACAAAGATGACACCCAAGGCCTTAATCCCTCTTCAATCTGTCGAACGTCGACCCCAGGTGGTTCAGCCTTGAGGTAGCGCACCACTCCAGAGGGAGTTGGGAATGAAGACCTGAGCCTAGCCTGAAAAGGCACCAACCTTAATGTCCCAGTCCGGCAACTGCCACTTCTCGTACCTGAGAGGCACATTCGGGCTCGAGTAGGATTTCAGCTGTTTCCCAATCTCAAACGCAACCCTCAAACCTTCCTCAGATCTGAAGTCAGCTCCAAAACTGACAACCAAACCTGACACCGGGGGCCGTATTCTAAAATATGGCGCATTTTCCTTGTCAGTACCGGGTGCACCTTTCAAAAGGTGTGCTCCGTGCTAACAAGGAGCGTGCACAGTATTAAATTGAATGAGCTGCCCCGAGGGAAGCCGCGAACTCGTGCTTCCCTGGGGTCAGCGCATTCAAGTGGAATACGGAGCAGCTTCAAAGCAGCTGCTTCATGTTTCACTGTGCAGACGGCAACCTGCCTGCACTTTTAAGAGGGGTGTGAGATTCCCTTGCAGGCTGGTGCAGTGAGTGACTGCACCCACCTGCAAATGGATGTCTAGGGGGTCCATAGGACCTTCTTCACCCCCTTCAGACGGCTCACATCAGGGGGCACACCGCCACTGTCAGGGCACCTCCTGACAGATTCTGTACCTTTGCGCCCTCATCTATATTACAGTGCTGGCGCAAAGGCAAAGAGATTCCCTCATTTGCATGGGGCCATGCCCCCATGCAAATGAGGGAACACAAGCGTCTGTGGCCCCTTCTAAAATACCAAAGTTCCCCAAGGACACGCAAAGTGGTTGCAAACGCCTGTTGAGCCCCTGGGGAACTTTGTATAATACAACCCCAGGTTGGTGGCAAGGGAACCGTCGACTCTGAATTCAGGCTAGGGTAAGGCCTCATCATCTTGCAACTCCCAGATGTCCCAGATACTAGGAAGACTTCTACGGACAAAATCCTATTAGGGCTCTGTTGCAGGAACTCACGCACATACCATATTCGTAAGATGAGGGATTTACCTTTCAGGGTCTGCTCTCTAATGAGCTTCTGACTCCCTTCAATCCTAAGAGAGTTAGTGACAGGGCCATCCACCCACCTTGTTGCCACATCCTCAAAGGCAGCCATGTACACTTGTGAATGAGGAAGTGCTGGCATTCCTTGTCAAAGGTGCCATCACGTTGGTGCCCTCACACTAGCGCCGTTAAGGAGTCTACATCCTGTACTTCTCAATCCCCCGAAAGAACAAGACCTTATGGCTAATCTTAGACCTCAGGCTGTTAAATCACTACATCCTCTCGAAGCAGTTCTTTATGACCACCCTGCAGGACGTCATCCCATTTCTCAGATTAGTGTGCTTTATGGTGGCCCTTGATCACAAGGACATCTACTTCCATATCCCATACATCCGGCCAACCAACGCCACCTGGGCTATTTGGTAAGTGGGCAACATTACCAATTCAGAGTGTTATTATTCAGGGTCACTATGGCCCTAAGCTTATTTACAAAGTGTTTGGTGGTATTGGCAGCACATCAGTGCAGAAACACTATTCAAGTTTTTCTGTATCTAGATGGCTGACTGATAATAAGCAGCTGCAGAGAGCAATGCCTGGCAAACAATCAGCAGTGTATTTACATCATAAGTTTGGGTTCACCATCAATGCCAAAGAGTCCCAAATTCAGCTCCAGGAGATCCAGACTTTTTAGAGACTGTTTCTAAATACAGTCATAGAGGAAGCCTACACAAACCAGGACAAGGCAATGGTTTTCCCAAAGCTACAGCCTCTTTTTGTACAGGACAGCCTCTCACTGAAAGGGCAGTAATGAAGTTGTTGGGGGAGAGTACCACACACCAGGTTGCACATGCACCCTTTTCAGGAGTGTCTAGCACGGAAATGGTTACAGATGAGAGGATGTAGTGTAAGAAAAAGGCCAGGACTCACAATGTTATGGTGGAACAGCAACAACTTGATGCTTGGCTGGCCTTTTCTGAACACTCTTCCACAGGTGACCATTACCACAGAGGCCTCACACATAGGGTGGGGAGCACACCTCAACTAGATGATCGTATAGAGCATGTGGACGCCATAACAGCGCAGCAGTCACAACAATTATCTGGAGTTCACAGGGCAGGGAGAACACCATACCATAGGATCATACAGAGTATGTGGATGGCACAGTAGCGCTGCTGTCACATCAACTGGCAATTCATGGCAATTTGCCTAGTGCTCAGAGCCTTTTCCAAGTTCATTCCAGGCAATACAGTCCTCATAAAGACAGACATGACAGCAATATACTATATCCAAAAGCGGTGTAACTCACTTGCCCTGCTATCCACATTAGCCTATAAGATATGGCGTTGGACCGTTCACAACAAGATTCAGCTCCTGGGAGAGCATCTTATAGGCCTGGAAAATGATGTTGAGGACTTGCTAAGCAAGATTCAAAAACAAGACCATGAATGGGAGCTGAATTTTCAAGACCTCCAACAGTACTTTTGCCAATAGGGCACTCCCACCATTTAGCTGTTCAACAATCAATCAATCAATTAGGTAATTGTGAAGCGCGCTACTCACCCAAGAGGGTCTCAAGGCGTGGGGGGTGGTGGGGGAGAGGTGGGGGGAGGCGCCACAATGTTGAACTCAAAATTGCAAAACTTTCCCTCCACGTTCCCACAGTCCATGGATGAACTAATTAAGGTTCCCCTGTTGCACCCTCTGACTGTCAACTCGCCCCTGTAGCCCTCATGCCATCCTGCTGCTTCTGTGGCCGGGCATAGCTTCGCCCCCCTGCCTGCCTGCCTGCAACGCGAGCGGACGAGGGACCGGCCGGGCTTGGCTCCGCCGGCCCTCCCAACTACATTCCCCAGGATCCCCTGGGCTAGGACGTCAGGACGTGAGGTCACCACGCGCCAGGAGGCGCATAAACGGCGGCTTGGTCCCTCGCCCCGCGAGGTCGCGCGCAGGACGCGCCGGGAGAAGCCCGGGACAAGGGCGGGACCATCTGCGGCCGTCAGAGGCCAGAGGAGACCGGGCTGGGCCCCCTTATTTTCCAGTATCCCTCAGGCCCCTGTTATCTTGTTACGCCAATCCTGAGCCTACTTTCGAACTGAGAGACTGGATTCACCAGGTACTGTACCAACGTGCATTGTCTAAGGATTGAGCAGTACACATGCCCTTTGATAGGGTATGCGGCAGTAAGACTGAGACATTGTGATCACCGTGCTCGTAGACTTGTGCCAATTGTGTTTTATTTAAAGCAGATACTGCAACTATTTGTGATCCCCCAATGGGCAAAAGAAAGGAAATGGAGGGTGCGGGTGGGCAAAATGGTCCTACCAATAGGGCAGGCAAAGAGAAAAAAGCTAGGAAGCAAGCTAAGAAAAAAACTAGTTTTAACAACTGTGTCATGGATAAGATTGACTCCCTCATCTCCGAATGTGAGGGGATTTTGGGGGCCGGTCCGTCAGTCAACACTGATTCTTCCAATTTGACACCCCATAAAGACACATTAGCCCCACACCCTCTGGTCGTACCTTTAATGTTCCAAAAATCGCAATGCAAGGAAATAGCTGTTTGTAGAAAGCCCACTCAATTAGAGCCAGTTCCTAACTTACCGGGCTCCTCACCTCAATCGGCTGTTGCTCCCTTTCAGGATATAGTGCCTGAAAAGCCCCCTCAATTACCTGCACAAATCGTTTCGCAGCATTAGCAGAAGCATTTGACTATAAAGATGATGTCCAAACAATATACCCTTTTGTCACACTGAAGCAGACACAAAACGAGTCAAATAACAAAGACCTTCCATCTATACAGTCTCTTTCTAACATGGTAAAATCACTTAGGGAGGAGGTTGGCTCTTTGAAATCAACTATAGAGGAGCTTGTGACTACTGTCAAACTTCTAGCCACCAACAGTGCCCTGCTCCCAACTATCTCCTGTACACCCTATAATTCACACTGCATAGTACCACCAGGAAATCATCCAGACAGCTCTATGCCCCAAGCTCCCCCCCCCCCCACCTTCAACGCTCTAACAAGGCTCTACCTATTTCATTTGCAAGCTCTCTTGGGCAACATCCTACTAATATCTCACATAAACGTTCCTATTCTCAAGTAGTAGCAAAACATAGAAGCCCAATGAACATCTTACCCGCTTCCTCCATTGGTGGCCACACATCTTTTCGACCAAACTTGGAACCCACATCTTCCACTCATCAGGCTCAGACAGTCTATATGGTTAATGCACCTAAAATAGGCACTAAGTTTGAGAATATAGAATCTTTATTAAATAAGTCCATTCATTGGTTCCGACATGTCAGGGGCTGTCGTTCACTCATCAGGGAAGACATAGCTAGGGTGAGAAGATGCACGTCCATTAGCCAATCTTGGTACTGTATCGAACTTACCCCGGTCAACCCTAACCTGCCAGAAAACCTCCTGGCATTAGAATATAGATCTTGCTCACCTCTCTCCTCTTCCATACAGGTCAAGCATTTCCCTACAACCGCTATGGTCAGGGCTCATGACAAAGGCCAGTTGTTACCTACCCCTAACAGCTCTCTACTTGAAGCTGTGGACTGCCTAGGGTTGACTGCCCTCAGAGAGTCTGATCATGTTTTGTCGCTTAATATTTCTACCACCTCCAATAACATTGGACTAAACATCATCGCTGACGAAGCCCAAGTTACTCAAACTTTACCCACCTATAATAATACCCACTTGCCTATTGGCTCAACAACTTTGAGGGAGGTAACTGTTAATAACACTCATGTCCAGCCATCGATCTTGCCTCACCCGAATTGTTCCAATCTTCTTCATAATGGAATTCCACCCTCACAGATTAAGATACTTTCTTGGAACATTGCAGGTCTCTACAGGAAAACCCTTTTACCTGATTGGAACACCCTGATCGAGAAACATCATATCTGTATGTTCCAAGAAACATGGAGTCTTACTCCATTGTACAAATCTGGCTATGCTTGTTTTTTCAAACCCGCTATTTCCATGGGGAAGGGGAGGCCTTCTGGAGGTCTTATTGTGTGGGTTAAAATAGATATGGGGTGTTTACTCACTGAACGTCATTGTGACAACTTGGACATCATACGACTTACGATCAAGGGTCATAGATGTGGTACAACTGTGGACCTGTTTAATGTATATATAAGAGGCACTCCTGGGGGCAAACTGTCAAATACTGTATCCTATCTAGAACAGGAACTAGCTAACTGTTCCCCAAACTCATGTATAATGATTGGAGGTGATCTTAATTGTACCTTTGAACCTTTAGATTCAGAGGATCTGTTGGGGCAAGTCGACGCAGATAACAAGTGGGGAGTCCCTTCGTTAAATTTACCCCCAATCAAAAAATGGTTTCAGCTTGCAATTCAGATCAATGCCCTAACATTAGAATTTGGTATAAGAGCAGTGAATGGAAGAACTCCCTCTGATACCACAGGAGCAAACACATTCAATAGGATTGGTAGCTCTTCGCGAATCAACTATATCCTATTAGATTTGAGGTAATGGAAACTAGCACTGGACATGGAAGTGGTTCCCTCCAGTGACAGTGACCACAACACATTAAGCATGACCATAACGAATCTCTGGGCTCCTCTCCCCCACAACAGTCAGTATTTAAACCCCCTGCTGATCACAAGAGAACTAGTGCCCTCTAACTCTAGAAGAACTCTCAAATGGCCCAAAGTTCTTGCTCAAGATTCTTCGATTGCTGGCATAAGCCAAGCTCTAAGCGCAAGCGCCCGCTTACTATCTGAGGCCAATGAGGAATTAGGGGGTCTAGCGAAAATACCAATTGAAATCAACTATAGAGGAGCTTGTGACTACTGTCAAACTTCTAGCCACCAACAGTGCCCTGCTCCCAACTATCTCCTGTACACCCTATAATTCACACTGCATAGTACCACCAGGAAATCATCCAGACAGCTCTATGCCCCAAGCTCCCCCCCCCCCCACCTTCAACGCTCTAACAAGGCTCTACCTATTTCATTTGCAAGCTCTCTTGGGCAACATCCTACTAATATCTCACATAAACGTTCCTATTCTCAAGTAGTAGCAAAACATAGAAGCCCAATGAACATCTTACCCGCTTCCTCCATTGGTGGCCACACATCTTTTCGACCAAACTTGGAACCCACATCTTCCACTCATCAGGCTCAGACAGTCTATATGGTTAATGCACCTAAAATAGGCACTAAGTTTGAGAATATAGAATCTTTATTAAATAAGTCCATTCATTGGTTCCGACATGTCAGGGGCTGTCGTCACTCATCAGGGAAGACATAGCTAGGGTGAGAAGATGCACGTCCATTAGCCAATCTTGGTACTGTATCGAACTTACCCCGGTCAACCCTAACCTGCCAGAAAACCTCCTGGCATTAGAATATAGATCTTGCTCACCTCTCTCCTCTTCCATACAGGTCAAGCATTTCCCTACAACCGCTATGGTCAGGGCTCATGACAAAGGCCAGTTGTTACCTACCCCTAACAGCTCTCTACTTGAAGCTGTGGACTGCCTAGGGTTGACTGCCCTCAGAGAGTCTGATCATGTTTTGTCGCTTAATATTTCTACCACCTCCAATAACATTGGACTAAACATCATCGCTGACGAAGCCCAAGTTACTCAAACTTTACCCACCTATAATAATACCCACTTGCCTATTGGCTCAACAACTTTGAGGGAGGTAACTGTTAATAACACTCATGTCCAGCCATCGATCTTGCCTCACCCGAATTGTTCCAATCTTCTTCATAATGGAATTCCACCCTCACAGATTAAGATACTTTCTTGGAACATTGCAGGTCTCTACAGGAAAACCCTTTTACCTGATTGGAACACCCTGATCGAGAAACATCATATCTGTATGTTCCAAGAAACATGGAGTCTTACTCCATTGTACAAATCTGGCTATGCTTGTTTTTTCAAACCCGCTATTTCCATGGGGAAGGGGAGGCCTTCTGGAGGTCTTATTGTGTGGGTTAAAATAGATATGGGGTGTTTACTCACTGAACGTCATTGTGACAACTTGGACATCATACGACTTACGATCAAGGGTCATAGATGTGGTACAACTGTGGACCTGTTTAATGTATATATAAGAGGCACTCCTGGGGGCAAACTGTCAAATACTGTATCCTATCTAGAACAGGAACTAGCTAACTGTTCCCCAAACTCATGTATAATGATTGGAGGTGATCTTAATTGTACCTTTGAACCTTTAGATTCAGAGGATCTGTTGGGGCAAGTCGACGCAGATAACAAGTGGGGAGTCCCTTCGTTAAATTTACCCCCAATCAAAAAATGGTTTCAGCTTGCAATTCAGATCAATGCCCTAACATTAGAATTTGGTATAAGAGCAGTGAATGGAAGAACTCCCTCTGATACCACAGGAGCAAACACATTCAATAGGATTGGTAGCTCTTCGCGAATCAACTATATCCTATTAGATTTGAGGTAATGGAAACTAGCACTGGACATGGAAGTGGTTCCCTCCAGTGACAGTGACCACAACACATTAAGCATGACCATAACGAATCTCTGGGCTCCTCTCCCCCACAACAGTCAGTATTTAAACCCCCTGCTGATCACAAGAGAACTAGTGCCCTCTAACTCTAGAAGAACTCTCAAATGGCCCAAAGTTCTTGCTCAAGATTCTTCGATTGCTGGCATAAGCCAAGCTCTAAGCGCAAGCGCCCGCTTACTATCTGAGGCCAATGAGGAATTAGGGGGTCTAGCGAAAATACCAATTTTGTATAATAACATGATAGTTCAGATAGGAGCTTTTTTCAGAATTGATGCCCAAGGTAAGACAATCTGCAGAACAAAAAAAACCCATACCTGGTACAATGGAGATTGCAGGGGAACAAAAAACGACCTGATAATGGCTATCAAAAGTAAAAATTGTCCTCTAGTTAGAGAGACTAGAAAGGCCTATAAAGCTGCAATTCATCAAGCTAAACTAGATTGGGACGAGTCCTACTGGCAAGACCTAAAAGATGCAAGCCTAGCCAGGGATGCTAAGCTCTTTTGGGTCGACACTGAGGACCCTGACACGATTCCCAATCATATCTTAGCCGAGGATTGGTTCAATCATTTTAAGACCTTGTATTCAGAACCTGACATCCCTGGGAATAGCGGGACTCATAAACAAACTATTTTCCATCCTATCCCGAACTCCACTGACATTTTTACTTTAGAAGAAGCCGAGAAGGCCATAAAGAAAATACTTCCATCTAAAGCTCCTGGACCAGATGGTCTTCCAGGAGACCTCCTTCTCGCAGACCCACGCAATTGGGCAAAAATATATCACTCTCTTAATTAACTCAATTGCTAGAGGGAGTCCAGTCCCAGATTCGTGGAAGGGGGCAGAGGTTGTCCCAATTTTTAAAAAAGGTGCTAGGGACAACCCCGCCAACTATCGTCCTATCAGTTTGATAGATGTCATACAAATAGTTGGCAGGATTTTGTTACAGCGAATCCAGCAATGGATCGAGGAAGAAAATATACTTTCCCAATATCAAGCTCTATTCAGGGCATGCACAGGGACGGTGGACCAAGCCTTCAGACTAGTTTTAATTTATTGGAAGGTAGTTCTGATCAGTAAGGGCAGCCTTTACTTGGCATTTATTGACTTAAAGACTGCCTTCGACTTGGTCCCCCGTGCCCAGCTTTGGCATCTGTTGGAAGATATGGGGATGCCCCCACTATTATTGAATATTTTGATTCGATTACACAAAGACAATTACGCCCAAGTGAGGTGGGGATCCCAGGGGCAAAAAAAAAAATAGGATTACGGTAAATAGAGGAGTTCGCCAGGGCTGTGTACTGGCCCCCACATTATTTTCTCTATATATTAATGGGGTCGTTAGCCATTTACAGGAATTTCCATCTGACGCACCAGCCCTGGCGGGCGATCGGGTTCCTACCTTACTTTTTGCAGATGATACGCTCCTCATTTCTAAAACGCTAGCAGGGCTTCAAAAACTCCTAGATAGATTTTATTCCTTTTGCCAAACTAGGGGTTTGATTATAAACTCCACTAAGACCAAACTCATGGTGTTTAATCCCTATAAACCTTTTAGAAATAATTTTAGTTTAGAAGGAACAAATTTCGAAAAAGTCCCAATGTTTGACTACTTGGGAATAAGACTGGATGAAAAAATGCGATGGAGGTATCATATCGACAAAATGCTCCTAAGCCACAAGCGTGTCACAGGCATTTTGAGTAAAAAACATCGCCTGTCATCGAGTAGACCTGTGGCTCCTGCTCTGTCAATCTACGCAGCTAAGGCGGTCAGCTCCGCCCTCTGTGGAGCAGAACTGTGGGGTTTTGAAAACAGCGAAAGCATCTGTAAGTCCGAGCACAAGTTCCTAAGAGAACTAGTGATGGTCCCCAGAAACACGCCTTTAAAAATACTGTTAAAAGACCTAGGCAGACATTCTTTTAAAGACATAGCGAGACTACGACCTCTGCTTTTTTGGGCCCGCTTATGTCGGACCCCTGAATTGGCCAACTATTCAGCAGCATTAACAGAAATTATGGCACTAGATGTCAGTAAAAAAATCAGCTGGTTGGCCAATCTCAAAAAATCTCTTTATGCCTTAGGTCTAAAGGAACATTGGGACATGCACACCCCCCCCTGACAAGGCAGATCTTAAAAAATATTACTGGGCCTGGGTTGATGCACAAGAACATAGCAACCCAAGTATTGGCAGGATGTCGGAAGAATTCTCTCTCCACAAGAATTATACGTCTTTTGAACCTTACCTTGACTTTATAAAAACACCACGAGATAGAGCGCTATATATCCAGTTCAGGGTTGGCTCTCTGCCGGTCAGAGAATTAACAGCGACATGGAGCACCCCATATCAAACATCTTTGGAGTGCCCCTGCTGCAAAGCACCGGCTGAAAGCTTAGCCCATTTTTTGTTTGCTTGCCCCGCCTATAAAAGCGCAAGGGCAAAATGGCTAAAACCTATCTGTAGAGACCTGAGAACACGTGACTATCGCACTGCTTTACGCATCTTGAAGGCCGACCCGTGAACTCTTTTCGCCTGTGGTGTAGCTAAATATCTTGGTCGTGCCTGCATTGTAAGGTTCAAATAGCTGAGCAAAGTCTAGCAATCAATTATGTCTTCACTATCATTATGTCCCCTTTCCCTATCCATTGCACAGTCACTTTATGTCTGAGAGTTACCTTGTACTACTATGGAAAAATGGCTCCCCTTGATTAGAAGGGTATTTAAACGAAGTTTGCAATTTTTATCTTTAGATCTGAAGGTATCTTGTATGTGATGAGCTTAACGTTGGTCGTTTTTATTCTTTTTACTGATGTTTTATATCTTTTTAACTTTTTCTATTTGATGTATGTATTGATAGAATTGCTTTTAAGATACTGGATATCGAAATAAAGCTTTTGAATTGAATTGAATTGAATTGATATTTGTTTGTACTTTTCTACTACTTCCTGTGATCCTACAAGTCATCAGGAGAATGACGAAAGTGTCAAATGATCCTCATCCTAGTGGCACCATCATGGTGAGACAACCCAGGTAGTCCATGCTTCTGGAGATGTTGGTGCATCCAAATGAAAAGCTGCCACTGAGGCCAGACCTTCTTACTCTGAATCAAGATTAGGTCAGACATCCAGACCTTAAGCAACTGAACCGAGCACTGAGGTATTTGAGACTGATTATCTCAAACATCTTGAAGAATGTATGCACGTGAAACCCACCTAGGACACCTGCTGTACAACTAAGTGGAAAAGCTTTGTCCACTGCTGCAGTAATAAGCACAAAGATCCCTTTACAGTCTAGTTACGAAACATTTTCGATTACTAGTTACATTTGGAGAAATCAGGGTTTGCATAACCTCTATCGGCATCTGGCTGCAGTTGCAGCCTACATGCAAAACAAGGAGCACTTATCCGTCTTTAAAATCCCTGTCATTAAGGCCTTTATGGAATGCTTAAAGACATCCTTCCCTACAAGAACACATCTAGCATCATTATACTGACATGCATTCCTGACTTGGAGAGTAGTCTTTAGATACCATTAGTTTTCTGAGAAGAATCAGTAAGTTGCTGGCCTGAACTATAGAAGAACCATTCATTCAGATTCTTAGAGGTCCTAAGAACAAACACAAAGGTTCTACTCAAGGCAGTTTCCAATCTCTCACCAACTAAGACTACTGTGTTGGTGGTCAAATTAGTATATCCAGGCAACATAGCTGAAAGGTTGTTACATACCTTAGATGTAAAAAATTAAAAAAGGGAAATAATGTATTACATTGATTGAACCAAATGAAATAAGACAAACCAGCTGTTGCTTTTGCAAAGCCCTCACAAGAAATCCCATTTCCAAAGCAGGCAGTCCTAGATGTATAGTGAAAGTATTTAAACCGGTTATGCTAAAACCAAATGCTTATAACTGGTGTTGCCTAAGGCATATTCAGCACACAACAAGTGAGCCAATACGGCTTTCTTCAGCAGCATACCATGACCAGACATTGTGTGTGGCTGCTACATGGTCAACACCAAATATGTTCACCAAGCACTACTGTGTGGGAATCCACCACCCATCGGCAGGCTTTGCTTGGTCAGAGAGTCTTAAGAATTTAATTTCAAACATCTGCATCATCTTCCCACTAGCTGCTGCTTATGGTTGGAACTATTTTACAGTCTGCGCAGAGTATGTGTATCTATAGCCACACAGGATATGAATGGAAATTGTTACTGTTTTTAGCATGTAGTGCTGTAAATCCACATGCACTAATGTTCCTCCCTGGAAGGGAGTAATGCTCCCAGATGTCTTCAACTTTATTATAATACACAGCCCATATTTTCTGTCTTCATCACTCCACTCTACATAACCCACTCACCTGCTGTGCAGAGTACAGTCTAAGGTGAAGTCGTTGTCCTTAGTCCACTATAACACCATAAGGGGTCCACTCTTACTCCACAAAAGGTACTATGACTCAAGAACAACTTGCAAATATCGGCACTCAATAATTGATGGCAGGAAAATGCAGAGCATGTGAATCTAGAGCACTAGACGCTACAAACAGATGGTTGCCGGGATAGTAATATTTTCCTTTGCTATAGGAGTTTTCGTGCACAATATAATGTGGGTCTTTTAATGAACTTCTATGTGGCTGTTATCTTTTGCCAATATTTCATCATTTTCTACCATTATTTTTCTGACAGAAATGTGTATCCCATCTTCCCAGCAATTTGTCATGACTCCCATCAAATATTTTATGGCAGAAACTTGTATCTTAGCTTTCCAGGACTTTGTATCATTTCCCAGCAGTGTTTCTGCCTTCTTCATCCTGTGTGTCTCCAAATTCCCTCTTCTCCTGTTATATTGTGTTTCAACACTTCAATGCCTGTTTCGAATACCTCATGTTCCTCATTCTTTTTCATTCCCAAATTGCCTCCACTGATTGACTCACAACTCTCCGAATACAGTTATCTCGTCTTGGCCAACAAGGCGGTCTTAACTGGCGGCATATGGCACATTGTATTCGTATGACTAGATCTAAATAGTTTATGCTTTGCTCCCTTTTGTTAACAGCTATCTTGTTTCTTCTTCAGTTGCTTGAACATTAAATCTGTCTCAATGTTTACAATAAATCAGATATAAAATTGGCAAGCTTTGCGGGAAAACAAATCACATTATATCTTTTTCTGTTTTGATATCCATTAGATCAATTCTGTTGCTGCTTCATTTAATACTTCAGCAAAAAAGTGAAGCTTTTCTTGAATGTTGTGTCTCAAAATTTCCTTCTCCCCTTACTTCTGTTTGTCCACCTTGTACTAAACTCAAAATTTCAGCTTTCTACAACCAGTTACTTAGCCTTCTACATACATCGTTTTTATAGATTCCTGATGAATTACAACAATAGCTCTTTTTGGTGGGTGCAGCAGAGTCTGTACTAGATTATCAGAAAATACAGAGAGGGGGTCATTCAATGGAGAGAGAGAGAGCCTACATCTAGTATTAGAGATGCCTCAGCATAATGGTCCCATCCCAGCCATGAGAGCTCTCTTTCCAAAGAAACTGTGATCTTCAATATAATGCAATTGAAATTGAGCCCCTGGCTTTTACTGCCAGCAAGTTTGCCTGCTGAGCACACCAACCCCCTCACCAAAGTAGCTCCATATATGCAGTATGGAAAAACTCAATGGCATGGATGTTTTGGAGTGCAGATTATTTTACATTGTTATGTGAAATGCATAAGTTGAGGCATGCAGTCACATCAGTCATGAGGTCCCGAAACATCTGGATCAGATGTACAATCACAGTCAATACCAAGTTGGTTTACCTGGCAAGTGGACATGGCTCATTTGAGATTGAACTACAAGTGATCTGGAAAGTGATTGCACAAAGGGACAATCTCTTTTTCAAATTTGTAGAAGTGGTCATGTGTTCATTGTGTGCTCAGTCACCATGTGGATGGGCAGAGGTTAACTGCTTTGAGAGACTCTGGAACCAGTATTCCTAACGTTGGAAACAGTACCTCACTTTGATAAATATTTGAAGGTATAAGGTCTGTAGAATCACTATTGGCCAAGGAATTAAGCATCTGGCCTATGTTACTGCATGTGGATGACCGTAATAGGAAACTGAAAATGGAGTTAAGAGATTAAGGGCCATATGTAGGTAATTTCTATTTACCGATTCCTAAATACCGAATTTTACCGATTCGGTATTCAAGAATCGGTAAATAGAATGTAGGTAAAAAATCGGTAAATTTTACCGATTCGGTAATATTCGTTATTACCGATTCGGTATTTACCGAATCGGTAATAGGGGGAGCATATTCACGGGTGGCAGGGTGTCACATTGTCACCCTGTTGCACCCCTGAATCGTGCATGTGTGCACATGTGGCGCACATACATGCCCTAAGGGCATGTATGTCTGCCACATGGCACTTTTAAAAAACCACAAAATTGCTTTTGAAAAGGTATTCGGTATTTACCATCAACTTGTAGTTGGTGGTAAATAACGAATCCTTAAACCAAAAATGCACTCACTTGAGTGCTCCCTACATAGGATTTAAGGATTCGGTAATTTACCGATTCGGTATTTTACCGATTTCTTAAAATACCGATTCGGTAAATTACCGAATCCTTAAAACCTGCCTCCTACATTAGAAAGAGCTACATACCGGTCGGTAACGGGAAATTTACCGATTTTCGGCCGTTACCGACCGGTATTTAGCTATCTACATATGGCCCTATATGTGCATTGAAGATCATCTAGACAACAGTCTTATTGAATTGGGGCTGATGAAGGATATGTAAACCATGTAGAAGATTGCCTACCTAATCTGCTCCACGTGGTCACTACTATCACTTTTACACCTCAAGAGCCTCAGACAAAAACCTAGGATAGACCTGTCACTGCCTGGCCATTCAGGGAACCTGCAGCATCACCTACCACCACAAAGGGAAAAACCTGCCCAGAAGCAGAAGGTAGCAGTGACTAAACTTTAGGACTTATACTAGTGAGAGTAACTGTTCAAGGATAGGAGTCTACACTAGGCAATTTTATAGGGGGCAGTATGCGTAGCAGAGAAAGAATTGAACACTGAAAGGGCTGCATGCAAACTAAAATGCAGTGTGATGGGAAACTGCCAGAACACTTCTGAGTCGTAAGGGATTGCTGAACAGCAATCTTACTATTCCCTAGAAGCCAATTTAGTTGGAGGCTAGTTGCTCCGGAATGCAATTGGAATTTATTGTTAATATTGTAACATGAGGTCTCCTTTGGTTTGACACCTTGGTGTAGAGGACCAAGGTGAAGCTCCTCCTTGTTACAGGCATTTAATGTAGATAGAAGTAGGGTTCAACCCTTAAGACCAGCTCTGCCACCACCCTAACCCAAGTTCCCGCACCCTTGTGAAAGAATGATGAAAGGGGAACCCCAAGTCTCACACTGATAATGTGATTGACTTTGTGTGTTGACTTCAGATGAAGGTGGCCCACTTACTCTTCGTGACTTCTAGGGCATCCAGTAGATGTTCATAGTGGAGTGAACAAATATACAAGCTTTGAAAGTTAAGTTGTCAGGGCCCTATGATGTTCTGAACAATATCAGTGAAATTTAATATTTAATTGACTCAAAAGACCCATAGAAAATCGTGAAGAGGTTTTAATGACAGATAGGTTATGCTCTAACCCAGCTGAGTGGATACAGAGGCATTCAGAGAAGGTCAAGAAAGAACGGGGGCCTCTCCTTGACCAGCTAAAATGAGTGGAAAGGGACTGCTCAGGGAGCACAAATCTCCATAACCCTAATATCTGATCAACAAAGAGAGTGCAAGGCCTTGCTCCAGCAGCTCTTTCAACTCTTTTCTCCAATGTTATTTTGAGACCCAAATATATCCGCAGCTTTAATACTGGGATCCTTGTGTGAGGCATGTGTAAGATTTACTAGGTGTCTGATTGAGGCCCAGAGTGCATTAGAGGTTGTAACAAAATGGTATGCACCTGAGGAAGAACCTAAAAGCAGAAATTTCTGGTTCACCTACAGATGATTTAGGATGGTCTCCATGAAGAATGTCATCCTGGGCCCTCCACTCACTGGCTGGCCTCTAACTTTTCCCTATGCCGTTTGATATTCTTTCTATTTTTACGTAACATGCTGAAGTAACTGTATAGCTACATTCAGTGCTCTACAAAACTTCCCAATAAACAAATTAATGAGAGGCTAGAACTAAGGATTATTGAGCCCTCCTAGAGCCTTTGAGCTAACACAGTGGTTGTACTGTGTAAATTACACTGGTCACTTCACTGTCTGTCTCCAAAAATGATGCCCATGCCTCCCCATCCTCAAAGAAGGCAAGGTTTTTCCAAATTTTTGATCCACCCATTTTTTGAACACCTTTGTTTTGACCACTGACACCTGGTAAAAATGAAAGATTATTTCTCTTCTTTAGTTTCCTTCTGCTTATTTCTTTCTTTTAGTGTCTTTGAGACCAAAAGCATTTCCAATCTTGTCACTTTTAAAAATGGGTCTATAGAGGGGGCATGGCTTGCGTGACCAAGATGAGGGTCGTGCTCTAATACTGTTCCTGTCGCTCGAGAAAGATCACTCATCATCCTGCCTGACAAAGACTTCCTTCCTGCTCCTAAGTGGCACCAGGGCTGCTTGCGGGTGTTGGACGAGCCCCTCCTTGACCCAGTTTGGATCCACTGGACCGCTCCTGCATAGTGAAGGCCTGCCACACCATGGGGCTTCTGCTGAGACCAGGCTCTCTTGCAGAGCCGCTGGGTTGAGCGAAACCGTCCGGTTAGTTTTCCTGTGGTTCGGTGTGGCGGGACCCTGGTGAAGATTGATTGCCTGATCGGAGGAGCATTGCCTCGGGGACACCCTCCCCCTTGCCTGTGGACATCAGTGGGACTGGGATGCGGCAGGCAGCAGTTGGTGCCGGCTGCACGATGCGGAGCTGCCCCAGGAGTTGGTGATCTGCTGTGGGGTTGGTTCTCCCCCTCGTTGGCAGCGACAGAGAGGCGCCGGAAGGTGCAGGGCGGATTGCCTCGTCATTCTGCTGCAGCTGCACTGGAGAGATTGGCGGTGCAGTGGAGGCTGCTTGAGATGGAGGTAGGAGTGGTGCATTGGCTGCATGGACAGCGGATCCGGGTCTTTCCTTCTCCTCCCTATCTTGGCCTAGACCACGCAAGTAGTTGTGGGAGTTTGGGGGGGGACTGGCAGCGTAGAGAACCGTGTGTCAGCGATAGAGGAGGACTCGGGGCGGAGGCGGCATTGACAGTCTGCCGGATCCGGCCTTTGGGCCTGCGGCTGTATTAAACTTTGTGGAGGTTGGACTCGGCCCGGGTCTTGCTGCGGTGAACACAGTGTGTGGCTGTGGACTGTGGGGCGCCTGATCGACAGGGCTTGAAGGACAGTAGCAGAAGCCGGATCTCGGCTGGTCTGGGTCCTGTGCTACCGGGAAGCTCTCCACCCTGCTGGGAGCTGGGTGATTTTGCCTGTGCCAAGTGATGGTGGTATTCTCAGTGGGCCTGGGGCCTGAAGTATCTCTGAAGGCTGAGTAGCCCATCGCCAGCGGACTAGGCTGATCCCCCAGGTCATTGACTTGGGGTAGGAAGTGAACTGCGCCCGGACTGCTGCTTCTGGAGTGTGAAGAGGGGCATTGAGGTTCACTGGGGGTGAAAACCTGGAATGTTGGCCTGAGCAGGGCCCCTCCTATCTAGCACACTCACCCACGGATATCTTCTGAACAGTCATACCCCCCCCCGGCCTTTGCTTCGTGGGGTTTCATTGTCTGGCTCCCCTTGTCCGCACTTTTCAATCACTCTGGGCGCTGTCCCGGAGATGACACTGCTTTCTGCTCACCCGACATCTGGACTCCTGATTCTGGAGGTTGGGGCGGGGGAAGGTTCCGCCACGAATTCTGGCCCAAACAAAGATCGATCAATACACAATCCCATTGACTGCTCCTCACGACCAGGGAGAGAGTTCGACAGATCAGATGTCTGATTCGGCGCGGTAAGGGGCCACAGATCTTGCTGTGGTCCTCAAGGCCATACAGGACTCTAGGGATGCAGTGGAGTCCAAAGTGGATCTCTCTCTGCTGCGGCAGGACGTGTGGAATGTGGTAGGCAGGACTACAGAGATCGAAACCTGTGTCTCCTCCGCTGAGGACGAAATCTCCTCTCTCAAGAGCCAGATGTCCAGTCTGTTCGACTCAGTGTCCTCCCTGACTCAGAGGGCGGAGAAAACTGAGAACAGGTCTCGGCGTAACAACCTTTGACTGATAGGCCAACCTGAATCCTTGGAGCAGAGGGGCCTGGCCAAGGTGCTGGAGGACTGGTTCAAAACATGGGTGCCTGAAAACAAACTGTCCCCCTTCTTTGTCATCGAGAGGGCACTCCGCTCCCTGGTGCTGAAGCCTCCGCCTACAGGCTCCCCGTGGCCGGTGATCCTGAAGCTGCTCAACTTTAAAGACCGAGATGCGATACTACAGAAAGCCCAAGCCCATCCGATTCTCTGGTTCGACAACTCGAAGATTCTTTTGTTTCCTGACTTTACAAAGGCAGTGCACCAGCAGAAGCACTCCTTCACTGAGGTGAAGCAGAAACTTGCGCCTTAGATCTGCATCACGTGCTTCTGTTTCCTGCCCGCCTCAAGGCCTTCTTCCAGTCCCACACTCTATTCTTTGACACATTGGATCAGGCTTGGGAATGGGCAACTGAGCATCGGCTGCTGCGGCGGCCCCCTCCCGAGCCACGCCAGACTGGTAGCACCAGGGTGCATACGCGGTCACTCTCTTGCCGTAGATGTAGGGGCGGGCGCTCCCAGTCTCGGGCGGGCGTGGAGCCGATGGGTTGGGGTCGGGCTCGCCTCAGGAGGATCTTGCCCCGGACCTGCCTTTCCAAGAAGAGGTTGCGAACCTCTCAGACACCCCTTTGGTCTTTCAGTCTGCGGAAGTGGACTTGAGCTCCTCATCCCAGCTGTCAGAAACTCCTTAACCTGGATGATCCCTCTCTATTTTCACTGACAGTAGAGATGAGAGGGGTAGCCAGAGAGGAGGATTGAGCTTGCCTTCCTCCCCTTTCTAATGGGGGCCCTAGCCTGCATGGCTTTTCTCTTGCTCTGGGTATTGCTCTGTTGGGTTCCGGGGGGAAAAATTCAAATTCCATTTTTATGTGTGGTAATTCGTTGTCAGGTGTTGGATCCTGTTATGCGAGCAACTATGGACCACAGAGATTTCCTATCCCCTAGTTAGAGGTTTAGGGTTAATTAGTTAGGGCGACAGATGCTTCTTTGGGTGAAGTGTGGGGGTGGGGGGCTGTTGGGTGTGCTAGTCGGGCCGTTGAGCCTGGTTTCTTTTATTGAATGTTCTGTTTTAATGCTGTGTTTTCTTTCTAGGTTAGCATTGGCGATCACACAGACACTAGTGATTAGCTTGATGTGGCAGGCCCTCGGGGTATCACCCTCCTGGTTGGGTGGGGGCTAATCCTGGTGCCCTTTTTAGGTCTCGCCTAAGCAAGCGCGCATGCGCATGCGCTGCTCTGCGAAGATTTTAGTAAGGGTTTTAAAGTTTGGAACTCACGCTCATGCGTGTGCTTTTGTTTTCTCCACCTGCTATTGGCCTTTGCATGCGTCTTTTTAATAAAGACAGCACGCAATTGGCAAAAAGCCGGGGCATGTGCCGCCTTCTCTTTGTTGTGGCCTAGGGTCCTCATGAGCGCGCAGCAGCCCTGCCGTGTGCCATCTGTGTTTAATTAGCAGGGCATTGGCGCGCAGTGTGCCGGATGGTGGGCTGGCTGCATTCCAGCTTCAGGTTACTTGTCCTTAACTGCTTTGTTGTTTACAACCATCCTTCACTTTGCCTAATGGTGCCTTATTTCATCTGTTTGTGTCGTTTGAGTTATTTTGCCTTTCTCCGCATTTGCTCCTATAATGCATATTGTATAGAGAAAACTGTACAACGGTTTGAAGGCTACTTGGTAAGTATTGCGCTTTCTAAATTTAGAGCTATTGTCCTTGCAAGACTGACATCCTAGAGGCCAGGGACCCAGGTTCAGCTGTGTAACAGCATTCCCTCGTGTGCCTCATTCCGCCTCAAACTGCGTTACTGTTCCTTATGGTGCCTTGTTTAACATTATGGACAAGCACAGTGTTGCAACAGAGTGCACAGCGCATCCACTAATAAAGTGTGTTTCCTTGCGAGGGCCATTAATTACATCACAAGTTAGTGGATAGGGCTATGCATTGCATTTGCCTAGGTCAAGAAACTGTCTGCTTCTGCTGAGGATCACCGGTGAAAACGGACCTAGTTGGGAGCAGGGACGCTCAGCTTTCAAATAAACCCCATACACCCTTGCGTACTTCTTCCGACACCGGTTTGCCATTAGGGACAGGGGAGAAACGCATTCATTTTCAGTCCGGCGGTGGGTAGGGTAGAACATTACATTCTGGGTAACTAACTTTAGTGCCGATAGTAGCCACTGATTTGCTCACTCTTGCAAACTAACCAGCGACTGCCGAAGCAGCCTCCAATCAGAGCAGCGGCCTCGTCTTCAATGTCATACTGTAGTGAGGAAATGGGGTTAACAGCAAACATTGCTAAGTTAGCATAAGTAGTAGAGGCTTGGCTGCCATTCTGCCGCTTTTGCACACTACACTACATGGCTCTTTTCTCGTGAAATACTTTGCTGGCGCTGCTTCACATGAGAACTGTCTACCTTTCATATATCCAGCGGGGCACTGCGATCTCTGTCTGTACAGCCTGTTCAAGGTCGACTAACAATGTATGCTGTTGATTCACTTTGGTCAGTCCCACGCACATAGACATAACATGAAGCACAGCGGCCCAACTGAAACTCAGGTGCTTTTAATATGGCATTACATGCATGAGAAGGCACTTGCAGAAAACCTTTCCAACATAGAAGAGCTGTGCTGATCCTGAAATGTAATTCACTGCATATGATCTCGTAGGTATGGGGTCTCGCTGACAAAGCCCAGAGGTCTTCTAAAATCATTCTAAACTAGCTCATGAGCACGGGGAGGGTGGTGAAAGGAGCTATAGCCCTGTTTCCACTGTCATTATAATATGATTTCCTCTTTTGTGCTTTATGGAATTGTAACAATGCTAATTATATTGTTTTTATGCATTATGCTGCTCGTATTGGCTAGAGTACTGCATCTTCGAGCACGTTAGTTAAAAATAAACATTTTAAACTATACAGTGTCTCTGTTTATTCACGTTGTGGACAAGTATGAGTGTGAACGAAAGAGCGTTCTTGTTTCCCACTATTCCTGAGAGGTTACTAAGTCGCATGTTCTAGGTTGTCTAATCATTGGTAGCTTTGCTGTAGTACGGAGAACGAAAGACACTAATGCTAGTCGGATTGGGGTTCTGGGCACTGAGGTGGCTTTTTTGGTACACAACAATACACCGAGGTCCTGGTTTCCTGCACATAGTTCTGTGCATGAGCAGAATCCCTGTAACAAAGCAGAGTTCATTAAGAATCAGGGAATAACGGATGCATTGGCGCAGCAATGCTGAAGTGCAGCGAGAGAAGCGCGTGCGTATAATTATTTGGAGGCGCCATTGTTCACATCCGGTCTCTCTGCTGTGCAATACTAGGCACACATCCTGCAGCAAGGACAACGGCAGACACCGTTAAAGTAGCCAGTTAAGGGCGCTGTTTCACACTACATCAGTCACTGAGCGTAAATACTGACTGCCCAACATCATCTAGTACAAGTAAAACCTATGACTAGAACAACCACCATAATGTATGGATAGAATGCGCACACCAGACTGACTGCCATGTTTTGCTGACAGTACATGCATCTAAACTCTGTGATTACTGCTCAGCCCTATATAGTTTCGACTCCATTCGAAACAAGCATTGGCATAGCAAATAGGTCTAGCCTTTGGGACCTGCTGCATAACTAAATACTTATAAGGTCCCAAAGGCGAGACCTATTGGATATGCCAATGCTTGTTTGACTGTGTTATGACCTCCACTAAGATAACAGTGCTCTCTTGGAATGTAAACGGCCTCCTGGACCGCATTAAGCGCTCTACAGTGTTACGATACCTCAAGCATCACAGGCCAGTGGTTGTTTTATTGAAGGAGACCCACCTATTGGGTACGAACTGTCCATTTCTGGGCTGTTTCAGCTATGATAGGGTTTACCACTCTGGTTTCATACGTGGTTCCAGGGTAGTCGCCATATTGCTACATAAATCTCTTCCCCTAGCAGTTACAGCACACCACACCGACACTCCGGGTTGTTATGTGGGTATTGAGGGCCGTCTGGAAGCTAGGCATTATAATTTTATATCCTGTTGTGTCCCGCCACCCTTGTTGCAGCCTTCCTTGCAATCACTGAGATCCTTCCTCTTGACCCTTCCTCAGGGCGTCGATATGGTTGGAGGAGATTTTAATGCACGGCTTAATCCGGTCCTAGATGCCTCCTCCACCCCCTATCCTGCCAGGTGCTTCCGATCGGGCTGCTTGTCCTCCTGGGTGGACTCGTTGGGCCTCTGCCATGCTTAGCACTCCTGGCATCCTGGATCAAAGGCCTACACTCATCAATCTGCTGTGCATGCAGCAGAATCTCACAAAGACTTGATGTGGTTACCAGCAGCAGATCTTCTCTCGGTTCAGTCGGTGTGTATTCTCCGGCGGTATCTCTGATCATGCCCCGTAGTTATTGTCGTGGGGAACTCAACCCGCTGCTTTACGTCCGGCTTGGAGGTCTAATGCTTGGCACTTGCAGAGTGCAGAATGTAAGGCCTTTGTTGAATAGGAATTGCTTAATTTTGTTTAGCTCAATGTGGGATCAGTGGACTCGGCAGCGATGCTATGGGCAGCTAGTAATCCTTCTCTGAGAGGACATATTAAAGGCTATGTTCGTCAAGTTGAGGCGCGCCGAGTAGCACGTCTGACCGACTTACAAGCTCAGATCCTATGAGTAAAGATGCTCTCCGACGCCGGGACAGTGAACATTCCCATCTTCTCCAAGTCATGGCCATATGGAACTGCAGCAGGTTTCTTTAGATGAGGCCAGACAATGCTGGAGGGCCTAGACACAGAGGGAATATGCCTCAGGCAACAACCCGTGGACTCTCCGTGATTCGGGACTTGGCAAGCTGTCCCCAAGAGGAGATCCACATAATAGCTCAGACCTTTGCAGACTTCTATCGGGTATACTTGTAATGCCTCCCACCGCCAGCCGAAGTCGCAAACCCCCTCTAGACAGTATATCATTGCCGACTATACCAAATGTTTTGGCCCAGGAACTGGACCAAACCGTACGCACGAGGAGGTGAGTGCTGCGGTGTCGGGGTTTGCAAGCTGGAAAGATGGCTGGCCCTGATGGGTACCCCATAGAATATTACAAGTGATTCCGTGAAATCCTTTGCCCCCATCTTCTGAATTTTTATAAAGTAGCCTTGCAGCAGAGGGTTCGTTCCACCAGAATTGGAGTGCGCTACAATCTTAGTCCTGCCCAAAGACGGTCTCCCTAGGGATCAATGCAGCTGATCAACACTGACATTAAGATCTTTGCAAAAGTGTTAGCTGTGCTGCTGAGCAGGGCCCTGCCTCACCTAGTCCACCTGGATCAGTGTTGGTGCATGTTGGGCCGCAATATGCACCACTGTATTAGGAGAGTCCAGGTGGTGCTGTCCCAGGCGTCAGACCTTGATGGTACCCTAGTCCTCTTGCTAATAGATTTCACTAAAGCTTTTGACACAGTGTAGTGGCCTTTTCTGGACAAGGTTTTTTGTCAGGTTGGCCTGGGAGAGGGTTTCCATAGTATGGTTTGGCTTTTTACCACTCCCTGGCTGCTCAGGTTCAGGTGCATGGGGTCTTATCTCCTGCCTTTTCAATCAAGCGTGGCACGCACCAGGGGTGTCCACTGTCCCCATTGCTATTTGCTTTGGTGATAGAGCCTCTGGCGCTGCTTATACATTGCGATGCACTATTGGTGGGCTGACGGTGGGAAACTAGCCTTGAAGATTGCATAGTGCTATATGCGGATGATATGCTTTTGTTCTTTTAAGATCCACAGTACTCCGGGCCCCGCTACCTAAAACACCTCCGGCTGTATGGTGAGGATTCCGGGCTTCGGAAATAATAAAGGCAAGTCCTGCTTAGTGGAGGTACAAATCAACGCTCTGGGGCGGGTTTGGTGCCCTAACATTCCTACTCGACATATTTATTTTAAGTATCTAGGGATACACATCTCTCCCCTCCCGGATTTGCCCTAGGCCCTTAATTTCCGGGGTCTGGACCTGTGGCTTGATCGCGATCTCGGCCACTGGGCTACACTCCCACTGAACCCCATAGGGCATATGGCCCTTTTTAAAATGGTGTGCCTGCCGCTCTACTTGTACGTGCTGAGTATCTACTCCTATCCCATCTCCGGCAAATCGTTTCACTCTCTGACCGCAAAGATTAGATTCAGTATCTCCAACTGCGGATTCTTTGCCTTAATACAGTCTGTTGGAGGCGAAGATCTTCAGAGGGAAGCTAGGTAAAGGGGCAACATCAGCGAATTATCAGTTGCTGGTGAATCGTGCACAAATGACCTTCGAAGGCCCGACAGAGGTGGGCGTCCTGGGTTGGGGACTTGGATGAAGACGATTGGAGGGAGGCTTGCATGGCGCCGAGAGAGCAGGCAATTACGACGCTGCTGCGTATGATACAGCTCAACTACTTGCATGCAACATACCTCACTCTGAGGCGCTTACAATGCTTGCTCCCCGATGCGCAAGTAGAATGCGCATGGTGCACGCTTCCAGCTGCAGATTTCTATCATGTAGCCTTGGAATGTCCGGTGCTGTGGCCCTTCTGGGAGGAGGTGGGTCATATACTTTCTGCTGTCTTAGGCCACTCGCTGGAGTTAACACCTGACACTACCTTGCTTAGGTTGCTGGATGAGGTGGGGGCCCTAGAGCTGAGCGTGTGTTTCCGGAAATAGCTTGCTTGGTTGCCAAATGGAAGGTGGCCCATGCATGGCAACTACAGAAGCCACCGACTGTTAGGAGCTGGCTTGCGGGGGTGGACTGGTATGCTCACCAGAAGAAGCCAATTTTTGATGCTCGTGGCTGTCTTTGGAAGCATGAACGTATATCGGGGAAATGGTGTGGCTATTATGGTGTATTGATCTGATAGTGCAATATTACACATTATTAATGCCTGGGCTTGTTGCTAAGTCATGAATGTATATTGACCATATCTTGCACTGTGTGATGCTGTGTCTTGCCGCAAAACTTTCAAGAAAGTTGGTTATAAAAAAATGGGTCTATAGATACAGTTTTCCAGATTACGAGGCAATCCTTATCTCTAACTGGCAGACATCTCAGGTTCCTGGTTTAGAACGTTATTACAGCAAGAGCTTGTTCAGCTATCACCTTTAAAAGGTGTGGGCAGTGCTTTAAATGGGCCGATACTCACCGGTACTGAGTACCAGCACTTCTTAGATTTAGCACTCAGAGTACCGGCACTTCTCTACTGCCGAGGAGAGTACCGGTACTCATTAAAAGCTGGTCCTGGCGGCCTTTCTTTGATAGCTAAGGCACTTCTGTAGACCTGCGCCAGCCCAGCTGAACAATTCGGCGTGGGCTCATTTGCATACCAATCGGGTGTTCACAGACATCGAGGCCGCCCACTGACAGCGTAATTAAGAGAGCCATGGGTGGTAACCAGGTTCAAATGGCTTTAAGCCCACCCGATTAAGTGTCTGCTAATGTTTGTCTGCTTGCCTGTGATTGTTGAGAAAAACGAGAGAACGGGGGAGACAATAGAGACACTCTTGGTAGTTATATTAAAAGAAATGTGTGGAATGCGTTGTGGGTGCATGTCTGCTTGTTTCTTTCTGTGTCACTGGAGAACATATAGAATTGTGCGGAGCAACAGCAATTAACAGAATTGATGTTGCACATATTACAAAACAACGAAATGTTGAAATATCGCCGCGTTTGGGTTTCGGTTGTTTCTAATGAGTAAACAAACCTGCTTTGTTTATTGAAAGACATTTCTCATGTGTTTTGGTATGTGCGGCAAGTAGTATCGAAGTCAATAAGTATCGGCATGACTTCTAAGCCCCGCCCCCAAACCCCGCCCACTCGCCACATTTAAATGAGTACCTGCACTATTTTGCCCCCATTTAAAGCACTGGGTGTGGGGATTCCAAAACGAATTGCTTGTTGCACATAAGGTTCCCGTATGCCACCAGAATCAGAATTTCTTGATTGCAATTAGTTGGTTTTTACGTTATTGGTCCCAGTAGTTTAGGCACCCCAACAGCACCATAAAAATCCAATCACAACTGGGCCCCTCCAAATATTTCAGCATTCTGGGCACGTCAAGAGCTGTCCATTGTAGGTTGAAAGCCCATAGGTAATATTGATCTATTGCTTTATGTGAAAGATGTTCCATTGAACCAAATGATATCACATTACTCGGATCATATCATAAAACAAGGAACATGGAAACTGCTGCTGTATTGAATAATGAATACATTTTAAAAGCTATGGCTGGAAATATCAGACTATGGCATTCTTTTTCATTCTTAATGTTCCACAGTTTTATTAAAGTGATTCCTTTTGTAGAAGTAAATCTGATTGAACGTTCATATCAATTGTGGCCTCGTTGTGTTTAGCACCACATCTGCACACCACTCTCCGTGAGGTATGCCTTCACGTTTTGGTTAAGGTGTCCAGGAGAGTCAAAGAAGCTTTAGAGTGCCACCCTCCATCGTAGATGCAGAATACTTGTCAGTGACCGCACATGTAGGTTTAACTTTTGATACCAGTAGGTGGTCCCTACAATTCCAAGTATCAGGGAAAAGACCTGATATGAACCACAAAGAGAGCTGTCAGAATGCAGTGAACACCAGGAGGACTACTGCTCGACCATTGACCCTGCATACAAGGCAGAATTTAGAGAATCAAAAGCACAAGGTAAACAAAACAACTTTTCCTTCATGTAGTTAAAAGACTGCTTATTCATACTTTAGTATCCCTAACAGTGTTGTATAATTCAGCACAGAGCATGACGCCAACACGTTTCAAGACACCACTGGTTTCCTCAGGGCTGGTTTGAAAATGTTGACATCTTAGCAGCTAAACATGATTCTAGGAGGTTTTCATTCTTGTGTCCAGGACATGTCCCAAAATGATGGTAATTCACCAGTGTCCCTAATGAGGCTTACTCAAGTCGGGTCTATTATAAGGGCTTTACTGTGACAAATTGCAAGCACATGGTCCCACTTCATAGAATGTCCTCAACTTGGAATTTAAAAAAGATGAGAAGACATTGGACCTACAACTCTGTTATTTATAGAAAAGTGTGGATAGGATTACATTGTGAACAGTTCTTTGCATGAATTGATTCATTTGCTCTCAATTTTAAGTCTCAGAATCTAGATGCTTTTATTGTGTCTTAATTTCAAAACTCTTTCTGCCAACCTTTGTTTCAAAAGAAATGTGATTTGTTAATGTGAGCCCTTCAGAGTGATTTTTAAAAGGATAATTGTAATCTCTGTAATGGCTCTATTATGATCATTTCGGATTTTGAGAGCCCTCACTATACACTGACATATTCCTTCTCATGGGCACACAGTCAATCAAGGACCCTATTCACAAAGGTAAATTTACTCTAATTTCAGGGGGCAGAGACATTTAAAACAGAATTTACATGTGTAAAGTTACTACTGCCACCAGGGCATAGATCTACCTTTGGTAAAGTATAGGGAAAATTTAAAATCTTTATTAATTCTTAAAAAATATTAAAACTATTTTAAAGTTAAACTAAAATGTAAATTGATCCCAAAAATGTATTAACCTAGAACTAATAAAACAAACTCATCAAATTAAATGTTTAACAAACAATTCATATATATTCATTTATAAATGAAATATTGTAATCACAATTTAAAAAAACAACCTAACTAGCATTTTAATATGTATTTAAAATTTAGTAAATGTAATTAAGTTACGTGTGTTACTGTTAATGCTAAATATTTTGTTTTTATTAAAAGTTTGCAATTCTCTTTAAAGATATTCATTGATAAAATTATAGAATGTAATTTATTTGATATTTCTTATTCGGTGTTATATTAAGTCCATTTTCTATTGACTCTCCCTTCTCCCTTCTACATTTACACCAAAATCGTAGGCTTATGTGTGCCGAGATCTTTGCCATTTTGACTGAGATCTCTGCATGGAAAAGAAAGGAGAGACAGAGGTTTCTGCATGTAGGTCTGTGAATAGAGGTATGTAGTACATGATGTATGTTATGTAGTTGGTGAATGGACCCCAAAGACTTTAATAATATTCGTGCTTGTAGCATTCTAGTGAATGCTTGTCTTATTGGATATTGTCTGTCTACAAAGAATCCACTAAGTTATTTAGTAAACTGAGTCTTTGTGATTGGTTTGGTCAAAAGGAAACTGGAAACAGTCTTTTAATTCTTGTGTTGCCTCAGTGTCATTTTCTGTTTCAAAGAAATATTCATAAATATCACCATCTGATGAAAGTAAATGTAAAGTCTTTAATTATATTAGTGTGTGTAGCATTCTAGTGACTACTTGTCTTATTGATTCCCCGATTGGATATTGTCTGTCTACAAAGAATCCACTAAGTTATTTAGGAAACTGCGTCTTTGAGATTGGTTTGTTCAAAAGGAAACTGGAAATGGTCATCTAATTCTTGCGTTGTTTTTTTGTGATCTCCTGTTACAAAGACCTATTCAGAGAGATCATCATCTGATTAAAGTAAATAGTATGGCTGCTTTAGAATGTTGGACAGCTCCCTCCTGTCACTGTTGCAAGAAGCTGCACACTATCCAACTTACTCTTTCTGTCCAGGCTGCACAATATCAGTCTTTTTGGTGTTAGTCTTTTTCGGGGAGTGGGTAATCTTTGCCTTTCACTTTTTAAGGCTTTGATCATGCTCTGTTGCTGAGTCTGGTTTGAGATGTATAGTAGTTTAACTCTGTATTTGTATGGCACGCTATCACCTGTTTAGGTATCCTGGCACTAGACAGCTGCATGTGCCTAACCTCACCGAGGGCTGCAGGATTACTCAAAAAGCCCAGTCCTTGGCTTCTTGTGGAACTCAAGAAGGGAGGGAGGAGGCTCTGAGGGAAAGAGGGAGGTCGTTCCAGGCTCTAGGAGTGATGTACCAGAAGGCCTGATCTCTGTGCTTGATTCTGTGGATGTGGGTGATAGGGTGGGAGGGTGGGAATCTGTCAGAGCAGACTTGCCTACATGGTTGATGGAAAGAGATGCAGCTAGTCAGGTAGGCGAGGCCTCTGTTGTGTACTGCTTTGAATGTGTGAGTGAGTAGTTTGCACTGAGACTGTTTGTGTATTGGGAGCGATATAGATCCCTGAGGTCAGGTGAGGGGTGATATGTGTTCTGCATGGTAGGTCGAGAATGAGTCCTGCTGCTGGGTTTTGGATTGTTTGTAGTCTTCTGATGAGTTGCTTGGTGATTCCAGCATAGAGGGTGTTCCCTTAGGCCAGCGCTAGTGATGAGTGCATGAGTGACGTTTTTTCTGGTGTTGCTTGGGAGTGATTTGAAGATCTTCCTCAATATCTACAGAGTGTGGAAGCAGGAGTCAGTGACAGCGTTGACTTGCGTGGCCGTGTCCAGTTTGCTGTAAATGATGATTCCAATTTTCCTGGCATTGTGGCTATGGGTTGGTGTGGGTCCCATGTCAGCATGGGTCCCAGGTCATCTGGCCACCAGATGGAGTCCCATGGCAAGGTGTTTTTCCAGAAGATCACTATTTCTGTCTTGTCAGTTTTGAGCTTGAGACAGTTGGCCTACTTCCAGACAGCAACTTCAATCATGCAGGTGGTGAATTTGTTCCTAGTGTCGGGGATTTTGTCCAAGAGGGTCAGTATGAGTTGTGTGTCATCAGCGTAGGCGAGGATTTTCATGTCATGTGCACAGATGACGTTTGCCAGGGTGCTCATGTAAGTATTCAAGAGGGGCTGGTTGAAGAAAAACGTGGATGCACTCTATAGATTAGTCGCGGGCTTCCGAGGAGTATGGTGCCAGTCTGACAGTTTCTCATCTGTCCATCAAGAAAGAGCAGATCCAGCTGGAGAGCGGGTCTTGGATACCTATCTCATGCAGGCGATGTTGCATGGCTCAAGTGTGTTCTCCATTCTAGATTCAACTCCTTAGGTTGACATATTTTTCTCGTGGTGTCTTTTGCCACACTTTTCTGCTAATGCGTTAATGTGCTGTATGTGCATCTATGATAGGTATTGATGCCCTGAAGTCTGTACAGTTAGTTCCAGGTTCATATATTTAGAACACAATGCCATTGTTTTCCTTTCTTTCTGTGCTTATTAGGAGATACTTTATTTTAGCTAGACGAAACCAAATGCACTGCTCTGAGCATCTGCCACAGTTTGATAAGAACAGTACTTAGTTATATAAACAGCATTCGTGCTATAGCTCTTTCAGAGGAGCATGTCCATGCTGGGATTATCACGCAACCGCTACAAACTGTAACTAATATGCAGGCCTGATGGCTCTGACCTCCATCCTGCTAAGGAAGATAACCTATGCACCACGACCTGCTTCCTGATGCCTAAGACTGAGGTATTGGGGTTAGACTGTCCCACCTGATCTGGCAGAAGGGTACTCTCGCTATGCTCTCTTTTGTATAGTATTAGATGCAGATAGGAATTAAGCAAACTTTAGCAACAATTAACATGGTTAAATTGTTCATATTGTTTACCATTCATTTTTTACAAACCACGATCTGCAGACCTAGCAGCTGCAGGGTCAGGGAGATTGTGTGCCCCCATACCTACCCTGCGTAATACGATGCCAGTTAGACCTGAGTTAACAACGAGAAATAGATATGCCCCACTGGAGGGAATAGAGACCTGCGACTGACGGGAAAAAAGCTCTACATTTGCAGGTGAGGAGGTGGGACTCAGTGATCAACTACTGGTAACTGAGGAAAGGGTGGAGGGGGTTGGAGGGACAATTAAAGTCTTAACACGGAACCTAGCAGACATAAACGAAAAAACGGGATAACCCAGGTTGGGTGAAAGATATTGTCAATTACGACATTCTTTGCTATCAGGAAACCTGGGAAGTGGACCCCATATTCCTGGATGGATTTCACTCTTTTCATTCCTCTGTAGTCTCTTCCACGGCCAGTAGAGTGAAAGGTGGCATTCTCACCTTAATAGCAAATACTAGTAGGGTTAAAGTGTTCAGATTTTACAATGAGTCGCCTTTTTTTCCATTGCTTGATCTGCAGGGCACGCAGGGTTTGGGACCTGACTATTAATAACTTTTATAATAACTGCTTTGCTGGCAACATGGTGCAGGTGACATGGTTATTGGAAAAGGGCATCAACAAGATTTGTATCTATCACCCCAAAATTCTAAACGTACTCAGGATAGGTGATTTTAATGCCCACTATTGCCAGAAGCTTGTATGTGGGCTAACAGATAATGAGGGCGATGCCATCTCTCACTTTGAACTCGGGGAATATGGGGATTCTCTGAATAGGCTGTTGATCGGCAAGAATCTAGAAATAATGAATCTGGGGGACCCCCATCTAGGATGTCTGGCTAAAACTTATGGTAGCCCAGAAAAGGAGTCCATGATATTACATTATATCCTCAGAATCCATCTTTGTCTGATTATCCAAGACAGAGGTGACCTTTTCAGGATTTAGTGACCATGCTTCACTCTCGTATTTAAAGAAGTATGAGGGAGCACACAAATCACAGCCACATATGCTGCCGAAACCGGGTCTGGCTAGGAAGAATGGGTATATCCTGAAATGGGATAAAGTGGATAAAGAGAGATTTCTCCCAGGGGTCCTAAACTGCAAGCAGCAGGTCCAGGTATGTTTAAATATAGAGTCTACCCAAGCCCAGGTGACTTTAGCATTTACTGAAGTCCTGTTAAAAATTAAAGCTGTCCTGATTTTCCCCTAAGAAGTCCCTGCCAGTCCACTGGTTTGATTCAACATGCACTAAAGCGCTGTCTAATTTGCACTCAGCATTACGTATTTTCCCAAGAGATAAATCTCTGGTTCTAAAATTATGGGCCATATATAAGGAGGCCAGATCCAATAGGATAAAGGTTTTAAGGGAGGAAGCTTGGGTGAATTTGTGATAAGCATCCATGAATAAAGATAGGGCTGTGCTCTGGAAGGTGGTAAATACTAAAGGAAGCAACTGGCCCAACATTAGACGTGCATATAGAGGAAGGGGGATGGGTGGCCCATTTTGAAAAGATATATCAGACCACCTCTGTGCCTATTGATGATATGCAGAAATATTCCTGGTGGGATGGATGTTAGAAATGGGATTTTTGGCAGGCTAGGGCATTTGCCAAAGCCAGGCAGAAACCACCACTCTAGTCAGGATAAGGGAGTTATACTCCTAAAATAACCCCTGCTCACCCCCTTGGTAGCTTGGCACCAGCAGTCAGGCTTATCTTAGAGGCAGTGTGTAAAGCATTTGCACATAACCAACAGTAATACAGTGTAAGCACTACAAAAGTGCACAACACCAGTTTATAAAAATATCCAATATTTTTATATACTTAAGCCAAGACCAAAAACGATAGAAATCCACAATACAGTACTTAAAAATCGTCAGTTATCAAAATATGCTTGAAAAACAGTTCCTTGATGTCGATAGCTCTGTCCGGGTCTATCAAGGCGTCGTGAGCAAACAAATCCAAACAGTTCTGGCTGACCGCGGCGTCGCGGGCCAGCTACGGTATCGGGAAGACCCACAAAACAGTACCATTTAGAAATGCAGGGCTTCAGTGACCTCTCGTTGAGCTTCCGGAAGCTCGGCGTCCGCAGCCGTTGGTTCTGGAGGTCGTTGCATGAGTCGTCGCGGCCCTCGAAGTCACACGCGTTGCAGGCCGATTTCCTCTCTGTTGGAGTCAGGAGCGTCAGCAGGCGTTGTGTGCTGCGATGCGAAGTGCAGCGGTGCGGCGTGCGGTGCCCTCAGGTCACGGTGCGAGCAGCGACTCAGTGGCAGCATCAGATGGCGTCGTCGGTGAGACCAAGGTCGTGGTGCGAGATGAAGGCGGTGCTCGTCACGGTGCTGGCAGGTCACAGTGCAAGCAACGTCATCGTCATTGCTGAAGCGCTGTCGTCAGCTGATGAACTGGAGTGGATGGCGCCGGCATCGGTAGGCCAAGGCTGCAGTGCGGGATGAGGGCGGTGCGTTGTGTAAGTTTACAAGCGGTGCCTTCGAACCACGGTGCAAGCAGCGGCGTTGATTTTGGCATGGAGCAGCATCGTCGGGGATACCAAGGCGTCGTCGTGAAGCGAGGCGGTGCAGAGTGCGGTGCCCACAGGTCGCGGTACGAGCAGCAGCTCAGTGGTGGCGGCGGTGAGACCAGGGTCGCGGTGCGGCATTGAGGCAGTGCCCTCTGCGGTGCCAAGGTATCATTGTGCAGCGAGGCAGTGCGGAGTGCGGTGCCACAGGTCGCGGTGCGAGCAGCGGTTCGGTGGCGGCATCAGCAGGCGTCATCGGTGAGACCAGGGTCGTGGTGCGGCATTGCTGGGGTGCCCTCTACGGTGCCTTCAGGACACGGAGTAGGCAGCGGCATGGTAAACGTCGTCGGGTTGCTTTTCTTCTGTTGCAGCACAAAACGCACAGTCCCCAGTGCTGAGGGCAGAAGAACGTGAAGTCTTTGCTGTTCCTGAGACTTCTTAAACGGGGGCAAGCTCAACCTCAACCCTTGGAGAAACTCACAAAAGTAGATTGCAGAAAGTTCAGTCCAGTCCTTTTTACTGCCCAAGACAGAAGCAGGCCAACACAGCAAAGCACACAGCAATGTCGTAGTTCCTCCTCACAGCTTCTCCAGCTCTTCTTCTTGGCAGTCTTCTTGGTCCAAGAGAGTTATAGAGTTCAGGGGTCTGGGCCCCAATATTTATATCCCAAAATCCTGATCTCTTAGGCAGATAGTGTCTGTGCCCAGCAAGAACCAGTTCTGCCTTTTCTGGTGTGATTTCCTGGTAGGAGGTGGAGACTGCATTGTCAGAGGCGGACCAGGCCCTTTGAGGTGCAAGGAAATCTCCTCCCCCTTCCCCCATTGCAGCCCAGGTCTATTCAGCCCTTTCCTGACCCTACCTAGACTATCTGGAGCCATTACTGCTCCCCAGCCTTCTGTCATCCAAAACCCAGACAGGCAATCCACATTCCAATAGAGGCACATGGGATGACTGAGCAAGAAAATACCTACTTTCCAAAAGTGGTATTTTCAAACACAGAATGTAAAAATCACCTTCACTAAAAGATGCATCTATAGATTCTGAGTTCAGGCATACTAAACTTTATTTTCCCACCTAGTTCCCAGGGCCAGTTATGTTTATAAGATGTTATAAACATACTTCCCATTCTGTCCTATGGGGAACAGGTAACCTTGCAATAGTGAAAAATGAAATGGGTTGTAATTCACTAGCAGGACATGCCACACAGACCAGGGCATGTCCTACCATTCACATACACTGCACCCTGCCCACAGGGGTACTTTGGGCCTACCTTAGGGGTGACTAACATGTAGAAAAGGGAAGGTTTAGGGCCTGGCAGGTGGGTGCACCTGCCAAGTCGACATGGCAGTCCCAGACTGCACACAGGCTCTGCAATGGCAGGCCTGAGCCACACTTTACAGGCTGCTTCTGTTGGTGGCACAATCCAGTGCTGCAGCCCACCAACAGCATTTGATACACATAAATCAAATAGGCCAATCATGGGAGAGGAGTTGGCCTAACGGTTAGGGCGCTCGACCTCGGACCTGGGGGAACTGGGTTTGAGTCTCGGTAATGACGCTAAACCTCCTGTGATTCTGGGCAAATCACTTAATCTCCCCGTGCCTAGCAAAAAAAAAAAAAGGAATGTGTGTCCTCATGTAACGTAACTGGTGCTGTGTAAAGCTCTCTGATTGGATTCGGGTCAAGTTCGCGCTATATAAAACTCTGCTAAAAAAAAAAAAAGAAAATTCATGGAAACACCAATCCATAACACATTTTACACAAAGAGCATATGCACTTTAGCACTGATCAGTAGTGGTAAAGTGCCCAGAGTCATAAAACCAACAAAAACAGGTCAGAAACACGAGGCTAAAAAGCAAAAAGTCTAGGGATAAACCCGCTGAAGAAGCCAAGTCTAACAATGGAACAACTCACCTGGTGTTTCAGGTGGCAGAGGTAAAGAGAGTACTAGATCAGTGCAGTACCAAGAAGGCCCCTAGCCCTGACGGGTTTCCGTTGAGGTCTTCTTGGAGTGTCAAGACTTATGGGCACTGCTACTGATGAACGCATTCAATGCAGTAGCAAAGACAGGTCCACCAACATCACGGAGGCAATCTATAATCGTCCCTATATACAAGAAGGAGGATAATTCAAATCCTAAAAATAATACACCCATTTCATTGATTGATAGTTTGACTAAATTTATAGGGCGCATGCCATCATACAGGTTGGCGGCGTGGGCGAAAGAAAAGAACATTTTAGCTAAGACCCAGTAAGGCCTTAGAAAGGGCAAAGGGACCATCGCCCAGTATCTTAATCTGAGGATGGTGATAGCTAAGTATACGGTGCCCAAGAAAAGCATAATTTGTATGGCCTTTATAGATTTAACAGCCTCGTTCGACTGTGTTTCCCATTCTAAACTGTGGGTTATTATGGAAGAGATGGGAGTTGATGGCCCCATTATTACCTCCATAAGACAGATGTATACCCAGGTGACTGCATGTGTTCATTACGGTAGAGATGGTTAGTGCCCTAAGTCCTTTGTCTTCGTAAGGGGTGTCAGGCATGGTGCATCCTCACACCATTTCTGTTTTCACTTAATACTAACAGAGTCCTAGCAGTTTTAGTACAGAGCTCCAGAGATGTCCTGTATATTGGAGCATGTTCCCTCCCCATCCTCCTCTATGCAGACGATGCAATGCTCATCGCCAGAACTGTTGGGAGTACTGCAAAGACTCATAGAGGAATATACCAGCTTTATGAAAAATTTGGATTTCCATGTGAACGAATCTAAGACTTTTGTACTCATCTCCGGGTCATGCCCAAAGAAACCCTCAGCTTTCCACTTAGAAAATCGAAGGGTTGAGTTGGTCGATATGTTTTCCTGTTTGGGGTTACTCTTCGATGGGAAGTACTCCTGGAAAAATATGGTCTCCAACAGAGCACTTTATAGGAAGATGCATAGAAGCAATTTTTATTATTACAAAGAAACTGGGGTTGAAACCAATTCCTGAGATCTTAGATATATATGCAGCCAAAGCCATTTCCAGCACTGTTTATGTGCCTGCTGTCTGGGGTATGTTGGATCTCGAACAGCTTCAGCGAGCCGAGGATGCCTTTGGTTAAAGACTTCTAGCCTTGCGTCGCAATTGTTCTAATTTCATATGCCATAGTGAACTGGGCCTACCATATATTACAGACACTATCAGGCTCACACCAATCCTACTTTGGCTCTGGATACGGAGAAGAAAGACTGTTACTTTGAATCAAACTTTATTGCGGGACTGTTTAATCCTCAATTTTGCACTAAAGATCCCCTGGCTGCATTATGTAAGGCACACCCTGGAGGAGTTGGGAATCTCAAAATTATCTTAGTCCCCTTCCACCTGCTTGTCATTCCCAAAGGGTGGCTTAAGGAGATATTTTTAGCAAGGGCAGCTGCTAATAGATAGGAGGCTAATAAAAACAATGTCACTGTTAGTCTGTATCAAGTCCCTCCTGCCAATCAAGGTGCCCAGTCTTACCTATTTTTTATACAGAATGTGCTGCATTGTTTTATCTTAAGACGATTTCACCTGGATTACATTCCAATGATGCTTGACTTCCCGACAAATGTTTACTCTTTCAGTGAGTTTAGCCTTTGCCTTTGTAATGGTGTGTCAATTCAGTCAGATTTACACTGGTGTTTATTTTTCTGCTCTTTCTATTGTATATCAAGGAAAAGGTTTATTGTTCTATTTTTGCGTAGATACAATTGTAGACAGTGTAGCTCAGCATTAGCCTTCTTTCAACAGCTTAACGGACCACTGGTTTGCCACACAGTTGCATCCTCCCTCTGGGCCTGTCTGAATCTCAGGCGATCCCATTTGTTGTAAGGTAAAAGAGGAATAGTTGGTTGGACAGCTTTTGGTAATCATGTTTATGACCAATGAATGACTTTTAATGGATCCTCTGAGTTGTTGGATTTAATTTTATGGTGATTGGTGTTGAGGAAGAGTCTGGATGTGATTTTATTACAGATTGGGTAATAGAGTGATCATCTTTTTATAACAAAATAGCATAAGACCATGCTGTACGTTTCCAGCTAGAAATTTCAATGAATGAATTATCAGATTTGGTCTTAGTAGTGATTATGATCGACTGTGTAATTATTATATCTGTTTTCATGAATGTACTTTTTATAATGAGGAAACCAGCAAAATAAAGATTTTTGACTGACTGATTGACATTGCCATACACAACTTTCCTTTCTGAGGCCAATCTAAAGCCATTGTTGGACTAGCTTCTCCTTTCAAATGTTTTTCCATTTCAACATCCCAGACTGTCTTTTCCTCTCTTCCCTCAGATCGTTTCTTTTGCATTTTCAAGCTCCTTTCTTCAACCATATCCAAGAACATCTTCTCTTCCTTCTTTAAACTACAAGTTAGATTATTTCTAAATATGGACTCTAATGTTAGTTCTTTAGTTTCTAAGAAGAATTCACCTAATACTTTTGCTGGTTTTACTTTATTTAATGTGTTAATTACAGGTACTTGTGAAAATATGCTATCTACATCTGAAAAATAATATTCTAATCTCCCTATTTTGTAAAATAAACTTGCTATTACACTACATGTTATTCCATAAGTTACTGGGAGGTGATGATAGGTCACTCCCTCAGACACAGATGCAGGTAACTGCATACAGACGTAGCAGTCCCTCACGTCCATCGTCTTTACATATTCATACAATAATTTTGAAAATACATTGTTAGAGAAATCATTTATGGACCTATCTTTATGTAAATAATTTCTATCTATATTAGTCGGATATATTTTCTGAAACTTTTCTACATTAGTTTTGTTCTCACTATGTCCTTCTATTGTTTCTAGTGTAACTTTAAATGAAAATAATCAAAGCCAACGCACTCCATAGAAGCATTAGTAATCCTGTACAACAACAACACATTTTGAACCACCGTCTAAGAAATACACATTTAGTTTTTCTACTTTCTGTGTTTGCCATTTCGAAAAATGATCAATGTCTTTTGACTTAGCCTCTCCTACTTCACAACTAGTTTTGTCTAACCCAAGGCTCTAAGCACCTACTTGGTTCTATCAGTTATCTCCTTTCCAGCTATTTATTGTCTTTCCATTAATATCACTTTTGGTCTTTTCAGTTTGGCATTTGATCGTCTTTCACTTTTCTCTCACAATCTTGATACAGAACTTCCTGAACATCCGTTTCTTCTCCAATGTCGGACAAGATAACTCTCAGGATTTCCGATTCTTCGTCTTCCTCAAGCACTTCTAGTATAGTCACCTCTGTATTTTCTTGGCTATCCGCCTCTTCTTTTATTTCAGGCAGCGCAACATATGACCATTCCGGTGACTTATACTTCTGGTTAGATTTTCTTGTTCTCTTATTTTTCTCAGTTGTCGTTTTATCCTCGTCTTTCAATTTTTCTTGACTAGATACTTTATTCACTTGCTCAGCTCTAGTTGAATTCACTTGTGTCAATCGATATCTCAATCTCTTTATTTTGTTTGGCCAAATTTCATCTTTTGCTGATCTTTTCAATTTATTTCCTTTATCATTCTTCTCAGCTCTCCATGCTCTCTTCCTCAGAACTTGACCTTCAGGTATCTCTTCATCACTGTCTTCTGATTCTGTTTCAACTTGTCTTTTACTTCCAACTGTTTTTCTTTCCACCACCTTTTCAATTTTTCCTACTTCAGTCCCTCCTGTTTTTTGCACACAATCTTCCTGGTGACTAACTGTCCCTTCCTCTAACTGGATGCTTGAATTCCCTACAACTCCTCGGGGGTCTTCCGCAAAAATCCCTCCCTCACTCTCTGTATCTGGCACCTGATCATCTACGTCTGTTACTTCAGGTGGAATTTCTCTCAACTTTTCATCAGGGACTTCTTTATCGAAAATTTCTTTAATTGTCTCTTCACTGCTTTTCACTTGTCCAGTATGTACTTGTGCTTGTTCAGTTTCTGAGTCCGAGCTGGTGTCTGAGATCTGCAACTTTCTTCTCAAGGGAATGTTCTCTGGGGCAATGGTCAAATTTGGTTCTGACTCCCCCCTTTCAGGATTTTGTCTTGTTCTGGTATCCTCAGTATCCGATTCGGAACTGGTTCCTGACTCATCAAAATATTCTCCTTCCTTGTTATCCACTGGGTTTGGAATTCGCAAGGTATGACTGGCATGGATCCAGTTCTTTACTCCTGCACACTTTACAGCTGTGGTTGTTGTTAGGATCACTTGGCATGGTTTTCCCCAACGTGGGACCAAACAGTTCCTTCGTCTGTGCACTTTAATTCTTACCCAGTCACCTGGGCTTAGATCATGAGCTTGCTTCTTTTCAAGGGTGGTGGCATCCGATCCAACCTGATGAGACACAGAATGTACAGCGTCAGCAAGCCCCTTGCAGTAATCTAACACTAGATCATCAGAGATAGGCAATAACCTGTCTTATTGCTCTCCCCATTACAATCTTGTGGGGACTCAAACCTGTGTTTCTATCTGGAATTGATCTAATAGTCATGAGTACCAGAGGCAAGACATCAGGCCATTTTAGTCCTGTGGCTAAACACATTTTTCCTGATCTGTTTTTAATAGTGCCATTTACCTGTTCCACCACACCAGAAGCCTCTGGGCGATAGGCACAATGCAGTTTCTGTTGTACATTCAATGCCTCACAAATTAGCTTCATGATTTCATTATGGAAATGTCTTCCTCTGTCTGATTCAATTGTAACTGGAAACCCAAATCTAGGGATGAATTCTCTCAAAAGCAGCTTTGCTACTGTGATTCCATCACTTCTTTTTGTGGGATATGCTTCTACCCATCTAGAAAACAGGCAGACCATCACTAAAACATACCTCAACCTGTTACAGGGAGGCATCTCAATTTGTATTCTGGTGAAAGGTCCTCCTTTTCGACCTATCGTTCCTTGACTTAAGACTGTTTTCCTTCCAGGATTGAACTGTTGACAAATAAGGCATCTTCGAAAAAGGCTCTCAGCTACCAGTCTGAATTTAGCATTATACCATGTCTACTTAAATAACCTAATCATTGCGTCTCTTCCTACATGTGCTTGTCCATGATACATCCGTGCCATGGCTGACACCATGCTATCAGGCATAACTGGTCTTCCATCCCGATAAACCCACGCATGATCTGTTTCTCTAGGTGCACATCCTGCTTTTACCCATTGTCTCATTCCTCATCTCCTGCTTCTTCCTGTAACTGCCTCACTTCCCATGTATTTGCAATGTTAGTAAACAACAAGGGACATGAATTCATTTCCTTCTCTTTTGCCCTGTTCACCGAATTCTGGTTTCTCGCACAATATTGAGCCATATCGTTTGCATACCTGTTCCCTACTGCTACATAATCTCCGGTCTTGGAGTGTGCAGCACACTTTACAACAGCCAATTGCTTAGGCAGCTGTATCGCCTAAAGCAATTTCCCAACCACTTCAGCATTCTTTATAGGAGTCCCACTTGAAGTCAAAAATCCTCTCTGTGACCAAATTTGTCCAAAGTCATGCACGACACCAAAGCCATACTGACTATCAGTTATCACAGTCACTCTCACATTCTTTCCCAACTTACATGCTCTGGTCAATGCGAAAAGCTCAGCTACCTGGGCTGATTTTACTCCTTTTAGGTAAGATGCTTCCATTACTGCTGCAACTGTGCATACTGCATATGCTGCACTCAGATTTCCTTAGTCTGTTCTCAAGCATGACCCGTCCACAAACATCACATAGTCACTTTCTGACAAAGGTTCATCTTTTATATCAGGACGTGGTTTGGTACAGAAATCAAGTACATCCAAGCAGTCATGATCCACATCGTCTCTGACTTCCACATTCTCGGCATCTGGCAACAACTTTGAAGGATTCACATTTAGACATCTCACAAGGCTCACGTTTGTTGCACCTAATATGACTTTCTCATATTTAGTCAGCCGACTATGCGTCATGAACTGAGTGCGGCTCCTTGTTAAAAGGATTGCCACATCATGCGGTACAAACATTCGCACAGGATATCCCATCACAATTCCTTCACTCTGTTTCAGACTCTTACAAGTAGCAGCTACAAGCTTTCAAACAACCTGGCAATGCTACAGCTACAGGGTCGAGTACAGCTGAAAAATATGCAATTGGTCTTCTCAGTTTTCCATGTTTCTGTATTAATACAGAAAGTGCACATCCATTCCTTTCACTGCAGTATAACTCGAATTCTTTTTCGTAATCAGGCATACCAAGTGCTGGTGCTTCGCACTAACTGTCTCTCAATTGTTTAAAGGCTGTTAGTTCTTCCCTATTTAATTCAATGGGGTCCTTTACATCACTTCTTGTCAGGCGTACCAAAGGTTTTGCAATCAGGGAAAAGTTACTTATCCACTGACGACAATATCCAACCATTCCAAGAAACATTCTTACTTCTCTTTGTGTCATTGGGGCTCTCATTCCTTTTATTAACTTGATTCTCTCTGCTGTTATTTTCCATAGCCCTTTTTCAATTTTGTGGCCTAAATATTGTACTTCCATTTGACAAAATTGCAATTTCAATGGGGATACTTTAAGTCCTCCATCTGCTAGATGATTTAGCAATGCTATGGTATCCACCACACAAGCTTCTCGTGTGTTTGACGCCACAAGCAGGTCGTCAATGTATTGGACTAGTACTGAGCTCTCGGACATCTCTAGATCTTCTAAGGATTTCTTCAATATCTGGTTAAATATTGAGGGGCTCTCTGTATACCCCTGTGGGATTCGGCACCATGCCAAAATATGTTTGCCAAAACGGAACGCAAAAATCTGCTGACTGTCATGATGCAATGGGATGGAAAAGAAAGCATGACACAGATCAATCACTGTGTACCATTCTGCATCATGTGGAATCTGATACAAAATCACAGATAGGTTTGGTACAATAGGACAACATGACACAACAATCTTGTTTATTTTTCTCAAATCTTGCACTATTCTAAATGTTCCATTAGGCTTTTTCAGTACCATAATTGGTGAATTACATGGACTAGTCATTATTTCTCTCAAAATACCTTGTTTGATCATTTTCTCTATTATAGGAGTAACTCCTTCAATTATTTCGGGTGTCAATTTGTACTGAGGAATATTTGGGTAACTTTTTTCCATCTTTTACTGTCACTTTTACAGGATCTACATATTTCATGAATCCCACATCTTCTTGTGTGAAATCCCAAACTTCTGCTTTTACTGTCTTTTTCAATTCTTTTGGTAGTTCTTCAGGGTTAAATACAGCAAATGATTCAGTAATTTTGGTCTCCATATTGACCATAGTCATTTTATACAGTACATCTTCATCAGCGGTCTCAAAAGCTATACCATCGGGAGTGCAAAATATGGTGCAATTCATTTTGCACAACAAATCTCTTCCAAACAAATTTACAGTGCTTAAATCACACACAACAAAGCGGTGCATTTCAGAAAATGTCCCTATGTTAACTTTTACTGGTTCAGTGAGGTATGTTTTAATCAATCAATCAATCACGGCATTTGTAAAGCGCGCTACTCACCCGGAAGGGTCTCAAGGCGCTGGGGGGGAGGGGTCCGTTACTGCTCGAACAGCCAGGTCTTGAGCTGCTTCCTGAAGGAGAGGTGGTCTTGGGTTAGCCGCAGGTGGATGGGGAGGGAGTTCCAAGTCTTGGCTGCCAGGTAGGAGAAGGATCTTCCTCCGGCGGTGACTCTGCGGATGCGTGGGACGGTGGCGAGGGCATGGCTGGTTGATCGTAGCTGGCGGGTGGGCGTGTAGAAGGTCATTCGGTCGTTGAGGTACTTGGGGCCCAGGTCGTGGAGAGCCTTGTGTGCGTGGGTAAGGAGTCTGAACGTGATTCTCTTGCTGACGGGGAGCCAGTGCAGGTCTTTCAGGTGTCCGGTGATGTGGCTATGACGGGGGATGTCCAGGATGAGTCGTGCGGTGACGAGTGCTTGGGTAACAGTCTTCCTGGTTCCTGTGGGGATCCATCTGAAGATCTTGCGGAGCATACGCAGGGTGTTGAAGCATGATGTGGAGACGGCGTTGAATTGTCTGGTCATTGAGAGGGAGGAGTCCAGGATGAAGCCCAGGTTGCGTGCGTGGTCCGTAGGTTTGGGAGTGGTGCCCAGGGCAGGGGGCCACCAGGAATCGTCCCAGGCGGAGGGGGATGATCCCAGGATAAGGACTTCCGTCTTGTCTGAATTCAGTTTCAGGCGGCTGTTCTTCATCCATTCGGCGACGTCTTTCATTCCTTCGTGTAGGTTGGCTCTGGCGGTGGAGGGGTCGTTGGTGAGGGAGAGGATCAGTTGGGTGTCGTCGGCGTAGGAAATGATGTTGAGGTTGTGTTGGCGTGCGATGGCTGCGAGGGGGGTCATGTAGACGTTGAAGAAGGTTGGGCTGAGTGATGATCCTTGAGGTACGCCGCAGATGACTTTGGTGGCCTCGGAGCAGAACGGGGGGAGGCGGACTCTCTGGGTTCTTCCGGTGAGGAACGAGATGATCCACTCCAGTGCCTTCTCTTGGATTCCGACGTTGCTGAGGCGCTGTACTAGGGTGCGGTGGCAGACCGTGTCGAACGCAGCAGAGAGGTCTAGGAGGATGAGGGCCGCTGTTTCCCCGTTGTCGGTCAGGGATCTGATGTCGTCGGTGGCTGCGATCAGGGCGGTCTCGGTGCTGTGGTTGGCCCGAAACCCAGACTGCGAGGGGTCGAGGGAGCCGTTCGTCTCGAGGAAGGCGGCGAGCTGTCTGTTGACGGTCTTCTCGATGACTTTGGCAGGAAAAGGAAGGAGCGAGATGGAACGGTAGTTCTTGAGGTCGGTGGGGTCCGCCGTTGGTTTCTTCAGGAGGGCGCTGAGCTCGGCGTGCTTCCAGCTCTCTGGGAAGGTGGCGGTGTGGAAGGAGGTGTTGATGATGTCCCGGAGATGGGGTGCGATGATGGCGTCGGCCTTGTTGAAGACGTGGTGGGGGCAGGGGTCGGTAGGGGATCCGGAGTGGATGGTGTTCATAGTGCAGGTGGTGTCTTCGGTGCTGATTGGGGCCCAGTTGCAGAGGGTGTTGGTGGCGGGCGTTGGTTCGGTGGTAGGGTGCGTGGTCGGTGCGTTGAAGCTGTTGTGTATGTCGGCGATCTTGCGGTGGAAGAACGAGGCGAGTGAGTTGCAGAGGTCTTGCGAGGGAGTGATGTCGTTGTTTCCGGCGCTGGGGTTAGAGAAGGCTTTGACGATGCTGAAGAGTTCCTTGCTGTCGTGGGCGTTGTTGTCCAGTCGCTCTTTGAGTGCTGTCTTCTTGGTGGCGCGGATCAGCTGATGGTGTTTGCGGGTGGCGTGCTTGAGGGCGGTCCTGTTGTCTGTAGTTTGGTTGAGCCGCCAGGCTTTCTCGAGGGTGCGGCAGTTCTTCTTAAAGCCCTTGAGTTCGTCGGTGAACCAGGGGGTTTTCTTGCTGCCGGGTCTGCTGGGAGGGTTCTTTAGTGGTGCGAGGTCATCGGCGCATGAGGTCAGCCATTTGGTGAGGTTGCTGGCTGCTTCGTTGGGGTCCGTTGTGCTGGTGGGAGGGTTCTGGCTGAGGGAGGTTGTGAGCTGCTCGGCGGTGATCTTGCTCCAGCTCCGGCGAGGGACCTGTTGCGGGTGGTGGTGGGTCGTGGTTCTTCTGAAGCTGAAGTGGACACAGCTGTGGTCAGTCCAGTGGAGTTCGGTGGAGTGGCTGAAGGAGATGTGCTTGCTGGATGAGAAGACTGGGTCAAGCGTGTGGCCGGCGTAGTGGGTGGGGGTGTTCACCAGTTGTTTGAGTCCGAGGTTGGCGAGGTTGTCCAGCAGGGTGGTGGTGTTTCTGTCATTGTTGTCCTCCAGGTGGAAGTTGAGGTCCCCTAGGAGGATGTAGTCAACGGAGGGAAGGGCGTGCGGGCTGATGAAGTCTGCGATGGCATCGCTGAATTGTGTGCGGGGTCCTGGGGGTCTGTAGACGAGGGTGCCTCTGAGGGTGGTCTTGGGGTTGGTGTGTATCTGGAATTGGAGGTGTTCGGCGGCGGTGAAGGTTTTGTCGGAGTTGGTCGAGATGCGGATGGTGTTCTTGTGTACGATGGCGATGCCTCCTCCTGTCTGGTTGACGCGGTCCCTCCGGGTGATTTTGTATCCGTCCGGGATGGCTATGGCGATGTCGGGCACTGAGGAGGCGTTCATCCAGGTTTCTGTGAGGAAGGCGACGTCTGGTGATGTTGTGTCGAGGAGGTTCCAGAGTTCGATGGCGTGACGGTGGACGGAGCGGGTGTTGAGCAGGATGCATTTGAGGTGGTTGTTGCTGGTGTCTGGCTTGGCGGGAGCGGTGCAGGTCCGGAGACAGGTGAATTTGCAGTCTTGGCAGGTGAAAGGTCCGTGGGTGCGTCTCGGGGTGGCTCGGTAGCAGGTGGGGTTCCAGCCGGGGTTGAGTGCGTTGAGGGTGGTGGGGTCGTACGTCCGTCGTGTTGGCTGGTGTTCTCGGGGACCAGGGGTACTGGCGCTGGGCGCGGTCCAGGCGCGGACGGGCGCAGACGGGCTTGCCTTTGGCACGCCTTCGGCGCTCCAGCGGCGCGGCCGCGCAGCGGTCGCCATAAGAGGGAGGGAGGGGAGGAGGGGTCAGCTGGGAGGCGGGAGGGAATAACCAATCGGGGCGGGGGGCGGGGCCGCACGGGAAGCAGCGGCGGGAAAACGGCGCGAAGGCAGCGAGCGCTGGCCGGGGCAGTCCGCTAGGCGTACAGGGCACAGCAGGGGAAGCAAGGGGGCGAACTGGCACACGGGGTACAAAAGAGAGGGGGAGATACAGGCACACGGGGTACAGTGGAAATGAACCAATAGGGCGAACCTGGCACACGGGGTACAAAAGAGAGAGGGAGATACAGGCACACGGGGTACAGTGGAAATGAGACAATGGGGCGAACCTGGCACACGGGATACAGAAGAGAGAAGGGGTCTCAAGGCAGGCGGCGAGTGGTCGGAGCGCTAACCTGGAAGCAGGGCAGGCAGGAAGGCGGGCAGACAGGCGGAGCTGTAGCGGTTGGGAAGTGACCTACCCGAGGGTCAAGGGTCACTGACTCCGCCGCGCAGCGGTCGCCATAAGAGGGAGGGAGGGGAGGAGGGGTCAGCTGGGAGGTGGGAGGGAATAACCAATCGGGGCGGGGGGGCGGGGCCGCACGGGAAGTAGCGGCGGGAAAACGGCGCGAAGGCAGCGAGCGCTGGCCGGGGCAGTCCGCTAGGCGTACGGGGCACAGCAGGGGAAGCAAGGGGGCGAACTGGCACACGGGGTACAAAAGAGAGGGGGAGACACAGGCACACGGGATACAGTGGAAATGAACCAATGGTGCGAACCTGGCACACGGGGTACAAAAGAGAGAGGGAGATACAGGCACACGGAGTACAGTGGAAATGAACCAATGGGGCGAACCTGGCACACGGGGTACAAAAGAGAGAGGGAGATACAGGCACACGGGGTACAGTGGAAATGAGACAATGGGGCGAACCTGGCACACGGGGTACAGAAGAGAGAAGGGGTCTCAAGGCAGGCGGCGAGTGGTCGGAGCGCTAACCTGGAAGCAGAGCAGGCAGGAAGGCGGGCAGACAGGCGGAGCTGTAGCGGTGGGGAAGTGACCTACCCGAGGGTCACGGGTCACTGACTCCGCCGCGCAGCGGTCGCCATAAGAGGGAGGGAGGGGAGGAGGGGTCAGCTGGGAGGCGGGAGGGAATAACCAATCGGGGCGGGGGGGCGGGGCCGCACGGGAAGCAGCGGCGGGAAAACGGCGCGAAGGCAGCGAGCGCTGGCCGGGGCAGTCCGCTAGGCGTACGGGGCACAGCAGGGGAAGCAAGGGGGCGAACTGGCACACGGGGTAGCACACGGGGTACAAAAGAGAGGGGGAGACACAGGCACACGGGGTACAGTGGAAATGAACCAATGGGGCGAACCTGGCACACGGGGTACAAAAGAGAGAGGGAGATACAGGCACACGGGGTACAGTGGAAATGAACCAATGGGGCGAACCTGGCACACGGGGTACAAAAGAGAGAGGGAGATACAGGCACACGGGGTACAGTGGAAATGAGACAATGGGGCGAACCTGGCACACGGGGTACAGAAGAGAGAAGGGGTCTCAAGGCAGGCGTCGAGTGGTCGGACGCTAACCTGGAAGCAGAGCAGGCAGGAAGGCGGGCAGACAGGCGGAGCTGTAGCGGTGGGGAAGTGACATACCCGAGGGTCAAGGGTCACTGACTCCGCCGCGCAGCGGTCGCCATAAGAGGGAGGGAGGGGAGGAGGGGTCAGCTGGGAGGCGGGAGGGAATAACCAATCGGTGCGGGGGGCGGGGCCGCACGGGAAGCAGCGGCTGGAAAACGGCGCGAAAGCAGCGAGCGCTGGCCGGGGCAGTCCGCTAGGCGTACGGGGCACAGCAGGGGAAGCAAGGGGGCGAACTGGCACACGGGGTACAAAAGAGAGGGGGAGATACAGGCACACGGGGTACAGTGGAAATGAACCAATGGGGCGAACCTGGCACACGGGGTACAAAAGAGAGAGGGAGATACAGGCACACGGGGTACAGTGGAAATGAACCAATGGGGAGAACCTGGCACACAGGGTACAAAAGAGAGAGAGAGATACAGGCACACGGGGTACAGTGGAAATGAGACAATGGGGCAAACCTGGCACACGGGGTACAGAAGAGAGAAGGGGTCTCAAGGCAGACGGCGAGTGGTCGGAGCGCTAACCTGGAAGCAGAGCAGGCAGGAAGGCGGGCAGACAGGCGGAGCTGTAGCGGTGGGGAAGTGACCTACCCGAGGGTCTGTCTGTTGGATACTCCAACTACTTGGATTGTTTCGTCCGAGAGAGGAAGGTTTTTAACATCAGCTGACCTGACTGTGGATCGAGTAGCACCAGTATCTACAAGGAAAGTAATATTTTCATCATTTACCTTTCCATCCACAAAAGGACCTGTCTGGTCTACTTCTAGAGTTGCGCCAAGTACGCACTCTTCTTCCTCCCCTCGGCACCGTCAATAACTTTCTTCTGACTCACTCTCATCGCGTTGTAGCCAATACTGCGAAACAGCACTAGCGCGCGGCAATGTAGTTACCTGTTCTTCGTTGTAGAATCCTGTCTCATTACTGTATTTCTGAGGATTTACGCTCTGTGGAAAAGGCGGTTTTGGCGCCTGATTCTGTTGGGCAACAACCTGCTGCTGTTGCTCTGGTGAACAACTCACCTCTTTCTGCACCTGTGAATTCAATGATGCATTATCACCATTAGTACTCAGTGGAAATTTACACTCTAATTTCCAGTGCCCTATTCTTCCGCAATTATGACATGGCCACTTCTTTTTGGCTTCTTCTATATTAAATTGTCCTTTTCCTTTTCGATTATTACATTTTGGTTTCATACCTACACTATTTGCCTGTCCAATCAATTGAGCTTCCTGTCTTTCTGCCACCTTGACCTGTGCCCACATAGCCTTTTCTTTTAATTTAGGCTGTTTAGCTTCAATTTCATCACTGAAATATTGTGCATGTCTCAGTACTTCATCTATTTTCTTATTTTGCCAGTCCACTGTATGCTGTTTAATCATTTCACTTATCTCTGGACGCAGCCCATCTACAAATCGGTATACAAAATGTCTTAAAACCTTTTCACTCAAATTTTCATCACCACTAAACTGCTTAAAGGCGAGTATTAACCTCTCAGAATTAGCGTGTACCGACTCTTTAGCTTCCTGATGAGTCCTGTCTATTTTTACCCAATCAGTCTCTTTGGGAGGTACTTTGTTTTTCAGAAAGGCAATTACCTGTTCGTATTTCTTCATTACCTCGGGGTCAGGGGCCCCCGTTTTTGGGTCTCTAGGGTATTCTTGTGTAGGCCAGCTAATCATAATTTTACACTCTGTCCATAAATCTGCTGGTACTAACATGTCAAAAAGACTATTTAAATCAATCCATAAAACTTTTGATAATTTTACGAATCTATCCACTTGCCTATACCACTCAACTGGCTTTTCGCGTAGTCGAGGGAAATCATTAGTAAATGACAAAATATCTTGTCTAGTCCAAGGGACAGGTACATATCCCCCTCCTGGAATTTCTCTCATGGGACATTCTGTCACTACCTTTTCCTTTTCTCTTACGGGGAAACCTGCAAAGGTTTTTTCTGAAACATCTTCTTGTTTCCGGAACCACCTACTTTTCCATTTATCTACATTTCCCCACTTTCTTAACAAAATGATTATATCTTTAATCTGAGTTATTCTTCCTGCGGTGTTTAAATATTCAATGTCTTTTTCAGAAAAATCTACTCTGTAGGGTTTTTGTAAAGCTTTTACTCTTTCAAAATCTATGCCCATTTCATTTGCTACTTCTTCTAGTCTTTCATGTAGGTTCCTTGCTCTCCAGGTTATACTTTTGCATAAAAATAGTAATTCTTCATCCTGATAGGCTTTTAACTTCTCCTTGGGGATAGTCCCTACTATTAATTCTTCCAAAACAATATTTAACTTGGCCACATCTATAGATTGTGATTCTTTATCTTTCTGCTGTAAACTCCTTAGCCATTCACTTAATTCTTCTGAAGTAGGCCCTACACTATGTTTCTCAGTATTTTGTTGTGCTAATCTCTCTGGTGTTCCTGGGACTGATTCTGTCGTCATTATTATCCTATCCACTAAACTTTGATTTACTGTCAATTTTTTGGTGTACTTTGTTCTGAAATACTTGTTGTTTGTCTCCATGGGTTCTTGTCTATATTCTTTTCTGGCCTCTCTGTTTGTTTATTGCTATTATAAGGAATCGACAGATAATGCTCGCTATCCTTCTGTTTATCAAAAATAGGCATTACTGGTCCTATGGTTACAGGAACAGTTACGGCTTCCAAATTTTTAGTTAATTCCCTAATTTTTTCAGTTAATTCTAAAGTGGTTTTCGCAAGTTCAGCTGAATTTTCATTACCCGCTTTACCATGTTGTGTTTGCTCTATTTCTTTTAAAGGATTGTTTCTTCCTGTCTCTTGTGATACTGATTCGAATTTTATATTCCGTGGAGTCTCTCTCATTGGGGCACTTGGTGTCAATAATGTGGAATCTGACTGATAAGGGGGTGGATTTTTATAAAACATGTCTTCAAGAGCATCATCCTCCGATTCATGCACACCATACCCTTTTGACTTGATATTATTTCTTTTTTCCATACTTTTTCTATTGCTAATTTCTTCAGCATTTCTCACAGGAAACAAACCCTCAGTCATACTTGCGTTTCACCATCTCCTCATTCTATCATCATGATTCTCCTGTCCATATGATCTACCAAACATATACTTGTACCTTCCGCCACTCCTCTGCCGTACCCTGTCATGCATCTCATCTTCCCACTCTGTCAATGCTTCAAACTGTGTTGGTCTAGGTCTCGGTTCTAGATTCATCATTCTCTCTCTCAAATTTCTCAAAACCGCTAAATTAAATCAACCATGTTTTTCCGGAAATACTAACACTCCATCATCTTTTGTTAACTTTGCCCAATTGTCCAACCAAATACATGTATGATATCCGTATTTCGCAACCATGAAGGATGCGGGCGATTTTGGTGGAGGAAGCAACTGTCCCTCTCTAGTCACAGTCGGTTTGTCCTTTTTAAATAGACCTTTGATTTTTCCAAACCAAGACTTTTTCTCTTTTTCTGGTGGATCGTAATACATCATTTTGTTTTCTGTGTATCGCTAGTTTTTCCCTATGACTATTCTGTTGTTTTAACCAATCGTAGCGCGACTCACACTAACGCACCAATCCGGAGCGTCTAATTCACTTCTGTAATTCTCCAATCCCAGCGCGACTCACACTAACGCACCAATCCGGAGGGTTTACGTCACTCTGTAATTCTCCACTCCTAGCACGGCGTGCACTAAAGCACCAATCAGGAGCGTCTACGTTTCTAACTGACTAGCCAATCCCACCGCAGTCTTTCTGACGTCAGCTTTTCTCGCTACTCCTGCTGACCCCTCCTTTACAAAATTTATCGGCAAACTTTCTTACGTTCTTGCTGACTCACAAATCTGTTAGTAACGACATAAAAACGCCACCATTATCTGTTTCGCTAACTAAAGAATAGTTAATGACCTTTCTTACAAGAATTCCGTCTTTCCCGAGAGCAGAGCTTACCTCTGCCCTACTACGGAATCGTTACTTCCGTTGATAAAGTAGCACATCCCTCTACCATACCCTTCTAACAAGCATTAGCTAACCGTTTCTCCAGAATTAAGACACCTAGTTGGAGACGCTCTGCTCCTGAGAAATAAAACCAGAGTTTCACAATTAACCTGAATGCTATTTCATTCACACACTTTCATACGGAAAATGTAGTTCATTCACACAGAATTCTGTCTTTCCCGAGAGCAGCGAACAGTCTGCCCTACTACAGAATTATGACATACGTTAATAAAGTAGCACTTCACTCTACTTTATCCTTCTAGCAAGCTTAGGGAACACCTATTACCTTTCCAGTGATAAGCGTAATCAGAGTGCCTTTTGGACTCCTGGTACCTAAGACCAAAATTTCACAGCTACCATACATTTCTCTCATACAGAAAATGTCCCTAGCAGTAACACACGACGATGTTACCAAATCGAACCCAGACAATGCGTCGTGCAACTCCAATCGTTACACGTTTTCCTCGTGTACCTGCAGGGCAACAACAATTCCGTCTTTCCCGAGAGCAGCGCTTACCTCTGCTCTACTACGGAACCGTTACAAACTTCCGACTTCCTACATCCCAGAAGCCGTCAAACAACATAGAACTCGACGCGACTCAACATAGAGTGTTAATACATAAATCAATACTTATCCACAATCAATAATCAATAAGCAATTTACAAGCAATAATCACCAAACCAAAACAATAAAAACCATAACTCTGCTACCAGAAGAACTGATCCAGCGCGAGACCCGGAAGAATGGGGAATAACATTTACCGATACCCTCCCTGCGTCGCAGACCCGACGTTACACTAGCTCATTCACACATGCAGTCATTGGTGGGGCCCATAACACCAACACTCACACGTCTCTTTCAACGAGTCTACACACACAGGAGGGATGAGTAATTCAAGCGCTGGACATGTGGGGGAAACACTTTAGAACCTATAGGGAGAGAAAAGTTATTTTACAAAATATACATTAACATCCTTCACCTATAGATCCTCAATCCTAAACATCAAGGCACTCCACCCACTTGGTCAATGGACCAATTTAGTTAGATTAGTTGATGGTGACTTAGAACCAGCTAAAACACTTTTTAAGACTCAGAATCGTTATTTCTCTTAATAAACCACAAACTCATATTTCTTGTTAATCAATATTTGTTTATCTAAAATTTCATAATGACTTATATTTGCATTTATTTCATCAAAGTTTAGAATTTCTAGATTAATTCAATGCGGAACCTCATATTTACCTAATCAGGCTATTTGAAGTCCTCTAATTCATTGGCTCTGCATAACCAAATTTTGTCGTAAATTGTCCGAAAAGCAGGCCAAAGCTCAAAGTTCTTTGCTCAGCACGTTACAGTCCCAATTTCTCGAAGGACCAGAAAATCTTGCAAGCATCTATCATAGCCCGTGGATTTAGGAAAAGTTTGCAGTCATCAAGCGGTCAGGCAGCATCTGGATCATCAGGAAAGGCGTCACAAACAAAGTCATGAAAGGAAGATAGGGAAGAGCAGCATCATATTTTTCTCCCTATTCTACTACCCTTTTTATAATAGATCAAGTCGAAGAAGATACAATTTTAAATTTTAGAACAGTTGTGATTGGCTCGTCAAGATCGTCCGACTTATTATTCCAGATTTTTAGTACAGTTCGAGGGGTGAGGTCATTGGTCAGCGAAAAGTCGGCTTGTTCCGGTTTACTGTAAGGTTGATTGTTCTCCTGTCTTGGCGGATGTCCCGTTCTACATCCTTGACCGGGGACATGTCGTACAGAGGTCGCTATGAGGTTTAGGAGATTTTTTGCACATGCGCAGCTCACTCCGCGCTTCATTGGACAATGGCCACTTCTGCACGTTGTGACAGCGGCCATCTTTGATTTAGGCCCAAATGCCAACTTAAGCAAAACAAACACAAAAGAGTAATTAATGCATAGAAATATTGAATCTAATGTTAGCCCCTTACTAATCCCTCTATGTGCTTGTATTTATCTAGCGTATAGCAACATTTAAAGCAATTATATTCACCTTTTAGATCCAATCAGGAACGCAAACATCACAAAAGCAACATATATCATGCAGTATTCTATTACCACATATACTATTGTTAATATGCGTACAGATATTATTTATAAAAGTTATTTAACCATGCAAATAGCAAACCCCATGTGTAGTTTTTATTAATAATGTTGATTTAGTATACATGCAATACTTGTTTAATAATATTATAATTAATAGATTCATTAATTAGTATTTTCATGCAAAATAGAGGAGTTATACAAAATTTTGCACTACCTGCTCCATCACATGCTGTAAATTGATCGCGCAACCCCTAAGGAGGTCTCCCTCAGAATGGCGGTGTGACCTGGTCTTTCTAACACCAACCAGGAACATCATGGCGATTAGCTATCGATTTTCACAACAGCAAGACTCTGAGGGCTCCCAAGGGGCGGGATCACACACACCTTAACATTTCAGTTAATTATTGTGACACTGGGAAAACATTCAAGTCTAGAAAGATAGCTATGGCAAATCACAGCGGACTCACTATAGCTTGAAGAATGCAAGCACTGACAAAGCCAATAGTTTTCACTTTAGTATGCTTGTATTGTGAGGGGCTAGCATGCCAGCATTTTAGAAAGGAAACTCGTGCTGTCTCTGATAACTCATGCACTATTGCAGGAAAATGACGACATTTAGAGGCGCTTGCTGCTCAGGTTGGAAGAAGCTGGACACAGAGCTAAACAGAATGCTAACATTATTAGCAGCTGTTTTATTTATTTTCGGCATATATTGTGTTTAAATGCAAGCATCAGGAGATTTAGGTATGCACGTACGTTTTTGTCCTTATTTAAGGATCTCCAAATAATTTGTTGTTTGTATTAACATGCCCTGCAACACTCCAGCCCCATTCCGTATAAAGGCAGCAATGTAACAAATGCCTTTTGTAGTGTCTGAAATAATTACGACACAAAATATAGGCGTAAGAGCTGACGTAAAACTTATTGATGTAACTAGCCGATTATGTTGAGGACACATTCTTAAAAAGAATTGCCATTTTTCTTTAATTTCTCTCTGGTTTGCATAAGCGCTATAGCACATTCATTCATTCATAATGAGTGAGGGATACCGATAATGGAGATTGGATTTGTCTTAGTGGGTTACATCAGAGAAGCGTTCACATTTGGTCTTCGAGCATCCCCGGCTGCAGACTGTCTTCCCCTCCCCGCTCAGTCCCCACTCCCCGCGCCCGGAACAGCTGCTTTCAGCTCAACAGCAGGAGGCGCAGGAGGCGCAGGAGGCGCTGCTCCAGTTAGTACAATGGTACAGCATTGTCATGAGAGAATGCCTTTTGTTGTCTCGGACTGTGTTACAATGACAAGAAGCATTTGCAATGCAATAGGTCTCGCATTCACACGAGTTTAAGCTATTAGCATTGTAAAGGACAATGCCTTTTATTTATGTGTTGGGTTTTAAAACATACATAAAAGGCATTGTCAATTACAATACTAATAGTTCAAACTGGCGTGAATGCGAGACCTATTGCATTGCAAATGCTTGTTTGTCATTGAGGTTCTGACCATCTCACTCTTTACTGTTTAAGTCAGGGAGCAGCAGTGATTTTTAACGAAAAACAGTTGCCTGGCCTCCCTTACGCAAGAAAGAAGTTTTGACATTTTTTGCTATGTCAATTAACACCTGAAATTTGTTATTTACACAAAACACAGCGTACTAATATAAATCAAGGTAGAGGGACAGTGACGGAGACATTCACTCAGTTACTGAACAGACAAATATGTAATCAGGCAACATGCACTCAAACCATAACTTTCCTACTTGACAAAACTGTGTGACCGTTGTCAAATAACTTCACTGTGCCTCGTGTTACTCTAGAGTCTATTCCGAGATCACCTTGAGGACATTCACTTTAGAATGTATGCAATAAAAACAATTATGCGTAACTGAATAGACAACTGCTCCACATACACAACATTGGCTGTACATCCAGTGAACATGACACACAGGCATTTCTTGGTTCACTCACACCAATATTGTCAGTACATTACAGGTAGGGAAAAGTTTATGTTTAAAAACTATTACTTTTGACTAATGCCACGGCAGTGACAATCTAATGGGGCACTATCAGTAGCCTAGAAAGTGTGACATGGGCCCTAGTGCACGGACGGAAAAGGGCCCCTGGCTGCTGTCTGAATGATAAAATACATCAAGAATCAGGGGTCAATGGGTCCCTCGTGCCTCTGGGCCTGGCCCACTGCATCTGCACCACCAATGGAAGCCACGCCCCAGGGCGCTAGCTCGTCTAGTCGTCTTTTATGTTCAAGGGAGGGGTGACGAAATGAATGCCTAAGTTCGCTACAGGCATGTCTTTGGCCTGGGGTAAACATTTCACTGCAACACGGAACAGGAACCGGCAAGGTTTGGTGTGACAACGCAAGTAGAAATATTGTTTCCATATGATAGCACATTAAGGGCAGACATATTGGCTTGGATAGGTCTGTTGTATGGTATTGATGGTGGAATAAACAAAAAGAAAATAGAGGGCATGTTGCGGCCACACTGGCAAAAGCCTTAAAAAGTAGTAAAAAATTACAAGATTCAGTTGAAGGAAAACATGAAACTAAGGGTGTCTGCAAGCTTTCAATCAATCAATCAATCAATCAATCAATCAATCAATCAATCAATCACTCAATCAGGATTTATAAAGTGCAGCTAATTACCCGATTGGGTATCCAGGTGCTCGTAGGTCCCGGAGGATTATTCGAACAGCCAGGTCATGAGGGCCATTCGGAATTCTGGAAGTGAGATGATGGTCCAGAGGTGCGCGGGGAAGCTGTTTCAGTTCTTTGCTGTGATGTGGGAGAAGGGGCGTCCCCCACTTCTGCTTCTGTAGATGCGGGTAGTATGGGCGAGTGAAAGGCAGGTGGAGTGTAGTCTTCTCGATGGTTGGTGGAAGATCAGGCGGTGGTTAATTTAGGTGGGTCCTTGGTTGTGTAGAGCCTTGTGTGCGTGGGACAACAGCTTGAATTGGCTTCTCTTCTGTACAAGGAGTCAGAGGAGTTTCCTGAGGTGAAGTGTGATGTGGGTTTGTCGGGGAAGGCCGAGAATGAGTCTGGCTGCGGCGTTCTGTATCGTCTGAAGTCTCTGTAGAAGGTGTGTTGCACTCCCTACATAAAGGGCATTGTCGTAGTCTAGTCGTCTGGTGATAAGGGCTTGTGTCATGGCGCGTCTCGTGTTAGGGGTAGCCACTTGTAGGTCTTACACTGAATGAGCTGAGTGAGGAAGCAGGTGGAGTAGATGGCGCTGATCTGTGATTTCATCGTGAGCTTGTTGTCAATGATAATTGTGGGCTTTCTGGTGTGATTGGAAGAAGTGGATGTGGGTCCTAGGTCTGATGGCCACCAGAAGTCGTTCCATATGTTGCTGCTGTTGCCAAATATTAGTACTTCCATCTTGTCTGTGTTCAGCTGCAGCCAGTTGTTCTTCATCCAGTCAGCAACGTTTCTCATGCATCTGTGGAAGTTGGTTTTGGTGGTGGTAGGGTCATCGGTGAGGGAGGAGATGAGTTGGGTGTCGTCCGCTTAGGAAATTATGTTGAGACAGTGGGATATGACGATGTTGACCAGCAGATTCATATATGCGTTGAAGATCGTGGGACTGAGGGATGAGCCCTGCCGGACACTGCAGACGATCTCCTTGGATTTAGTGTGGAGCGATGGGAGGTGGATCCTCTTGGTTTGTCTGGTGAGGAAGGAGGTGATCCATCTGAGCGCGTCCCCTTAAATGTCGATGTGGTGGAGTCTTTTGATCAGTGTGTGGTGGGATATGGTGTAGAAGGCTGCCGAGAGGTCGAGGAGGATCAAAGCTGCTGTTTCTCCTTGGTCAAGGAGGATCAAAGCTGCTATTTCTCCTCGGTCGAGGAAGGTTCATATGTCATTAATGGCTGTGATGAGGGCGGTTTCTGTGCTGTGATTGCCTCTGAAGCCAGATTGGGCAGCATCAAGTAGCTGGTTCTGCTCCAGGTGTGTCATAAGTTGATTGTTGATGATCTTTTCCAGTATCTTCACTAAGAATAAGAGCAGGGAGATTGGCTGGCAGTTTTTTCAGTTCATGGGGTCAGCAGAGGATTATTTGAGTTATGTTCTGATTTCGGTGTGTTTCCACACATAGGGAAATGTTGCGGTGGTGATATAGGTGTTGAGTAGGGTGGTGAGTTCCTGGCCAATCCTTTGGTTTCCAAGCTTGAAGATGTGGTGTGGGCATGGGTGTTTGAGAGCTCCAGAGTGGATGGATTTCATGGTGGAGGTGGTATCCTGGGTGAAGAGGATGTTCCAGATGGTCAGTGTGTGGTTCGTGTCGGCTACGGTGGTGCCGTATCTATCAAGGAAATCCATAGGTGTGGGTTGGGGTTCGAAGTTTCTCTATATGGTTGCGATCTTGTCATGGAAGAAGTGGGTGCGGTTGTCGCACAGCTCTTGTGAGGGTGTGATGTTGTTTTTGCTGGCAGCCGGATTGGAGAATTCCTCAACGATGTTGAAAAGATCCTTGGTGTTGGGGTTGGTTTCAATGCATGCAGCAAGGGCTGGCTTCTTTTTTGCTCTCAGCAGGCGGTGGTAGAGGTTGGGGGAGGTTTTGAAGGCTGCCCTTTCAGAGGTGTCCTTGCAGGTGTGCCATCTCCTCTCATTCTGTTTGCTGTATTGTTTCGCTGTTCTGAGTTCTTGGGTGTACCAGTTGGCATTTTTGGAGGATTTTCTCTGGATGTTGCTCTTGATGAGGACGATGCTGTCTGTGCAATTGTTGATCCAGGCGTTGAAGTTTTTCTCTCCCTGTTCGAGGTTGTAGGTGGTAGTAGGGTTGGAGGTGCTTGAATGTTTCCTAGAGGGAAGCACACAATGTCATTCCGTTTTTCATACCAACAGGTACATTTTGCAGTGTAGAAATACCTAGACATTCAAATCGTTTTGAGAATATCGCAAAAAATATTTTCTTTAATTTCCCCTTCCAAAATAACCAGGAAGGTACATAGAAAGAATAGCAGGAATTACTTGTGAAATGTAACAAGATTTGCAGTGCATTATTTGGACACTACTGCTGCAGGTTTACACACAAGCTCTTACAAAAATGAATGATCGGTACAAGCACCAAACGGGAGAATCGCTCGCTCACCTAGGAATGGATACCAGCGGGCAGAGGCACACAGTGAAGCAGGAGGGTAGTAGTGGAAGGAATCCACTTTCAGAACGCCAGCGTGAGTCCTAGAGTGCTGATAGTCGAGCAAGGAGTGCAGTAATTAAAGGCAGCTGCTCCTGTGCAGGTCACGTACCCCGTAGCAGCTGTGGGTCAAGAACGACTAGACTGTTAAGTGGAGCGCTGTGTATGACTGAGTGACATACGCAAGCTAATGTGAGCCATCGGCTGATGCATGTAACAGTGGCTTCATGGGGAGACCTACAGGGTGTCTGGAAAGAAGATAGGTAGTGTGGCGTATGGAAGTCCACAAGGATAGCGCATTAAAATTGCCTGAAGCACTGACCACAAGCTGAGAATTGGCTCGAGAAGAGAATACCTACACACAGGGTGCCTAAATGAAGTCCACAGTCCGAAGGGTGTGGGGAAACCCATAGGAATAGCGCACTAACAATGACATGGGCGTGTAGGCTACTGGAGCCCGAAGCTTCACATATGAAGTCCTTGCAGTGCCAATGACCAGCTCTGGGGCGCTGTGTTGATAAACTGAAAGGTGCGCAACAGTGAAAGATGAAAGCAGGTACCGTGAACAGATTTACATGCCTGTTTTCAATCGTGCTCAAAATCAAAAGGTAGGGGGAGTAGCTGTGCTACCAGAGAGTCTTACCCTGCCACCGTGCACAAACAAAAGAAAAAAATTGTGAGCAGGAGCAGACCTAAATGCACACAAGTGAAAGGCTACAAGTCCTGGGGACCTGTTCCTTTGGGAGGTAACAAATAACGAAAAGGAGGTCTAAATGGGAACAAATAACCACTTGAGAGCAATGATTTTTAAAGGGCACTGAAACAAACGAATGAAAGGCAGCGGCAGGCTGTAAGCCCACAAACTACTTATAGCATGCCTCGAAGAGACAGTGCAAGTGCTGTCTAGGCTCGACCTAAAAAGTAACCTTAGACATATAGTGATGTCACCTAACCGATTTTCTACCGGCAAACAGGTAATTTGATATCTCGGCCAGTACAAAACGAAGCAAAATCACCAAATGCCTTTATTTTTAGCCCTTATTTGTACATACTTCAAGCAGGCAAATATACACAGAAAGTACTTTTAAATGTGTTCTAGAACTGCATGGACGATCCTTGACTAATAATTAAACAGGGGCCAGAAAATCATCTTACATACAATTTTGTTCCAATTTAATTTTGCTTCAATGCCTTGTAGACTCTTAAAACAACGACAAATGGCCAGTATTTTTCTCTAGGAACGGTGGCAACCCAATAGGCATATCAAGAGGCTAAAAGTTTGTTGTAGGATCCGCAAATCATTTATTTTCTCTACTTTCCATCCCTGATTGATGCCCTAATATCAATAGTTTAAATTATATCTGAAACCCCATTGGAAAACCGTAGATAACATGTGGAATTACTCATAGTATCTGGTATCTGGGAATGCATCCTGCAATCAGACAACTCACCCATCATTCTCATCGCTCACCATTTGCTTTCAAGTGCAGTCTGCACCCACAGCAATCGCAGAGCACTTACACTGCTCACCATGCATTCATGTCATTCACTCTCCTCTTTTCCTGCACTCACTCAATCACACCACTCACCATGCACACACATGGCACTCCACTCACTTGTCACTCTAACTGTTCACCCTGCACTCCCATCACTCACCCTGCACTCATAGTGATCACATTGTACTTACACCTCTTACCATGCACTCACTCAGGTCACTCTGCACTCATGGCATTCACCCTCCTTTTACCCTTCACTCACAAGCACACCACTCACTCTGCATGAACATGACACTCCACTCATCGCTCATTCTCACTGCTCACCCTGCAGTCTAACCACTCACCCTGCACTCACAGCATTCACACTGTACTTACACCGCTCACTATTCATTCACTCTGTTCACCCTGCACTCACGGCATTCACTCTGCTCTTACTATGTACTCACACAAGCACACTGCTCACCCTGCATTCACATGACACTCCACTCACCTCTCATTCTCACTGCTCACCCTGCATTCTAACCACTCACCCTGCACTCACAGTTAAACAAGTTAAACAAGCACATCACTCACCATACATTCATTCTTCACACTCTGCGCTTTCACCTGCACCCACACTCAAATGAGCACATCACTCACCCTGCACTTATTACTCTCAACCTGCTTTCACACGGGCACATCTCACCCTGTACTCACAAAGGCCCTCCGACATCTCATCCTGCACTCACACAGGTACACTGCTCAGACTGCACTCAAACAGGCACTCCGTTTACCCACCACTCATGCTGCTCACCCTGCTTGCACAAAAGCACAATAATCTGCCAGAACTCACAGGGACACACCACTCACCATGCACTAACTCCTTTCACCAAGCGCTCACCAGTCACTTCCGCAGCTCATCCTTCTCTTTCGCTGCTCACCCTGCACTCACATAGGCATATTGGTCCCTCTTTTTTTAACATTGTAAGTTGGATCTGAAAATCCCAACATGCAAAGTTTTCCTGGGTAAAAAAAACATGTTTACCTAAGTAGTCAAGCACTTCATAAGATCAGTTGAATGAGTGTTATTGCTTGATTCACATGTGAAACCAAATATTAACCCTTTATAGCTATTCTAAGGAAGTCCGCTTTTTCATACACAAGCATTGACAAGGCTAAATGTTATGATTTAAAAATAGTGTATTGAAAAAATGGTTTTACTAAACTTCACTGAAAGGCAAAACCAGTACAGAAGGGCAGCAACAGTGCAAGCCTGTCTAACGCAATGCAAACAGATTTGACTGATGGGAGTGTGAGTGGCATGTCTGTGTATCTGTGTGCAAATATGAGTGAGTACAAAAGTATGAAAGAGTCCAAGAGATAGAATGAGAATGAGTTTGTGAAACTGAATGTGTGAACAAATGAGTATCTGTGAGAGAATTTGCATGTGTATGATTTCGGAGCGGAGCAGAATTTTTTTCTTCGCTCACGGTCGTCAACGTCAAGTAGACAAGTGCGTGCTTGGAAAATCAACCTTCCGGCAAGATTTCTCAATGAGGATGGTCAGATTACTCTTTGCGAGTGGTCCCGTCGCGTTGAGAAACTGTCCGTTCACGTTGCGAAAGCTGCCGCTCAAGTAAAAAGTCTATTCGAGCAGCAGAAAGGAAGCAGCGCCCGCTTCCACTGTGCATGGTGCCATTCGCGATGATTGCATAGTGCGGACAAACACCCGACGCTAAAAATCACCATGAACAGCATTTATCTAACTCACTCCCCGCTTGCGGAGCTCTGCGTAGTGTGGCGGAGTCTTTTTTTGCACTTCATGGAGTTCCGCATAGCTCCACCCAGACTTAGTTGATACTAATAATAGAGAACTGTTGTACTTTCTCATCGGAGTAAGCCTGGGAATCTAGGCCATCTTGCCAAGACCTGGGAGCATCGCTACTGTGTGGAAAATTATCTACAGGGAAGTGGCTTGACTGGATGGTGCGATGCTGCAATGCATCTTGGGATACTACCTGTAAGAGTGATGCATCAAAGTTAGGGGCAGTATCCAGTGATTACTGCCTTGCCTTGAGAGAGAGAGAGAGCATCTTAGAACGATTTATGTAGCTTTATGCTACTTGACCCATCTAAACGTGAAGGGACTTCTTAAGAAGACTTCACACGCTGACACCTTCATGGAGGCTGCCTTGGGAAATGCTAAGTAGAGATGCTATGCTAGTGATAGTGTAGAGACAGACCAATGCTTTATACCCACAAACTTCCAATGATGGGGAATCTCAACATTTGTGCTGTAATCTTCTGTATTCTGGTCCTCGAACTGATTATTCTGTGCATGCTGCACCACCTTAACTTCACCTATAGGTTCGCCTTTGTATGAGTTCCAATGTATTTCTAGACCCTCATCTTGAGGTGCCTGTTGTTCAACTGTTCTTGGCTTTGTAATAAACAAACTAAACTTAATTGGGATTCTGTGATTCTTCTGAGTCATAGTTCAGTGGAACTGTATGATTAATTGGCTAACAATGTTCTCCCCTCCACGCTTTCATGCTGATAAAAAGAGTCATCGGACTGGGGTTCCAGAGTAAAGCTAGAACGTGGAACCCAGCTCCTTCATTTGGTAGCAGTATAGGATGGTTATCACATGAAGCGGAGGGAGAATCTAGAAAACTCTAGATAAGACTTAGACCCCTAGATCCCCAAATTAGAGCCCAATGATGATCGAAAGCAGAGAACGGCAGACTTTGGCAGAGACCGACGGAGATTGATGGTGAGGCGGGAACAGAGTATCAATAGGGATGCGTCGTGTGTTAGATTGCGGGAGTGTTGATTGTATGATGTCTGGCGGAATTTATGTGAAAGTCGAGTGAATGTGGTTTTGGGTTGGACGTGGTCCATATTTGTGATTTGAGTTTCAGGCCTGAAGTCTTCTTTGTCCTCTTCTAGGTCATCGGTTTACTAAGGATTAAGCTTCAGGGATTCCCCTAAATACTCAATTTAGTGGTGTTACAGGGGTTAGAAGGTAGTAGTCAATGAGCTAATTACCTTTAGGGTGACTACACCTTTTGTATATCTACTCCCTCTGGGGAGGGGGCATATCCCTAACCGTATTGGCTAGAATCCTCCAAAACAATATGGAGGATTTTTTAAGGAGGGGAGTCACTTCAGCTCAGGGGTGGTATTAATTTTCCCACAGACCTGGCCACCAAAAGTGGGGCTTGGTTGGGGGGGGGGGGGCATCTTTACTAGCTGGAGAGGCCCAGGTCAGCATAACAAACGGCAGGTAGCCTTTGAGGTTGTTCCTGCTTGGGGGGTAGGTGTGAAACACCTCCACTCAGAGCAGGCTTCGTTTCTGACCCACAAGAGCAAAAGGCTTCCACTTCAGGGGGTCAGAAACATGTCTACAGATGGTTTGGTAGGTTTTCAGAGGGCACCTCTGAGGTGCCCTCTGAGTTCATTTATTATTGAACCCAACACTGGCATCAGTGTGGGCTCATTAATCTAGAATTTGGTGAATCCATCATGGAGTTGTGGAACTAAACGTTACAACCTCTCAGCCTATGTACTCAGTATGGCTTCACTGTGCACTTATAATGTCTAAGAATGGACTAAGACACCAAAGGGGTATATCTGGTCATGCAGTTATGCCCTCACATTAGGTATAGTGCACCCTGCCTCTACAGAACCCAACATTCCTTCTACGCTTGTAAGTAAACTTGAACACTGGCAACAACTTAAAAGCTTAAAAGATCCAGCTTATATGCTCCAGGGACCCCCACTACCTGTTGTTTTTCACACATGCACAAAGACGCCCACGTCGCCTTTCTTTCCCCAGCTGTCTCCCGAAGGAGCGCTGAGGCTGTACCTCTGGAACCTAAATAGACTTTATCAAAATGAAGACGTGGCTACTTGTCAATTGCGCCTTTGAAATATGTCTTGCAAGTCAGTTTATTTTGCACCGATGTATATGTTTTTTATAGATACGTTACTTAATGTTCACCATTTTAGGTCTCGCCTGGCGAAAGCAGCGCATGCGCTGATTCGCGTCATGGAGAGGACCTTTTGGAATCGATTTAGTCAAAGCTGAATGCACGCGTGCGTCCCAATGGACAAAGATGACTGCTCTCGCCATCCGCAAAGCTAAACATGCACGCGCAGGGAAAAAAAAATGCACGCGCATGTGGACAGCCCGACACCATCTTTGTGCACACGCGCGCATTTTTTTGTCCCTACCGCGTGTATGGCGGCGTGCTCGTGCGCAGCCACCGCTCGACCCCAGCAGCTGGCGTGAGGCTTCCTGCGAGCATTGCTTGTTGAATAGGATATCTACCTTCAGTTGGTACCTACAATAGCTATTCCGTGCTCGGGGTGCTACATTTCTAACATTTTGCACTCTTATCTGGTTACAAACGGCAGCATGTAAATGAGGAGCCTGGTGTATGAAATCTATACTGTATTATTGTTGCACAGCGCCCGACAACCATGAGGATGATTTGCGCTCTTAAATAATACAAAATTGGGGATTGCGTCTTTAACGTCACACCATTGTTACAAGGTGCCATAATTTACAAACGTACAATGCCAGTCCCATTTGTTTTTTACGATAGAAGAGTTTATTTAATCGCTGTTGCAGGGAGGGTGGAAGAGGTAATTTGCTGGTGAGATGACCAAACATTTAATTGCTTTCAAGGTGTTGGGTCTGGAACTTGAAAGTCAGCCCCCAAAACTGTATAGTGAAGGTCTGCATGCGGAGCGATACCGAGTGCTTCGGTGTTCATTTTAGTCATCTTATCCAGTCGAGAGGCATCAGCTGTGTGTGTTATGAAGCTGGGGCCTGACATTAACTGGAAAAGCTCTGCTTCCGGCCGGCTGAACTGGAGTTACCTCTCTCCCTCTGGTGTAGGTGGTGGGGTGAGCGGTTTGACGCAGTACTCCCTCGCTGACGCTGTGTCGCGAGCTCTCCGCCCGAGTGTCGAGCCCCCCGGCCGGCATGTTGCAGTGCTGGGAGCAGTGCGGGCTTCTCATTGGACAGTCGCCAGGTACGTGATGAGAGAATAGAATGAGGACGGGGCGGCGATGGGGTTGGATTGGAGCGCCTCCAAGGGGAGAGTGATGGTGATGCAGACCTTGCCATAAGAGGGCAGTGAATAACGAGTGTGGTCCTTTCTGCTGCAGAGGGATGCATGCAGGCTCTGATGTAAGAGGGAGGAGGATACAAACTGTGGAGTCGGTCAGTTCATGCCTGCCCACATGCGTGTGGGGACCGTCACAACCAGCCTGAAGCTCGTACATGCAGGGGGTTTACCCTTGCCCTGTGTGAAGTATTAAACCACTTAAAGGGTCTTTTTTTCCATGTCATCGAATTTGGAACAAGGAGGACCACCAGATGTGCACTGAAGTTATCTGGTTTCCTTATGGTAAGTAAAGTCAGCTGATGTTCCCTTTCGGGTGCAGAATACCAACATCTGTGACTAGCAATCGAATTTTCTCCTAGAAAAATAGATGGCAAGTGCTACGAATTTAAAGGACTAACACTACGGCCTGTGGGTGATGAGCACAGACAGGCATCAGACGCAGCTCTTCTGATCGGAATTTATGTGCTGCAGCAGCACACCGTACAGAAACCGAAATATGACACAATATTATTATTTAATATTATTATTTATTATTATTTATTATTATTTAAAATCTTATATAGCGCGCAGCTACCCTTGGGCATCCCGGCGCTTCCAGACAAACATCCGATGAGAGGTGGAGGATAGCGTTGACACATTATCCGGGAAATAAAAAGGTTTTAAGACCTTTGCGAAAGCGCAGTGTACAAGGCTCAGCGCGTAGTTTAAGCGGAAGCAAGTTCCAAAGCTTTGCCGTGTTAAATGAGAATCTTCTTCCGCCTGTTCGGGCCTTTTTTACTCTAGGAACTAGCAAGAGGTGTTGCCTCTCTGATCGCAGCGTTCTGCTTGCTTTGTATGCCGTAACTAGGTTTTTTAGAATGGGGGGGCCTTTCCCCAAGAGGATTTTATGGGCAATACAAAGTGCCTTAAAAGTCACTCTCTCCCGCACAGGGAGCCAATGCAATGCCTTTAGTGCCGGCTTCGCAGATTGCGTCCTCGGGATGTCCATGAGCAGCCTTGCCGCCGCGTTTTGGACCTGTTGGAGGGTCTTGAAAGTAGATTCAGGGGCGCCCAAGAAAATAGCATTGCTATAATCTAGTCTAGATGTTATAAGACCCTGAATCAACAGCTTCCTCGATGTTAACGGAAGAAGAGGAAAGATTTTCCGAGCCGACCTGAGTAAGGCATAACACATTCCTGCTGTTTTCTTGGCTTGAGTGCGAAGTGACAGGTCCGGTTCTAACCAGACTCCAAGGCTCTTAATTGCTTCCTTGGGGGCTGGAGGCTCACCCATACAACCAGGCCAGCTGAGTGGGGGAAGGAGGGTAGCTTTACTCCCCAGCAGCAGTAGTTCCGTCTTTGAGCCGTTTAGCTTGAGGGAGGATTCTCCCATCCAAGTATGGACATCCACCAGACAGGAATTCAAGATGTCCGGGTTGTCGGCCAGATGGGATAGGGAAACAACTAGCTGCGTATCGTCAGCATAACTGACGATTTTGATGTCATAGGGGGAGACTACATCCTCCAGCGGGGCCATATAAACATTGAATAGTGTAGGGCTCAACGAGGAGCCCTGTGGCACTCCACACTGGAGGGGGATTGATTTAGATCTCTCCGATCCATCCCAAACCTGGTAAGTTCGATCCGATAGAAAAGATCTCAACCACTGCAGAGCCACCCCAGACACCCCGACCTCAGCCAGCCGCTGTATCAGCAACTGATGGCTCACGGTGTCAAATGCCGCGCTGAGGTCCAGGAGGATCACTGCCACTGATCCTCCTGAGTCTAGGATCCGTCTGGCCTCATCCACGACCGCCACGAGAGCCGTGTCGGTGCCCTGACCCGGGCGAAATCCAGTTTGAGATGGCCGGAGGAGACCATTCAGCTCCAAAAAGGCAGACAACTGCTTATTGGCCAATCGCTCAGCAACTTTGCCGAGGCCCGGCAGCAATGAGATGGGTCTAAAGTTCGAGAGGACCGTAGAATCCAGATTGGATTTTTTTAATAGAGCCCTAACAACTGCCATTTTCCAAGTGGGTGGGACCAGACCCTGGGTGAAAGAGGCGTTCATTAGGTCAGTCACGGGGGCTGCAATGGCCGCTGTTACCTGCTTAAGGAACTTCATGGGAACCGGGTCCATGGGGGAGCCGCTTTTAATCAACGATAGAGTTTTGGCGACGTCGCTCACTGACACTGGGCCGAAGGTGTCAAGGCCGGGAGCGCTTTCTCTGTCCTGAGTTCCCCCATTCCGTTTGCCGTGGTCCTGAGATAACCTGGGCTGGGGAAGGGAGTTTAAGATCTTCTCAATTTTCGTGTGGAAGAACTCCGCTAGTTCCGTGCTTTTTTGTTTATCATGCATGGCAACCGGCTCCGGAACTTTGAGCAGTTCTCTAAGCACTCTGAAACTTTCCCTGGAAGAACTAGCAGCGGATTTAATCCGGTCTTCAAAGAAAAGGGCTTTCGCAAGTCGTACAGCTGACTTATAGCCCCTCATTGCAGCACGATATTCTTCTCTCCTATGATCTTCCCAGTTCTTCCTCCATAATCTCTCCATCCTTTTACATCCTTTCCTAAGGGTGCGTAATTCTACCGTATACCACGGAGCTGATCCAACTCGTTTCTCCCTCTTTTGGACACTCTTTTTAGGAATCAGAGTATCAAGGGAGGCGGATAGCCAGTTGTTAATGTTGGTGTCGGCCGTAACTGGGTCCGACGCACAAGGAGGGATCGTGTCTTCCAGTTTCGAGGTCCACTTCTCAACCGATAGTCTGGACCAGGCTCGATCCACTAGGAAGGCCTGTTTGGTACGTACAGGTAGTGGGTCAATTTGCCAGCAAGCTGGGACCAAAAAATGGTCTGACCAAGGGAGAGAGAGGGCGGGCTTCGCTGTAAGGCGAGGAATGTTCGAGAACATCGGGTCAAGTAGGTGTCCTTTTTCGTGAGTAGGCCCAGAATTAATTAGGTTCAGGTCACACTCTTTTAAAACGCTCTGGAGATCCAGAGCCGTTTGGTCAGTGGGCTCGTTGAAGTGAAGATTAAGGTCACCCAACACCATAAAATTAGCCGTCGATGTGGCCAGAGTCGTAACTGATTCAACAAGGGAACTCACAAAATTGCCCACTACACCTGGGGGGCGGTAGATCAGCAGGCCCGATATAGACACTGTCGGGGATATCCTGAGGGCAAAATGGCAGCTCTCACAATCCGAGAGTTGGCCGTTCTGTGCCCTGCAAACGAACAGACTCCTGTAAATAATGGCGAGGCCACCCCCTCGCCCCTCTGGTCTATCTACATGACAAATCAGGTATCCTGGCGGAAGGGCCTCCACGATGTCTGCATCGGAGCTGGGGGTCAACCACGTTTCCGTTAGCAGCAAAACGTCTAGGGCAGAGTCTTGGATGAGCAGATTGACTTCTGTCGCATGACGAGGGAGGGATCTGCAATTCAGCAGACCGATAGCCAGGTCGTTTTTACCTTTAGTAGCCGAGGGATTCCTCCTTACCTCTCTGACGAAAGGGGGGGAAGGACGTCGCGTAAAAAGGTCCTCGCTGTTAGGTAGTGCATGCCGAAGAGCCATAAGTTCGTTGCGCTCGTACGAACGCATCGCAGACTTAGGTTTCGCCATAGTATCCTGCCCTGTGCCCGTCTGGGCCCGGACGGGCACAGACGGGCTGGACTCTGGCGTGACTCCGGCGCTGAGACGGCGCTTCCGCTGCGCGTCACCGCTGCGCGTTGTCATGGCAGCTTTAAGTAGGGGCCCCGCCTCCTGTGTCTCCAACTAGAGCACACGCGGAAGTGGCGCCTCTACAGAGTCCTCTACACTACCCCCAAGATGGCGGCGCTGCAGTGTCCCAGACTGACGACTAACGGCCTGCGAAAAGCGCAGTGAAGGTCCCAGTTTAAAATGCAGGTAAGTGCTACTCTGACAATCGTTAAACACGGGTACAACCAATAATAAAATAACCAATGTATTTACAGGAAGAAACGGGCACTCGGTTTAAAAAACGCGCTGCCAATTCCACGCGCTGTGCTGACTTAAAAAAACACCTACACTCTATTGCGCAGGTAATACGTGCTATCCGCTGCGAGGTTAGTAGGACGATGTCAAGGAATGAACTGCTTGTTCCCCTCGTCTTAAGTAGGGGCCCCGCCTCCTGTGTCTCCAACTAGAGCACACGCGGAAGTGGCGCCTCTACAGAGTCCTCTACACTACCCCCAAGATGGCGGCGCTGCAGTGTCCCAGACTGACGACTAATGGCCTGCGAAAAGCGCAGTGAAGGTCCCAGTTTAAAATGCAGGTAAGTGCTACTCTGACAATCGTTAAACACGGGTACAACCAATAATAAAATAACCAATGTATTTACAGGAAGAAACGGGCACTCGGTTTAAAAAACGCGCTGCCAATTCCACGCGCTGTGCTGACTTAAAAAAACACCTACACTCTATTGCGCAGGTAATACGTGCTATCCGCTGCGAGGTTAGTAGGACGATGTCAAGGAATGAACTGCTTGTTCCCCTCGTCTTAAGTAGGGGCCCCGCCTCCTGTGTCTCCAAGTAGAGCACACGCGGAAGTGGCGCCTCTACAGAGTCCTCTACACTACCCCCAAGATGGCGGCGCTGCAGTGTCCCAGACTGACGACTAACGGCCTGCGAAAAGCGCAGTGAAGGTCCCAGTTTAAAATGCAGGTAAGTGCTACTCTGACAATCGTTAAACACGGGTACAACCAATAATAAAATAACCAATGTATTTACAGGAAGAAACGGGCACTCGGTTTAAAAAACGCGCTGCCAATTCCACGCGCTGTGCTGACTTAAAAAAACACCTACACTCTATTGCGCAGGTAATACGTGCTATACGCTGCGAGGTTAGTAGGACGATGTCAAGGAATGAACTGCTTGTTCCCCTCGTCTTAAGTAGGGGCCCCGCCTCCTGTGTCTCCAACTAGAGCACACGCGGAAGTGGCGCCTCTACAGAGTCCTCTACACTACCCCCAAGATGGCGGCGCTGCAGTGTCCCAGACTGACGACTAACGGCCTGCGAAAAGCGCAGTGAAGGTCCCAGTTTAAAATGCAGGTAAGTGCTACTCTGACAATCGTTAAACACGGGTACAACCAATAATAAAATAACCAATGTATTTACAGGAAGAAACGGGCACTCGGTTTAAAAAACGCGCTGCCAATTCCACGCGCTGTGCTGACTTAAAAAAACACCTACACTCTATTGCGCAGGTAATACGTGCTATACGCTGCGAGGTTAGTAGGACGATGTCAAGGAATGAACTGCTTGTTCCCCTCGTCTTAAGTAGGGGCCCCGCCTCCTGTGTCTCCAAGTAGAGCACACGCGGAAGTGGCGCCTCTACAGAGTCCTCTACACTACCCCCAAGATGGCGGCGCTGCAGTGTCCCAGACTGACGTCTAATGGCCTGCGAAAAGCGCAGTGAAGGTCCCAGTTTAAAATGCAGGTAAGTGCTACTCTGACAATCGTTAAACACGGGTACAACCAATAATAAAATAACCAATGTATTTACAGGAAGAAACGGGCACTCGGTTTAAAAAACGCGCTGCCAATTCCACGCGCTGTGCTGACTTAAAAAAACACCTACACTCTATTGCGCAGGTAATACGTGCTATCCGCTGCGAGGTTAGTAGGACGATGTCAAGGAATGAACTGCTTGTTCCCCTCGTCTTAAGTAGGGGCCCCGCCTCCTGTTTCTCCAACTAGAGCACACGCGGAAGTGGCGCCTCTACAGAGTCCTCTACACTACCCCCAAGATGGTGGCGCTGCAGTGTCCCAGACTGACGACTAACGGCCTGCGAAAAGCCCAGTCAAGGTCCCAGTTTAAAATGCAGGTAAGTGCTACTCTGACAATCGTTAAACACGGGTACAACCAATAATAAAATAACCAATGTATTTACAGGAAGAAACGGGCACTCGGTTTAAAAAACGCGCTGCCAATTCCACGCGCTGTGCTGACTTAAAAAAACACCTACACTCTATTGCGCAGGTAATACGTGCTATCCGCTGCGAGGTTAGTAGGACGATGTCAAGGAATGAACTGCTTGTTCCCCTCGTCTTAAGTAGGGGCCCCGCCTCCTGTGTCTCCAACTAGAGCACACGCGGAAGTGGCGCCTCTACAGAGTCCTCTACACTACCCCCAAGATGGCGGCGCTGCAGTGTCCCAGACTGACGACTAACGGCCTGCGAAAAGCGCAGTGAAGGTCCCAGTTTAAAATGCAGGGAAGTGCTACTCTGACAATCGTTAAACACGGGTACAACCAATAATAAAATAACCAATGTATTTACAGGAATATTTACAATATTGAATGATGAAAGACCTCCAAGGAGACTGCGGCATCTGGGTACCGCTGACTGAGCCCAATGTGACTTGGATAACCGAAGGGGGGTCTGGAAAACAACAGCACAGTAGAAACAAGAAAGGAAGGGGATTGAAGCAGATGGGAACTTTGAAAGCCACTAACTGGGGTCCGACAAAGTGTGCTGAGTGTTCACCGGACCGAATCCTGCAGAAGCACTGCTCAGGGTACTGTATTCAGCCAAAGAGAGTCAACGCTGGAGATTAACGTGAATACCCTGGCATGGACTGGGAGGAAGCAGCAAGCCTTCTCCCGGAGGCTACAGCCATGATGGGAGCAGTTGCATGGCCTCGGTAAAACAAACTCTAGCTATGCTCTGGGCGAGAAGTATGCCTTTGTACATAGCAAAGCGCATACATTATAAGTTAACATTTCCATGTGAGTGGTAGGGCCTTCCAGTGCAGTGAAAACACAGCAGTTCTCTTTACTCAGTCCTGCATCACTATCAACCACCACCAATAAGCATTCCAGCATGTTCGTTGATTTTATGATTTGTGATTGGGATTTGACAGCCTTTGTGACACCATTCAGATGAACACCTATCCTTCGACAATGATATAAAATCCTAAGCATAGACTTGCCAGCCAAGTAGAAAGCTAGTCTCCGGAGCACATCCCATTAAAGAGCCAGATGATTAATCGTCTGAATTTCAACCTAGAGACAAGAATGGGTTTGGGCACTGACCTTATCCTGGCATTGTAAATGATTTGTAAATTTTGGGAGAACAAGTGCCTGCAAACATAACTTGCAGCATCCTAGCACCGGCGTTTATGGCTTCATACAGAACCCCAAAACAAACTTTAGAGATGTATTTTGTCTTTACAACACCCAGCTTCAGAAAACCTATACTGGGAATGAATTACGTTTTTAGGTCTTGGCTTGACGAAAGCAGCACATGCGCTGCTCTCGTCATACGAGGGCTTCTTGGAATCAAAACGATTCCAAAAGCTCGCTTTCTGCTCCACCCGTGTTTTGCATTGGTGCGCGTCATTTTGTGTCACCAATTATGCAAAACCGGGTGTTCTGATTGTCCAGGAGGGTTTTTAGTCCCTCCTGGTCCCACCCTGTCTCCTTTTGGCCCCTCCCACCGGGATTGCATCTTTTACTGGCGGCGGGAGACAGTGTCTCTTAATTAGCCGCTACGCACTTTTTTGTTATCATTCGACTTTGGCAAAGGCAGCTGCGTGTTTATTTTTGCTTCGCGCTTTCACTTAAAGTGAAAGTGCGATGCAATTATAAACAAGCGGCTGACTTTGCCAAAGCCGAGAGCTTGTTCATTTCAGGTTTCCATTACTAGCGTGCTCTCTACGTTAAGCCCAGTTAATGAGGACAGTGCTAATTTACATTGCTTCTTGAGAACTGATGCAGGTCTAGACAATCTTATCAGGCACCTTTAGGTGTCATTGTCAGCCGTTTCGATGTATGCTGCTTGGAGATTGAAAATGCACTTCACACTTTGTGCTCCAGAGTTAGCCCGACTTGTAAAATGCAGTAATGGAACAGAGCTGTCCTGTCCCGTATTCAAACCGGATCTGTTCACTTGATAAAACCGCAGTCTGTTAACCCGCGTCTGTTCTAGAATCCGACCCTTGGAGCCTAGTTTGTGCTCGTGATATTCCAGCATGCATAGCGCTTTCAAGTGCGAAGTATGGCTCTTCTAAGCACTGCGAGTCATACTGCGAGTAAGAAAGAGCGACCTGTTCGATAAAAGCATTCGTAACTCAGGACTCAAGGCTGCGCACAAACCCCACGGAACTAAGCTATTTGGTTCTTCGAATTGTAAGGTACAATACACACAAAGCCACGGTGCGTGTTTCTTCACAGAGCACTAACAACAAACATCTGCGGATTAAATAACCCAACATGAGAGGCTAGACGACTGTTCATGTTTTCTCTGAAAAGGCAAAGACGTCATGATTTTAAAATACAAACGGGTCATATGAGAGCCTAAGATCTGTAGTAGTTTGGATGTAGTGGTGTTTTTGAAACTTCGTTGCATCTGAAGCGTCCCCTGTCGGCAGCAGCATGCAGTTGGAGCGCTTGTTTAAAGGATAGAGACGGACAATAAGGTTTGCGAGCAGTAGTTTTGCTCATCACCAAATGAAGGTAGGGAACATTTATGGTTTTGGCACTTAATCATGATGCATGTTTGCTTTTATTCCTTGCACGCATTTAATGACCTCGGAGTTTACTTTTATTATTATGAATATATTCAGTCTACACTTTGGGACAACTCATCCTATGAGAGCCCATAGGTATCTCATTTGGAATGCCAAACCCTGCCATAACAAGCATCCAAATGCAATAGGTCTCGCCTTTAATTAAGTTAAAGCCATTTGCTTTGCTATACAATGCCATTAGCAAAGCAAATGGCTTTAACTTAATCAAAGGTGAGACCTATTGCATTTTCAATGCTTGTTTATTCCTGTAGTAAATGTTAAGTGCCATTGTAGTAAGAAAACCGGTATATAAATAAAACCCTTTTTATACTTTCCTCTGTTTTCATGATATCTTTAAAAAAAACAGGTTATTTTTAAAGTTTCAATATGTATATTTAAATGGAAATAAACCGCAACAAGGTGCTCAGATTTAGCATTTTATTTTTTATTTTTCTATGTTACATTACAAACCAGGGGGCCTTACACAGGCTTATGCTTTTCACAAACTGTGAAAGCTGATTTAGCCAAGCTTGCTGTAGACCTTGTGTTTTCTTTCACATATTTCTTAACAAGACGATCAATGTTAGTGAGGTCGCTTGAATATATATTTAAGAACTTTCTAAACATAACACCCACTCACATTTTACTAATAAAATATATACAATGTTCACTGCAAGTAATGGAGATAGTATACGGTACCTGTATTTTGTTATACTCTACCCTTTTAGCAGATTTTTTCAAATACGTAAATATAGGTTTTGTATAGATGCGGTGAGTGGGGAATGCTGCGATGCTGTCAAGCACCGTAACTGCATCTTTATCAAAAAACAGAGCCGCCCAATGAGTTTCCTCTTCATAGTGCTGGTCTGTGTTAAAGGCAAGAGTTCTAGGCCTCTGGATCCCAATTTCAGCGGGTAACCTATAAAATGAAAATACCCCTAAAAGGTATTTCTTGGTGTATCTATGCTTGCTTAAGAAATCACAAATCTGGAAAGTGTCCATTTTACAATATTTTAAAGATTATCAAACACAATCTGTTGGGCGTAATTAATTTGGATGATGTTGTCAAACACTGATTCCATATTTACATTGACCACCAGGGGTTGCTTAAAGCATACTTCAACTTTTAGATTTCCATTCTTGATCAGTTTGTAGAGGTCGCCGTCTTCCATATTGGGGCTCAAGTCAAATGTAAACAGCGTGTACCCCTGCCCATAACCTTCTCTTGACACAACGACTCCAGAGTCCCTCAGGTGTATTCCCTAACAAAATTATTGTATTCAAAGCTGGGTGTGTACGATTTTGCAGGAATCACAGCGCCCTCGTGGAACTAGCTGTGTGGGTGATTTTGTAGTGTTTGAAATTGAAAGAGTTTGCTGTGTACAGGTCGCTAAAAGCTGTGTTATCTACAAACCCTATGATGAGTTTCAGTAGCTGTCCCAAAATACATTTTGTTGGTGGGTTAACAACATCCCTTTGAGCATGTAGAATATCTTCAAAGCTACTCTTTCAACAGCGTACTTGATGCTCAATAGCTGTAAAGCTTTGGCGGGTGAACATCTGACGCTGGGTGACACTTTCACTATCTTTGCAAATAAACTAGCGGCCACTGTAAAAGGTTTATACCACTCCGCATTGCCGCTCATGAGACAGAATGGGACTTTGTTACAGGGAAGTTTGATCTTAATGAGCAGCTTATCTTGGAAAAAGAGGTTAGAATGTATGCGGCAGAGGAGGTTAACTGTTTACTTTCATTTCCAAAGCTCGTTCTCTTTACAAAAAACCTTTATTGGGACTATCCAGTGCCATGTCTTCAAAATGTACATATGTGTCTTTATAGAAGAGCAACGCTGAAAGCTGCGTATCGCGACTGTAATTCAGAATACTCTTGATGTAGGCGTACATGTTATTGCTTTGCGTGATGAGACGATAGCCAAGGGTAATGACTACTTGGATAAACATAGTTGCTATGGGGTAGGCGATCGGATCCATTTTAGCATAGTCATCTACGTTGGTTCCGTTCGCTTTTTCGATCTTATAGACCAGATATGGTAGAGTATTGCTCAGATCCAAATACATGTCGGTTGACCTTGACGTAAAAAACTTTATCGAAGCGAGTGGCATTAAAGTGGCTAGAGGCGAGACTTACATGAAAAAGCTACTTTCAATGCTAGTCTGCGTTGGCTTGAGAGAAAATAGGTCTAGCTCAGATTTGGCGCATTCTCCGTAGGCGCAAAGCTTGAAGGACATGGCTGCTGTTGAGTTAAAAAAAATATTTACTCAGGCTGATTTTTTTTGTTTTTGAGGCTCTCTTTCGGCTTGCGGACTTTCTTTTTTGGGAGGCTTTTGATGCGTGTCTCCTTCTTATGTAGGAAACAGGTGCACCCCTCCACCTTGATGCGTTTAGCTTCCTTTTAGCCAGTGCTTAATATGTGCCGGTGCTTTCCGGTGCTTAGCACCGGCACCTTTTAATCAGGGCCGTGTCTACAACTTACATCAACTGCAGGACTGCACTGCAGTCTATACGTCATGCGTCAAAGAGTAAATGATATATAATTGCCTTACTGCAGTGTTGTTCACTTCACACCTGTAGTGTCTCCGGAGTCCCTCGGTGAAAAAGAGTGCTGCTGTGCAGTGCTGCACTCAGTGCTGAGAGAGGAAGCCAGTCAGCCCGATAATAAATCCATCTCCATGATGCAATTGACAATCAATTTGTTTTCAGTGTTGCTGGTGGGCGGGCCGAAGATTGGGCTGTATTTGGTTCTTCTATGGGGGTAGGGGGCTGCCCCAGCATGCCGTGCGTAACCTTTTTTCATTCCAGGGACAGTGGAACACACCGCAGCACATACGCACTGCACGAGTTACCAATCACGCAGCACCAGTTAGCACAACGTGAAGCAGCAGCAGGCCTCTTAATAAGGCACCCCTGCAGTCCTGGCAGTGCCACCACGCAGTGAGTAATTAAGAACAATGCTGCTCTTACTGGTGCATGTTGACGGTCACCTGAACTTAGTCAGAGCCTCAGAGGCCCCAGCAAGCATATGCCACCGGCGTTGGGCGTGGCACCGGTGCAGTGCAATGCTCCGAGGCTGCTGGAAGGGCAGGGCTTTGCCCTTCCTTAATTTATTTTAACCCCTGTCTGTCTACTCTAAAGTGTCTGACGTACTTGCTGCCACTGCTCAAAAGAAATGGAATCCATCATGAAAGCCAAAGCGCCAGCGGGATAAAAAAAAGGTGTGATTATCTTTCTGTAAATCATCACCACATCATGTGATTTGCACTGTGTGTGAAGTGCCGCCCGGCCAGCAGTAACGCTCAGGCCTGTGCAGCCTTCTTGTCCATAGACGGCGGTTCCTGCGGGTTCAGGAGCCCCTGTTTTATGTGCTTCTTAGGTACAAAAAACACAGCAAATTGCGTTTACGAAACAGGGACAGCAATAATTCCATTCAAAATTGCCAAAACATACTTTCTTTTGCGATGGGGTTAGAGCCATTGTAATGGGGGTTATTTATATGCCCACGGTTGTGCAAGGTGCGAGGTGAAGCAGGCTTTTAGCTCTGATGGTCTCAGAAAGCCGGCCTAACAGCTAGGTTGATGTTTGCCAAGAGAACGAAAATAACGCCGTGCATCAGAACTATTTGTTAGCCACACAGCTTAGGGCAAAAAAGATACTGCGCCTTCCAATGAAAACGGGGATACCAGTAGACAATCTTCATTGTTTGTTCGTTTAAATTGTGCAAGTCCGTGCTGGAGGACGCTTTAAAACCCTTGCATAGAGCATGATTGAATCTGTGCATTCCCTTTACAAAAACAGAACGAATACCTGTCATAGCAGCAAATGCTCTGTGGCATCAATGAAGTAACACCAGATCTAAGTCTCCTCAGCTCAGCTGGATGGCTTTAAATATACACAAACTCACTTCCTCCAAACAAAATTTTTTAATTGTCTAAGAAACACAAACTGTGCCATAAAGTACAGTTTTCATGTTGGTAAATACTGTATATTTGACTTCCAAATTGCATGCGTTCTAATCGAGTACGCATATGTACTACTCCTCACAGCACACATTGTTTCCCACAAACATAGGTATTGCCCTCAAATGCCAGAGATGGCCACCATAATGCCAAGGACAACACAATAGGCCAATAATGGGCACCACTGCGTGAATGCCACCTTTGTGTCAGGTCTAGACACCATTAATACTATGGATGCCAAAAATATATTAAAACGGTAATGAGGGTGGCACCATAAATTCAAGGATGCCCTCGTTTGTCAATGGTGGCCATCATTATACAACATGTGGCTACCTCAATTTGACAATGATGCTAATATCTGAACACTGGCCACCACCGTGTCATGCCGCCATTATGCCAGGGCTAGGCATTATAATGCATGTGAGTATTGTCCTTTCCCTAAGAGTGGCACATAGAGCACTGGAATGTTTCACATGTCCCTTTTCCATACACTAGTCATTTTAGCTAATTTATTCCAAAATTGTGGTTTAAATGCACTTTTAATTTAATCTTTTTCAAAATGTTCAAAGGGCAGGGGAACCTCCTATCAAAACCTTACTTGGAGGAAGGCTCCCTTGCTGAAATTCAGATCGGGTATTACATCTGCCTTTCATCAGTGCCAGTTGAGGATGTGGGTGGAGCCAATACAGAGTGGGTGGAGCCAGAGGAGGAAATGGAAGGAGCCAGGTGAAAGTGGGTGTGGCCTCCGACCAATATTTGAGCACCTGGAATTCATATTTTACAAATTAAGCACTGCTTTTAGCACCGGCGTTACCGCTGTACAAAAGCCCAGCTCCTTCTTGGAGTTGTTTGTTCATTCGCTCAGCTACTGCTGAGGTCACAGACCCCACCACACCTTGGGCAATGTTTGCAATAGAGGCTTTAACGTGGGGTTTTGAAATTTCATAACCTGTTTTCAAGAGAGGCATAGCCCTTCTGAACAGACTACGCAAAAACCTCCCAGCCCCATGCCGTACAAAACCGGGGCACCTTGAAAGAATGGGGGTCCGCCATATCCTGCCTGGTTTCGGTAATAGTCCCTGTACAGAGAGGGGTTGCAGTATGTTTTCATGAACACCATGACAACTTTTTTAAAATCAGCTGTTGTGTGGCGGCCTTAAATTAAGCTTGACAATCACTTTCCGATATTTAGAGGCCACCAGTTCAGACTGGTCATCGAATATCATGATGGAGATAGTGCATAACTGTTTTTTTAAAAAAGGGACCTAGTTCAGCTTGATATATTGAATATTTACCAGCTTGTTGGTTTTACCCTTCACCTGTACCCACCTTAACAAGGGGGAATAACTATCTCCAACCCTCTGTGGCTCTATAATATTGGTATATACCAAGAGCGTATAGAACCCACTGTTAATATCAGGACGTGTAGGGGTCTGGCTCCACCGTGCTTTTTATATGTTATACAGTCCCTAAAGCCCTGCTTAATTTACCAGTGCAAATAAACTCTGTATTGAGTCCGGGCATTCTAGTACACACCTTTCCCCTGACGTTATCTAAATATAACTGAATATCCGAATACACATTGATGCTGGCTAGCGATTTGTTGATGGCCTCGACCACTGCGCCGACGGTGGGGTAGTATCCAGAAGCAAACCCTGCATGGAGATAAACAACCTTCTGACCACGCTTTATAGTAAACTTGGTCTCTGCCCTGATAAATGTATTCCATGTTTGAGGGTATTGGATTTCATTTAGGGCAGCCTTCCAGTCCTCTTTTAGGTCCACTGGTTTTTACAGTTTCACTGTAAAATTAGAAATTTGATTGTCGGGGAATATGTCCTTTGACTTGTTGGAAGGTAAGTTGATATAATTTTTGTTTTGCCTTCTTGGGCAGAGAGCTCTATACTCACACGGTCTTTAGAGAGCTAGCAGGACCCAACTGTTACATTTCTCGGGCCACCCCCTCCATTTGACTAAGGCTGGCTTCGCAGCCCTTCTACCTTTCCATTTCAAAATGTTTTCAACCCTGTAGATGCTCTGCGGATAGGCTGGGACCTTTTGTAACTCTATGCTGTAAAAGCTGCACATAACCTCTTCTCCATCATAATCTTTTAAGCGGTAAATATATTCACTTTACTTTTATCTATTTATTGAGATTTTAAAAACAGGTAAAGACATGAATGCATAAACGAACAAAACATTCTCAGATGTATATATCTGATTAATGACATTGTTGCAAGATTATCCAAAAAGTGAAGACATCTACAGAGCATCAGACCAAATATGCATTATTCCAAGTGTTTAAATCAGGCCCCTCCAGAAGACTGATGAGGGCTAAATTTATAACGAGTCTTGGCAATTGAATACACCGTGAAGGGGGGGGGGGGCAGCCTAGGGACCAGAGTAAAACAGAAATATAACAACTCTAAACATGGGGGGGTCATTGTAAAGGATATGTGTACAAGTGCCATGTCAAGGAAGTGAGTATGCAGAAACTTCTCAGACTGAGGTGTTGGGAAGAAACGGAGAATGGCTGGGAAGGTGTTGCTCAGTGGGGGAGGCACACGCACCTTGGATGCCAGTGGTGGTCTCGTTGACGGAGGAGGTTAGTCAGATAGGTTCAGGGCTTTGAGCCTAGGGGACTTAAAACAGGAGTGTTCCAAGCGGGTGAAGTAAGTTATCAGAGGTAGGTAGGTGGGTGGGTGTAGGGGGGTGTGTGTGTGTGTATGTTTTGTACTGGAAGGGGATTCTTCCATTATAAAAAATATCCTTTAAGACGTTTTCAACTGGGTGTGTGCAGTAAAGTGCATCGCACTTGCAAAGTTTGAAAAATATGGAGACTTTTGAAAGTTGCTCCATGGTTACGCCTTCCTTAAGGAGACAACATTTTTAGGCTCAAATCCCTTTCTGTAAATGTTATTAGATGGGGATTTGCCTCAAAGCACATGGGTGAAAGCAAGCAAACGCCCATGTAACACCTATGGAACGCGTAGCACAATCTAGGGCATAGTGCTACTTTGCATTACTGTGGGAATCTTTCCTACACACATCATGATTTCCGTTGGAAAGTAAATCCCACAACAACACCGTGTGCTGTGTTTGTGTCACTTTTGTGATACAAACGCAGCGCAAAGTGTTAATAAATCTGGGTCAGAAACTCTAGTTACAGGTACCTGTCAATATTATGAGGGTGATTTGTGTTCTTACTGCAAGCTAATGCAAGGTTACCAAATGACCAATGCAGAACAAACGTTGCTGTAATGTGTAAAATCAGAAGGCAATGATAATGCCAAAGAGAAGGGGCCCCTGAAGCCAGTGCTTAATTTGTAAAAGAATAAGTGCCAAGGCTCTTGTCGGGAGGCCACTGCAGCTTGCACCACACATTGCCCCTGCCAGCTGCCAATGACAGTACAAACACCGCTACTAACCGTCACACTCTTACAAGTGTGATCATTTATACTTTTCCAGGCCCAGAAAGCTAACTGAATGGCTTGGGAGGTAGGTATTAATCATTGTAAATGTAAACTGAACTAATAAACAGCTGCTGTTGTGCTCATACCTAAATTAGCCCAACAGCGCCGCCATGTGGCAGACTGCCATAAGCCCCGATGCTGGCAATTAAGTGCTGGTACAGAGCACCGGAAACCACCGGCTCAAATTAAGCACTGCCTGAAGCATGAGAGAAAAATGATTTGCGCCTTTCATTGAGCCTTTCAAATTTCTGTAGACATGTTCTGGATTGTAAAGGTGGTCTAAACCTGCTCCAACAGCTATCATTTAGTTATGGTTGTGAAAGAGTGCTAAATCATAACTTTTCCAAATACCTTTCAGGGGTGACAAAAAATGTAGCTATGTCAATTCACCTAACTGCCATTAGTGTTTTTATCAAAAAGGTAGGCCAATTTTCACTCTCTGTGCCTCCTCATATTTATCTGCAGCACTGTTCACAGAACCTTGTTAGAATCATGTCTTTGAACTTCATGCCCCTCACCCACCATCTCCCATATAGGATACACTACATCCAATATCCTTACGAACCATGCAGTCCAAAGGGATGCCCAGAATCACAAGGCAAATCAGAATACCTCACAGCTTTGTCCAGAGTATCAAGCACTAAATAAATGCAAGAGAACCAAACAACCACATTTGTTTTCCGGTTCTATATCATCACAAGAGGTGAGGTGGGGATGCAGGCCTCTTAGTGGTAGCAAGGGTGGGGGGGGGGCACCTGGCCTGGCCAAGGATTCCAGCCCCATTACCATTTGAGGATTTTTTAGGAGGTTATACAAATGGGGCAGAGGTGACAGGGAGTGCCACCGGTGATGTTAATTTGTGGTTAGTCAGGGGCATGGCTATTTTTATTGCTGCCACTGCAAAGGCACCATGGCCCGGACATGAGAGAGAACCAGCCTTCTCTGCACTGGTTGCAGTTTATTTAACAACAGAGACACAACAGGTGATGGGAGGAAGGCTGGCAATATGTCTAACCACTGGCAGTCACTCCGGGTAGCATTCCATCTAATTTTTCTTTTGCACACCATGCCACCTCAGTTTGGACCCGGCCATATGCAAATCAGCCTTAAACCTGCTCCAATAGGTACAGTCCACTCTGAACGCGAAGGCCAGGTCCTCATTCAGCCAGAACACAAGCAACCCTTACCTTCGGTAATGCCTTATCTGGTAGAGACATGATCGAGCTGCAGATTCCTTACCTTTGAACTTCCAGGCATCAGGCTGGATCTGGAAGATTTTTGATAGCAGTATCCCTACTCGCAGATATGTGGCGTTGGTTGACTCCCTGTGACATCATAGGCGTCGGGTTCATTGTCATCATGATGTCCGCGTCGTCTATATAGGTGCTAGCCCGGCGTGCTGTCATCAGTACATTTCACAACTTTTCATACCAGAAGTAGGGAGCCGTGAAGTGACTGATCATGGTGTGTCAAAAAACAACTAGGGCCCTCAAGGGAAACAGCCCATATACTAAACCTAATCTGCAGTGCAGGGAGGATGGGTGGGTCAGTATGGAATCTACAGCTAGATCATGTCTCTATCAGATAAGGCGTTACTGAAGGTAAGTAACTTGTCAATTTGATAGAAACATCTAGCCGCAGAGACCTTACCTTTGAACACATACCCAAGCAATACCATCCCCAGAAGAGGGACTGCGAAAAAGCTTCAAACCAAAAAAGTCCTGCAGGACTGAATGACCCAAAAGGCCCTCCCTGCGGACCTGGTTGTCCAGGCAGTAATGTTTCGCAAACGTGTGCAGAGATGCCCACAAGACCGCCTGGCAGTTGTCACGACCCGGAACACCACGTTGGAGAGCCATGGTAGCTGCCTTCAACCAGTGGAATGGGCCCTCAGGCCTTCAGGAGGCTGTTTTTCTGCCAAGGGGTAACATATTTATATGAGCAAGACCACTGAAATTGCTCCCCCTCCCTCGCAGCTCCACCATTAAGTGAGGCCTTCCCCCATGCCCCTGCACTCTCGAGTGTTTGTGTTTGAGGCCCTCCTCCATCCGTAGGTTTCACCTGCACCTCATCCCTTGTGGTCCAGTGGACCTCTGTCTCCATTCTCTTGCTCCGCTTTTTCTCTCCTTTTTTCCCTCACTTCTATCTCCCCCCTTCACTCTCCTTCTGGGTCTTTCCTCCATTTTCTGTCGTTTTCCCCTCATTTCAAGCTCCCCCCTTCACTCTCCTTCTGTGTCTTTCCCCCGTTTTTCACTTGTTTTTTACCCTCATCTCAATCTCCCCCTTTCACTCTACTGTGTCCTCTGTGTCTTTCCTCCACTCTTTCTTGCACTTTTGCTCTCTTATTTGCACTTTTCTCTCTCTTTTTTCCTTTTTCCATTTGCCTTTTTCAGCCCGTTTTTCCCCGCCGGTGCTGCCCCCGCGGCCCCTCCCCCCCAGCGCGACCAGTGCGACCGGCCCAATCCAGCTCCCCTCCCCGCTGTCCAGCCCCCCCGACCCCTACTTAATGGCGGCCGCTGCTGGGACAGGCGAGCAAGACCACTGACTCATTGTCAGTGAAATTGCTCTCCCTCCCTCACAGCTCCACCATTAAGTGAGGCCTTCACATTTGCACTTTTCTCTCTCTTTTTGCCTTTTTCAGCCCGTTTTTCCCCGCCGCTGCTGCCCCCGCGGCCCCTCCCCCCCCAGCACGACCAGTGCGACCGGCCCAATCCAGCTCCCCTCCCCGCCTCCCAGCTGTCCAGCCCTCCCCGACCCCTACTTAATGGTGGCCACTGCACTGCCGCTGCACGGCCACGCCACCGGGGTGCCAAAGGCAAGGTCGTCTGCGCCAGTCCACGACCCGACTGCGACCAGCACCAGGAACCCTGGATCTCTGCCCGCCAACGCTATGACCCAGCGGCACTCCACGCTCTCAACCCAGGCCGCAACAACAACTGCAAGCTAGCATCACCGGCCGACACCCACAGACCCTTCAGCTGTCACCGCTGCCGGCACACCTGCAGCACCGCCAGGACCACTGACCCAGCGCAATCCGCCTGCAACAACACAACCGAACCAAAGACCCTGCAATGCATCCTCCTCAATGTCCGATCCCTCCACAAATACGCCAATGAAATCTGGGACCTCCTCGACAGCACTACCCCGGACGTAGCATTCTTTACCGAAACCTGGACCAACACCACCTCGGGACCGGACATCGCCATTGCCATTCCCCAAGGATACAAGATCTCCAGGAAGGACCACCCCACCCGCCCGGGAGGAGGAATCGTCATCGTCCACAAATCCACCCTCCACCTGAGCACACTCCCCGACGAGCCCACAGACCTGATGGAACACCTTCACTTCAAGATACTGGCCAGCCCTACCTCCACCCTCCGAGGAACCCTCATCTACCGACCCCCTGGACCCCGCGGACTTTTCGCCAACTCCATCACGGACATCATCTCCCCGCATGCCATCGCGTCCACCAACTACACCCTGCTGGGAGACCTCAACTTCCACCTCGACAACCAACTGGACCCCAGCACGACATCCATCCTGAGCAACCTCCACAGCATTGGACTCTGCCAGATCGTGACCGAACCCCACGCACTCAGCAGGACACACCCTGGACCCCTCTTCACAACAGGAAACTCCATCACCTTCAGCCACACCACCGAACTCCCATGGACTGACCATCGATGCGTCCACTTCACCTTCAGAACACGCACCATCCACAGACACCAGCACCTGCTCCCATGCAGAAACTGGGCCAGAATCACTGACGACCAGGTAACCTCATCACTCAGCACCTCCACCCCAACCATCGCAGAAAACGACAACACCAACACCGCAGCCCGAACCATGCACAGATGGATCTCCGACTGCGCCAAACTATAGCCCCCCCTCAAGAAAAACAACACCACCCATGCCTAGAAAGCTAGTTGGTTCACCACCAAACTTCGAGAGTCCAGACGCACTTGCTGCCGCCTCGAAAAGGCCTGGAGGAACACCAAATCCACAGAAGCCCACAACAACTTCAGAGCCGCCACCAACGCCCACCATCAACTCACCAGAAAAACGAGGAAAAAAGCGATTGAAGACAGAATCTCCACTCATGCACACAACAGCAAAGAACTCTTCAACATCATCAAGGAGTTCGCCGAACCCACCAGCGAGTCCACCGACATCCCTCCCTCACAAGACCTCTGCAACAAACTCAGCACATTTTTCCACCACAAAATCAAGAGCATCGACGACAACTTTGACGAAGACAACCAACACACTGAACCCTCACCAACCACCCGACACCCTGAAGCCAGCGATCGACAACTGGACAGCCCTCACCACTGAAGACACACTGAAGACGATGAAGTCAATCCACTCCGGGGCCCCCACGGACCCCGTCCCCCACCACATTTTCAACAGAGCCGCCGACACCATCGCACCTATGCTCTGCCACACCATCAACCGCTCCCTGGCAACCGCCTCATTCCCTGACGACTGGAAACACACTGAAATCAACCCCCTCCTGAAGAAACCCTCGGCAGACCCCACCGACCTCAAAAACTACAGACCCATCTCCCTGCTACTGTTCCCAGCGAAAGTCATCGAGAAAGCCATCAACAGCCAACTCGCCACATTCATCAAAGAGCACAACATCCTCGACTCCTCCCAATCCGGCTTCAGAAAAAAACACAGTATGGAAACCACCCTCTTCGCCGCAACAGACGACATCCGTACCTTACTGGACAAAGGAGAAACAGCAGCCCTCATCCTCCTCGACCTCTCAGCGGCGTTCGACACAGTCTCTCACAGCACCCTAATATGCAAACTCCATGACGCAGGGATCCAAGACAAGGCCCTCGACTGGATCCGCTCCTTCATGTCCGGCAGAACTCAGCGGGTCAGACTCCCCGCTTTCCTCTCGGACCCTACACCTACCACCTGCGGAGTCCCCCAGGGGTCCTCCCTCAGCCCTAGGCTCTTCAACGTCTACATGGCTCCGCTCGCCCCATCGTCAGAACCTACGGACTCAACATTGTGTCATATGCAGACGACACCCAACTCATCCTCAGCCTATCCAACGAACCCAACACCGCCAGACACAACTTTCGAGAACGCATGGAAGCCGTTGCCAAATGAATGAAAAACAGCTACCTACAACTAAACACCAACAAAACGGAAGTACTCATCATGGACCCAAACCCAGATGCCTGGAACAGGTGGCCCCCCGCCCTTGGAAGCCCGCCCACCACCACAGACCACGCACACAACCTGGGAATCATCCTGGACTCAGATCTCAAAATGGACCGCCATATCAACTCCGTCTCGTCCTCCTGCTTCCACACCCTCCGCCTCCTACATAAGACCTTCAAATGGATTCCCCTCGAACACAGAAAGACCGTCACTCAAGCCCTGGTCACCAGCAGGCTCGTCTACGGCAACGCACTCTATACCGGAATAAACAAAAACCTCACCCGCAAGCTACAGAACATCCAAAACGCTGCCGCAAGACTGGTCCTCAACCTGCCAAGACACTGCCACATCTCCCAGCACCTGCGCACACTCCACTGGCTCCCCATCGAAGCTAGAGTCACCTTCAAGATGCTAACGCACGCTCACAAGGCCCTCCACGACACCAGACCAGCATACCTGAATAGCCGACTCAAATTCCACTCACCCCAAAGGACCCTACGATCAGCCCAGCTCTCCTACGCCGTGGTCCCCCGCACCAGAAAGACCAGATTGGGAGGCCGCTCCTTCTCCTTCCGCACGGCCAGAGCCTGGAACGACCTTCCGCTCCACCTCAGACAGATAACATCGCTCCCCATCTTCGCAAGACACCTCAAAACCTGGCTCTTCGACAGACCCCTCCTTGATGGACTGGAACCTGCGAAACCCCCCACACCCCCACACCCCCCAGCGCCTTGAGACCCTTACGGGTGAGTAGTCACGCTTAACAAACACATGATTTGATTTGATTTGATTTGATTTATGCAGAGGATTACCTAGCGTGAAATGGTCGTCTTCTGTACATTGCACCCCTTCTTCGTTCCAACGTACCCTACGAATTGTTGGTCATCCACCCAGAACTCTTTACTGTGATCAAGGTAGAACGATAATGCTCTTTTTGGGTCCAGACGGTGGGGACGCTCCTCTTCCTTGGAAAGATGCGGAGGTGCATAGAAAGTGGGCAGATTAATAGATTGACCCAGGTGGAAAGGAACTACTACCTTAGGCAAAAAGAAGCCCTAGTGCTGAGCACTACTTTGTCCGGAAAGACGGTCAGGTAAGGAGGCTGAGATTACAGAGCCTGCAGTTGGCTCACCCTCATAGCAGAAGTTATTGCCACTAAAAAGGCTTTTTTAATAGTGAGCAGTCGGAGGGGGAAATTGTGTAGTGGTTCAAACGGTGCACATATCAAGAAGGTGAGAACCAAGTTAAGGTCCCACTGGGGCATAATAAAGGATGAAGTGGAAAACAAATGAGTAAGCCCCTTCAGAAATCTCTGTAAAAGAGGTGGTTTAAAAAGAGATGGTTGCTCTGGCAACCAGAGAAAAGCAAACAGGGCTGGAAGGTAGTCCTTCAAAGTGCCCAGGGCAGAACCCTGCTGGGCCAAAGAAAGAATAAAAAGAAGAATTTCTGAGATGGAGGCGGACAAGGGGTCAACAGACCGTTCTGTACAATATTTACAAAATCTTTGCCATCGGCAGGTGTATACCAACTTTGTGGAGGGATGCCTAGCTGCCAGAATAACTTCACAGACTTTGGCAAGAAGGTCAAAAGCTGTCAACTGTCACCACTCAATCTCCACGCAAGAAGGCGGAGAGTGGACAGGTTCGGGTAGAGGAGCCTACCCTGCTACTGCGACAGAAGATCCTCCTGAAGGGGCAGCCTGATCGGAGGATCGATGCTCAATTGCAAAAGCTCGGGATGCCACACTCTCCGTGCCCAGTCCGGATGACTTGGGTCCAGTCGCTCCTGATCTTCTTGAGCACTCTGGGCAGGATTGGTATGGGTGGAAAGGGGCCTGTGCTCCACTCTCAATGAAAAGGGTCGCCTATCGAGAGCTGCCTTGGAAACACCAACATGCAAGACTGCTGACATTGCACGTTCTCTTTGGAGACAAAAATACCTAACTGAGGCTCTCCCCACTGTTGAGAAAGACCTTGCGTCACCTCCGGATGGAGAAGCCACTCATAATCCTCAAGGCACCGACAGCTGAGATCGTCTGCTGTGGCGTGCAGAGAACCAGCCAGATGTTGAACTACCAGGGAAATGCATGGCCTCTTGACAGAGGGTCTGCGGCCCCACCCCGCTCTGTTTGTTGCAGTACCACATGGCGGTAGTGTTGTCTGTGAACATCCCAGAAGTAATGCGTCTGTCACTACTGTGAGATCCGGGTGGGGAAGAGAGAGGGGTCTGCCTCTGACCCAATCACAGTTTGTCAGCCACCACCGCAGGTCGTTCACTGTTCCCTCTGATATCTAAACCAGGTCGGTGAGATTTCCCCAATTCTGCGGCCATTGGAACTTCAGGTTCCACTGTAGGGCCCGCATGTGCCATTTGGCATGGTCCATAAGCAGGATGCAGGAGGCAGGAGGCAATGAGGCCCAGCAGCCTCAGAGTCATTCTCACCGAATTCCAGGATAGAGGCCAAAACATCGGTTTCATAGCCTGAATATCCTGAACTCGCCGCTTGGGAGGATAAGCCTGAAAGTGGACCGTGTCAAGATAGTGGAAAACTAGAACCCCTGTTCTCCGCAGATGAGCTGCAACCACCGCCATCACCTTGGTGAACACTCGAGGGGCACTGGTGAGGCTGCAGGGGAGCACAGTAAACTGAAAGCGTCTTGAACTTTTCCTTTTTGAGGAATTAGTTGAGGGTTCTGAGGTCGAGGATAGAACGATGGCCTCCTTCCTTCTTTGGCACCACAAAATAGCGGGAATAGCAACCACAACCTATTTCTGGCCCGGGAACCTTCTCTATAGCTCCACTGACCAAGGGAGTATTGACTTCCTCGCGGAATAGGGTAAGGTGATCCTTCGTCAGCCGATCGTAAGTTGAAGGCATGGAGGGAGGGGTACTCTTGAACGTGAGGTAACAGCCCCTTTGCACTATTTGCAACACTCACCTGTCCAAAGTGAAATCTCGCCAGTGGTGGAGGTGATGGCACATCCTGCCACCAACTGGACAGCCATGATCTGGGAGGATTGGACTAGGGAGGTTTTGAGGTGGAGGAGGGGTTTGTGGCTTGACCTGACTTATGGCCTCCCGACCTGCGAGGTCGGGTGAACATCGTCCACGGCCCCGCAGAGGTTGCTAACTTGCAGGGTCCTCTGGCTGGGGTAGGGTTGGTGCAGTCGGAGCCCCCTTCCGTAGCCATGATCGGGGCGAAAAGCAGACACAGGACGGGATGACATGGCCAGGCCCAAGGACATGGCCGTAGCCCGCAAGCCCTTGAAGCTCTCAAGCGCTGCTTCTGCCTTATCTCTGAAGGTATGAGAGCCATCAAAGGGCATGTCCATAAGGTAAGCTTGGTCCTCAGCCAAGTGTGGCGCCTAACGGCCACCGTCGAGGGAATCGCTCTGCCCAGCGAGTCTATTGTGTCTAAGCCACATAGTATGGCAAACTTTGATGCATCTCTCTCGTCTACAACAGCTTTGGAGAGGAGAGCCTGGTCCTCCTCCGAGACTTGTGGCAGCACCTGTGAAACCGTATCCCATAGTGAATGGGAATAACGGCCCAAGAGACATATTGAGTGGGAATAACGGCCCAAGAGACATGCAGGGTTCACCGACCGCAATGCTAGCCTGTTGGAAGAAAAGATCTCCTTACCAAAGCTGTCCAGCCTTTTGGATTCCCTGTCCGGGGGTACGGAAGAGAACCCACCAAGGGAAGTAGAGGCTAGGACCACCAAGCTCTGTGGGGTGGGATGGGAGGAGAGGAAAGCTGGGTTGCCCAGTGCAGGGGGGTGGCAGCGGGCAATAGTTCTATTCACAGGAGCTCCTGTGCTGGGCTTGGACCAGGTGCCCAGTAGAACGTTGGTCAAGGCCTCGTTGAAAGGCAGCAGGGGTTCTGAAGTGGAGACACCAGGCAGCAGGACCTTCGTCAAGTCATTAGTCGTGATAGGAAGCTGCAGGTCTAAGACCTCTGAAGCCCTATGCACTACCATTGCAAAAGAAGCCCCCTTCTTCGTAGCCGGGTTAGGAGTAGACAGCATGCCAGGCTCTGGGGAGGTGTCCAGGCCACTGGCATCACCCAGGTCCTCATACCAGTCTGGTTCCTAATTTGAAGGGGGGGGATTTCTAAGGGATCCTGTTGCCCATTTCCAATTATCATCCTCTATCCCTAGCCCATCAGAATAGGGCAGAGTGCACGGCATGGAGCCGATTGGCTCAGTCTGTGCCTGTCTCGGCATTGGTAGATGCCCAGCTGGCTCGGTGTCATCTGGAATGACTCTTGGGGAGGCGGCGCCGGCGACACTGAGGGTCTCAACATCGGACGCTGTGCTGGGGAAGGTCAGACTGGTGCGACCGGCGCCGGTCTGTATCCAGGAATGGATTCAAGAGGAGGCACAGAACCCACAGGGTCTCCTTCTACTGAGCCAGCAGGGTCAGGCTGCTCAAACATGGCGCACATGGCCTAATAGGATTGTTTTATTTGGGCCGGGGTCTCTCCCGGTCCTGGAAAGGGAGGGAAACGTGGAATCGACCCAAGCGCCTGCTCAATGGAGCAGGGCCTCAAAGGTCGAGACTCCTCGGTCTCGTCCCTTGACGGACAGGGTGAAGTCTAAGCCCACTTCGACTTCTTGTGCTCTTCTTGTCATGCTTCTTACCTGACCTCGATGACATCGATTGGGAGTAAGAAAACTTCGACCCCCCCCAATCGGTGCTCGGACATTCCTCTCGACCGGGAGCGAGATCGCCGAGGCGATCTCCATGGCGCCAGACACCAGGCAACGATCAGCTTTAAGAACCGCTCCCTCAAAGCCTCATGTGCCGTGGCTCAGCAGTCGGAGAACAACTTTGTGTCATGGTTGAGGTCCAGGCACCAAAGACACACCAGGTTAAGGTTAGTGACAGACATGGTTCGGTGATAGGCGCCGCATGGCTAAAACCCTAAGGTCTTCTTACTGGACATGCCTACACACCAAAAAGATGCAACAAAAAGTTTTTTTTAAAATCTGTTAAAAAGTGGCAAGGAGTAGCTCTCATCGATGGATCAGCTCTGGCTGAGTTGGCCAGGTAGGCAAAAAAACAATGGTTTGGAATGCTATCTTGAGTGATTGCGAATTGTTACACCAACTGCAAGCTTTCTGCCATCACCTTTTGTGAGTCTGATATAACGCACTAAGTGGCCATGAGTTTGCCCATACATGTGACCCTTGCTCACTGTGCCTCTGGAATCAAGCTACACCTAACTGAAGGGCCTCAATCTGATAGAGACATCTAGCTGCAGATGCCTTACATTTGAACTTTAAGGCATCAGGCAGTACCCCTGCGCACCAATAGGTGGCGTCGGTCGAATCTGCGTGACGTCATAGACATCTGGTTCATCATCGCCATGATGTCCGTGTTGTCTATATAGGCGCCACCCCAGCACGCTGACGTCGGTTCTTTTCTTTTTAACAATCAAGTGCTTTTAAAATGAAAGGTAAGGTGCAATTCTTTAATTCTTTAAGTATGCGACTAAGATGCGGCTTGTGCGTTCGCTGTTACCGGCGCGCCCATGCGGCTACAGTCATTAGATGGCCGTGGAGCTCTGACTAGCCTCGCCCACCTCGGCACTTACAACACCAAATCAAGAGATGTGAGAAAAATATTGGAGTCCAATTGGGACTTTTGAAATGTGATCCCACTTTTGATAACAGCATCGCATATTGAAAAGGATGTTCCTTAAAGGACCGTTTGCTCCATAATGATGTTGCCACCAAAAAGGAGACTCTTAATCAGTAACTTAAGTTTTTTTTTGTCCATGCAGCAAATGCAAAGCTTGCTGCTATATTATAATCAAAAATGAATTTGAAGTACCATGCAGGACAGGCACTCAAATTTTTCAAAATGTTTTGACCTGCAGAGCTAAATTTGAAATCTATATATTGGCCTCCCTTGCAATAGAACATATGCGGGCAGCACAATTCGTGCAGTTAAAAAGAAAGTACTGGAGCATATGCAGGCCATCAGTGATAACAATCCCTATTACCAGATGGCAAGGAATTTCAATAGTGAAATGTCCAAGTTAGCACATTATGCCATAGAACATGTGCCTCATAGCATTAGGCGTGTGGGGGTGAAAGAACAACCATCCTCAGGGAAAAGAATCTAAATATATTATAGATTTAGAAATAAAAGGTCCCTGTGTGGGGAACCAAGAAGAAGAACTTGAGGTGCTCCTGTGTGATGAATTAAATGAATAGAGGTGACCACATTAAGGGTGCATGAGAGAAGGATGTATAGCTAAGTAGGAGACAATCTAGCATCTAATCTCGAATTTTCTGGTTTAATCTGTTGGAGTTTATTTTGTACAGTCTCCAAAAACTTTGTAACTTTAACTCCTTTCTAATTCACAAAGAGAGAAGAAGGGGAATCTTGAGTGAGATGCGGTGATGCCCTTGTGGGGCTGAATCCCCCTACCCTTTTCTTCAAGTTGCATACTATGTTGATAGGACACTATTTTAGATAAGATTTCATTTGTATTATGGGCGATTGTGTATTAATTGGAAGGGTGACAACATGAGTTACTATTTTGACATCAATGGCCCACTTTAGTGTAATGTTTACATGAGTTTATATATATTTATTGCTGTATTTATAAGATTTTATTATGAATTTTCAGTTACAATAATAATTAGCTTTAATAATTCAGTAATCCTGAGCGGGTGCTCCTCCTTTTATTTGACAATGTATAATGTGCAACTCTAGTAAATACACAAGCAAGAATACTCCGAGTTTTTAGACTACGTATAAAGTATATCTAGTCTGATGCAGGTCTGCACAGCTACTAACTAATGAACTCAAAGGATTATAATAATATATTCACTACGGAATTATATTTGAGATGAGATTTGTTGAATATTTATGGATAGAGTTCTGTAGATTGCTTGGGAATACTAGTTTTGAATTATAACTCAAGCCCTTCCAAGAGGGGGTCTACTTGGAAAATGTAATATGCACTCATTTTACTGTTGTCTATATATATGGGTTTTATAAAGGTTGATGTCATAGTGGTGGTCATGTGATCAAGGTATCTGGAGGCCAAAACGCGTTGTGTGTTGCTTCATTAAACATTGATTGGGATATGCAGTTACTGAGTAAGCTATAGATTTTCATCAGAGATGTAATAAAATTCTAATCGACTGGCCCGTTGATATTTTGATCCACCGAGTTTGGTCGAGTAGGCATGGAGCAATGTTGTGTTTGGGATATATATATGTGATCAAGACCGGGTTTCCCGGTCGAAACGCGTCATGCTACTGTTGGAAGGATAAAGCACTTTATTTTGTAGCCACGGAGTGGTCTGTTCCTGCTGCTTGCATTATTGTGCATTGTGGAGGACTTTGGAAATCATATATATATTCACAGAAAAAACCATAGGTTTCAGGCACGTTATAGTTAGGAATTAGCATTTAAAAAACCTCAGAAATTCACTGAAAAAACCATAGGTTTCAGGGGTGTTATAGTTAGCTGGACTTTTCACTTGTACAAAACCAATGAAATTCCCCCGTTATAGTTAGTTCAGCTAACTATAACTCGCGCGCCCGCAATGCACTGCTGATGACGTCACATATTACATCACTCATGACATGGTCAGTGACATCACTCATGACATCACTGATGACATCTCAAATGACATCACTGATGACATCACTGATGACATCATCCTTGTGATAGAGTGGCAGACCTCCTCTCACCCTAATATAACCTTTGATACACACATTCAAAAATAGAGACTAAAATTTTCAAAACAATGGACATACCAATACCAGCCTCAGAACACCTGTCTGCAGCGCAGCTCCCTGGCGCATACTGGAGATGCCTGTTGGGCTAGTTGGCCCTTAGGGACCCTCAGTATTGAAGAGGAATTAATTCCCCAACTTACAACTCGCCAGGGGGCGCGTTTGCAGAGTGCTGCAAGGAGGGGGCGTGGCCTCCGGCACAATGCCAGTCTTTTATTTATTTTAATTTTTTAAGAAGGGGGGCTGTGTGGTTCCCCTTCTTATTCTAATTTATTGGCCCTGATGACCCCATCCCCCAGGGCCTGTCTCCTAATTATATTTTTTTGACCCCAATCCCGAGGGCCGGCCACTGTTTTTTATTATTTAAAAAAAATATATATTTATAGACACACCTAGGACATGCTGGACAAACCGTATGTACCTAACACCATGACGATTTGCGTGATATTCATTAAAAGGCGACTATGCATTCAATGAATCCACGTGGAATGTATTTACACCACTAGTGAAGCTCTGACATGTCTGATGCCCTACCGTGCCTAATCCCGGTAGACACCCTTGTCGTTTATTTATACAAACATGGGTAGCTATTGACGGGCACATTTAATACGCATGCACACCAAGCCATTCAAAGGGGATTCGACAAAAATTCGACCAAAACTATGAAAGAAACCCCCCTCACGGTTAATAAAACACACATCCACTGCCGGATGTGTAATACTTTTTATTTTACTCTCTGGAAAGGGGACGAACATCACTTGAGAGTCACAGTGCGCTCCTGGCAGAGCCCAATGCTGTGTTACACCCACCATTGCCTGCCGAGTGCCACACACCTCTGTGTTGTATTCCACCAGCTAGTGCATATGCTATGACACTCTCTAGCCCATGTGCACTGTAACACCACCCCGTGAATATGTCATGCCACACTTGTCTTCGCACGGGTTATATTGCCCCATTTAACGTGCCTTCCTCGATGCCTATGTTATAACGCACAGTGCTATGCCATACATATTACAATCTGGGATCCATATCTTTGTCACAGTGCATATGCAACGTTACATTCCCCAGCACATATTTTATATTACAACTTTAGAGACTAGTTAGGTTATACAACACTGCCCTGTGCATATTACACTCCAAGGCGCATATCGCATAGCACGCGCTAGTGCCTGTGCTATCTCGCGCTCTCCAATGAATCTGTCATTGCGCACAATGTATTGCATATTATATTTCACGCCCGGTTCATCTTATATCACACTTTTTGGTGCATAGTTTATACCATACACTATATATAGTTTTCATTTTCAATCGTGCTCTCAGGACTATGTTCTATATAACACTGTGTTCACCTACCCTTTTCACGGGCATTACATTTTGCGATAGGAGGTGGAGGGTCAGTGGGTGTTTCTGCCAAGTGAGCCTGGAGTCACAGTCACAAACGTCCTCTTCTTCCTGAATAAAAGTGAGATTATGCTGCATACTTGTTCATATTTTAAGTAGTTCGCACAGACACACGTTTTAAAAACAATAAAGTTCCTAATACCCGCCTTCTCTGAACAGTTAGCTTGCTGCCCCATCCCCCTCCTCCCTATCCTCTGTTGTGTGAATCCATGGACTAGCCTCCTCCCTCCTGCCATGCATGGTCTGATGTGCTGCCACTGCCCTCAATTTAGTATGATGTACCAGTCCACTCCTCCTGCCCTCCATTGCCCAATTCTATGCCCCATCATTGACCTCCTGCTTAAACTCTGTGCTTAGCTTGCTGCCCCTATTCTCCTTCCCCCTGCCCTCCGATGTCTTTGTGCATGCCCGTGCTCCATCCTTTTTGCCCACCATGTTCCATGGACCTGCCACTCCTATCTACTCTGAGTGTTCTGTTGAGCTGCCACTCCCCTCCCACCTGCCTAGCATTGTCAGATGACTGTAACCTGTCCCTGCCACCTCCACCCTGCCTGTCCACATGCCATGCCCCTATCCTCTTCCTCCTGTCCTACATGGTCCATTGTACTGCCACACCCTTCTGCCCTCCCTGGTCTGTTCTGCTGCAACTGCTCCTCTTGCCTGCCCCGTGCGGTCTGTTGTGAGGCCCCTTCCCCTGAACTTTCTTGTCTGTGCACAGGTCCTGACCCTCCCTTCTATCCTCCATCGTCCTTTGTGCATGCCCCTGCACCCTCCTTCTTGCCCATCATAGCCATTGTGCTGCCACTAACCCTCCCACTTGCCATGCATGGTCTTCTGTGCTGCCATGGCCCCTCCCACCTTCCCTGTGGGGTCAGTTAGCTGTCCCTGACCCCCTCCCACCTTCCCTCCATGGTCTGTGTGTATGCCATCACAGTCTCACTGTTGCTCTTCATGGTGTGTCTTGCTTCTAGTGCCCATCCTGCCTGACCTCCATGGCTATCTTGCTGCTCCTGCCTTGCCCCCTTGTCCCCAGACCTCTGTTTACATGTGCAGACCCCTACTCCCTCCCTTCTGGCTTGTCTGTTCCATTGTAATGCCCCTGATCCGTCCCTCCTGCCCTTTATGGTCTGTTATGCTGCAGCTTTCTCTCCTGTCTGTCCATTATGGTCAGATAGCTACCATTGCCTCTTGCCCCTCTGTTCTCTGTTGTCTATGTGCATGGTCCTGTCCCCTCCCTCTTGCTTTCTATGGATTGTTGTGCTGCACTCCCGTCCCGCATGCCCTGTGTGGTGTATTGTGCTGCTGCAAACCCTGATGCCTGCCCTGCAGGGTCAGTTTGGTGCACCTCTCCATGTCCCTCCTGTCCTCTGTTATCCAAGTCCATGTCCCTACCCCATTTCCTTTCATGATCCAATGTACCATACTTGCGAACATTTTGAGCTTGATAAGAGGAAGATTTTGAAAAAAAACTGGGGTATTGATTTTCCCCTTTGAGTTACATTGAAAAAGAGGAGATTGTAGACAGGAGACAGATCAAATAAAGCCCATTTGAGCTTAAAAACATTGGACGTTTCCTGGCTGAATCGGGTCTGTTGGCATGTATGGTTGTACTACCATTGCCTCTTCCTTCTGCCCACAATGGTCTATTACATTGCCACAGCCTCTCTTGCAAGTCCTGTATTGTTGGTTTGTTGCCCCTGCCCCCCTTTCCACTGCCCTCCATAATCTGTTGTGCTGCCACGGCCCTTCCTGCCTGCTCAGTGTGGTTAAATTGTTGCCTTTGCACCCTCCTACCTACCTTCAATTTTCAGAGTCGGTGCCCCTGGCCTCTGCCTCTCAACAGTATCCTAATGAACAACTAGATTGCTAACATTCTATATTTATTACAAAAGTGTGGAACGCCTGACGTCATCTTGATGTAATCAAAACTGTAATACCTAGAGCATTTCCTTTAGAAATTACATATATGAGAGGGTCTTATTGGCATCAAAATTATGGTTAGTGCTCTAAAAGACTAAAATAAGGACATATTTTCTGAGTGTTCAAATAGCGACAAAGCACTTTTAAATTATTTGTTATCTTTATGTTGTTTTATCCAGTTGACCACTTGATTAAATGTTGCACTTAGGGGAGAGGATGTGGTGTTACTTCCAGAACTGCAGACTTTGCAACTGGGGAACCAGGTTGGAGTTTCTGCTTCAGCTCGACATTCTGTGATTCTGGTCAAATCACTTAGTCTCCCCATGTCTACAACCAAAATGAATTTGTTCGTGTGTGATGTAACCAATGCTCATGTAAAGCACTCCAATACCTGACAAGTCTGCACTATATAACACTGCAAAAACACAAAATAATAAGTGTTTTGCACACTTCTGTCATTGGGCTATATTTGGGCTACATCTGGGGGATTTTGGGCTACATTTGGGCTCTTTTGTCTCCGGTGGCCATCTTGGGAGATTTATTTGTTATGAAGTTTCCTAATTTCCTCATGTACTGCAGTCTCCTCAGTAGGAAATGCTTTCAGTTTTTTACTTTGATTCCATCATGAAGGTATTCAGATATGTCACACATTTTCCATAAATTCTGAAAGTTAGCACTCTAGTTGCTCATTAGATCACTGTAGTAAAACTACTGTTCACCATGGAAGTCTGCTCCTGGTATTAAAAGTGCATGTTTCAGTCTGCATGTGAGAATTTTTTAATGAAATAGAAGAGGATTTGAGAAGTCACTCAAAATGTGCCCTCATTTTCTTTCTTCAGCATTAATCATAATTTCTATGGCAAAATGAACTCCCTCATTGTGTTCCTTTTTAAATTAAATGTTTTAAGTGTTACCAGTTTATTCCAATCAAGATGGCTTCAGGTGTGCCATACTTTTGTCATAATGAAGACAGTAAGCGCTCTAGTTGTTTTTAAGAACACTCTGGGACATTCTGTCATTGGGCTATACTTGGGCTACATCTGGGTGATATTTGGGCTACATTTGGGCTCTTTTGTCTCTGGTGGCCATCTTGGGAGACTTATTTGTTATGAAGTTTCCTAATTTCCTCATTTACTGCAGTCTCCTCGGTAGGAAATACTTTCAGTTTTTTACTTTGATTCCATCAAGAAGGCATTCAGATGTGTCACACATTTGCCATAAATTCAGAATGTTAGCACTCTTTTTGCTCATTAGATCACTGTAGTAAAGCAACTGCTCACCAGGGAAAACTGCTGCTGGTATTGAAAGTGCATGTTTCAGTCTGCATGTCAGATTTTTTTAATGAAATAGAAGAGGATTTGAGAAGTCACTCAAAATGTGCCCTAATTTTTCTTTCTGCAGCACTAATCATACTTTTTATGGAAAAATGAACCCCCTCATTTTGTTCCTTTTTAAATTAAATGTTTTAAGAGTTACCACTTTAATCCAAGCAAGATGGCTTCAGGTGTGCCATACGTTTATCATAAGTAGGACTGTTAGCGCTCTAGTTGTTCCTTGGAACACTCTGGGAAGCTGCAGTAGAACACAAAGGAATCAACTGACAGTCTCTGCCCTTGTTGGATGTACATGTTTTACTGAGAATGTCAGACTTCATTCTCACATGACTGAGAAAGATAATGTGAATTTACATAAAATAAGCTCTCAGTTTAGCTTATAGATCACCTTCCAAACCTCTGTGGGAAAAGCATGAGAAAATATTTTTCTCTCAATCATGATATCCCAGCAGAAGGCTTTTTCACATGGTGAAATCACCTTAGAACATACCACAATTCCTAAAATGAGTATGGTACCATCAACAAATGATTTATAATGTAACTAAAGTCTTAAAACCTTCTATTAACTGCAATGCTTTTTAATGAGGTGCTATCATGTATATTGGTCCCAAGATGGCTGCCAACACTTCTTGGATGAAGTGCTGACAGCCAATCAGATCTCAGGATGAGATGTGTGGTTAGGCTCCGCCCACATATATATATGATTTTACTTTTGATTTTCTCAGGAACTACTGAGCAGATTGACACCAGACCTGCAAAAGGCACTTCCCTGAGCTGAGGACTACCTCTCTGCCAAATTTCAAGTAATTCTGTTCAGCCGTTCGGGCTGTACCTTGGACTAAAGGTCCCTATGGAAAATTGCATGGGGAAAACGCGTTTTGGGACCCCCCTTTTTTCTCTGCCCCGCTTGACGAATCCCCCCGAGACTTTCAGGGTAGGAGCGGAGCGGAGCTCCCCACCTATTTTGAAAATTTCGCGAGGATTCGTCAACCGGCGCCAAAGTTATTCCAAATAGAATGTTGCGGATTTCCTATGGAAACACGGTCCTAACTATAACTATCTACTGGCGGCTATTGGGTTTTGGATTGAATAAAAACCACTAGCACTTACTTCTGGGTCCGTGTTCGTCTCTTGCGCATACACGTTGTGCTATTGTTGAGGCGATTCCTTGTGGCATATATATATATATATATATATATATATATATACATATTTTGAAGGATAAAAATCACTCGTTCTGTTTATTCGCACCATGTAAAGTTAGCACAATGTATCTATGACGGTATTCTCCTCTACATAAACACCTATTGATATGTTCTAGAAGAAGCGTTCCCTTTCGTTTCTTATTGCACGACAAAAAGGGCCGAAAACCATACTGTAGCCATCTTGGTTTGTGATAGACCACTTGTCAGATCACGTGCTTTCCTTTGCCTACCATCTTCATGATTTAGCTCGTACCAGCCCAGAGACAGGTTAGCGGTATTTACGGCCGAGGCCCAAGGTCACATCTGCTGTAGGTAGTATCAAGCAAATTCCTTCAGGCCCTGGGACGAAAAGGGAGTCACCCTGCCGACCTCCTCTGTATAGATAGCAACCCTTTGTGTAAGGCTGAAACCTAACACTGTATGAGCTCATCCAGGAGCCCATGGACTAACTGGTACTTTTCCACTTGTATGGCTTTGTATGCTGAATCTGTTATGTATATAAGTGTGGTTTTGTCAAAGAGCCAGCAGCCTTCTACGGCGCACCTGATGGGTGAGGATCGATGAGTCTCCTCTATATAGAGTTTTGCTTTGGCCAATAAAGCTTCTGAACCTTCTCCATTGCCAACTGACTATTATTTGAAATATATTACGGGCCACTGGGATTTTAGTACTTCAGTTGGCGACTCTGGTGGGACCCCATGATAGGGTCTTTTCCTCCCCCGTATTCGGGTGGTAGGATTGTGGGCATCCTGGTCGGGCGGGTGGAGAAGAGGGATTTTATTTTTTCCCTTCTCCCTGATTTTTGACACTTCCACTCTGCAACCCCGATCAGGGTGTCCTCTGCTGCTAGTAGCCCTTTACCGGGGTCCTACGGGCTTAACCCAGGAGCTGACCGTGTTGGTCCCAAGAAGTTGGCAGCGGAGAACGAACGTCCGTACATGGGTGCACCCGGTGAGTAATTTGTTTGTTTGACGCACGCCTGTGAGCGGTGCATTTGGAACAGTTAACTGTGTTTTGATTTGGGGGTCATGAGTACCCTAGGAGAATTACGGGGGTCTTGCAGGGTGGTCCGGTAGGGGCTGACTGTATAGACTCCGCAGATCTTTTGTGATTTGGAGACACTGCTCAGATGCCTAGTTGTTACTTGTGTGTAACACACGGCCGGATTGTATTCGGAAAAGCCTGTGACTGTAATTGGGTAGCCATGAGACATGCCTGAGGTGATGGATGCTTACACCACATTAGAACGGTCTCATTGGTGAACCAAGGAGGTCATAGAATGGTCTGTAGTCCAGTCCGTGGTCGCACCTGTCTGACTGCCTCTTGCCAGTCTTTTTGGAAGACTGCTCGTTGTAATTCTGTCGGTCCGGTATTTTGAATAATTCTCCACGAACGGGAGTCGACGGGCTCGGTTCGTTTGTTTGGATGCATCAAGTTTGAATAAGTAGGTTGAGGTTGAACTGCAGAAAACGTTATATAGGAACAATCAATCTGTGTTATATGTGATACAAGAATTTGTTTGTACGATTATTGGTGTTTGTCTGTAAAATAACAATGCCGTGTTTCAGTAAATTGAATTGTTTTGGTTGTTGTTGTCGGACTGGTGGCTCCCGTCTGGCCGAAAGCCAGCCTGCCCCACCGGAGGGCAGTCCCAACCATTTCATGTACATAAAACATGGAATAACTCCTCTATTGTTTAATACTTTGTGGCATAAGTATACCAGAGGTAATGAAGAATTGCAATGGCCCCAAACGGGTTCCTTCGATGAAAAGAAAATTGCCTTTTTACAGGATCAGTTATTTTCTAGACGCAGTAGGCAGTCTATGTTTGACGCATTAAACATCTGGCAGAAGGAATCGAAGCGGAGGCGAATGAGAGAAAAGAAACTATCTAGAGTCAAAGCAGGGCAAACAGTTACTCAGAAGGCTGTTGCCTACGACAGAGCCCGAACAGAAGAAGGGATTGAATGTGTGAATCGTGAGTTCAGGTTACAGGCCGATAAAAGTTACGTGACTCGGCCCGACGATGAAATTGGAGATTTATTGGACTTGCGCCCACCACCCCCATATGTCCCACAACGGTTATACCCGGCGGTACCAGCTGCCCCGGCATCAGCCGTTGCAGATCCAGTAGCCCCGGCGCAAGTTTCAGCTGTGACGACGGTAGCTCCTGCTGCGTCTGCACCTCCAGCCCCTCCCCTTCTCGCGCCTCAAACCAATTTGTCCCGGTTGTCCTCGTCTGTTACAGAGATTCCAGCCCCTCCCCTTCTCGCGCCTCAAACCAATTTGTCCCGGTTGTCCTCGTCTGTTACAGAGATTATGACTCTATTGCCCAATTTGTTGTCATCTGCGACAGCTGGAAATGTTCAGCTGTCACCTGGGGCAGCCTATTCTCCCCATGTGTTGACCTCCTCCTCGGCGAGCGCAACTCCCTTACCAGCTGTTTCTACTCCGGTACATCCGCTCAGTTCTCTTGAAGGCAAGAAACTGTTTACCCGGTCAGCCTTAAAAGTGGAGGAAAGGGAGGTTGTTGCGCTACAAGCATTACAATGGATGCGACACCCTATTTACACGGTGTCCGACATATGGAGCACTATGAGAGACCTTGAGCCCGTGATGCAACAGCATGCGTTAGACCATATGGCCGCATGCCTGATATCATTATGGGAACAAGTTCATACAGGGGGGAAGGCTCCGGTAATATTGTATACCATTCATGACCATGCGCACAAATTTCAATTGACCCCAGACGAGGTGTTAAAAAATGTTGGAACATTGGTTAGTTATAGAACCCGACTCCAATCTGCTGGTCCTGCGGATTCCGCGCATTTTCCAATGCATGAGGTCCACCCTATTTATCATCCAGAAATTACGGAAATAAGAGATGCTACGGGGGCGGTTACCCGCCCGCATGCAGATGCTCGTTTTCAGGAGCAGTGGGTGTACACCCCGTGGAAACGCAGTGAAGTGCTGTCATTGAAAGCTCATTTGCCTGACCCCAGGAATAATCCTACAGCATATTATAAAGAACTTACTGAAGCCGCCTCATCGGCGGTAATGACATTGGCCGATATAGAATTATTCTTTGCTCTATTAGTACCAGTGGATATATGGTGTCAGGTACATGACCAAGACCATGTGACTGAATTTAGGGGAACATGGAATCAATTGAAAGAGTGGGATAAAGATCGAAAATCCGAAGATAAGCCCAGGGCTGAAATATTAACGCTACCTGACAAAATAATTACATATATGCATTCGCTAATCCCGCCTAGGAAAGTGGATTGGGATAAATTGACAGCATGCCGACAGAAGAAAGATGAGAGTGTGTCGGATTTTTTCACTAGATTTGAAGGCGTTTTTATTGACTTCAGTGGCCAGGACTTATCCAAGGAGGGTGGTATACGCCTGTTTGTCAATAGGTTTGTGATGAATTTATTGCCCGAAATCTCGGCCCGACTCCAGGCCGCAGAAAGTACTTGGACAACGTCTACTCCCTCGATTATATTAAGCATGGCTCAATATTATGAGCACAGAGAGAATGAAAGTAAGGATAAGATGGAAAAGAAAGCAAAGGATTTAAAAATGCGGGTCCTGTTACAGCAGGTTGAGAGAGGCCGTGGAAGGGGTCGGGGAGGGCCGAGCTCTGCTCCATGAGGGGCGGGCCAAGTACCGGGTGGAGGACGAACTGATTTAGGAATAAACCAATGCACATTTTGTAAACAAGAAGGGCATTGGCGTTCTCAGTGTCCGTTGTTATATGCGCAAAACAACAATACACGAGGCCAAGGGAGAGGACGCGGTGGTGGTAGTCGAGGTGGACATACACGACAGGAGGAGTCTGGACAAGGTGGGAATAGTCAGAACTATTTTTATCATGGTCAGGGAAAGCAGTACTACAATGAAGAATGTGGCAGCGATGCATCGGCAGGCTATCCTCGTGCATAGGACAGCCAAAGGCAGAGTGGGGGACGTGTGTCAATTCCTATAGTTAATGCACATTTAATGGGCACATCGGGTAAGTTTCTAGTTGACACAGGAGCTATGAACCGTTCTGTTTCACATGCCCTTGTCCCTGGGGCTGCTCTGTCTGGCCAAGATAATGTGTCCGTAGGTTTCTCTGGAACTCCGGTGGTGAGCCCCATTTCCCGACCTCTTTCTTTCGCTCTGGGTCCTATTTCTATTGATTCGCCATTCCTTCTAACATCGCAATGTGGGGAGAATTTATTAGGCATAGACTTACTGAAAAGGTTATATGCTCGTATATATTGTTCCCCAGACGGTGTCTATTTGACTGTCCAAGCCCCTTCGGTGCAGTACTTCTCTAAGATGGACACCTTGCCCCCTGAATTTGCAGAGATTCCAAAACCCCTTTGGGCTGCCGGAGACACTGATGTGGGTTTGTTAAGGATACCCCCAATCTCAATTACCCTGAAGCAAAATGCTCGGTTACCGAAAATACCGCAATACAAAATTGCCCCTGCAGGTGAACGAGCCTTGTTGTCCATTATTCAGGATCTGATCCGATCTGGGGTGGTGGAGGAGACAACCTCCAATATGTGTAATAGTCCCATTCTTCCTATTCTTAAGAGGGCCCCCGTAGATTGCAATCCTGATTATGTAGATACATATCGTTTTGTGATTGATTTGCGAGAAATAAACAAGATCGTGGTACCTCAGTATCACGTGGTACCTGATATAACCACCATATTGACTATGATTCCTCCTACAGCTCAATATTTTTCTGTGATTGATCTGAAAAATGCTTTCTTCAGCATCCCCATTCAGCCGATATCTTTTCGGATTCTCATTAGCTGGTCGCAGCTTCCGCTTTTGTCGCGCTCCCCAGGGCTATACAGAAAGCCCTAGTATTTATAGACAAGCGCTCAAAGCCCTATTGGATACTCTAATTTTGCCTGAGGGTAACGCACTGTTACAATACGTAGATGATCTATTGGTGGCTTCGGATACTGAACAGGGTTGCCGGGATGCTACAGTTCAATTGCTGCAGCATTTGGCCAACCATGGTAATAAGGTATCCTTGTCTAAATTTCAATATTGTCGACTGGAGGTGACTTATTTAGGTCATCTCCTGTCGAAGGAGGGTAGGCGTCTAACTTCTGATCGTATAACAGCTATATCTAACATGTCTGTTCCTTGCACGAAACGTGATGTCCGCGCTTTCCTTGGCATAACCTCTTACTGTCGCCAGTGGATTCCTAACTTTTCCCTTCTGACTAAACCCCTATTATACTTGACAACTAAAGATGTGCATGAACCTTTACCTTGGACTGTTGAATGTCAGGATGCTTTTGTCTCTCTGAAGTCTGCTCTGTGTTCCGCTCCTGTGCTTGGCATTCCTGATTACCGGAAGCCTTTTACACTCTACGTGCATGAGGTGGACGGTTGCTCGCTTTCTGTGTTAACACAGGGTTTTGGTGGTAAGCAAAAACCTTGTGCATATTTTTTGGCGGTATTGGATAATGTCGCCAGAGCACTTCCTAGTTGCCTAAGGACCACGGCGGCTGTTGCGGTGGCAATTCGACAATCAGAAGGGCTCGTCCTGAACACTGACCTCACGGTGATGGTGCCTCATGCTGTGGATGTATTATTAAACAGGACCAAGACGCAGCACTTAACTAGTGCGCGTCTTACAGGGTATGAATTGACCCTGTTCGCACCCCACATCACTATCAAAAGATGTGCCACTCTGAACCCTGCCACGTTACTACCCCTCCCTTCGGAAGAGCAGGATCAGGACATACATGACTGTATGTTTCGGACAGAGGAAGAAACGAAGGGACGGATAGACCTGACAGACACTCCCTTCTCTGACCCACAAGGGGAGTTATATGTCGATGGCTCATGTTTTAAGTTACAGAATGGCACCACCACATCTGCCTATGCGATTACCACTCTCCAGACTGTAGTTGAAATGGCCAAAGTGTCTTATCAATCTGCCCAGGCTGCCGAATTAGTAGCCTTGCTTCGAGCTTGTGAGTTAAGTGAAGGTTTGAGAGTGAATGTCTACACCGAAAGCCAATTCGCTTTCGGTGTAGCACATAACTTTGGAAGGTTATGAGCAGAAAGGGGTTTCCTTACTTCGCATGGCCAGAAGATAAGGAACGGCCCGTTGGTTTTGAGACTGTTGACTGCCCTGACTTTACCAAAGGAAATTGCTGTTGTTAAATGTAGCGCCCATAAAGCTGTGATTGTTGATGTAGGCAAAGGAAATTCATTTGCTGACAGAATCGCTAAAGAAACTGCCCAGTCAAACACCACCTCTATGTTTGTAGCCAGTTCACCGAGGGAAATGGTAGAAACAGAAATATTCAATAGCACTGTGGATAGTGTTAGAGAAATACAACAAGAAGCGACCCCTGAAGAACTAGTGCATTGGCAAGAGCAGATAGGGAAACTAGACGAAAATGGATGTTGGATCGACCTGTCAGACAAATGCAGGTGGTTACTGCCAAATGCATTTGTGAATGTGATAGTATCCATGGCGCATGGCCTTGCGCATATAGGTGTTAAAGATATTTGTGCAGTACTAGATTCCGTGTGGTATAACACCAATATTAATAAAACTGCAACACATTTGGTTCAGAACTGTATGATCTGTTTACAGCATAATCCAGGAGGTAGTGTCCCTGTACTGAAGGGGAATTTTGCGCCCCCACCTTACCTTTTGAGGTGTTACAAATGGACTTTATTCAATTAGAGCGGGTAAATAATCTCAAGTATGTTTTAGTAGTGGTTTGCGCATTCAGTAAATGGGTGGAAGCATACCCCACCAAGGAGAATACCGCTCTAGCCACAGCTAAAGCTCTAGTAAAGGAATTTTTTCCTCGCTATGGTTTGCCACGTGTAATTTGGAGTGACAATGGAAAACATTTTAATGCCAACCTTATCAAGCACATTTGTAGTGGTTTATCCATTAGACAAAAGTTTCATGCTGCCCGCCACCCTCAATCAGCAGGGTTGGTAGAAAAGTATAATGGGATTTTGAAGTTGAAGTTAGCTAAGTTGCAAGACACCACAGGGTTGAAATGGCCTGACCTCTTACCCTTAGCATTGTTGTCTGTAAGAACCACTCCTCACTCTCGCTCTGAAATATCACCATATGAGGTGATATTTGGTAGGCCCGCTAATATCTGGGGTGTACCGAGACCGAAATCCTTTAGGGACATCGAGTACCCAATGTTCACAGATTGTCTTTATGCATTAACTAAAGATCTTCGTTCCATTCATCAACAGATATCAGCAGTATTGCAGCCCCTGCCGGAGGGTCCTGGACATCGTCTTGAACCTGGACAGTGGGTTTTGATCCGGAACTACCAGCGAAAATCGAGCTTGGATCCACGATGGACCAAACCCCATCAGATACTCCTTTCCACAAGAACGGCTGTTAAGGTTGAAGGGAAGCGGCACTGAATTCTCGTGTCACATTTGAAAAGAGTTCCTCTCCCATTGCCAGGTGACCTGCAGGATCAGAGTGAAGGGTCGGTGCATGACGGTGAGCAGCTCATTGAAGATTCATCTCTCTCTGAAGCCCGAGAAGAAGTGAACGGGCTAGAGGGAGGCACTGTGAGTTCAAAAACACCTACAGCGGCTGGCCCAACGATCAGCTCTGCTCCCGTAATGCTGCATCCGATCCGAAAGATCACACTTCCAGAACTTCATTTGATCCTACTGTGCCTATTCTTTTCCCTGATCCCCGAACACCTGGTCATGTTCGCTATAACCTGCGGCCCCGACAAAGAGCAGAGATACCAGGTTCAGTCTAGAGAAAGAGAAGAGAGACTTGAGTAAATCCTGGTATAATCTAAAAGAACACTGGACTGAACCAGTTGAGAGCTCGGAACTTTCAGTAAAAGCTCTGTTCAGAAAGAAAATAGAGACATTGATTGATTAGTGGGGCCTAAGGTGGAGTTTCCAGTAAGAGCTGCGTCAAGTGCAGCCCCAACGCGAGAAGTTTTTGCAATTTTCTTGTTTTGGTATTTTTTCCTTTTTGATGAACAATAGGAGTCTGCCTGTGAGGCTCTGAACGGACACAGGAAAGAAGCACCCTCTGGCAGGTTGGACTGCAAGTGGCTCATTCCCCTTAGATTATATTTGGACTTTTAGCAAGAATGTATCCCTTTGCTCGCTTTGTTCCCGAAGAGGAGCAACCTATAGCTCCACGCCCTCTGCACCCATATATGCCTATGTTTTCTACTTGGAGTTTGCGTATTAAGATAGCATTCATAGCTATAATAACTGTATCACTAGTAATATGTTTAGGTGTATTCATTTATTTAGAATGTCGTCACCCTGTGCACACCCTGGTAACTTCTACTCCTGTTCCTGAAGAGCATCATTTCCATACTTTCGCCCCGCATAAGGAAAGACATCGTCAGACATATGTAAAGAATGCTTTTATTGAAATGCTGCACCAGACCCATAGTTCGACCAATGCTACAGAGTGCTGGGTCTGTGGCCTCCTCCCCTCGGCTACGCACAAACATTATCTTTTCATTTCGATGCCCTTGTCATATCTAGGCAGTTGTGAAGCATGGTTTAAATTGCTGTCAATGATATATACGCAATATACTGTTGATGAACACCGATTTTCTGAAAAGGACTACGAAATGATTCTAGCATATATAGAAGTACATCAGGGATTCACTCCGAATGAAGATGGTACAGATGGTGCACTAGACCCAACTGCTTGCATGAATGAGTATACTGAATATGCAAATGACACCTGGTTAAGGGATGAACTATTGGATTTTATGTCTTTCAATTTCACTGAGTATTTCAAATATTTTCAGGAACGAAATGTATCAGATGATAAGGTTATTCCAGTCCCGGTATTGAAGGCGTCATCTTCCTTTTGTGTACATGGCACTGGTCACTTAGCAGTTGGATTTAGTAAATGCAATTATACGTACAGATTCTGAACATTCAGTAGCCCACCAATGCTTACTCCTCCAATGTATATTTTGTATGTGGGGAAACTGCATACACATGGCTCCCCAGAGGATGGTCAGGTAGATGTTATTTGTCTTTCCTATACCCACCAGTCTATATAGCCCCTTCTGACTATCATAAGACCCATTCACTGCACCGGCGGAGCTTAGGAAAACGAGCTACCACGGGGGATGCCACTGATCAGACCGATACTCCTGCACAACACTTTGTGGACATAATAAAAGGAGTCTTGCCAATATGGGGACCCATTTTGACCAGTAAAGAAATCAGAAGATTATCTAGAGTAGTAGAGGGAGTAGTGAATATCACTGCAGGAATACTAACTAACATAACTGTTGAGCTTCAAGCGACCAGGCTTGTAACGCTTCAAAATCGTATGGTTTTAGACGTTATCTTAGCTGATCGTGGAGGAGCATGCAGAGTGATCGGCAGTTCTTGCTGTGTATATATACCTGACTCCGCCCCCTCTGTGCATTTAGCCATTCAAAAACTGCACCGTTTGGCATCTGAAATCCATACAGACACCGGTACCTGGTCCCTTTCTAGCTGGTTCTGGGGCCTCTTTGCCACTTGGGGATGGAAATTGCTCATGATCCTTTTGGGTATAGCAGGTTTCCTTTTCACCTGTTCTGTCTGCATACAATGTGGACCTGCCTGCTGTTCTTATTGCACTAATCGACTCCTTCTTGCCCTTCCCGAATCTAAACCACACCCAGCTAAGATAGGCACTCAGTTAGTACAGAAGGAGATATACGACATGATGCAGATAGATGAAAGATTGAGGTGGTATGTTAGCTACATTGTGCTAAAAGGGCCGATCTGAAGGATAAAAATCAGTCTTTCTGTTTATTCGCACCATGTAAAGTTAGCACAATGTATCTATGGCGGTATTCTCCTCTACATAAACACCTATTGATATGTTCGAGAAGAAACGTTCCCTTTCGTTTCTTATTGCACGACAAAAAGGGCCGAAAACCATACTGTAGCCATCTTGGTTTGTGATAGACCACTTGTCAGATCACGTGCTTTCCTTTGCCTACCATCTTCATGATTTAGCTCGTACCAGCCCAAAGACAGGTTAGCGGTATTTACGGCCGAGGCCCAAGGTCACATCTGCTGTAGGGAGTATCAAGCAAATTCCTGCAGGCCCTGGGACGAAAAGTGAGTCACCCTGCCGACCTCCTCTGTATAGATAGCAACCTTTTGTGTAAGGCTGAAACCTAACACTGTATGAGCTCATCCAGGAGCCCATGGACTAACTGGTACTTTTCCACTTGTATGGCTTTGTATGCTGAATCTGTTATGTATATAAGTGTGGTTTTGTCAAAGAGCCAGCAGTCTTCCTCGGCGCACCTGATGGGTGAAGATCGATGAGGCTCCTCTATATAGAGTTTTGCTTGGCCAATAAAGCTTCTGAACTTTCTCCGTTGCCGACTGACTATTATTTGAAATATATTACGGGCCACTGGTAAGTGTGGCCCTTGGGATTTTTATTGTTTTATTGAGTACTTCAATATATATATATATATATATATATATTTATATATTCACTGAAAAAACCATAGGTTTTACAGACGTTATAGTTAGGAATTAGCATTTAAAAAACCATAGAAATTCAGTGAAAAACCATAGGTTTTACAGACATTATGGTTAGGAATTAGCATTTAAAAACCCTTAGAAATTCACTGAAAAAACATAGGTTTCAGGGACGTTATAGTTAGTTGGACATTTGACTCATATAAAACAAGAGAAATTCGCCCGTTGTAGTTAGTTGAGCTAACTATAACTCGCGCGCCCGCAATGCACTGGTGATGATGTCACATATTACATCACTCATGACATGGTCAGTGACATCACTGATGACATCTCAAATGACATCACTGATGTCTATGTCTATCTGATAACTATGTTGTGGATGGGGGATGCCACAGTGGCAGTGGCAGTGGCATCCTAATGGCCGCAGCGGGACCGCCGCACCTCTACGGACAGTCCCGTTCACCGTTACTTAGTCCACCTGCCATTGTAATAGGCCCCTAGGTCCTAACTATAACTACCTATATATATATACATATATATATATATATGTATAAATGTGTATATATATATATATTCACTTAAAAAACCATAGGTTTCACACATGTTATAGTTAGGTGGATATTTCACTCGTAAAAAACCAATGCACTTCCCCCGTTATAGTTAGTAACTCGTGCGACCGCAATCCACTGCTGGTGACATCACATATTACATCACTCATGACATGGTCAGTGGCATCACTCATGACATCACTGATGACATCATCCTTTTGATAGAGTGGCGGTCGCGCGAGTTATAGTTATCTGAACTAACTATAACGGGGGAATTTCATTGGTTTTTTACGAGTGAAATATCCACCTAACTATAACATGTGTGAAACCTATGGTTTTTTAAGTAAATTTGCAAGGTTTTTTAAATGCTAATTCCTAACTATAACGTGTGTGAAACCTATGGTTTTTTCAGTGAATTTGTATGTTTTTTTAAATGCTAAGTTATGTATGTATTATTATTTTTTTTATATATTTATTTTTCAATAAACTACGTATTAATTTTTTTTTAATGGTTTTTCACCGCGATTTAAAAAAAATAAAAATTAAATGTTATTTTCTGCCTTCAGGGTCCTTCAGGGACCCCCTGACAAAGGCTAGGGGGTCAGGAACTCTCTACCCTGCCCCCTTTTCACGTTCGCCACCTTCCTTTTCCACTCTCGCACTGAAAACAAACAAAATGGCGGCCGACACTTCCTGATTTTGACCGATTCGAACGTTGACTGACATGTAACAACCAATCAGAATTACACTCGCGCACGTTGCGCACGGTGCGCGGCTATAGATATGTATGTGCTTTTTACTGCAATTTTCTCTGGAACTACTGAACAGATTGACTCCATGTATGCAAAAGGCACATCCCTGACCTGAGGACTACCTCTCTGCCAAATTTCAAGTAATTCTGTTCAGCCGTTCGGGCTGTACCTTCGACTAAAGGTCCTATGGGAAAATGCATGGGGAAAACGCGTTTTGGGACCCCCCTTTTTTCTCGGCCCCCGCTTGACGAATCCCCCCCGAGACTTTCAGGGTAGGAGCTGAGCGGAGCACCCCATTAGTTTTGAAAATTTCGCGAAGATTCGTCAACCGGCGCCAAAGTTATTCAAAATAGAATTTTGAGATTTCCTATGGAAACACGGTCCTAACTATAACTATCTACTGGCGACCGCCAGTAGATAATATATAACCATACATATTTTACTTAAAATAACACCGTTAAAAAGTGAGTTATGTTTGAGGCTCAAATGCCCAAAACCACTGAAATTTGTCAGTTATGCTTTGCAACGCACATAGCTCACAGTCAACCACAACGTTCTTTTGAATATGTGTGGTATTGGCAACAAGGTGTTTTTGCATGGCGTGTGCCAGTGAGTCATGTTGTGTGCTGTGAGTGTTGCAAAACATTAACTGGTGATGGTTAGTGGTTTTGCACGTTTGGGCCTCAAACATATCTCACTTTTTAACTGCTTTTTCTCAGTGCATTTCATTGGTTTTATTAAGATTTACTGTAATTTCCTCCCCTGCCTTCCACAACATTTAGCTTTGTGCAGTGTGGGTCCTGGGGTTCTTGACCCTGTGGCCAACCCACTTTGATGTCAGTCGTCACTGTGTAGTTATACTCAGGTCGGAGTTTCCAAAGGAACAGCATTTTATGTTTTGCTAATAACTGTGGCGCCATTTGACAAATCTTAATGAAACTTTAAAAAAAAAGTTAATCCACCTCAGATCCTTTCTGGTTTGTTTTAGGGTGATCTGTCACGAGGGAGCCAAGACTAAAGGGAGTTCCAAGAACATTGATATCCAATGTTAATTCCCATACGAGATTTCTGTCACAACCACAGCTGAACATAATTAGACCACATCTGGCAAAAAGTTAGTACCAAACTTGTTGTGATATAATGTAAATACATTCAGCCGTTTTCGAGAAATTTGCATTTCCAGAGCTGCTCAGAATGGACTTGAAAATGTACATCTAAACAGTTGGTCCCACGGGACTGTAAATTAAAAAAAAATTAGACCTTTTGATTGCTCATTGGAGCATTTTCTCCCTTGTGCCTTTTTGGTAGAGCAGGTCCAAGTAGTCAGACTGGCTGGCCAAAGCTAGAAACAGATTGCTGCATCTGCCCTGAAGTTATTTTGCAGCCATAAAGGGCGATGGATTTAGGCCCAGATCTCTGTACTGGGGTGAATGTATGACATTGTTCTGCATTCTGTCCATCAACTGTTGTATTTGCATTTGTCACCCCGAGTGGGACGGGTATGCTCAGACATGAGTCCCGTGCTCTCCATGCCACTGGAATCAAGCTATCCTAAAAAAGGTGAAACTCCGAAACCGGTCCTAGGATGCTTGTTTCCAGTCCAGGGAGGACCTGGCTTGGCAGTTTGGGCTGGACTGTTCCCATGAGGCACAGGGTCAAGAATGATTTGCATATGGCTGGGTTCAAACTGGAATGGCATGGTGAGCAAAAAAACGATGGATTTAGGCCCAGATCTCTGTACTGGGGTGAATGTATGACATTGTTCTGCATTCTGTCCCTCAACTGTTGTTTTTGCATAAAGGGCTGGGTAGGCATACCCTGACCCGAGGGAAAGGGACCTCCCCCTTATGTTAAAAAGAAATAAAAAATAATTTGGGCAGCAGGTACTATGGTACCAAAGACCTTGTACTGCGGTACCCAGCAAAGACCCCATCAGTACAAAAGAGGGCAGACAGAAAGGACAGGGAAAGCAAACTGACAACAAAGGGCAGGTGAGAGTGGCAGGCGCAGCACATTGGCCCATGGAGAGCAGGTGGGGGGGCATGAGAAGCACATGGACCACAGAAATTAAATCTATTAAAATTGAAAATAATTATATGTAATTTTGAACATATATATATATACATACATATCTATATAGATATATACACACACACAATTAAATGGCAATACATATAATTAAATTTGTTACTTGACATTAGTTTTGGTGTACAGACAGAATATCGAGTTGGAAATGTCGAACTACAGAAATATCGAGTCCTAAATATCGTGAATCAGAAATATCGACAGCAAGAATATCGTGGTCAAGCATATCGATTTTAAGGTAAGAAATATCGTTTAAAAAAAAATAGAAGTCATTAATATCGTTTGCAAAAATATAGTTGTTTAAAATATCGTTTTTTTTAAATTAGTGTTATGTATGTTAGTATATATTTTAAATGTATGTGATATATTTTTTGTATAAGAATTGTTTGTTTTTTAATATATGTATACATTTTTTAGCAGTTATCAATTTTATTTTAGTTATATTTTGCGTTTTTTTAGTTCCGTAGCGGGTTGTGGGTTTATAGGGGAATAGGGTGGGAAGTAATTTAATTATAAGAAACTAATGATTATTTTTTTATTAACTCATATTTATTTAATTGAGATTTTAAAGTTGTGGGAAGTAATTTATTATTAGTTAATTATTGATTTGTTGTTAATCAATATTAATTATTTGCTAATTAATTATGGTAATTGTGTAATTCGTTTTAGGTGTGGGTTGTGGTGTAATTCATTTTAGGTGTGGGTTGTGGGGTTTATAGGGGAAATGGGTGGAAAGTAATTTATTTTTATTACTTAATAATTAGTTGTTATTTGATATTAATTAGTTTATTGAAAATTAATTATGGAAATTGTGGAGGAGGCATGATGGCGGCAGCGTGAGCGGACGCTGACTGAGCGCACTCCTGCAGCCCTGCGTGATGTGAGCGAGAATATGCCGGCCGATTATAGAGCAAATAAATCTCTGGATCTGGATCTTGATGTATGAAAATTGAAGCTTAAATCCATCCTAAACTTTTTCTTCTCCGAGATGGACATTTTCCTTGGTGCACTACGGACGGAAGCATATCCGATTCTCTGATCACCTGTCAGCCGCCCACCCACCCGCTACCCGATGTACAGTTCAGGACTCGGACTCAGGCATGAAATTGGATATGGATTAACTGGTGAGGAGAGGGGGCACAGTGCAGCGTTCGTCGGTGTTTGCTAAAGTTTGGTGGCAGGCTTTTTATTTTTTTATTTTTACGGCGATGCTCAGGGGATATTGTATAATGCTTCTTGCTCTGTCACTATGCAAAGCAGCAAATAAATGAGAAACGAGGAGAGAGGTTGCTTCTTACTCCGTTTGAGAGTATTGTGCAACGTGCAGCAAAAGACGATAAAGAAAAGACTATTAGTTCTTTAAAGTTCACAGCCTGACACAGAGAGCTTGAACAATACTTAAATGTGTCATAAACAATCTGTTACAGCTCGTAACTTACAATTAAAACACAGACGCTGAAGTTAAAAGCCAAGCTCTCTGCTCACCCCCGTTTGACTTCGCTGCTTGGCTCAAGTGGTTCAGAGTTTGCTGGGAAAGGGAGGCTCTGCTTTCAGCCTCGTTTCCACGGTCAATCACCTGTCTAGAGATTTCCACGGAGCTTTTAACTGGTGGGATGCTAAAAAAACGGCCACTACTTTTAAAGAGATACAACCTACAATGATAGGGGGGCCTCAGTGGAAAATCCAGGTGCAGAGCATTAGGTGCCTAAGGGTGTTCGGACAGAAGCGGACGGTGGGGAGGGACACCAAAATTGCCGTGTTATGTGCCACGAGGCCAGCAGTCGGGATTAAGGCGACTATTAAGTGTGTACAAGGCATTAGGTGGCGGGCACAAACGAAATGGACAAAACAGACTAATCAAAATCTCGAGGGCACTACAAGCAGAATCAAGCCCATGCCTATGCCTATGTGTAATGGTAACGACAAAATACAGGAGCGGCATATTACACTGTGCATCCGGAGTGAGTCAGCCGTATTCAACCTGACATATCCAGGGCAGGTATCAACCACTCTGCAATCAGCTCAGAATATTGCAAGCAAGGAGAGCGAGAAGTCCGAGAAGACCGGGCACGCTACAAGGCGAGAAGAGACAGGGACTGAGGCAGGGAAAATGAATGACACCGCCACAGAGAAAGTGGGGAATGAACTAAGGGAGTTACGGGATCAAAATGTGGTGCGTGACCTATCTATGGTGCGATTGAACACCCCGGGGGGGCAAGAGCGCCCAAGGGGCAGAGGAACTTGAAGTCGAAGCTGAGCCTAATGATAAAATTCAAGATGCATTAGAGGCAGATAATATGGATGATGCTAATATGAATATGAATGTTTACATATTTAAGCAAACGCAGCCATTGCAGCCAATGCAGCAACGACGAGAGACTAGAGGAACTAAAGCCAAAGAAGTCAAAAACAAAGACCAAGTACAAGACAGGGATAAAGACAAAGGGAAAGATAGAGAAAAGGACAAGGCAAAGGAGAAGGAGAAGGAGAAGAAGGAGAAAGGCAACAAGAGAGGCCCAGAGAAAGAGAAGAATAAAGAGAAAGAGATAGATAAGGATAAATTATTAATGATGAGCTGCAGAGAGCAACAGGGGGACTATGAAAAACCTAAAGGCTATAAATACGCAGCCAATACTGCAGAATTAGAGAAAAAGAAAGAAAAAAGCAAGGAGCAATATAAGGAAAAGGAGAAGGATATTGAAGATACAGAAGAGATGGAACTATTGATGAAAAAAGCAAAACGGTTACAAGCCATTAAAGATCTGAAAGCAAATGCAAAAGCGACTTCGACAGGACAGTCAACTACTTTGCAGCCAAGCATACGGAATATCTTTAGCCCACTACCCAAAGGGTCAAGCAGTGTACTAACAGTCCAAGAATCAACGATACAGAATGGAGGAAATCAAAAACATACTCTGGGGATGAACACTCATGGAATTCTGAATTCCCCCTCAGACATAGGGCCTTCACCGGAAACAGCTTTATACTTACCATCACATTCAGAAGAATCTGACGCAGATATTTATGAAACGGGTATTTCGACTTCCAGCGACACAAGCGAAATTAACAAAGGCCAAGACCAAGATCAAGGTGTCTCAACTCAAGATATATCCAGCTGTTCGGGTATAAGGAAATCGAGCGATCCTGGGCAAGGAAGTACGCCAAGGAAAAAACTTGAAACAAGAAAAATAAGGAATAAAAGACTAAATAAGTCTACCTACGAAGAAACGATCGATCAAGGAAGCGATCCTGAACCTAGTAATCCTCGGAAAACCGCAAAACCCCAAAAATCAAAGGGAAAAATAGCGGCCCAAGAAAACGGTGTGGACTCAACTGGGGTCATCACTGAATATGATGTAGCAGCAGACACAGACGAGCCATCTCTGAGAGATATATTAAGCTCAATTAGGAAACTTCATAAAGATGTTAAAACGGATACTCAAAGAAATCATTTAGGTATCCAAAAGTTACAAGGTGCTGTAAATAAGGTGGGCAGCACATGTCTAGAGATTTCTGAAAGAATGGTGTCAGTTGAAACACGAATTGACCACCTGGAGAATGATGTTGTTTATCTACAAAGGCAAGAAAAGAAGCAAGAAGGCATTATACAGGACTTACTGACAAAGGTTGAGGATCAGGAGAACAGATCAAGAAGAAATAACTTGCGATTTTTAGGGCTTCCTGAGGGCGTTGAAGACAATGACCCAAGGGGGTATGTAATTAGACTTCTTAAATCAGCCCTCCCTGAATTGAAAAACTGGGAACTAGAGAGAGAAGTCCAACGAGCCCATCGGTTCCCCCTTACTCAATCCAGGAAAACACAGAACCAATCTAAATTTCCAAGGGCAATGCTGGAGTTCTTTGGAAATTTTTTACTCCGAGAATCTATCTATGACTTAGCCCGCCCTACAAGCAAGAGAGAATACAATGGCACTATCTTCTTTGTTCGACCAGATTTTGCTCATGCGACTGTTGAAAGGAGGTGGAGGCTGAGGCAGCTTTTTTCCCCTTTTGAGCAAATTGGCGCAAAGGTTTTCCTACAGAACCCTGCCAGATTGAAGATAATTTTTAGGGGTTCAACCCGCAGCTTTACGAGCGAAATACAGGCCGAACAATATCTTAAAGAAATCTCAGAGACTGTAAAGAAGAATGCCGGTAAATGATCAAGAGGAAAAAAAAAAAAAGGAAAAAAAATACACGCAGGGCTGGAGGGGCAGGTGCACTGAGGCGCCGTGATCAATCGACGCCCACACCTGGACCCGATTGGATCCAGGATGCCTCAAGGGGGGATGCTTCAAGGGGTGGTAAGGGAGGGGGAGGGGTGGGCGGGTCTCCGGGGGAGAAAAGGGGGGTAAAATCATCATCAGAGAAAGAAAGGGAACAGAAATGGAGGGAAAAAAAGAAAAATGATGCGCATAGTCACAATTAATGTATGTGGTTTAAATGATGCAAGAAAAAGAAGGGATTTGAAAGAATATTTCAGAACACTGCAAGCTGATTTAATCTGTGTTCAGGAGACACACATAGAGATCTCGCAAAAATATTTATTGGAACAACTAGGGTATAAAGTACTGACTTGTACGACTCAGGGCACTAGAACACGCGGGGTTGCAATATTAGCACGTGGAAAAAAGATTACATTAAAAAAACAACAGGTAGATAGACATGGTCGCTGGGTTTTAGCGGAGTGCCAAATTCAAAATTTTAATTTTACTCTATGCTCTATCTATGCACCAACAGCTGATGACCCTGAAACTTTTATCCATATAAATTCTCAACTACCTAATTGGCCTCTCCCCATAATACTATGTGGCGATTTAAATATAAATGGCCTCAATGGGTTGTGGAAAGACAATCCTGCAAGATTTATTGGTAAAAAGAAGAAAACCCATAGAGCGCTAATACAGCTCATGCAGGACAATGGGTTGATCGATATCTGGGAACATATAAACGGAGGGGGAGGCTGCACATACTATTCTGCCCCCCATAAAACTCTAGCCCGGCTAGATTATTTTTTGATTTCCCCCTCGATGATACCGATGGTGAAAATTAAAAAAATGCCTAGATTGATGTCAGATCACAACCCGCTCTCCATGGAGATCTCTATACCATACTCACAGAACAGTATAAATAGCTGGACCTTTGAAAGAGCTTTGCTACTGGATGTAAATTATGTTACTTACATGGAAATTTGGCTAAAAGAATTTCTGGAAAACAATAGGGGCACAGCATCACCGCAAAAAGTATGGGATACTATGAAGGCAGGTATTAGGGGGGAAACCTTAAGTTACTCTCTTAGACGGAGTAAGCGGGAAAAAGAAATCTTAGAGAAAAAGATAAATCTAGTAGCAAAGCTAGAGGAAGAACTGGTAAGAAGTTTAAGAAAGAAAGAGGATGTGACAAAAGCAATGCAAAAACTAGCCTTGGCTAAAGCAGCAGTGGGTGAAGTATATGCTGAAAAGGCAGCTGGTAAATATTTGGCCAGGAGGGAAGAGCAGCACGAATATAGCGAACAGGTAGGACGAATCCTAGCGATTAGAACCCGGCAGGCGGCCACTCAGGGGCAGATAACAGAAATGACTACGGAGGCAGGGACAATAGTAAAAACACCAAAGGAAATCTGTGCTGTATTTCAGAATTATTATAAGAAATTATACAGTCAGAATAATGGGGATCCAGATCTAGCGAAAATTGACGAATATTTAAACTCTGCCTCCCTAGATAAGCTCACAGAGGAGGATAATAACTCCCTCGAGATCAACTTTACCCCAGAAGAAGTACAAAGAGCTTTTAAGGATCTCCCATCAGGAAAAGCAGTGGGACCCGATTTTATACCGTTAGAATTCTATAAAAAATTCTATTTAATCTTAGAAGCAGACATTAATCGACTCATGGTTTTAATACAGAATGGTGCTGCACCTCCGGAGTCTTGGGGAGAAGCTTTAATGGTAGTGTTTCTAAAAAAGAATAAATGCCCTACGGATCCTGGGTCATATAGACCAATTAGCTTAATGAATAGTGACACTAAGGCCTATTCTAAAATCTTGGCTAACAGGCTGATCTTGGTAATTGGTAAGATAGTCTCACCCTGGCAGCACGGGTTTATACCAGGGAGGGGCACTGCCGATCACATCAGAAGGGTCTTCGCGCTGTTGGATGGTACTAATGTCTCACGAGACCCTATGTCCTTAATATTGCTGGACGCTGAAAAAGCTTTCGATAGGGTCTCGTGGGACTTTCTTTGGGCAACAATGTATAAATATAATTTTGGGAAATTATGTGTAGGAGCATTAAAAGCCCTTTATAGAAGTCCGAGCATCAGTCTGAGAGTGGGAGGGGAGCTGAGCGAGGCAATAAAAATCGAGCGTGGAACTAGGCAAGGATGCCCCAGTTCCCCTCTACTATTCGCCTGTTATATAGACTCATTTATTAGACACATAGAAAAAAATAAAAACATTTGTCCAATAGTGCTGAATGGATATGAGACTAAAATATTGGGATACGCAGATGATTTAGCAATTACATCATCAATACCAATAATAGCGATAGGGGAAATCGAGAATGAGGCAAAAAAATATGGACCTCTATCAGGGTATAAATTAAATCAAGGAAAAACACAAATAGTTGTAAATCAATTTGCTCCGATTAACGATGAGAGAGTTGTAGAGTCCGCGGTCTATTTGGGAGTTACTATAACATCTGACCTATCTAAGGTTGTGGAGGAAAATGTGACCCCAGTAATCAAAAAGGCAAAATTAGACTTAGATAGGATGGACAATTTACGTTTAACAATCATCGGTCGCTGCAATGTTATAAAGATGGTGTTTTTGCCTAAAATTCTATATTTATTCCGTACAATTCCTTTATCATATTCTAACAAATGGTTTAAGGAAATAGAGGGGATTTGTAATCGCTTTATATGGGCTAAGGGCAGAACTCGTAGAGCCATAAAGAGGTTGGCACTCTCTAAAGACCGGGGGGGCCTTGCAGTACCTGACTTTAAGGCATATTATTTTGCGTCAGTCCTTCAGTATTGTAAAGGACTTCTCGGCGGAAATACGAAAGACATCTGGAGGGGTAGGGTTGGCATTCCGGATATATATGAGCTCTTGGTTTTGGACTCTAATAAGGAACTTCTCACATTCAAGGAACTAAACTACTATAAAAGAACAAAATTTAAGCTGTTGGGGGCGGTCATATCGGTTTGGTCAATGATTCGGAAGAAAATTAAATTAGGGAGAATGAACTTCTATACCCCTTTATATATGAATGAACTCCTCCCAGAAGTATTCCATGATCAAGTGATGAGGCGCTGGGATAATCTTGGGGTTAGTACAATCGGCGATATCACGGATCAGTCAGGGTTAATTTCATTTGAGAGGGCGCAACAGCTATATAACTTGGATCGGAGAGATTTTTTTAAATACTTACAGATAAGATCAGTATTGCAGAGGAAACAGGCAGGTAACTGTAAGTATGCTAGGGTAGATCTGATGGAAATTGTTCAAGATGATGAGGGATGTTCAATCTCTCAACTCTATGGTGCATTGTGCGAGTATAATGAGGATGATAGAGGAAAAGTATTTGATAAATGGAGAACTAAACTAGATTTAGCCGGGAATGAGGGCGAAAAATCACTTCGGCTTGGAAATTCTATCCTGAAGGTTGCAAACCTGCAAGCACAATACTTTAAGACTTTACATGAATTATATTATACACCACATAGAATAGCTCGTTGGGGTGGTACTATTGGGATCTTCTGCCCAAGATGTCAGAGTTTGGAGGCAGACACGATCCATATGTTTGCAGCATGCCCTAATTTAGATCCCTTTAAACTAGCTATGGAAAACTTCTTTAAAGATGAATTGGAGATTTCAATTAAATTAACTAATGAGATTATGGTTCTTGGAGTGGCAAAGGAGGGACAGGAGATACCCCATCAAGAATTTTTGTTTATTGCTATGACGCTGAGCCGGCTTTGTATCGCAACGGTATGGAAAGACTCTAATCCCCCTTCGTTTCAACAATGGCTCTCAAAATTATTAGCTATTTACACCTTAGAGAAATCTTTATATGAAAAAAAAGGAGCGAATGCAAGACAGCTTGGGAAACGGGTATGGGCCCCAGTTGAAAAATGGAAACTTAAACTAGATGGTTAATCTAAAGGGTGATAAGCACATGCTTACTCTGTTAGGACTAAAGCAGGGGGTTTCTTCCTTTTTTTTCTCTCTCTCAGATTTATTAATTTTTTCTTCTTTCAAGTAATTATAATTAAATTATGTATTGCATCATGTTGTTAAATTTAAGTGATCAAACTGTAATTGAAGGATTTCTGTTGTATTAGATATATATGTCAAAGCAATTAATTGTTTATACTTTATTTTTCTGATGATGAACAATAAAAATTAAAAAAAAAAAAAAAAAAGGAAATTGTGTAAAAAAATTTAGGTGCGGGTTGTGGGGTTTATAGGGGTAAAGGGTGGAAGTAATTTATGTTTAAGTAATTACTGATTAGTTGTTAATTAATTGTAAATCTATTATGGAAATTATGTGATTACATGTAGGGGATGGTTGTGGAGTTTATAGGGGTAAAGAGCGGGAAGTAATGTATGTTTAATTAATTCATAATTAGTTGATCATTAATATTAATTAACTAAATGATATTTAATTAGGGTAATTGTTCATATCTTTTGTGTGGGTGTTTTACTTTTATAGGGGTAAAGGGTGGGGAGTAAATTAATTTTACTTACTTTATAATTAGTTGTTAAATACTATTAGTTTTTTAATTGATAATAAGTTTTAATTATGTGATTAATTTTTTTACAGTTTAGTTTTAGCTGTGGTTTGTGGAGGTTATAGGGATAAATGTGGGAATTTTATTAATGTTTCCGTTTTTATTTGTTTTTTAATTAATATTTCCTTAATGGGTAATTAATTATGTTAAATATGTAAGTAATTATTTTTAATTTAGATGTGGGTTGTGAATTGTATCATGTCATAGGGTAGGAAATAAAAAAGTACCTTTATGTAATAATTAATGTTTTTGTTTCTAAATAATTTCTAATTAAAAATATTCATTTGCTTGAAAATAATTTTTTGTTTTATTTAATATAATATTTGTAGGTGTGTCATGCATTTAACATTGTAATATGTTTTTTTAATTTGTAATATTAAATATATTAGTATTTTAATTTTTGACATATTTATATACTATTTTCATTTATTAAATATTTTTGTTGTTGTAAATATTTTGTTTGTTTTTAATTTTGAACTGACTGGAGTGAGAATATTATTTGTTACCCCTCTGCAATCCAACACTTTCCCTACTGTTGCACTGATTGGAGTAGGAACATTAAATTTTACCCCAACACTATCCAACACTTTCCCTACTGTTGCACTCACTAGAGTTGTAATAGTAATTTTTACCCCTCCGCTATCCCACACTTTCCCTACTGTTACAGTTATTGAAGTAGGAATAGTAAATTTTATCTCTCCTCAATCCAACAATTTCTCTACTGTTGCAGTCACTGGAGGGGGAATAGTAATTTTTACCCCTCCGCTATCCAACACTTTCCCTACTGTTGCACTCATTGGAGTGGTATTAGTAATTCGTACCCCTCCGCGATCCAAAACGTTCCCTACTGTTACACTTATTGGAGTGGGAATAGTAATTTTTAACACTCTGCTGTTAATATGGTGGCGGTGTCTGGTAGAATGCAGGCGGGGACATGCCTTTCTGGGGTGTGCACATGGTACCTATGGTACCCCTCCTGCAGTTCCATGCACAACATGGCAGGCACCGTACGGTGCCTGCCACGTTGTGCATGGAACAGCACGACATGCCTTTTTGGCATTGCGGGGGTGGTGCTGAGAGCACCGCCTGCCGCAATGTCAGGAATGCAGGATGCGCCCGCCAGTGTGGCGGACACATAATAATGTCACCAACGGGACCCCCACACCAATGGCGGGCGGTCCCATTCTATGATAGGATGGCGGGCGGATCCTAATGATGCCCATAGTATCTTAAGGGTTTCCAGGTTGCACCCTAATAGGCTTCTGAAGTTGTGCATTATGTTTACCTGTAAGAAGTGTTTTACGAATTATGTCAGGGTTCTCTAATGTCGATCCTGGAGGGCCGGACCCATGCCAATGTAAATTATATTGTTGCATCACTAACACAATGACATCAATTGCAGCACTGGCACACAGGAAATGTCGTCCTGCTGGTTTCCCTGTGAACTTGGAGAGGGCTGAAAAAAGCTCAATTCATTCCACTAGCAAGGAACAGATTGAAAAGGCGAGTATCACTGAGAAGGTGAGAAACTCAGCTTTACCAGGATATTACTCCAGGCCTGCAAGGTATCCGTTAATTGTAGTGGAATGTAATTTCCTGATGCTTCCTCAACACACCAGGGATTTTGTCTTTAGTCACATGATCAGGGAGGTAAAAAAAAGGATAGTTTTGAGTGGAAAATTTGATTTGTCCATGTTAGGTTTTGGTGTCTTTCCTGTCAAAGGTGCTGGACCCACCCACACAAGTGGGGTGCCATTTTTATAAGCACTAGTTTGGGAATGCTGGCTGGGTGGTAGGAAATTTATGGATCCCTGCAGATTCTGGAACATTCTTTCACATAAACAAGAGAAAAAATTATGTTTTTTGCAAAGTTTGAGGGTTGAAGGGCATTGCGGGTAAGAAAAGATAGGGGGATCCATTCAGGACGGACCACACTGGACTACCCTGGTTGTCTAGTTTTCAGAAATGTCTGGGATTGGTAGATTTCCTCAGGGTGGCCAAAATACACAGCTGCCCACATTGCAAAAAAGAAGCTTGACTAACCTGAAGACTTCGAAGAGGAGTGATGGTGGTGACTCCGTGACCAGTCCCGCAACCTCCCTCTCGACCGGGACCTCAAGCGGCGCGGAACTGACTGCCGGGTCTCGAGAAGCTTTCGGAACTGCTCCCACAAAGACTTCGGGTTCATGGCCCGGCAGTCAGAGCATGACTTCAGGTCGTGGTCGCGCACCAGGCACTAGAGGCACACAGGATGTGTGTCCTTGACCAACATCAACTTGTGACACGAGTTACTAGGTTTGAAGCTGGTCCGTCAATGTGACATCCCTTGCACCAGGAGTCAAACGACTCAAAAAAAAAGTTGACAAAAAGTCCAAAAACTAAGAGTACCGCTCTCTCCGGATCTGCGTGGAAAAAGAAAGAACTGACGTCAGCATGCAGGGGCGGCGTCTAAGTAGTTACCGCAACATCATTCCGGCGATCACAACGCCAACGACGAACGCGTAGTTGACTGACACCACCTACCAACGCGCTGGGGAACTGCTGAAGAAAAATTCTCCAGATCCAGTCTGACGCCTGGGGGTAATTCTAAGGTAAGGAATCCATAACTAATAGTCTCTTTGAGATATAATAGCCATCACAGAGAGTGCCCTCTGGCATCAGGTAACCAAAATCAGCAATAAACACTTTTTTAACATGTCTAGTGCAACTGGAATTGCAGGGTTTTTCAGCAGCACTGGCTCTGGGTTTATCAGCACCTTCTAGACGGTGTTTGGAGTTATTCCATCATTTATCCACTCTGTCCTCTGAAGCATCTTTAGAGGACTTCTGCTTGTCCTGATCCTAACTGCGGGAATTTTGCTTGTATTATTTTTGCTCCGCAATTGATGTCCCAGTTCGAGATCAAATGGAGCTGGCACTGCCTCACGTCCTTTTGTGCCCTGAACACATAATGCATTTCTTTGACACACCGTTGCTTCAAGAACTGGATGAGCACTGATTCCTGTCTTTATGGCCTGTATGGCTTCATTGCGTACAGCTTGTGTTCCTCTTGTGCACTTATGAGTTTGCCCTGGACTTGTGCTTGGGGTTGCAATTGGTTGACTTTTCAGAAATACACTACTGGTGTACCCGCTGAAGCCCCATCAGTGCAGCTGTCCTCTGTAGATACCTCTGCTCCTGGCTGCGTTCTATGAGCTTTCCTGGGTTGCCTTTGTGGTTTGGATCTAGGCTCTGTTTCACAGGAACATCGATTGGCAGCATTTTCTCCCTCTACGGCTGCTGTTGGGGGTCGATGGGAACAAATTTGCTCTATGAATTTGCTCCGAGGTCTGCCTCTAGGAACATCGTCTGCAGATGCTGGTGTTACATTTTGTAATGTACCCCAATATAGGTCTGGGTAGTCACCTAACCTTTCACCTACATTTTCCAGGCCATTGTACTACATAACGGTTTTTGGTATGGACCTTTTACCTAGTTAGGTGCTGCATAAATGTGTGGTTTTCCCAGAAAACTAGCCTCATTTATTATGCATGAGGATTGTCTGAATCACAGCAGGATTACCATCTTCTGCATAATAACTATGTATAAGGGTCATCCCTTCCGACATCCTCGGCTGACATTACACAGCAAGGTAGAATACCTGAGGGTACCTTTTTGGTATATAAACCCCATTTCTTTGCTGGAGCAGGCAAAGGAGAAAGGATTCCATGTTGACACACTAACGTGAGATGCTGAGGTTCCTGCACGCAGACACTCCAGCACGCAGTAGTCTGACATCCCTTGCACGGTGTCCATCTCGAGACCCAGACGGGGTCCTTCATCCTCTCATACCAGGTAATGGGGTTGGCTTCATCCTAGGGACATTCTTGGCTCTACACCTACATACATGCTAGGTACCTCTAGTTAAGGTTGCATCGTAGGAGTACACATTATTATTGTCATGTATTTAAATACCGGCCTATAGTCATTGTTTTAGCACTATGGTAGAAATCTACCATCCGTTTACTCTGATGGTGCTTATAATCATTTATATCTGTTTCTGTCTTATGGTTGCTTCAGCACACAAAATTTACACTAGAATGACACTGGTTCAATAAATGCTTATTGGAAACGTCCCCACTGTTTATTCTGTTTATCTCTCTGAGACAAAGTGGGCACGATTGACTGAGCGAAAAGTACTATACTGTTTCCACGATCCCTGATGGGACAAGGTTGTCATGTTCGATAGTTGCCACAAACTATTCTCTCTTTGGTAAGATAAGTTTACAGTGGCACTGCGAACATACCCGGTGGGGGTGTCTGGAATCAGTCTGGACACCAATCCCACTGTTTATGTTGTCTAAATGCACAGATCCTATATAGATTTATTGGAACTACACAACACTGGGAACAGCAATGTTTGTCTAGGACTCTGAACATGTAAACATCTGGCTCTCTGTGTGGTGGGAATATTTTATTTGGCCTGTTTTTAAATGCTAATTTTCTTGTAAATTGGCTTACCTTTTTCTTGGTTTTATATTGCTATTGGCTTTCTTTATGTTTTTGGCATCCAAATAGCATGAATTACCTGATTTTTAAGGTGATTTTATCATACTTTTGTCATATACACTTTTAGATGGTGATGTATTTTGGAGTTGGGATTAGTGGCTTTAGATAGCTTTTTTTCCCGACCTATGTATAAGGAGTGGATGTCGTGCCTGAGTTAGGCCTAGTAGTAAATAGTGCCAATTTACATGTACACGGTTCTTTCCAAAAGTTGCCTTACCTTTGTCACATCGGCTTTTGACACACATTTGAATTTGACACAGGTTTGTTTTTAAGAAACACCAAACTTGCTTACACAAAGGAACTCAGTGAGAACAATATCACACTGCCTTGGCATTATGTGCAAGACCTTCACATGCGTGATACAAATGTGTTTGTTATTACATACATATGGAGACACAGCTATCTGTGGAACAATAGGCAGCCTGATCACAATCACGGCCCGAGGCAAGGATGCCCTTTTCTAAACATATGTTTTTGTTTCCAGAGGAGGCGCTCCTGCTGACTTTGAGGGGTCCATGCATGCTAAAGTTTTCACTTAGCAGCTGACTGACATCTTCATGAGGGGCGTCCAGTATGTGACCAAGACGGGGTCCTACACTCTTACCCACCAGGTAAAGGGGTTAGATCATCTGGAAGGGGGTTTCTTGGCAGACCATACATTCCACGCCCTAGACACGTAGGTTAGGATTTGCATTATAGGAGTACGCTAAAATGTTAAAAATACTGTATTTGTATGCAAATATAACATCTCTCAACCAGATGGTGGAACTCTTCATTTTATTCACTGTTTTGACACATTACTTTCGTCTATTAGTCATTGCAGCACATATCTTCTATACAAGAACCACGACGGTTCAATAAATATTGAAAACTTCACTTTGTGTATTCTTTGTATATTTCTCTGAGCGAAAGAGAGCACGAGAGACTGAGCGAAAAGTTCTAGTTCTCTCACCACGGTTTCTGAGGGAACAGTTGTCAATTTTCGTAAGTGCCGGAACTATCTGCTCCCTGTCTAGGTTTAGGGGGGCTAACGGTGGCACTGTAAGCTAGCTAGTCCAAGGGACAACATATTCTGTGGGGGTGCATGGAATCAGTCTGGCACCATCCTAAGTTTATGTCGTCCCCAAAAGAGCTGTTACTACTGATTAGTGGAACCTAAATGACAAGATGTGAATTCAGCAGGGTGATGGTAAACCCTAGCGAGTGCAGGAAGTCTGCCATAGTCTGTAGGTGGGAGACGACTGACTGCAACGAGCCTGCCATTAACAGTTAGTCGTCGAGACAGGGGAAGACTGCCATGCATAATCTCTGCAGACCAACTGCAACCACCGCCATCACCTTGGTGAACATCCGAGGGGGCAGGTAAGGCCAAAGTGGAGCACTGTGAACTAAAAGTGCTCATGACCTACTGTGAACTGCAGGTAATGTCTGTGGGCAAGCATGACCAGATGTGCAAGTACAAGTCCTGCAAATCCAAGTCTACCATCCACTCTCCCGGGTCCAGGGCAATAGGACTTGAGCGAGTATGTGCATTTAGAATTTCCAGAAAGAAATTGAGAGGCCGTGGAACTAGGATAGGACAAAGGCCTCCGTCCTTCTTGGGCACTAGAAAGTTTATGTTTATGGGATTTAGAAAGCGTGTGGCTACCCGAGGGCTTCCCATGGCTACCGAGAGGAGGCAGTGGTTGGAGGTAGGGAATCATGAAAACAACCAGATTTTTCCTGAAACACTGAAAATTTTCTCAGTTCCGTGGTCATTGAGTTCCAGAGCTTTGGGACCTGGTGTGAGAAGGATCTCCCACCCCATCTTGCTCTCTTTATCTTTGGTATGTTCACAAAGAAATCGGATGAGGACCTGAGGGACCTATTCAGGACATATTTTATCAGGGCAGGACCTCTACCCTGCATGGCTTTATGGGCTAGGCAAAGGGCTTTAAACCTAACCCTAGATTGAATAGGTAGCCAATGCAGTTTTTTCAGAGTAGATCTCACTGATTCCTGTCTGGGCATCCTCAGGAGCATCCCGGCCGCAGCATTTTGGACAACCTCTAGACTATTGATTACATACTTAGGAGACCCCAGATACAGGGAATTGCCATAGTCCAGTCGCAAGACCACTAGGGCCTGGACCACTGTCTTCAGAGCCTGTTCAGGGATTAGGTCCATGATCTTACAGATCATCCGTAGTATATCGAAACAGGTTGCAGATCATTTTTTGGCTTGTGTTTCCAAGGAGAGATTCTGGTCAAGCCATATCCCCAGTTTTTTATGGAAGGCTTTGGAGCAGGGGATTGACCCCAACCCCTTGGCCAACTGATCCTGGCCCATGGACCTGGGCCATTGTCCTGGAACATTAGATCCGTTTTGTCGCCATTCAGTTTTAGGCTTCAGTTAGCCATCCAGTTTGCTATTCTTTCCATGCATGGTACCAGCTGCAGATGGTTTGAATTCATCTCTTCTGACACGGAGACCACTGAGTGTCATCAGTGTAGGAAACAATTGACAGACCAAACTCCTGCACGATATGTGCTAGAGGACTCAGATAAATGTTGAACAAGGTTGGGCTGAATGCCGAGCCCTGAGGTACTCCGTAAGTGGCCGGGAGAGTGTCTGAGAGGATGGCCGATTCCATACACTGGAACGAGGAAATAGGCAAGCCATTGATTGGCTTTATCCTGGATCCCTATCTCTCTGAGTCTATGAATTAAGATCTTGTAATCCTCAGTATCAAAAGTCGCACTGAGATCCAAAAGTAGAATGGCGACCCATCTCCCCTGGTCGAGTATCATTTTCAGTTTCTCAGTAATCACTAGGAGGGCCGACTCTGTGCTATGTTCTGGGCCAAACCCCATCCGAGTCTGGTGCAGGATGTTATTCTCCTCCAGGAACTGAGAGATAATGCTATTAACATGTTTACCCAGAATGGGTAGTAGTGAGATGGGGCATAAATTCCTCAGTACCATGGGGTAAAATGTGGGGAGGGACGGGACCCAGATTTAATGTTACTCATGAGGAGGCCCGTGGGTTCTTTAGTCAATGCTGGGAAGGTACCTAATAACAAAGGTATTGGAAGTCTAGGCTGTTCTGGGCTGGGGAGTTGGCCCTTCCTACCAAAGGTGTCCTGCCTCACTTCAGGGCTGTCTGTGGAACACTTGTGTTGCAAATTATTTATGTTTTCCACTTTTTTTATTAAAAAAAAGTGGCTAGCTCGTTGCATCTCTCTTTCGAAGGGTGATGTGTGTGGGAGTCTTGTTCAAGCATGGTGAGCGATTTCATGATTTTGAATAATTCTTTGGGGGAGTTGGAAGAAGTGGGAATAGCAACCACTATCTATTTGTGATGCTGGCACCGTATCTATGGCTGTCTTGGCCAAGAGAGTCACCACTTCCTGTCTGAGTAAGCAAATATCGTCTTCCATCAGCTTGTTGCAAGTGGGTGACTTGGATCGAGGGATAGTCATGAAGGGGGGGGGAGTAGCTCCTTCAGACAATCTAGAGGACCCAGCGGTTGGATATTATCACCCTTCAGTGGTGCAGGTGGTGGCATATCCTGCCTCCCACTAGGTTCCAAAGATGGTTGGAGGGTGAAGTAAAGAGTCTTGGCGTGTGCGGCTGCCAGGGGAGTGGTGGACTGACCCAACCTTTGGCTACCTGATCCATGCGGCCTGTGGGTACTGCATCCTCGGCTATGCAGGGGCAGGGAAGCTTGCACGCCTTGGTGGCTGGATGGGTAGAGACGTGGCTGGAAACCCCTTCCAAAAGGAGTGAAAGGTGAATTGGGGTTGGTGAGGGGCTATAGAAATGCCCAAAGACCTGACCGTAGCTCTGCTGTCCTTCAAATGCTCCAGAGCGGAGTCCGCCTTGTCTCAGAGGACACAGAAGCCATCAAAGGGCATGCCTATAAGAAAGGCCAGGACATCCTCCGAAAAGGCAGTGGTTCTCAATCAGGCATGCTGCCTAAAGGCCACCGATGATGAAACTGTTCTGCCTATTGAGTCGGTCGAATCCAGCGCAGAGCATATGCTGAACTTAGCAGCATCCCACCTGTCAGCAATAACTTGAGAGAGTATGGCTCGGGCCTCTTCCGAGACCATAAGCAGCTCCTGCGCAACCGAGTCTGAGAGCAAATGGGAGTATTGGACAAAAATGGACGAGATGTTTGCCAACCACAGTGCCAGGCTGGCAAAAGAGGAAAAAAATATATTTCCCAGGGTATCCAGCCTCTTGGATTCTCTGTCTGGTGCAGTGGTAGGGAATGTTCCAGGATTTAGTTTGGGAGTGAAGACTTTGACCACCAAGCTCTCTGGAATGGTGTGTTGGGTGAGAAGCTGGTGTCCCCTGGGGCTGGGCAATGGCAGCGGGCATTTTTCCTATTCACAGGAGCCCCTGTACAGGGCTTGTACCAGGCCCCAAGTAGAACCTCCATGAGGGCTTCATTAAATGGGAGACACCATTCGGATGGGAACACTCTCAGTAAAAGCACCTTTGTCAAGACGTTCGTCTTGACAGCCACAGAGTGTAGCGTGATGTCCCGGAGCTCAGACGCTCTCTTCCGTGGCTACAGTAGGAGAAATCAAGCCAGTATCGGAGAAGTTTTCCAGACCACTGGCATCTGCCAGATTCTCACACCAGTTGTCCTCATTGGGGTCCAGGAGCTAGTATTCATAAGGATCCAGTCGCCCCCTCCCAATCTTCCCAAGCACTAGCCTAAAGGAATAGAGCTCAGGCTCTGACCTGGATGGAATGGCTACAGTCAGCACCCATCTGGCTCCATGTCAGAGTCATGGCTGGAAATAGGGTTGGTGGCACCAGGGAAGTTCAAGGTAGCTCGACCGGCGTCTGTCAAGATCAGTCCATGGATCGAAGGTGCCTGATTGGTGCTAGGTGCGAACCTGCCAGCAGAAACCAGTAGGAGATCCTCCCGAATCTGCAGGACCAGAGGGTGCACCACCGGGGATGGGCTATGCAGATATGAGGGGCATAGTCTTATAAAATTCACAGAGTTAGGCAGGGGTGGCTCTGGCTCTAGGAAACTTTGGGAGGCGCAGGCTCAAACCATGGACCCAGGCCTCGAATGCCGACGTTACCTCGTCTCATTGGATGACTTCGACAGAAGAGGTGAAGTCGAAGACCTAAACTATTTGTTCTCCTTTTTGTGGGACTTATCCAAACAACTTCGACTGCGACAATGAGCTATGGCTTCGCGACCGATCCCAGGACCTTCCTCTCGACAGGGATCGAGATCATTGCGACAGAAAGGAGTGTGAGGGACTGTTCATTCAAAGCCTTGGGGTGCATGTCGCGACACTCGATGCAGATCTCGGCATCACGGGCATGCTCGAGACACCACAGGCATAGGAGGTACGGATCTGTCACCAACATTTGACGGTGACAGATGCCACAGGGATAAAAACCAGCCTTTCTCGTGGATATCCCTGCCCCACCAGAAGAAAATGTCTCAAAATATCTTTGACAAAAGGCCAAAAAAGTCAGTCAGAAAGTGATTGGGGCTAGCTCTTCTCCGGATCTGGCTGTCTGGTGCAAGATAAGAACAAACCTCAAAGCACTGGGGTGGCGCCTATAAAGGCACCGTTCATGTCACTTCCAGCTCAGATGATACCACGAGGAGCCAAACAACCCCACCTACTGGCACATAGGGTTGCTGAGCATGAAAACATTTCCAGAGCCAGTCTGACGCCTGGGGATTACTCTAAGGTGAAGAATCTGTGGCTAAAAGTATCTATAAGATGAGTCCCTTTTGGAGGCCGTAATCGGTCAACAGTAAATCTGGGACATGGTTTCTCCAATTATTTTTATACATGCCTTTTATGTCTAAGGGCTTGCATTGTCCTTGTATCATGCATGTCCTTCTGTGATATTTACCAAGCCACGCAAGGGGCGGTGTGGGAGGCTGGCTTGGTATATGGTGCACACTTATTCAAGTGATACACCTTGCACTAATTCAGACAACCCGTGTGGTGATTTTAGTAGTCTTTGATAACCATATAAAGCTCTCAAAGTGGTAGCTGTGGAGAGCAAGATTATCTTGGAGTGTTAAGCAGCTTCTTTTACTGGTTTAATCATGTAGTGTGGGTTAAATGAAGAAGAACCACACAGTGTTTATATAAAAATACTTCTATTTATTACACAGCACTAAAACTTTGGTATATCTCGTACCCAGAGATACCAACACAAATACACAATTGCTATAAGGTAAGTAGCACAAAATACAGTGGTTGCCAGGGGGAGACCAAACCATATATTAAGAAAGTGGAAAGCGAACTGGGCGGGACTTTGACCAGAAGACCCAGAGGAGCCGGGGACACAAAGAACCACCCAAGGTAAGTACCCAGGAACCCCACGGATGCTGTGTGAAGAGTGGGAACACAGCAGCGTGCCCAATAGAAGTCAATGCAGTTTTGCAGAAGAAAGGCACTTCCCAGAGGACCACAAAGAATTCCCTTGAAGGACGGAAGGTTGGAGAGCCCCCCCACCCATGGATGCCCTGGAAACCAGGTTACCTACACCATGGAAGCCAGGTGCATAGGGGTGGACTAGGTGGACGGTGTCCAGCAGGAGCACCAATAAGCCTTGGAAGGCGTAACTGGCATACAGAACAAAGAAGTAGCAATGTTGGGACCGGCAAGGTCCAAGGGACTCGCCAACAGCAGGAGAGTTAGAGCAGGTCTATAGCAAGCAGGGGAGCCCACTGAAGCAGAAGACCCTCAGGAGGATCCACAGGCCAAAGGCACAGGAGTCACAAGAGGACCTCGAGCAGCTCACCAAAAAGGAAGGCCCATGATGCAGAGGATGCGTTGAAGATGCTGTACTTGGCAGAAAGAGATGCTGGAGCTTCTCGCACTCATGAATATCTCTGGGGTGCAGGGCCAACAAGCCTTCGCAATGGCAAGTCGATGCGGTGCACAGGGGCCTCAAAATTGCAGAGAGGACAAGTCAGGCCTTGAGGGAGTTGCAGAACCACCTCGGGAAGTTTGTGGGACGTCAGGAGCAGCAGGCTGGTCAGCTTCGTTGCAGTGCCTGCAGATGCAGGGGAGTGACTCTTTTACTCCCAGGGAGATTATTTTGGGTGTCCTTGATGCCCACAGGTCTGGTGAAGATCCGGGAAGAGACACAGACGACAAAGAAGACTTGCAGATAAGCGAGTCCAGGAGTCTTCCTTGATGCAGTATTGGTTCCAGGCAAACTCCAGCGAAGTCCAGATGGAAGAAGAGTGACGTGGTTTCAGGCTTGAGTCTTGTCTCACGATGAATCTAAAGAACCACACACATGTAAGCCCTTCAATTCACTAGGGAAAGGGTTGGAAAGACTCAGGGGTCCCACCCAGAGGAGGGGCTGGGCACAGGGGAGCATACTCCCAAGTCCTTTGTCCAGTTTCATGCCAGAGCAGGAGTCAAGGGCTCCCAGGACTGGCTCAAACTGGAGTATGCAAGTAGCGCACCAAATATGCACTTCAAAGCAGTCTGGTGTCGCTGGCAAGCGCTCCCACTCCAGCCCACTACACTAAGTCTTCTCTGGGAGATGGTCACACCTTCCTGTGCCAGGAAACCTATTGTTTTACCTTTCCCTGCTTGAGCTTGGCTCAGCAGCAGGAGGGCAGAATTGTGTCTGTGGTTGGCAGAAGCACTAGCTTGCTGTCAGACCCAGTGTTAGAACTGGGGTCACCAATTCCGACACGGTAACTTGGCGCGAGGCAGGAAGGCACCCGCAGGCAATGTGTAAAGCAGTGGTGCAGCACACACTCACACTGAGACAGTAACTCGCACGCAATAGAAGGACACCACACCAGGTTGTTTTATGAAACAAGACTCTTTATCTACTTTTAGTTCAGGCAGGTAACACTTCTGAGGTACTAGGCTATTGTAGGCAACATCTCTTAGGCATCACTTCAATAAAGATAATAAGTCTGATATTCAGGGACAACATAGGCAACATTTCCCATAGGCATGGTCATCGAATGCAACATTTCGTGGATCTGAGTACAACATCAAAACATTTCCTATGCATGTGGATTATTCAAGTAACATTTCTTAGGCCTGGGTATCATATAAGTAACATGCACAACATTCTCTAAGCAGGGGCACTCTAAACAGAACAGTCCCTATGCAAGGGTTAATTCAGGGTACAATTCTTAGGCAGTGTTCATACTCCAGCTAGTACCTTCCTAACTAGAGGCCCCACCTAGGCAGAGCATTATTCAATTAAGGCCCCGGTAAGGTGGCAATGCGAGGCAGATTCCCCTAGGAGGAGCAGTCCCCCCTCCAGCTTGGGTTTGCAGGCGTCCGGCCCTCAGCTGTCTCTCACTCACCAGCCGAGTCCCGGGTAGGTGCCCCCTCGACAGGCAGCCCGCTGCTCTTCTCTCGCGGGGCTCTCACCTGGGGGGGGCGGCGGAATTCCCTTTCGGGGATGGAGTCCGCGCAGGCAGGGAATCAATCAAGGGGCTCCCACTGGCAGCGGAGCCCCTCTGGCGATGTTCGTGACCCGCCCCGGACCTCAGGCCTCCTCGCGGCCCAGGAGCCAATGGGGTCACGGCGTCCTGGGGGCCGGGCGCAGCAACCAATCAGGTGGCGGCTGTCAGTGGGCGCGACGGCGGCAGCCAATGGGTGCGCGACTTGGAGGGGGCACCTAGGCAGAGCATTATTCAATTTAGGCCCTGGTAAGGTGGCAATGCGGGGCAGATTCCCCTAGGAGGAGCAGCCCCCCCCCCTCCAGCGTGGGTTTGCAGGCGTCCAGCCCTCAGCTGTGTCTCACTCACCAGCCGAGTCCCGGGTAAGCGCCCCCCCTCCCCCCCAGGCAGCCCGCTGCTCTTCTCTCGCGGGGCTCTCACCTGGGGAGGGCGGAATTCCCTTTCGGGGATGGAGTCCGCGCAGGCAGGGAATCAATCAAGGGGCTCCCACTGGCAGCGGAGCCCCTCCGGCGATGTTCGTGACACGCCCCGGACCTCAGGCCTCGTTGCGACCCAGGAGCCAATGGGGTCGCGGCGTACTGGGGGCCGGGCGCGGCAACCAACCAGGTGGCGGCTGACAGTGGGCGCGACGGCGGCAGCCAATGGGTGCGCGACTTGGAGGGGGCACAGCCGATGACGCGGCCGTCGCACCAGGTTCGCATAGCAACGGGTGCGCGCGAGGCCTAGGCCCAGCGCGGCCTTCGTCAATACCGCGGCGACCCTCCCCAGGCTTCGGGAGCCACAGCGGTGCAAGGGACTGCATGCTCTTCTCCTCGGGTGGCCTCAGCTCGCTTCTTCTCCTTCCACGCCGGGCAGCGGCGGTGATTTTTGGCAGATAGCGCGCTTACCAACACAGCACTAGATTGCAGGTACCGGGGCTGCGGCGGTGATCGGGGCATGCAGCGCTGGGAAGTCACAGCGCCATGGCAGGGCACAGCCACAGTACACCAGATGGGGGACAGATGCAGGCACTATAGCGCAGGTTGGCCACAGCACTTTAGGCAAAGGGCCCAGCCTCAGCAGGAGGCAGCAAAGCTTCTCAGTCCAGCGCTGGCAGCAGGGGCTTCTCAGACTAGCGCTTGGTTGGCACAGCGCTTTACCTGGTGATCCCCCAGTAGCAGCAGCGCTCACAGGGTCCTCAGTGCTTCAGTCCTAGCGCAGGTGGTGGTGGTTCTTTAGTTGCAGTTTCTTTTGTTGCAGTATCTTGGGGGAAAGAAAGGGGGTTGATTTGACAGGCACAAGAGGCAGGATGGTTCCCTGGGTTTCCCCCTCACTGGGCAAGGTCAGCAGGCTGTCAGAGTCCCTCAGCTGTCTTGGGTACAGCAGGGCCTAAGCTCAGTCAATCTCAGTAGTGTAGGTTCCCCCCTAGGCCCAACCGCCTATACTCCGGCAGAGGTTCCTCCAGGTCCAGCGGTGCCCAACTGACTAGTCAGGTTTCCTTCCTTTCCTTTTTTACCCCTAGGTCAGGTGATCCTCCTGAAGGTGGCAAAGCATAACTCCTCCCTGGGCTGGAAGGTTCCAGGAGCTTCTACATGTCTGTCTATGGGACAAAAAGGCGGGACGGCAAAGATACAGTAGCACTATGTCTCAGCCTGCTCCTGTCCACTGGTGCGTGTGTGTTCAATGGTCACTCCGCAGTAGCAGGGGCCTGTGGCAGCCATGTTATTAGGAGAGAGCACCTGCACCTCAGCACTGTTTGGCAGTGGTAAGGCGCCCAGAGGCCTAGGTCCAACAAAAAGATGGTGGCAAAAATAAGGCGACAAGGGCAAAAAAACAGGGTAAGATCACTCTAGGGCTGACAGGTCTAACACGCGTCCCCCCCAGCCGAAAGTGGGGAGAGCTACCCAACCTCTAGGGCGTTCTCATCACTAAGGCGGAAGAACCGAGAGAGACCGTCAGCGTTGGCGTGGTCTACTCCGGGTCGATGTTCCACCCTAAAGTCCATACCCTGGAGGGAAATGGACCACCTCAACAATTTGAGGTTGTCGCCTCTCATCTGCATGAGCCAGCGAAGGGGTCGGTGGTCGATCTGAATAAGGAAGTGAGAGCCAAAGAGGTATGCCCTCAGCTTCTTCAGGGCCCAAACCACGGCAAAGGCTTCGCGTTCAATCGTACTCCACCACTGTTCCTGGGGCAGTAGTCTTCGGGAAATAAAGGACACTGGCTGGTCTTGGCCTTCCTCATTCAGTTGAGAGGGTAAAGCTCCAATGCCATGCTCAGAGGCGTCTGTCTGCACAATGAATTATTTTCCAAAGTCCAGAGTCCTAAGCACCGGAGCAGTGCACATCGCGTGCTTGAGGGTGTCAAAAGCTTCTTGACAGGCAGCTGTCCAGATGACCTTGCGTGGTTGCTTCTTGGATGTCAGTTCAGTCAGGTGGGCCACGATGGTCCCATAGCCCTTGACAAACCGGCAGTAATAATCCGTGAGGCCGAGGAAAGCCCGGACCTCCGGTTGGGTTTTGGAGGGCTCCCAGCCCAAGATGGTCTCGATTTTGGCCTGGAGGGGTTGCACCTTACCCCCGCCCACCAGGTGTCCCAGGTAGACGACAGATCCCTGTCCAATCTGGCACTTGCTGGCCATGATGGTTATGCCAGCCCACTGTAGAGCCTGCAGCACCTCCTGGAGATGCTCCAGATGGTCCTCCCAGCTGCTGCTGAAGACAGCTATGTCATCCAGGTAGGCAGCCAAGAAGGTCTCTAGGCCAGAAAGTAACTGGTTGACCAACCGCTGGAAAGTGCCCGGAGCATTTTTCAGCCCGAAGGGAATCACTCGGAATTGGAAGTGGCCCTCGGGGGTGTAGAATGCAGTCTTCTCCTTCGCTTCGTCTGTCATGGCAATCTGCCAATATCCTGACGTCAGGTCAATCGTACTCAAGTACCGAGCTGCTCCCAGTTGGTCAATGAGCTCATCCGCCCGAGGGATCGGGTGAGCATCCGTCTTGGTCACGGAGTTCAAACCACGATAGTCCACACAGAACCGAAGTTCTGGTGTGGTGCCCGGTGGGGCCTCTTTCGGCACCAACACCACCGGACTAGCCCAAGGGCTGCTGGAAGGCTCAATCACCCCCAGCTCCAACATATTGGCAACCTCACTCTGGATACTGGTCTTGACTTTGTCCGACAGCCGGTAAGACTTGATTTTTACTGGGGGTCTGTCCCCTGTGTCCACATCATGGGTACACAGGTGCGTGATCCCAGGAGTGAGGGAGAACAACGAGGAGTACTGCTCCAATACCTGGCGGCATTCCCACTGTTGCTCAGGGGTCAAGAATGGGGAGAGGACCACTCCCTCCACCGATCCATCCTTCTCTTGATCCGCCAGAAGGTCCGGAAGAGGCTCGCTCTCTTCCTCTTCGCTCCCATCCGTCACCATAAGGAGAGCAAGCTCTGATCGCTTGTGGTGCGGCTTGAGGCAGTTGATGTGGAACACCCTGTGGGGTTGTCGGGGGGTCTTGAGGTCTACTACGTAAGTGGTCTGGCCTCTTTTCTCCAAAATTTCATATGTTCCAGTCCACCGGTCCTGGAGGGCACTAGGCTCTCCAGGCTCCATGACCCACACCTTCTGTCCAGCATCCAACTCCACCATCCAAGCATTCTGTTCGTAGCACTCCTTCATGGCGGCTTGACTGGCCTCCAGATTGTCTGAGGCTTCCTTCCACAGCTTAGCAATCTGGCTGCGGAATGCCAGCATGTAGCTGACCACATCACGGGGAAGCTTCTTGTGAGACTTCTCCCACCCCTCCTTCACAAGCCTGAGGGGCCCCCTAACGGGGTATCCATAAAGCAGCTCAAAGGGGCTGAAACCGACCCCCTTCTGCGGCACCTCACGGTAGGAGAATAGCAGACAGGGTAAGAGGACGTCCCACTTCCGTCTCAAGTCCTCTAGCAGGCTCCGGATCGTCCCCTTCAGGGTCTTGTTGAAGCGCTCTACGAGCCCGTTTATCTGGGAGTGGTAAGGAGTGGAGAACCGGTAGGTCACTCTGCACTCCTTCCACATGGCCTGCATGTAGGCCGACATGAAATTTGTGCCCCTATCTGACACCACGACCTTGGGGAATCCCACTCGGCTAAAAAACCCCATCAAGGCCCGCGCCACCGCAGGTGCAGTGATGGTCCTCAGAGGGATTGCCTCCGGGTACCGGCTGGCGTGGTCCACCAGCACCGAGATGAACCAGTGTCCCGAAGAAGTCGGCGGGTCCATTGGCCCGACAATATCAATATCTACCCGCTCAAAAGGGGTACCGACAACCAGGAGCGGCTCCAGGGGGACCTTCAACTTAGTCCCAGTCTTGCCACTCGCCTGACAAGTCTTACAGGTCTTACAAAAGATGTCAGAGGCAACTCGCATTCTGGGCCAGTAAAAGTGTGGGACCAAACGAGCAAATGTCTTATCCTGGCCCAGGTGTCCTGCCATTGGTATCTCATGTGCCAATTCCAGCAGGAAGGCTTGGTAGCATTGGGGGACCACTAAGGCCCTTGATGACACATGCACCAGAGCCTTAGGCTAACTGTAGAGGAGGCCATCCTCCCAGTAAATATGGTAATTGCAGGTTTCCTTACCAGTCGCTTGGGCTTCGGCCTGCTGCCGCATGCCTTTAAGCGTGGGGCACTCTCTACGCGCCCGACAAAATTCCTCCCGGGTAGGCCCTCCTTCCACATGCCACTCTGCATGGGTTCAAAAAAACAAAACGGTGCCAATGCTGCACTTAACTTGACTAGAAATTGGACAATGAACTGAATGAAACAGTATCACTAACAACCACTTTTTCCGTTGGGTTTAATCCAAAATATGTTCATACATTGCATTAATCTTTTCTCTGTTATCAAAACATAATTTTAGCATATCAAAAGAGAAACCAACATTACAACATTAACATCGACATTTTTATATACTGATTTTTGAACATTTACGCGACCCCAACACTTACATACAACAATCACCCATATATACTCCTCAAACACATTCATCGAACATACTCAGTAGACATTATTTATGACAGGACAATAATTAAATGTAGTAAATGGACATCAAGGCCATCAACAAACATAAATTGACACAGTTGTGATACACTACATTCTATTCTGTAGAAATGATTGGCCAAAAGCGGAAAGATCTACGCGTTTCGAATCCCTTCACATGCGGAGATTCTCAGCAGGACCAACACTTGCTGCAGCTCAATGTTTAAAAAGAAACTTTCGAAGTCGTTTCTAAAACAGCCAATGACTTGTCAAGCTGTTGTGGTGTCGAAATACTGTTTTTTTCATATGGCATCAGAGTCTGAAACATCTTTGAATTGCTGTGCTGCTATATCTGATAGTTCATCAATGACGATGCCAAAAGGGAATTCTTATTTGGGCGTTCTTTTAACGTGCCTACGCGTTTCGAATCCCTTCACATGCGGGGATTCTCATCAGGACCAACTCTTGCTGAAACAAAACAAAGACAAAGCCATGTTTTACTAAATGACCCAAGGACACTGAATGCAAACCGCACACATTGTGCTAACGTCTTACCTGCAGCTCAATGTTTAAAAAGAAACGTTCAAAGTCGTTTCTAAAACAGCCAATGACCTAGAAAGTAAAAAAACGGCAAATTGTCACCTCAATGCATAAACCCTCTGCAGGGGTTGGCAAGTCCCCCACGGGAACAACATCCACCTCCGCGGACTTCGGGGTCACCTCTGCGGGCTCCCCATCCATCTCGCAGGGTGTATCCTCCAAGACGTCTTCTTGTCTAGCAGTGGGCTGGGCCATTGTTCCAGGCTCCAACCCGGGTTGAGTTCCTTTCCGGGCAGCCATGGACCGCGTGACCACGCAGGTCCAACCTGGTAATCCCAGCGTGGGCGTTGAACTCCACCTCCTTCCAGGGGGTATGTTCCAAGTCGTTTCTGAGCAGGCAATCAACTGGCATGGCAGGGCTCACCGCTACTCTCAACAGGCCTGAGACTGCTCCCCACTCAAAGGGAACTTGGGCCACGGGGTAATGACCCTGGCTGTTGTCAGCCATTACAACCGGGTGGAATACTTCCGGAATCACCTGCTCTGGGGACACCAACTGACGTCTTACCTTCGTCATGCTGGCACCCGTGTCCCTCAGAGCCTCCACCTCCTCCCCATTAACCAGGACCCTCTGCCGGTACTTGGCAGTATTCGAGGGTAACTGAACCTGTGAGACCATCTCTCTATCCCCCAGGGAAACTAGGGTCAAGCCTGTCCACTCACTCCCCTGACCTAGGGACAACTCCTCCCCCAGTGCTACACTAGCCACCCCGGGGCTCTTACCTCCTGTGGGGGCCGGGGTCCTTTTGTGACACTGGGGATCCCCCTTGTAGTGTCCAACCTCCCCGCACTTGTAGCACCGAACAGCTCTGGGCTGCTTACTCTTGTCAGGGTAAGTGGGTTTCTGGAATCCAGATTGGGGTGGGGAACCTAACCCTTTCCCTTGCGGTTTATTTTGAGGGCCTTTAAAGAACTCCTTCTTTTTATCTCCCCCTCTCTCTTCTGGGGAAAACCCTGTCCACCTTTCGGGGGGTCTCCCACGGGTCCCTTGTGGGACACCCAAGTGCTGACCCCGGTATCTGCCTCCTCCGCAAGCTCCTGAGGATCATTCAGCTTGCGGTCCACCAGGTGTTGGCGCAGCTCTGGAAAACATTTATCAAGAAGGTGCTACCTTAAAAACAGATTGTACAGCCCTTCATAGTCACTCACTTTACTGCCGCGCACCCAACCCTTTAATGCCTTGCGAGCATAATCAAATCCACCCAGTTCTGTGTGGGGAGCTTATGGCTGTTGCGGAATTTCTGGCGATACTTCTCTGGAGTGAGGCCAAACCTTTTAAGTAGCGCCTCCTTCATGACGGGGTAGTTGGTCTGATCTCCTTTGTTTAAAGTCAAAAGTGTATCCCTGGCCACCGGAGGTATGTACCGATACAGGCCACCACCCAGTAACTCTCGGGCACCCCATGGGCTACCAGAGACACCTCATACGCCGCCAACCACTTATCCATGTCATCCCCTTCACTGAAGCTGTCTACCACCTTCTTAGGTAGGTAACACTTAGGCTCCCGTGGAGCCTCAGCGGGTACGCTGCCACCATTCCTGTTGCCTTGCGCCCCTATCTGCAATGCTCGGAGCTCCAATTCCTTCAGGCTAAGCTCATGCGCAAGCTTCCTCTCTTCCATAGCTAGCCTCTTCTCTTCTCGCTCCTTCTCCATTTTAGCAAGCTCTAGCCTCAATTGCCTCTCCTCCCTCCTGTCCTCGTACTCCTCCACAGACACACTCCCCGCTGACACACTACTACCTGCCCTGGAACGTCTTCCTGGCAGCACATTCTCACTGGTGTCTACGTGTGGTAGATCTAGTTCTCCTGGAGCGTCCGGCTCCCCCTGTTCCTCATCCACTCTCCCTCCCGGGTGGGCCAATACCCATGCCCTCAAGGCTTTCTGAAGCACCTCTCTCTTGGTGCCTCGCTTGACGGACACCCCCATCCCCTGACAGAACTCCCTCAGCTGCGCCACCGTATACATTTCTAGGTTGGCCAGCTCGAACTCCATCCTGACAGGTGGGGCCCCAGACAACTTAAGGAAAGAACACTAGGACGTAGGCAACATGTTTGACACAGGAGCCTGTACAATCAATCAGGCAGTGAAGGGCGAATTGTTAGGCTTGCGCTACCATAGGTGTCCTGTTGCGGCGCACACTGAATCACTGGAGGGTGCTGCACAACCATAAGTCCCTATCCCACCGCTAAACACCAATGTTAGAACTGGGGTCACCAATTCCGACACGGTAGCTTGGCGCGAGGCAGGAAGGCACCCGAAGGCAATGTGTAAAGCAGTGGTGCAGCACACACTCACACTGAGACAGTAACTCGCATGCAATAGAAGGACACCACACCAGGTTGTTTTATGAAACAAGACTCTTTATCTACTTTTAGTTCAGGCAGGTAACACTTCTGAGGTACTAGGCTATTGTAGGCAACATCTCTTAGGCATCACTTCAATAAAGATAATAAGTCTGATATTCAGGGACAACATAGGCAACATTTCCCATAGGCATGGTCATCGAATGCAACATTTCGTGGATCTGAGTACAACATCAAAACATTTCCTATGCATGCGGATTATTCAAGTAACATTTCTTAGGCCTGGGTATCATATAAGTAACATGCACAACATTCCCTAAGCAGGGGCACTCTAAACAGAACAGTCCCTATGCAAGGGTTAATTCAGGGTACAATTCTTAGGCAGTGTTCATACTCCAGCTAGTACCTTCCTCTCTAGAGGCCCCACCTAGGCAGAGAATTATTCAATTAAGGCCCCGGAACGGTGGCAATGCGGGGCAGATTCCCCTAGGAGGAGCAGTCCCCCCCCTCCAGCTTGGGTTTGCAGGCGTCCGGCCCTCAGCTGTCTCTCACTCACCAGCGGAGTCCCGGGTAGGCACCCCCTCCACAGGCTGCCCGCTGCTCTTCTCTCGCGGGGCTCTCACCTGGGGGGGTGGCAGAATTCCCTTTCGGGGATGGAGTCCGCGCAGGCAGGGAATCAATCAAGGGGTCCCACTGGCAGCGGAGCCCCTCCGGCGATGTTCGTGACCCGCCCCGGACCTCAGGCCTCCTCGCGGCCCAGGAGCCACTGGGGTCACGGCGTCCTGGGGGGGGTGGGGGCATGGGCACGGTAACCAATCAGGTGGCGGCTGTCAGTGGGCGCGACGGCGGCAGCCAATGGGTGCGCGACTTGGAGGGGGCACGGCCAATGACGTGGCCGGCGCCCCGGTCGCGTAGCAACGTGTGCGCACGAGGCCTAGGCCCAGCGCGGCCTTCGTCAATACCGCGGTGGCCCTCCCCAGGCTTCGGGGGCCGCGGCGGTGCAAGGGACTGCACGCTCTTCTCCTTGGGCGGCCTCAGCTCGCTTCTTCTCCTGCCACGCCGGGCAGCGGTGGTGATTTTTGGCAGATAGCGCGCTTACCGAGACAGCAGTAGATTGCAGGTACCTGGGCTGCCGCGGTGATCGGGGTATGCAGCGCTGGGAAGTCACAGCGCCATGGCAGGGCACAGCCACAGTACACCAGATGGGGACAGATGCGGGCACTATAGCATAGGATGGCCACAGCGCTTTAGGCAAAGGGCCCAGCCTCAGCAGGAGGCAGCAAAGCTTCTCAGTCCAGCGCTGGCAGCAGGGGCTTCTCAGACTAGCGCTTGGTTGGCACAGCGCTTTACCTGGTGATCCCCCAGTAGCAGCAGCGCTCACAGGGTCCTCAGCGCTTCAGTCCTAGCGCAGGTGGTGGTGGTTCTTTAGTTGCAGTTTCTTTGGTTGCAGTATCTTGGGGGAAAGGAAGGGGGTTGAGTTGGCAGGCACAAGAGGCAGGATGGTTCCGTGCAGCAGGTCTCCTGGGTTTCCCCCTCACTGAGCAAGGTCAGCAGGCTGGCAGAGTCCCTCAGCTATCTTGGGTACAGCAGGGCCTAAGCTCAGTCAGTCTCAGTAGTGTAGGTTCCCCCCTAGGCCCAACCGCCTATACTCCGGCAGAGGTTTCCCCAGGTCCAGTGGTGCCCAACTGACTAGTCAGGTTTCCCTCCTTTCCTCTTATACCCCTAGGTCAGGTGACCCTCCTGAAAGGCAGCAAAGCATAACTCCTCCCTGGGTTGGAAGGTTCCAGGAGCTTCTACATGTCTGTCTATTGGACAAAAAGGCGGGACGGCAAAGATACAGTAGCACTATGTCTCAGCCTGCTCCTGCCTACTGGTGCGTGTGTGTTCAATGGCCACTCCGCCGTAGCAGGGGCCTGTGGCAGCCATTTAATTAGGAGAGAGCCCCTGCACCTCAGCACTGTTTGGCAGTGGTAAGGCGCCCAGAGGCCTAGGTCCAACAAAAAGATGGTGGCAAAAATAAGGCGACAAGAGCAAAAAAATGGTGTAAGACCACCCTAGGGCTGACAGGTCTAACACCCAGAAAGGCAGTTACCAGTACTACATGGGGATACCCCAAGGGAGCCCCTCCAGTAAATGGGATCATACTTACAACACTGGATTTGGTGTTGGGATATGATCCCAACATGTTTGATACCAAACATGACAGATTTCGGTGCAGCCACTATATAGTTAGACATCTCGTAATGACTGATGTCCACTATATGTATTAAAATGGCTGAACACACTTACAAAGCCTGGAGAATCCACTCTCAGGTTTGTAGGGGTGTTCTGCTCATGCAGGGGCACCCTCACACTTAGAACCAAGCACCGTGCCCTCAGGACTGAAGAGCAGGCTATAGGGGTGACTTAGGCGTTTTAAGTGTAGTTACCCTACATGTAAGGAAACATATCTATTGTGAGAGGTGCACGCTCCAACTCACACAGGCCGCAATGGCAGGCCTGTAGAACAAGTTACATACCTTCAGTAATGATACATCTGTAAGAAACATAGGTTAGTTATAGTTTCCTTACCTTATTACCCCCAGGCGTCAGACTGGATCCAGAATGTTTTTATTCGGCAGTACCCCTGCACGTCGAAAGGTGGCGTCGGTCGGCTCCGCATTTTTTATTGGCGTCGTGGTCGCCGGAATGACGTAGAGGTAGCTACATAGACGCCGCCCTCGCGCACTGATGTCAGTTTTGTACACAACTTTCCATGCCAGAAGCGCAGAGCCATGCAAGAAACTGACCACTGGTGCCCAAAACTAGGTCCCTGAAAGGAAGTCCTTAACCCTAGACATCAGTTCGCAGAATGGGGAGAATGGGTGGGGCGGTAAGGTCCAGAGGTGGGTCTGAGAACTAAGTTCCCACCTGGAGAACAGAAGGGCCAAAGAAGCTGTCTCTCCGGACTTGGCTGTCCAGGCAGTAGTGTCTTGTGAACGTGTGCAGAGATGCCCACGTAGCTGCCTGACAGAAGTTATTAAGGGGGACTCCACATCCCAAAGCAGTGGTAGCCGCCGTTGCCCTGGTGGAATGGGTGCGCAACCCCACTGGAGGCTCCTTTTTTGCCAAGGAATAACAAGCTTTGATGCACAAAACGACCCATCTAGAAATGGTCCGTTTGTGCACGACCTGACCTTTTTTGACACCCACGTAGCCAACAAAGGGCTGGTCAAACACCCAAAATTGTTTTGTGCGATTCAAGTAAAAGGAAAGCGCACGCTTTGGATCCAGGCGGTGGAGCCTCTCTTCTTATTTGGAAGGATGTGGAGGCGGAAAGAAGGTAGGCAAAGTGATGGTCTGTCCAATATGGAAAGGGGTAACCACTTTGGGAAGGAAGGAAGGACGAGTTCGAAGGACAACCTTGTCCGGATGAACAGTCAGAAAAGGAGGCTTAGAAGAAAGTGCCAGAAGCCTGAGAGGGCAGTTACGTAGCTGCTCAAAGGGAGCGCACATAAGATATGTAAGAACCAAGTTCAAGTCCCACTGGGGCATTACGAAGGGAATAAGAGGAAAAAGATGAGTAATGCCCTTAAGGAAGTGATTTAGAAGGCTGATCAGGAAGCCTAAAGAAGGCAGAAATGGTCGAGAGGTAGCCCTTTAGAGTGCCCAGAGCAGAGCCCTGCTGGGCCAAAGAAAGGAGGAACAAGAGAACCTCAGAAAGAGGGGCAGAAAGGGGATCCACAGCCTTTGCTGTGCACCATGCCACAAATGTGTTCCATCTGCAGGTGTATACCTTCTTAGTGGAGGGACGCCTGGCTGCCAAGTTAACATCACAGACTTCGGGAGGCAGGTCGAATGACATTCACTGCCGCCGCTCAATCTCCATGCAAGGAGGTGGGGGCTAGACAGGTTCGCGTGGAGGACTGTCCCCTGCTGCTGCGACAGAAGATCCTCCTGATGAGGCAGTCTGATTGGAGGATCTGTGGCCAATTGTAAAAGCTCGGGACTTGGGCCCAGTCGCGTTTGTTCTTCTTCAGCACTCTGGGCACAAGTGGTATAGGCCGAAAGGCGTATAGAAGACCGCAACGCCACTCGCAATGAAAAGCATCGCCTAGCGAGTGCTGCCTTGGAAATTCCAACGTGCAGAATTGCTGACATTGCGCGTTCTTGATGGTGGCAAATAGATCTAACCAAGACTCTCCCCACTGTCGAAAGAGACCTTGCACCACCTCTGAGTGAAGAAGCCATTCATGATCCATCATGCACCTGTGGCTGAGTTCGTCCGCCCTGGCGTTCAGGGAACCTGTCAGGTGTTGAACCACCAGGGATATGCCCTGATGTTCCAGCCATGTCCAGAGGCGGAGGGCCTCTTGACATAGGGTCCACGACCCCACCCCGCCTTGTTTGTTGTAGTGGTGTTGTCCGTAAACACCTGCACTATTCTTCCCCGGACAGAGGGAAGGAATACTTTGAGTGCAAGACTCCAGAAGGTTGATGCGGAGCCTCTGATCTCACCTCCCCTATGTGGCCGCCCCATCCCAGAAGTGATGCATCAATCACCACTGTGAACTCTGGTTGGGGAAGGGAGAGGGATCAGTGATCAACCCAATCCTGGTTCGTTAGCCACCACTGCAATTGGTGTGCAGTGCCCTCCGAGATCTGGACTCAATCGAACAGGTTCCCCTGATGTTGCCCACTGGAACTTCAGGTCCCACTTAAGAGCCCACATATGCCATCTGGCATGGTCCACCAGCAGGGTGCAGGAGGCCATTAGGCCCAGTAGCCTGAGGGTCATCCTGACCGAGACCCGGGATAGAGGCTGAAAGATCAGAATCATAGCTGGAATATCCCGGACTCGCTGTTCGGGAGGATAGACCCGAAACTGGGTCGTGTCTAGAACTGCTCCCATGAAGAGGAGCTTCCATTAGGGAGTCAGCACGTTGATGGAGAACCCCAGCGAATGCAGATGGTCGGCCGTAGTCTGGAGGTGGGATACGACAGACTGGGGCGAGCCCACCTTTACCAGCCAGCCGTCGAGGTAGGGGAAGACTGGAACCCCTGATCTGCGAAGATGAGCTGTGACCACCGCCATCACTTTCGTGAACACCCGAGGGGCGCTGGTAAGGCCAAAGTGGAGCACGGTAAACTCAAAATGCTCGTGGCCTACCTTGAACTGCAGGTAACGCGGTAACGCGGGTGGGCCGGCAGGACGGGAATGTGAAAATAAGCGTCCTGCAAGTTCACCGCTACCATCCAGTCTCCAGGGTCGAGGGCAGACAGGACCTAAGCTAGCGTCAACATTTTAACTTCTCCTTCCGGAGGAAGCGGTTGACGTTCATGAGATCCAAGATAGAACGCAGGCCTTTGTCCTTCTTGGGCACCAGAAAGTAGTGGGAATAGCAACCACGACCTACTTCTGGGACAGGAACGTGCTCGATGGCTCACTCGGCCAAGGGTGCCGAAACTTCCTGTTGGAGAAGGGCCAGATGATCCTCCAACATGCAATGGTACTGAGGTGGCATGGATGGATGGATAGTCTCGAAGGGTAGGGAGTAGCCCCTTCGGACTATTTGCAAAACCCACCTGGCCGCCGTGATGGTGCGCCAGTGGGGGAGGTGATTGCGAATCCTGCTGCCCACTGGCTTTCAGTGGCCCTGATAGGTCGGACTAGGAGGGTTTGTAGACTGCTGCAGAGGGGGCTGTGGTAGACTGGCCCGCCCGCTGGCCCCCAGAAGCAGGGTGGGGCTGAACAGCTTGCACTGGCCTGTGGCTCTGGGAGGAACGTGGCGGGGCACCCCTTCCGTAGCCACGAAAGGGGCCAAAGGCAGACTGCGCAGGGCGGGTGGTGGAGATGCCCAAGGACCTGGCTGTAGCCTGAGAGTCCTTAAAGCGCTCCAGCATGTTGTCTGCCTTGTCGCCAAATAGGCGACGGCCATCAAAGGGCATGTCCATAAGAGTGGATTGGACATCCCCTGAAAAATAAGTAGACTTCAACCAGGAGTAGCATGGAATGCTACCAACATGGAAATCGTCCTGCTAGTGAGTCGGCGGTATACAGCCCACAGCGGATGGTAAATTTCGCTGCATCTCTCCCCTCAGCAACTGCACGGGAGAGTATGGCCCGGGCCTCCTCCTGGCACTGGGGCAGCACTTGCGCTACCGTATGCCACACAGAGTGGCTGTAACAGCCCAACAGACATGCAGTGTTTACTGACCACAGTCCCAAGCTGGAGGAAGAAAACATCTTCCCAAGATGGTCTAGCTTTTTGGATTCCCTATCAGGTGGTGCGTTAGGGAATGCGCCTTTGGAGGTGGCGGCTTTGACCACCAAGCTTCCACTGGTGGGGTGTTGGAAGAGGAAAGTGGGGTCGCCCGGAGCCGGGCGGTGGCATCGGGCAATCATCCTATCCACAGAAGCCCCTGTGTTGGGCCTCGACCAGATGCCCAAAAGGATGTTGGCGAGGGCTTCATTAAACGGTAGCAGGGGCTCCAAAGAGCTTGTTGCCGGTTGAAGCACCTCTGTTAGGAGGCTAGTCCTGACTACCACCGTAGGCTGATCGAGGTTGAGAGCCTCGGCTGCACTATGCAACACCACGGCGTAAGACGCTCCCTGCTCCGTTGCCATGGTAGGAGGAGACAACATGCCAAGGTCTGGTGAGTTATCCAAACCACTGGCTTCTCCCAGTTCCTCTCTCCAGTCCGGTTCATAGCCCAACTTGTCAGTGAAAGGGTCTCCAGACCCCTCCCAGTCCTCCTCACCCTCCTCTGGCTGCCAATCTGGCCTAAAAGAGCCAGGGTAGAACAGGGGCACAAAAGTTCCCGTTGGCGCCGGATCCAGTGTCGGTCGACGCTGGTCTGGCTCCATGTCTACATCGGGATGGTGGCTGGGGTTGACGCCGGCTGGGCACACAACCGGGGTCGGCTGCGGACATGGTGCCGATGGATTCGGTGGCGGGAGAGTTGTAATGAGGTCGACCAGCGCCGATCCAGATCCAGGGCTGGATCCAAGCCAGGCCAGTCCGTGGGGCCCAAAGGCGCGCCAACGGGAGTCGGGCTGCCCAAAGATGGCATGCATCGCTTCGTAAAAAATGGGCGAAGCTGGGCAGGGATTGCTCTGGGTCCCAGGAAGGGAGGGAAACCCAGAGTTAACCCTTCGGGCTCCGCACACGGAGCCGCTGGAGGGGCACCCCCGCATCCCTCATCACGTCAGCCGGCAGACGGGGAGAAGTTGAAGCGCGATGATGCTTCTTCGACTTCTTCTTGTGCTTCGACTTACCTGACCCCGAGTGCGAAGGCTTGGAAAAAGAGTGATGATGTTGACTCTGCGCCCGGTGCCTCGACCTCCCATGCGACCAGGACCTTGAACGATGCGGAGCCGAGTGCCGGGCCTCGAAAAGCTTTCAGGACCGCTTCCGCAAAGACTTTGGATTCATGATCCGGCAGTCGGAGCACGACCTGGGGTCGTGGTCGCGCTCCAAGCAAAACATGCACACGCGGTACGGATCCGTCACTGACATCAGTTGGCTACAGGAACTGCAAGCCTTGAAGCCGGGCATCCCTGACGTGCACCAGGAGTCGAAGACTCGAAAGTGGGGTCGACAAAAGTCAGCAAAAAGTCAGTCAAAAAGTGACTGGAGGTACCGCTCTCTCTGGATCTGAGCTGGCTGGCACGGAAAAATAAAAAACTGACGTCAGCGCACGAGGACGGCGTCTAAGTAGCTACGGCGACGTCATTCCGGCGACCACAACGCCAACAACAGATACGGTGCCGACTGACGCACCCTTCTGACGAGCAGAGGTACTGCTGACGACAAAACTTTCCGGATCCAGTCTGACGCCTGGGGCTAATTCTAAGGTAAGGAATGTATAACTAATGTGTTTCTTGTAAAAAAACTAAAAAACTTCTTGCTAGATTCAAAAGATGAAAAACAAATACTTGCCCACATTACACATAGATCTCAACAAGTAAAATACGAGTTTAATTGAGGATACTCGGGGGCCATATTTATGATGACGCAAGGCTCAGATTCATATAGTTACGAAGCCATGCCAAGCTACTCTGCGTGGCTTTGACTTAAAAAATATGGAGTAATGCAACTCAGCAAAAATAGCTGTGTTGCAATACTCTGAGCAAGGGAGGCCTTCCGTTGGCGTTGCGGTGGGTGTTCCCACGTAAATCCCTTTGTTTTTGATTCATTCCCAGATTTACCAAAGCTGGTAAACCTGGGAATGTACCAAAAAGATACGCCTCCCCAGGTGAGGCGTAACGAGGAGAAATATCTTTATATCTACAAAGTTTTTACTCTTTTTATGTTTGATGCACCATGGTGTAAGGATGCCTTTGTTGGTGCTAGACTGCCAAGACAGCGCCAGCGCAGGGGGCATGGACAGGACTGTTGGTTATATACAGTGCATTCCTGCCTGCCCTTTACCTGTGACTCAGGGCAGTGCAGCAAGGCAACTTGCTGCACTGCCCTGCGTCACCATTCTCATAAATATGCCCCATGGTATCCATGAATAATATGCAGAATGGCAATAATCACATAATTCAATCCCAAGGGAACTTTTATTAAACTATTGTATATAACCTCTATCGCTCCGAGGGATTTCTGGGAAAACCCTACACTCCCACCACTCTGTAACTTCTCGCCTTGCTCTCAACAGCCCCTTCATGGCCCCACAGCCTGTGTGCTCCCGCAGATCCTCTCTGCCTGCGTGTCACAATGGCTTGCCTCTCCTGCACCACTGCAAGCCCATCACCCACTTCTCCCCTCCATGTGTAGTCACGGTTTTCCCTGCCACCTTGCATGAATTTGCCCTGCTTCTTGAGGTGGTAGGGGCAGGGTTATGTTAAATCCCTTGCATTCCCACATACCATTTTTTATTTATTCTATGACAATGTTCGAACAATGAGATAGATTTTGAAAAAGAAACTGAACAGTGATTGAAGGGGTGTTTCACTAAATCCCAACCCAATTCCCACACTCACACATGTAAAAAGAAAATAAATCTCTCCTGATGTTCAGGAACATCGGGAAATATTTAACAATGTGCTCCTTTGGGTTGGAGGGCGATGGAAATTAAAGTATTTTGGTCTCTACCCCGCCTTGCCCAAGGGCAACAGGTTAGTCATTATTTTCATTGTCCTTGAAGATTTTAAGACGCTTTTGCAATCACTAAGGGGCATATAATCAAGGAGCGACGATATTATCATCGCCGCTTTGATGATAATATCGCATTATCATCAAGGGCACGCTAGCACGTGATTCCTTGACGCATCGCCCCTTTTTCACACGCCTCGCCTATGAGATGCAAAAGAGGCATGGCTGTGAAAAGCAACATGGGATAATATCGCGAAGGCAGCTTCGCGATATTATCAAGGAAGGTTAGCGATAAATAAAATCGCGTTAAGTATGCCTTAACGCAGGAATTTAACGTCTGTTAAATCCCTGACTAAGGCATACCCAACATGGGGGGTGGATTGTGTGGCTAAGATCACAGGCCCTATCATCTAGGATATCGCCGTTTTGCACCATGGAAAACGGCGATATCCCAACTATCTCTGGAATTTTTATCGCCTCGGCGATGCGCGTTGTTGATACCGTGCTAACCGGGCGATAAATTCCAGAGATAGCCGGCGATAAATATGTAAGCGCGCTTTGCGATATTTATCACCGGCCCTTGTTAATATGCCCCTAGTTCCCTCAAGACTGGATTATGGTAACGGTATCATCACAGGAACTCCGAAAACTCACCTTGCCCCTTTAAGTTCAGTTCTCAACATGGCAGCCCGGCTACTAACAGGTTGCAAATGGTCTGAGCATATCACACCGCCCCTCAAGAGCCTCAACTGGCTCCCAATCGAAGGAAGATGTTTCTACAAGACCGCTTGCATCACCCATGAAGCCCTTCACACTCATAACCCTAACTATTTGGAGAACAAACTTTTGAAAGCTGGAAGAGCCAGATCTCTAAGGAGCTCCAACACACTTCTTCTCATACCTCCCAAATTGAAAAAGAAATCCACCCAGACATGTTTCTTTTCTGGAAATGCCACAATGATCTGGAACTCCCTCCCGAGAGACCCTTGCTGCAACCCCTCCTTTTCCAGCTTCAAACACGACCATCTGCACAGCAAATACTTTAACTCACACCCTAACCAAGTTGCTGCCCTAACCTCACGCATATTTAGACTTGACAAGGCCCACATGTAAATGTATTGTTTCAGCAGTCCACTTTGTCTTGTACATTTTTAGCTCATGCTGTTTCCTATGTCTGCATACTGTAACGACCTTGGCTGCCAAATGACTGTCTTTGTCTGTAATTTACGCTTATTCTTCTTCATATGACTACGTATTATATGTAAAGCGCTCTGATACCTTCGCTAGCACTATATAAAACGTATAAATAAATAATAAATATGCTAAACCCCTCCCCTAGTCGATAGATCGAGAACAGAGACAGGTGTCAGCTCACCTGCTTCTGTGTGACCCGCAGAATTGAGCAGGCCATGTTTATCAGCCCAGTCAGAGGCTGTCACAACTATTTGAGGATGGGTGAGGGGTGGTGGTGGTAGTAGTAGTTGGGGGGGAGGGGTGGCGAAGGGACGGAGAAGTGGTTCTAATCCAATCATTAGTGCATGGACTGACGTATTTGTAAGGCTGAAGAGAGGTAATAGCCTGGGGAGAGTTTGTCATCCTACGTAGAAACAAGCATTGGCAATGCCAATAGGTCTGGTTTTAAAGGAACATGGTATGGTAATGTGAAGCATTACAAGTAAATAGCATGCAAAGAGATTTGTCTTTATGTGGAAGTATTGGTGTAGGAAAGGTCAGGCAACAGTTGCTATGTGAAGCCAGATCTAAGAACCTGTGTCAGTTAATGACTTGCCTCCTCTGTGCTGCTGCTCTAAGATACTTTAAGCATTCCTATGTCGTGTGTGCCTCTGAAAATTCAAGCTTAGGCAGCTGGATTAATAAACAAAATAATCACAGCTTTGTGGAGGGCAAGCACTTTTTTTGTGGAAGCACAAACCTTCTACCCAATCCAAACGTACTACTGGTTCCCAACGTGTGGCTGGAGCCAAAGCCCTTCTCTAGTGATGCTCACAAAAAGCACATGATCATGATCTAGACGACAAAAGTGCAGGGTCATCATGATCAGTCTCAGAATGAAGCTCCATCCAGTTATCGAACCTCCATGCTATTCACACACTTTCTTTGTAGTAGGTGCATAATCCCACCCTTGAAACGGAACATATATAGACAGTAGCAGATAGCGACATTCTTTTATATTGTTCCTCTCTCTCTCCCTACTATATATATATGAACAAGCTATTTACCTTTGGTAACGCTCTTTCTTGTAGATACTCTGTGTAGTCGCAAGTTCCTCATCTTTTGAATATTCTCCAGGCATCACACTGGATCTGGAAACTTTTCAACAGTACGTCTGTGCGCCAATAGGTGGCACTGTGCAGCACCACACTGACGACGTTCCACTCCGGAAATGACATGTGGAGCCTGCTATATATGCACCACTTCTGCATGCTGATGTCAGCTGCTTTCTCGATTGTCCGTGCCCCATCATCCATCCCTGCTTCTTTCCCAGGGCACTTGTATCATTTCTCACCTTTTTTCAACAACCATCTAACACCACTAGGAACTAGCTGCACATAAACTTTGGCCCAGATTTACTAACTCTTGTTGCAGAGTGATATGATGGGATAGGGATTTACTATCTATCCTATTGGAGCGATTATGCCCGAGAGCACGGCCTACGCGAGGTGAGGCAGCGGGACGGAGACCCCTGCTGGGCGGCGGATCCTGGTGCCGCCGAGGCCGTTGATGCTGCAGACGCCTAGCTGGTGTACCCTGTGCTTCCCTGCCCCGCTCTCGGGGGCGACCTCGTGAGTGGTGTTACGGCGAGCGGACCAGGGTGGGGAGGAGATGCCGCAGGATCGTTGCCGCGCTGGGACCCGAGACCAAGGAGGACTCTACTGGAGGATGGACATCGGAGAGGCTGCGACGGTTGGCACCGTGGCAATAGTGAGGGTGGCGCCTGCGGCCCCCTGTCCGTTCCGTGAAGTGAACCCGCCTGCCCCGTGTTTGCAGGAGACGTGGGGTGCCCACGGGCCGGAGGAGAGAAGAGGTGCGACCCCAGGACTGCTGCCGCCTGGGGACCTGAGGCCTGGAGCGCCGGCGCTGAGGTGACAAACGGGCGGTTCTGGAGGTGAATACGACCCCTGCCTGATACGGAGAGCGGCTGGGGGCGGCGCCGCGGGGTGGCCGGAGGCCCGCGTGAGCTTGCTTGTCCCGCTGCGGCCCAGAGAAGTCATTGCGGAAGTGCTGCATTGAGGAGACAGCGGAGGAGGTGAGCAGGGGCTCGGGTCACGGCGAGCCCTTGTGGACTGGGGGGAACCGCGCAACCGGCCCTCCCTGGGTGCCGCAACGGACGGTCAGCGCCTGCATTCCACGGAGCAGAAGCCTGTGGGCTGTAGCTGAGGGACGATTTTGTGGCGGCAAGCCACGGGTGAAGCGGCGAATTTTGCAGAGGAACTCTAAAGCCCGGGCGCTCTGAAATAAAGAGGTAGATGTGAGGGGCGGCCTGTATGGCAGCATGAGATGAAGACTGGACAGTGCTAATCACACGTGAGGACGGCAGCCTTCGGGAAGTGCGAGGACTGCTGGGTATGCGGCGGAGTCAATCAGGGCATCTCCCGCTGATGCACGGGCAACTTGAATGACACGAAGGATGCCCAACAGCTCACCCGAGGGAAGTGCAGGGGAAACACACTCCTTCTATTGCAGCCGCGCACCATACTCCCTGTGCTGCTACTTCCAAGGTGTGCTACGTGGTGCATGAACTGACGTCAGCAGTGGTGCCCAGGCGCACGCGGTGCGGACCTGCGCTTGTCGCCCTTCCACGCATCATGCTTCGACCGGACCCAGACCGGCATCGGGTCCCGACCACGCAGAGGCGAGTCTCTCCGGTGCTTCTGAGGCGATGGACGGGGTGGCGACGACTGCTGCCATAAGCTAACTCGTGATGGGCCATATGCGGGCCAAGGCGCAACAGGGACTGATACGAGTTGGAAGTCTAGATTCTGCACGTCCGAGGGAGTAGAGTGAAACGGAGCAGACTGCGGCGCTGGCTGTCAAAATGGACACGGTCCTAGCGGTGGTGGAGAGGCTAGGGACTGCACTGCAACACACCAGGACATCCTTGGAAACTCGGATCGATAAAGTCATGTCTGACTTCACACTCCTCCATGCGGATCATCGCAAATTAACTGAGAAGGTCACCGCACAGGGACAGGTACTCAAAGATCTCCAGCCGGTCACCCTCATTCACGCGGCTGCATTGCAGGATATGATGGAGCGGATACATGCTCTTGAGGACAGGGCGGAGGTTGCTGAAGGACGCTCGATTCGCAACAATGTGCGTGTAGTGGGCTTGCCAGAAGGAGAAGAAGGGAGACATCCTGAGCAGTACGTCGAGAACTGGCTGCGAGGCCTCCTGCCGCAGGGAACACTTTCAAAACAATTTGCGGTGGAGAGGGCTCACCGAGTGGCCGCCCAAAGGCCTCGGCCGGGTGCGCATCCGTGCCCGTTTCTGTTCAAACTCCTTAACTACCGGGATCGGGATGCGGTGCTGCGAGAAACCCGGAAACTGGACAACCTGACTGTCAATGGCACCCGCATCATGCTTTTCCCGGACTACACCACCCGGGTGCAGCGCTGACGAAACAACTACATGGCGGTGAAGCGACAGCTTCGGGAGCTGGAACTACCGTACTCGCTGCTGTTCCCTGCCAGGCTGCGAGTGGCTGCGAAAGGTAAAACTCTCTTCTTCGACACACTGACGGAGGCGTGGGACTGGTTGGAAGAGTCGGGCCTATGGACGAGGTCGAGGCCAAGGGATCCGACTGACATCGCAACCTCAGGCAAGAGAAACAGGCGTCGCCAAAGGCAGAGGACGCCCCGCGAGGCAGCGACTGGAGCGCCAAAACATACTGGAAGCAGTAACGATGCTTGGCTCCCAGAGTGCTTTGGCTCACCTGGACTCTCCTACGCATCGCACTGGGGTGTCGAGGGGATTGTCGACACCATCATCCGAATGCCCTGAGGAGCTGCACATACCAGTAGTCACTCCGCAAATGGCGGATGAGATCCTAGAATGACGTTGTTGCTGTAATGGACATTGTGGACGTTCGTGCACGCAAGTACTAAATTGTGGGCTGTGTTTGGGACTGCAGAACCCGACGGGTCCTTGTGTGGCTGGCACTCACGCATGCGTAGATGGCTCGCGGCTGAGCTAGAGCACCACCACTTTGGTGGGCTCCACCAATGGCATCCTGTGTGGCGCACTGCATGTGAGAGGTAAGATGGGGATGGTCATAGCAGATTGTTGGCTACACGCACACCCCATCAGGCTACACACTGACCTGGTCCCTGTCTATGCATGGTTACAAGGTTTGGACGAACGTACGAACAAAGTTCGGCCCTAAAGTTATGTTGGTCACACTTTACAAGTTGTTATGGTTACGACAGACCGGTTTACTCAGGGGAGCCCAGCACTTACTAGAGCACACCCCGCTCCAGACCTTCTGCCGATCTGCACACCTCAGCAATGACGCACGTTAGCATAATCACGTGGAACATTTCTTTTTTTTTTTTTTTTTTTAAAGTTCCAAAACCTTTATTAGCATCTGACACAGTCATACATTATACGCCTACAACCTCACGGGCCGGCTCCACAGAACATTTCACAACGTATTTCAGCACTCTGTACACAGCCATGTGGTCGACAACCCGTAGGTCCGGCGGCAAATACCTTTTGTCCCAACATAACAGTAGTACTATACAATGTACCATGAACACCGGGCAAGTGGCGGGGCACCATGTCCGTCAGGCGCAACCGCCATGTGCGCTACCTGTCATTTGGAAGTGCAAGCATCCAGGAGCATACCCCCCCACTGCAGTCCACCACCATCACCCTCCTAAAGGGCCAACATTCTGATCCCACCTAGTTAATCTCAACGGCTCCTGAGTCAACCCTCAGCCTGCACCCGGTTCTCCCCCTCCTCTGAGGCAGTATACACCGCCATATACTCTTTAAACGGGTCCCAAATGTCCCTGGCTCTGCTAGTTAAGGGTTGCGTCTCAGCGTCGATAGCACTCTGCTCCTGGCAGTACAACAGATCCCCTATCCATTCCTTAAATTTCGGCGCCCGCCCTCTGCCCCATCGGCACGCAACTCTACGCTTCGCCAATAATAAAGCAATGTTCCCCAATTTGCGCGTCAGCTTAGGTATTGATATCGTGTAACCCAGCAGCATCACAAGCGGATCTAATTCCACCGTAGCCCCCAACATAGCCGTCAATGCCGAATGCACCTGCAGCCAGTAATCTGCCACTCTCGGACACAGCCACGCCAAGTGCAGAAAATCTGCTCCTTCCGCCTGGCACCTCTCACATCTGTCGCTGTCCGATAGGCGAAATCTAAGCTTTTTAACTGGCATGTAATACATTCGCTGTAAGAACTTGTAATGAATAATACGTAGTCGGCTACTGGAGGAGATCTGGGAGGTGAGCTCGCAACAATACGTCCATTGCTTCTCCGTTATATCTCTGCCTAGCTCGATTCTCCACTGCTGGAGTGCCCTACAGTCCAAGCTCCCACTGTGCACCCGAATACTACTGTATAACTGAGAGACTAAATGTCTACCATCCGTAGAGGTAAGCAGGATCTGTAAAGGCCTCACTACGACGGGTTCCTCCGGGAAGCTTGGTAATATCTTCCGCAGCCCACGCCGCAGCCGGATATAGTAAAATACATCCAGCGGAGTAGGCTGATATCCACCAAACAACTGCTCTTCCGTCTTGAACCGACCACTAGCAAAGAGGTCACCCCAGTGCCGTATTTTTATTCTAGCGCACATCCCCTGAAACCCTCCTTCCTGCAACAGTGACAAGTCCGGGTGATAAACCAGCGGCAGCGTCGGAGCATACAGGAAGCTAAGCGCCAGTCGACGTAGTATACGCTGCCACGCGTCTACCGTGCACGGCACCGTAGTAAATGGCGTATCAAAGGCACGGATTGAGCCCTGAAGAACACCCGTCAGTGGCAGAGGCCGGGATAGCCAGTCCTCCACCGCCAGCTGCGGCAGGAATGGCGTAGGTGCAAACCAATGGTATGCAAAGTGAGCCTGCGCACTCGGGTAGTATTCCAGAAAATCAGGAACATCAAATCCACCAGATTCGTATGGCCTAGTGATGACCGACCATGCCAGTCGAGGCTGCTTACCAGCCCAGAACAGCCGCAATAATTCGGAACGCAACCTTCGAAAGAAGTACGCCCCCGGGTAGTACGGGATGTTCTGGAAAAAATATAAAAAGCGAGGTAATACCACCATCTTGATCAGCGAGGCCCTACCCGCCATGGTAAGCAGAAGAGACACCCAGCGAGTAACATCCTCTGTCAGCTTAGTTATGGCTGTACCGTAATTCAGCCGCAACGTCTCCTCTCGATCCTTTGAAATCTGGATCCCCAAATATCTGAGATCCGACTCACACCATTCTAGCGGGTAGTCCAGAGGGAAGCGGCCCACTGCTGGCGTCAGGGGAAAAAATTGCGACTTCTTCCAGTTTATTTGAATGCCCGACAAACGCCCAAACACCAAAAATTCTCGGAGCAACGGATTAAGGTTAACCTGCGGATCCACCACGTACAACGTTAAGTCGTCCGCATATAGAGATACATCAATCTGCCGTTGGCAACATTTAAAAGCACTCTGTTTATGCAATTGTCTGATACGGCAAGCCAGAGGTTCAATCGCGATAGCAAATAGCAATGGGGAGAGCGGGCACCCCTGCCTGGTACCCCTAGTCAGTAGAAACGAGTCGGACACCTCACCATTAATCAGCACTCTCGCTCTCGGGTCAGTATAGAGCAATTTGATCCATGCCACGAATATTTTGGGAAAGCCCATCCTGTACAAGATGGCAAACAGGTAGTTCCACTCAACCGAGTCAAATGCCTTGGTGGCATCAAGGAACACAGCCGCTACAGGCAGTTCCGGCGCTATCGTATTTATCAAGGAGAAGAGCGTACGCAAGTTGCTAGCAGTCGAGCGACCTGGGACAAACCCCGATTGATCTGGGAGAGCAATTTTCGTCATAAGCAGGGAGAGCCTAGTGGCCAGCACCTTCGCCAGAATCTTTGCATCACAATTAATCAGGGAGAGCGGTCTATATGAGTCACACTCTGCTGGGTCTTTTCCTGGCTTCAACAGCGAGGTGATCAGTACCTCCCTCATTGTCCCCGGCAGCACTCCCACCTCCAGTGACTCCTCATACACCTCCCGGAGCACCGGTGCCATGACATCAATATAGCTTTTATAGAATTCCACCGGTAGGCCATCAATCCCCGCCGCCTTACCATTACTCAGAGACATAATCGCTTCCCGTATTTCATCCAGTTCAAATGGAGCCCCGAGAAATTCCCTATGGTCATCGCTTAACCAACATAACGCCACATCATCCAGAAAGTCCCCAAACACCACCTCCCCACCACTGCGGGCTTCATATAACTCCTCATAATGCGCAGTGAATTGAGCTAATATTCCCTTCGTATCTTGCTGTAAGATCCCTCCCTGCCCCCTGATCTCTAGGACGTGTGTGGATCCCCGGGCATGCCGAGTAACCTCCGCTAAGGCACGCCCTGGTCTCTCTCCTTCACAATAGCGGCGGGCACGCCAATATCGGCCCCTGAATTTGGACTCCCGATCTGCTTCCTGCTCGTACTGCGTAAGCCGTTCTCGGAATTCCTTATGGACCGGACCCATTGGTTCCTGTGCCATCCTAGTTTCCAGCTCCGCCAGTTCAGCCTCTAATTTGGTGAGCGAGCCTCGTATTGTCTTTAGGACACCGAAGCTCTTAGATATATAATACCCCCTGACCGTCACCTTGAACGACTCCCAGATGGTCTCAACACTATCCACTGACCCCTTGTTGCGGGGAAAAAACTCCGCTATCTCGTCCCCCAATTCCGCTTGAAACACCGGATCTAGTAACGCCGTGGGCTGCATACGCCACCTAGGTGCTGCCCTACAGAATCCAGGGATCGCCACCTGCACCATTACCGGACAGTGATCCGAATACGTCCGCGGTAAGTGAGCCACTCGACCTAGATCCAGCGCCAAGCCCGTAGACAGAAAACAGTAATCTAGCCTGGCCCAAGAATTGGCATATGTTGTGAAGTGCGTCCCCTCCCGGACCCCAGGATGCACAAACCTCCAGCTATCCACAAGTCCCCCTTCAGCCACTATACCTGCCATGACTTCCCTCGCTCCCTTATGGTATTGCGGGCTACCATCCGACCTATCAAGCCCTGGGGTCAGTGTGAGATTGAAATCCCCCCCCCATATGATATGCATGGATCCAGTGTTCAGTATTTTGCCCCATAGCATGGTAAAGAAGGCAGGCAAATCCACATTTGGCCCATAGCAGTTTACAATTGTGACCGTATCAGTACCAAGTCTGCCCCACAACAGGACAAATCTCCCTTCCTTATCCGTATGATCACCCAGCTTCACAAACGGCACCGCCTTCTTGATCAGTATCGCCGTACCCCTGGCATACCCTGAATACGAGGAGAAGCTCCGTACTGCCGCCCATTTGCTTGCAAAGGTGTAGGTGGCCCGAGGACTAAGATGCGTTTCCTGTAGCAAAGCAATTTGCACCTTATGCTGTTCCAGATAAGCCACCACCCTCCTACATTTCCTGGCGTCATTTAACCCCCGGACATTCCAGGTGGCGACAGTGACATGTGACTTACTCGCCTTGTCTGCCATGCTTCGTTAACCGACCAAGTACCAAAGCAGTCGGCCAGGTCTGCCTGCCAAGAACACCCCAGGTGCTTGCCGCCCAATAATATCCCCCCTCCACCCCATCAGATCGAATATTCAGAAACAGCCCTTTCCGTAGCGTATCGGATTCCAGCCCATGCCCTCCTCCATGTACTACAACCACCCTCCCGGTACTACTCTGTCTCGCCCGTTTTGGAACTCTAATCATACAAACCAGAACAACATCCCGTGTACCCACCCACCTCCCACTGAAGCAAACCCCAACCTGCCAGTCCTGTAACCCCCCCTCCCCTCCCACAATTGCCCCAAACAGCAAGGCAAATACATTCCCCAAACCCCGAACATATACTAGGGTATTTCCCGTCAGGAAACGAATCTAGGTGGCACCACCAGTTCCCTCCCCAGCAACGCCAGCCCGGCCACACAACGTGCAGCCCAGCGCGGCGAAACGAGGAGGTGTCCGGCGCTAGTACTTGATCCACCCGAGTCCCACAACAAGCAAGTCTCTGCCTCCTTTAACAGCAGCCAACACTGTGCCCCACCTCGTGCAATCTTAAGAGGATTATCCTGCGGTGTCAGCGCCCCATAACCCAACAACACCCCACCGTGCTCGCAGCCACAAGGCTCAACCATCCCCCAGCGCAATGTCTCACAGCAAGCTACCCCAGTGCCAATTCTCGGGGGGCCCCCTCATCCGCACATGTAGTCCAATATGCCAGCTACAGTCACACCACTCACGGTTCACCGTCCACCAGCTCCTCACGCCCAGGGTCCTCGTCATTCCCAGCTCCAGCCTCCGATCTGCGGGAACGCTTATACTGTTTGATGAAATCCTCCACCAGCTGAGGATTCGTGAAGAATTTTTGCCTCCCCTGATATGTGACCTGCAGGCGCGCCGGGTAAAGCAGTGCATAGTCCAATTGCAAGTCTCGTAGTTTCGCTTTGACTGCTACAAATTTTCGACGTTCCTCCTGCACCATCGGTGTGAAATCTGGATACAGCGTGAAGGAGTTGCCATCGTAGGATAACGTACGCGTACTCCGTGCAGCCCTCAAAGCGGCGTCACGGTCGCGATAATTGAGCATCCTGGCGATGATCGGCCTGGGCGCCGCCCCCGGCTTAGGTCTGGGGCCCAGGGCCCGATGCGCCCTTTTCACAATAAATTGGGGAGAAAAAACGTCCGTTCCAATGGCCGCCCCCAACATCTTCTCCACGTATTCCTCCATTTTGCCCACATTCGTCGACTCAGGAATACCTACTATGCGCACGTTATTCCGCCTACTTCGCGCTTCCAAATCCTCATTCTTAGCAGCAATTAGGCGCAGCAGATTGTCCATTCTGGATAACTGTGAGGTGTGCCGTGTCACCGTATCTTCAGTGTCCGATATCCGCTGTTCCGCCCCCGTGATCCGTTCTTCTTGAGCGTCCAACTTCTGTACTACAGCATCCATTCGGGACGACATTCTATCCACTTTATCAGCGATCGTCGCAAACCCCTGGCGCATTTCTCGCAAGACATCTTGTAAATTGGGCGCCGCTTCCGCCGATCCTCCTGCCGCCACCGGTGGCTCCGCCGGACCACGCGTCTCTTCCACAGTCTTGGGCGGCTTCTTACTGGCCTCAAACGTGAGTTTGGGCTGTTTCGCATCTGTCCTGCCCATGCTGGCCTCCGGTCAGTCCTCTCCGTCGGCAACAGCAGTCGATTCCCTAGGGCCAAAAGCAGCGTCGACGCTCCCTCCGCACTTCCCAGGAGCTACTATCCTTCTGCACTCCGCAGGCCCAGGCCGCCAATATACTCGAGCGCCGTGCAGCAGGCCAGCCGACACCAGCTGCACCCTCCTCGCACCTCCAACGGTCTCCACGGCCGGCCGGCGGCCGCGTCAGCACTCCAGAGGATCGAACCACCTGCAGTCCGTGGCAACGGCCAGTACAGCACCCCCGATCCCCTCCGCAGCCACCAGCAAGGCGATGCGCAACGTAGCCCTCCACAGCCCCTCCTAGGTTCGCAGCTGTATTCAGGGGCGTCCAGGTCTGCCAGTCCCAGTGTCGCAGCCCAGTGTCCGCTCACTCCCTCAATCGCACTCCAGTCCAGTCATGCGCGGTGCCCGGGGGGGTGCCTCCGCTCCAAGTCGGCTGTTATGCCGGAGACCGGGGGGGCGGGCAGGGGGGGTTTTACACCTCTCACCCCCACCTATCCCCGATGTCCCTCGGCTCCCCCACAGCACCTCGCCACCAAGCTCCTCCAGGAAACGACGAAATCAGCGTACTGCCAGAGAACGGCGGGGGGGGGGCGGCCAAGGAGCACCCTCAGTACCATCCGCAGCTTCCCAGTCCGCCCCGCTCCGTAGCCATCGCCAAGGCGCTGTGTCACTCAGGTGGATCGGTTCCGGCTCAGCGCCTACGGCCTGCAGCCGTTATCGCAACCCCGGTCTCCCCTAACAGCGCGATCCGGCAGGGCAACCCAGTTCTTTCCACGTTACTCGCGCTCCGCTGACAACGGCGCGTCGCTCTCAGGCACCGGCCGTCCGTCGTCCTTTAGCCGCGGCCAGCACCCGCCGGACACCTCGCCACTGCTCTCTGCTCGGTTTCGGCCCCCGGGTGGCTCAATTAAGGATAAGTGGACGGATTATAACCGCCGGACAGCGGGAGCCCTACACGAAGGCCGCCATTCACCAGTGCGCCACCTAGCGCCCCCATAATCACGTGGAACATCCGCGGTATGCACACGCCAACACGTAGATATTCGATATACGCCTATCTTCACAGACACTCGGTTGGAATCGCCCTATTACAGGAAACACACATACAGCTCGAGCTGGAAAGGCTGCGCAGGCGCTGGCGAGGACAGGTGTATGGTACGGTGTACTCCGCTCATGCCAGGGGCACGCTCATCTGGGTGAGGGCGGGAGTCCCGTTCGTTAGCTCAGAGGTGGTAGTGGACCCAGAGGGCAGGTACACTCTAGTACGTGGAACACTCAACGGTCAACACATACTGTTAGCCTCGATCTACGCACCGAATGTTGATCAACCGTCATTCCTCACGCAGCTGTCGCTGGCGGTCACCCCGTATGCTGGTCTCCCCTGGCTACTGGGTGGCGATTTCAACTCATTGCTAGACGTGCACAAGGATAGATCCTCCCCCCCCCCCCCCTTCGTGCCACGTCTGCAGTGTCCAACGCGCAGGCGCTCACGGACTGGCTCTTACACTGGACGCTATTAGATGTATGGCGGTTCCTCCACCCAGCTGATCGCATTTACCCCTATTACTCTGCGAAGCATGACCTGCATGTCCGACTAGATAGGGTGTTGGGATCCCAGTCTCTCCTGCCATTGGTCGAGTGTTCGGAGTATTTGGGACGGACACACTCCGATCATAACTCTTTACGGATTCAACTCCGATGGGAGGCTGATCGGCCCCCTATTCCCACATGGCGCCTCCAATCCGCTGCGCTGGAGGATGCTGAATTCCGCTCCTCATTAGGGACAGCTATCCTAAGAAATTTAGAACTTAACGAAGGCACGGCGGGTAGCGCGCTGTTTAGTGGGACGCCCTCAATATAACACTTAGAGGTCACTGCTTGGGAGCCACATGGAATATACGGAAACAGTTATCAAAGGCTTGAATCCCAGCAGTTGCAGCATGAGCGTGAGGGTGGACTAGAGGAGCTACGGAAACAACATGCAGAACTTTTGGAGCGATTGCGGTCATAACTATGCAGCCCACACACACGCCACGGCAGATAGGGCGGGCCGCTTGCTCGCCTGGCTGCTAAAGCAAGATGGCCCTCGCGCTCCGATCGCTGCCATGCGTACACGGGAGGGAGAATTGGTGTACACACAAAGGGAGATTCATAGGGTTATGGTGGATCATTAAGCGAGGCTCTATCAGTCAGGGGTTAGTGGTACGAACCTCGAGATAGAGGAATTTCTCGAGCAGCTCCAGTTGCCTGCAGCCTCAGCCGCCCAACAGGAGGAACTTAACCAACCCCTCACCTTGGAGGAGATAGGGGAGGCAATCGCGTCCATGGCATCTGGGAAGACGCCAGGACTGGACGGCTTGCCGGACGAATTTTATAAAGCTTATCGGGAGACCCTGGTGCCTAAATTGCACGCGCTTTACGTCGCAGCGCTGGAGGAAAACGCGATGCCCCCTTCGATAAGTGAGGCATATTTGGTATCCCTGCTGAAGCCTGACCGAGATCCAACGATCTTGGAGTCTTACCGACCGTTGGCGCTTCTCAACGCTGACTATAAAATACTGGCTAAAGCTCTGGCGGAACGGCTGGTGCCAGTGGTTGCAGCCCTGGTCCACAGTGACCAAAATGGGTTCATTCCCAAGCAAAGCATAAACGAGTAGCCAAGGGCAGGTTGCTTGATGTTGGACCTGGAAAAGGCCTTTGATTGTTTGGAATGGAGGTACTTGTCAGCGCTGTTGCAGTGATATGATCTGGGGTTGGAATTTACACAAATGGTCGGCCCTTTGTATAAGAACCCCATGGTCCGGATACGGCTGGGCCTGTATATATCAGAAACCGTGCCTATCTGCAGGGGTACCAGACAGGGGTGCCCACTGTCGCCGCTCCTGTTTGCGCTTGCGATCGAGCCTCTGGCGGTAGCCCTGCGCGCATTTTTGGGTGACGGCGTACCACTGGGAGACGCAGTTCACCAAGTGTCATTGTATGCGAATGATCTGCTGGTCTATGTGAGGGACGTCGAAAATATCCCAGCACAGTTGGCCCGCATATTGCAGGATTTCGCTACTGTATCGTGGTTGCGAGTAAACGTCAGTAAGTCCTGTCTTTATGCGTTCGAGAGGGGAGGCAGGACCCGGGATATATCCTCAATGGAACGAGGGTGATGTGGAAGGGGGATACCTTCCGATACCTGGGGATACAGATATATCGTCAGCCGTCGGACCTTTTTGACAGAAACCCGGGCAAGGCTCTCACAGCCATTAAGTCACAGATGCGTTTCTGGGGCACATTGCCGCTGACGGTCACGGGCAGGGTGGCATTATCCAAAATGGTGATTCTCCCTAGACTCTTGTATTACTTTGCCAATCTGCCATTATATGTCCCAGCGGCATTTTTTGCCACGTTCTCCAAAATACTTTGGGACTTCACCTGGGGAAGTAGTCGGCACAGGCTGTCATCAACAAAGTTGTACCTTCCGACAGATCAGGGGGAACTGGCAGCGCCTTGCTTAGAACACTACTATTTGGCTGCCCAGCTACAATGGATTGCTCGCTGGTTTGCGGATAAAGGCCGAGAGGACACAGCCTCAACGCTGCCCCCCTACTCACTGGAAAGACTCCTTGCGCTCTTTCACCCAGCTGTCAAGCACGCGGCGCCAGCATCGCTCCTCCTGAGTGGCATATAAATGCTACCGCAGAAGCCTATTTCTCACCAGAGCTCTAACTCCGTACGCACCGGTGTTGCCACTGGAGGGCTCCCCTAGCGGGGTAGGGACACTCACCACTCTCATGCTCACACACTGGCGGGATGCTGATATACAGACTCTAGGAGATCTGTATCGAGATGGTGCGCTTATATAATATGACTCTCTGATGGAAGAGGAGGGACTGCCACCAGGCCAATTCCTTCTGCATCGCTCGCTTGTTGCATCCCTGACAGCGAAATGGGGGGACATTTCCACAGAGCCTCATCAACACCTTACCATACAATACCTTCACGTTATGGGGCGTGATAGGCATTTGATCCGCTGGTTTGCAGCATCACAACACACCCACACAGCGATCACACTGGAACCCCTTCGACATAAATGGGAAGCTGACATGGGGAGGCCATTGGAAGATAAGGAATGGGAGCGAGTGTTGGGGAGCCCAGTGCGCATACCCAGAAATATGAGGTTCCGGCAGATCCAGTTGTTCATTATACACAGGGCGTATCTCACACCGGAGGCAGTCAACAGGTATTTCCACCGCACGGATGCAGTGTGTCCCAGGTGCACCGAACCGGGGGTGGGTATAGTCCACATGCTATGGAGCTGTCGCCGGCTCCATACGTACTGGCATACAATCAGCGAGATACTACATGTAAGCACTGGCCGTAGTTTACCGTTTGAATGAACTGTATACCTGTTACACCTGTTCCACAGAACCCAGGCCACGAAGGTAGCGTCCCGGTTTATGGATCTGGGTATAATAGTCGCTAAGAGATTGCTCACTAAGAGATGGAAGGCGCAAGACCCACCCCACGCGCAAGCATGGAGAAATTCACTTCTTGCGTGGGCCATAGCAGAGGGAACCGCCATCAGGAGGGAGGAGACGATGGGGTTGCGGAAGGAACCCATAGCTGCCCAATGGGAGGTTTTGCTTCAGGCGCTACACAGCGCCGGGGAAGAGTGCTCAGGGGGTCAGCTTGAAGGGGAGGAAGGGGACGCAAGGTAGATACTGGAGTCTCTCACCATGTGCAGCTGTGATGTTCTCATGTGGGAGTTGATTTGTATAGTTATATGCGAAGACTGCGGTAGTCGCCATTGAGAGATATTAACACTCAATCTGAAATGCTGGGACGTGTTGTTGGGGAGGCGGGGGAAGGGAGATTGAGGTGCCAATACCGGTCTGCGTTGAGTGTGTTAGTTGTTCATAATTGTTATTATTCTACGCTGTCTGTTCTGAAGTCCACGCTGAATCAGCTTAAAGACTGTACTTGTGGGACGGCCGTAGCTAACCAGTCACCGACCTGTGAAGCATCGCACTAATGTAAGGAGCCGTAAGTTGTCCTTGTAACCAATTTGGAGCGGTGAATGCGCCGTGTATGTTAATGGGCTCAACTTACATGCAATGAAAATACGCTTCTATTGTCGATGCGTGGCAACATGCATGACCAGCGCAAATATGCTTCTTTGTATGTACCTGTAAAATTCAATAAAACAGATTTGAACAAAAAAAGAGTAACCCTGTCCAACTTTTATAGGCGTGAGTACATTTACCCATGTTGCGTTCAACCTGGCAACTTCATACTAGTTTTGATGGCTTGGTGTCATACATACTGACTAGCAGCCTTAATCCATATAGGCCAATTTATGGCTTTGATGGGTACCTGGCTCCAACGATGGTAAAGAAGTACTTTAATACAAAACAATGCCCACCTAGACAAACAAATGCAATAATGTTACCAACCAAATGAACAAGTTACTTACCTTCGGTAACGATGTATCTGTAAGAAACATTAGTTAGTTAGATTCCTCACCTCAAAATATCCCCAGGCGTCAGGCTGGATCCGGAAAGATTTTTCGTCAGCAATACCCCTTGCGCGTCGCTAGGCGTCGTCTGCGGCTCCGTGTCCGTCGTCGTGTGCCGGAATGACGTCGTCGGTGTACTTAGACGCCGCCCTCGCACCCTGACGTCAGTTCTTGTACATAGCGTTCCGCGCCAGGAACGCAGAGCCATGCAAGAGACAGGCCCTGGTGCCAAAAAATCTAGGGCCCTGAAAAGGATAGCCTTAACCCTAGATGTCAGTTCGCAGAACGGGGAGGATGGGTGGGTCGGTGAGGAATCTAACTAACTAATGTTTCTTACAGATACATCGTTACCGAAGGTAAGTGACTTGTCATTCTGAAAGAAACACGTTAGTTAGATTCCTCACCTCAGAATAGATACCCCAGCAATACCAACCCCGGTGGTGGGTCTGCGAACCAAGATCACACCAGAAAGTCCTGGAGAACAGAACGGCCAAAAAAGCCATCTCTCCGGACTTGGCTGTCCAGACAATAGTGCTTGGCAAATGTGTGCAGTGAAGCCCACGTCGCCGCCTGACAGATGTCCCGCAAGGGAACTCCCCGGCCCAGGGCAGTAGTAGCCGCTGTGGCCCGGGTGGAATGGGCCCTCAACCCAACAGGAGGGTCCTTTTTTGCCAAGGAGTAACAAATTTTAATACACAACACAACCCACCGCGAGATGGTCCGTTTGTGTACCGCTTTCCCCTTCTTAGCTCCTACGTATCCAACAAAAAGTTGGTCGTCCACCCGGAACTGTTTGGTGCGGTCCAAATAAAAGGACAGCGCCCGTTTTGGGTCCAGATGGTGGAGCCTCTCTTCCTCTTTTGAAGGATGCGGAAAGAAGGTGGGCAACGTGACAGATTGCCCGAGATGAAATGGGGTCACCACTTTCGGTAGAAAAGAAGGACGAGGCCGGAGGACAACCTTGTCCGGATGAACAGAAATAAAGGGAGGCTTAGATGACAGAGCCTGGAGCTCACTCACCCATCTAGCCGAGGTGCTAGCTACCAGGAAAGCAGTCTTCAGGATCAGAAGACGAATGGGACAATTGTGAAGAGGCTCAAAAGGAGCGCACATCAGAAAGGTCAGAACAAGATTCAAGTCCCACTGAGGCATTACGAAGGGGACATGAGGGAACATGTGAGTAATGCCTTTGAGAAAACGTGAAACAACAGGGGACTTGAAGAGAGAAGGCTGATCAGGAAGCCGTAAGAAGGCAGAGATTGCAGCAAGATAACCTTTCAAGGTGCCCAGAGCAGAGCCCTGCTGGGCCAAAGAAAGAAGAAAGAGTAGAACCTCAGAAAGAGGGGCGGAAAGGGGATCCACAGCCTTTGCTGTGCACCATGCCACAAATTTGTTCCACCGGCAGGCGTATACCGTCTTTGTGGAGGGACGCCTGGCTGCCAGAATGACATCACAGACTTCAGGAGGCAAGTCAAATGGCATCAACTGCCGCCGCTCAATCTCCACGCATGGAGGTGGAGGCTGGACAGGTTCGGGTGGAGGACCGTCCCCTGCTGCTGCGACAGAAGGTCCTCCTGAACAGGCAGTCGTATCGGAGGATCGATTGACATACTGAGTAGCTCGGGATACCAGAACCTTCGTGCCCAATCCGGAGCCACTAAGATAACTTGGGCCCGGTCGCGCCTGATCTTCTTCAGCACTCTGGGCAGAAGTGGTATAGGCGGAAAGGCGTACAACAGACCGCAACTCCACTCACGACGAAAAGCGTCTCCGAGCGAGTGCTGCCTTGGAAATTCCAACGCGCAGAACTGCTGACATTGCGCATTCTCTTCGGTGGCGAATAGATCTAACCACGGCTCTCCCCACTGCAGAAAGAGACCTTGCGCCACGTCCGAGTTCAGACGCCATCATGCACCGGCGGCTGAGTTCGTCTGCTCTGGCGTTCAGAGAGCCCGCCAGATGTTGAACCACCAGGGTGATGCCCTGGTGTTCCAGCCAGGTCCAGAGGCGCAGAGCCTCCTGACAAAGGGTCCACGACCCCACCCCGCCCTGTTTGTTGCAATACCACATGGCGGTGGTGTTGTCCGTGAACACCTGCATGACACTTCCCCGGACAGAAGGAAGGAAGGCTGTCAGTGCAAGCCGGATCGCTCTCAGCTCCAAAAGGTTGATATGGAGGTGAGACTCCGCCGGAGACCAGAGTCCTCTGATCTCCGCCTCTCCCATGTGGCCCCCCCATCCCAGGAGGGACGCGTCCGTCACTACTACGTGCTCTGGTTGGGGTAGGGAGAGGCATCTGCCGCTGACCAAATCGCAGTCTGTGAGCCACCACTGCAACTGTTTCGCAGTGCCCTCCGAGATCAAGACATGGTTGGACCGGTTGCCTCGATGCTGGGCCCACTGAAACTTCAGGTCCCACTGCAGAGCCCGCATTCGCCACCTGGCGTAATGCACCAACAGGATGCAGGAGGCCATCAGCCCCAGAAGCCGCAGCACCAACCTGACGGAAACCCAGGATAGAGGCCGAAAGATGGGAATCAGAGCCTGAAGATCCCGGACCCGCTGTTCCGGAGGATAAGCCCGGAACTGCGCCGAATCGAGAACCGCTCCGATGAAGAGGAGCTTCTGGGAGGGACTCAGGTGTGACTTCGGCACATTGATGGAGAACCCCAGCAAATGCAGGAGGTCGGCCGTAGTCTGGAGGTGGGAGACGACTTGCTGGCGCGAGCCCGCCTTCAACAGCCAGTCGTCGAGATAGGGGAAGACTGGAACCCCTGATCTGCGCAGATGAGCTGCGACCACCGCCATCACTTTCGTGAACACCGGAGGGGCACTGGTGAGGCCGAAGGGGAACACGGTGAACTGAAAGTGCTCCTGACCCACCGTGAACCGCAGGTAACGCCGGTGGGCCGGCAGGACGGGGATGTGAAAATTGGCGTCTTGCAAGTCCAACGCTATCATCCAGTCTCCAGGGTCAAGGGCAGCCAGAACCTGAGCTAAAGTTAGCATCTTGAACCGTTCCTTCCGGAGGAAGGTGTTGATGCTCCTGAGGTCCAAGATAGGGCGTAGGCCCCCTTTGCCCTTCTTGGGAACCAGAAAGTAGTGGGAATAGCAACCACAGCCTACTTCTGGACCAGGAACGTGCTCGACGGCCTCTTTGGCCAAGAGGGCCGTAACTTCCTCCCGCAGAAGATTCAAGTGATCCTCCGATATACGGTAGCACTGCGGTGGCATGGCTGGAGGGGTCGTCTCGAAGGGGAGGGAGTAGCCCCTTCGGACGATTTGCAGCACCCACCTGTCCGAAGTGATGGAGCGCCAGTGGAGGAGGTGATTGCGAACTCTGCCGCCCACTGGCGTGGAATGGGCCTGAAAGCTCGGACTAGGAAGGCTTTGAGGCGGATGCTGCCGGGGTGAATGTGGACTGACCGGCACGTTGTCCTCTAGAACCGCCACGGCGGAACCCACGTCCGCGACCGCATGCAGGTTGGTTCTGCGGCCGGTGGCTAGGCGGACGTGAGGAGGCGCCCCTTCCTTGGCCACGAAAGGGGCGAAAGGCGGAAGCGTGCGGCCGAGAGACCCAAGGACGTGGCGACACCGCTCTTCGGACTCCCCTCGCCGGTCGCGCGACTCGGCCGAGGTTCAGGGTGGTCCCACCCACGCGGCTCCGCCGGAGCAGCGTCCGTCTCCATACCCGCCGGTCCCTGGGACTGACGCGACTCCGGCGGAGGTCAGTGCCTTCCTCACGGCCATGAGGGGCCTGGCTCCGCCGTCGACGCCTGCTGGCGCGCCTTCGGGCTCCGCGGGTTCGACTGGGTGACCTCGCGTGCTGGCGGCCACAGCGCCGTCGACGACTTCGGTCCCGACGCCACAGGTCCCCGAGAGATCCAGGCCTGGATCTCTGTCGGCGCCGGTCGACCTCACGATGCCTCCTCCGCCGGCGCTGACACCGGTTCCACCTCCGGCGCCGTCTCCGGACGACGCCGTTCCCCAGTTTAGTCCCTGTCCGGACCGGACGCCGGCACGGCGCCGCAACCGACGCCGATGGATGAAGGTTTCATCTACCGTCCGGCTCCGATCGTTCCTCCTGTTTATCAGGAATCGGATGACGGGGGCGACTGGGAGGGGTTTGAGGACCCTATCTATCCGTCTGTCTTCACAACTCTATCGGTCTATCTATATCAGCCCCATCTATAGCTATCTTTGAAACTCTATCTATCTCTTTGTAAATCTATTTTTCTGACTTCTCTGTAATAAAGATCTGGAAAAGCATAACAAAGAAGTATTAACAAAGGCAAGACTGGCAGCCAACACCAGCATGATTGTATTTGACAAGACTTTTCTATTTTACAAAATGTAGGTGCATAAGTTAGTTGTAAGGGTTTTCAGCTGGACTTCCTCCATTAGTCTGTTGTGTCATTCACACTCCAGCATGCATTATGTGGCAACGAGCCAGCTCACTTTAGCCAATGGCTACCTTCACTCAGTTATAACATGCTGCCCTTTAACAAGGAGAACATCCACAAAGTAGTAACGTTAAGTGCCAGGGAATATTTTGGTAATGTGTGCTTTTTCGTGACTGATAACATTTATTTGCCTTTAGCCTATCTGTTTTTTTGTTTAGCTTGATGAGAGCCAGTAGCTTCCCCAACAATAACGTTTTGCATAAACCATGAGAGAACAAAATAGAGTTGCCACAAGACTGGTGGCCAACACCAGACCTATTTGCTTTGTCAATGCTTGCCATGTTTAGAGAAAGGGATTGTTATTTTCCAATAAAATTGTTTCAGAAAAAGAGCAGAGCCTTTGCGCTTGCTTTTATTTCAAGCCACTGTTTACCACAATGTGCACTGGTGCTCACCCGCACTTCTTCATGTCATTAATAAGTATAATTTAACATTGCTGTGAGAAGTTGGCCTGATATATGATGTCACTAGTCTAGTGTACACCCTGTATCAGTCCAAACAACCCTTATGGTGATTGGTTGTAAAGTCAACATTATAGACCAGCAATACTAGTGGTAGCATGGACAAGAGCAGTCTTAGGCTAAACTCTGTATGGCATGTGAAGCCAGCTGTTATACCATTAAAATCCCTTGAATACCAAATGAAAGGACACCACACCAGGTATATATAAAATTAGAATGTATTTATTCTAACATATACCCTCAGCACTCTTTATGAGTTCAGAGGTCTAAGCACAAACAATTTCTTAAGTAGCATACGTTAAGTTACACAGGAACAATACAGTTAGTACAGTTAGGCCCAGGGGCCACGCAAACCATATACTAAGAAAGTGGTATAAGTACCACGTCACGAACAGGGAGTAGGCCTAGGGAATCGCTGGGGCTACACTACCCTACCAATAGTTAGGAAGTGGGAGGCCCACGGGAAGCGTGTGCAGTGTAGAAACACACACGCGGGTTACATTAAAGTCAATGGGAATCTAGCAGTTAGAAATAGGAAGGATAAGGACACTTCTGAAGTAACTAAGAGGAAGCAACTCAAGACTTAGACACTTGGATAGTCAATATCCACTGGAGCAACGGAGTACTCGTGTTACCTCACCCACAGGAGACGGGTGCATAGGTTTTGAAGATGTGTCGGGTGTCGTCGCTGGATCCTATGGATGCCTGAAGAACAGATGCTGGCAGGCGGCCAGGCGGAAGATGTCCGGTGGATGGATCTTGAAGGAAGAACACCTGCAAGCAGAGGGGACAAAGTCTGGGTCACTAGCCAGTGACCGTGTGGAACCAGGAAGGAACCAGGCGATGTCGTGCAGAACACAGGTGATGTCTTGAAGCTGGTCTCTGCAGCTGTGTGGACCAGGAGGCATCGAGGACGACCAGAACCAGGGTACGAGCTGTCCCACAAAGGATCTTGCTGCTGGCGGAGTCGATGTCCCGATTGGAGTCAACAAGCCTTGGCAAAGGCAACCCACGCGGAAAAGGAAATTAACTTCAGGTGCAGACCAGGAAGGTCTGAGTTGCTTCTCATTCACAGGGAAGCAAGGGCCAGTCTGGAGGAGCCAAACCAGCGGTGAAAAGTCAAGGGTTCGTCGTCACTGAGGCTACTAGCCAACGGGCAAGCAACCGGACAGACGCGTCGAGCAGGAAAATGCAGAAGGGCCCCACGCAGAATTCGTGGAGTGTGGAGGGCTGATCTTCGGTGCAGATGGTGTTCGGAGTTGGGGCTTCTCAATCCCCAGAGCACAACTTCGAGGATGCCTCAGAAGCTGCGCTGGAATCTACTCGCCAATTTTCCCAGGTAGTCGGTCCCACGTCTCTCGTCGCCTCCACTGATCTCAGCTTGGCTATGGATGTGGATCAGGGTCAGAGAAGTCTGGAGGTCAAGGCGCTGGTCGGGCTCTGCAGTCGGTTCCTCGTAGAACTTAGGCAAAGCAAAGCAGGTCGCTTGTTGGTGCCTGTTTGCACAGGGTGGCCACTCCTTGGCCACAAGGGAGATTCTTCAGTCTTCTTGTCGTCGAATGTCGAAGGTCCAGAGTTTCGTGTCTAGTTTCAGTTCAGGATAATCCAAAGTCCTAGGGACTCAGCTCCCACTCTTATACTAATCTGGGGGGCTGGGTTACCTGCTAGGTCCCTCCTATGGGTGGGACCAGGGAGGGGGGTGGTTACACCCCCTTCCCTTTGTCCAGTTTCGCGCCAGGACTGGAGTGCCCCAGCACCGGTTTGAACCGGACTATGCATGGGACACCGTGTGTGCCCCAGGCAGTGTCTCGTTTCTTTCATCCCTCCCTGCCCCAATACACTAAGCCCTGTCTAGGGTGGTGCTAGCACCTCCCAAGGCAGGAAACCTATTGTCCAAGCCTCCCTCGCTGGAAGGACTCCCAGCAGCAGGAGGTCAGACTTGTGTCCGTGGCAGCAGCATCTATTTTGTGATGCTGGGGCTCTGGTTAACTTTAACCGGGTAGTAGGACTTCAACATGTCTTCTCCCTCTAGAAGGGGGGAATACTATCCTCATCGCCAGAAATGGTGTGGTTGTAGTATTCCAAAGTGTTAGACACCTTACACGACATGTTTTGATAAAGCCAAACCATAGTTACCATAACCGCGAGGATTATAAGGCACTTTAAGAGTATATGGTAGGCAATATCATAGAACAGCTATAAGGACATGGTTCCAAAAGCTGCAGACAGGCTCAGCTCATGCTAGAGCACCATCTCACATGTTACCAAGCACTCTGCCTTCAGGATTGTTAAGGCCTGCCATAGGAGTGGCTGAAAGGTTACCCATGTGTCTATATATAAGGTAGGTATAGGAATACTATACCTAAGCAAGGGGTGATTACACAACCTTGCCCCAGCTGAGTGATCAGCCAGTTGTGTCATGATGGGAGGCCAGCCAGGGGTGGCATAATACATGCTGCAGCCCCTGGTAGGCCTAGGGTACACCCATGCCCTGGGTACCTAAGGTACACTGTACAAGGCCCTATTAGGTGATCCTTACCAATTGGGTTATGTACCTAAAGTACATAGTATGAATTTAGGGAGAGAACAGCTGGGCTGTGGGTCTGATTAGCAGGCCCACAGCCACATCTAAGTCGACAACCAGTGAAGCAAAAGCAAAAAGTGTGGGTGACCATAGGAAACAGACCCTACTCTTCTACAATTGCTATAACAGGTGATTGCTCTGTATTAGCCAAACATCCACTATGCCCTTCACACCGCAAAGCATTTTCGAAGCTGCGCTTACACAGACGTTCAACACAAAGGGGAAAATGTATCACCACTTTGCACCAGGTTTGTGCCACAAAAGTGATGCCAACCCAGCACAAACGATTGCGTTGGGATTTATTTTCCAATGCAAATCTTGTTTTGGGTTGGACAGTTGCCTAAAAAAATCGTTCTTTATCCTACTTTGCATCAAAATGGTGGGTTCCATGGGTGGTACATGGGAATTCAGATGGAACCACCCATGGATTTTATAGCTAAGTCCCATTTACTAAAAAGGTAGCAAGGACTTTGTGCTAAAATTGTACGCTTCCTCATGGTAGGCTTAAGAATCCCGTTCCGGAACAAAACCTATGCTTGACAGAACGCATGCATGCTTGTATGCGTTCAGTGCAAATTTGTCTGCATTGACGCAAGGCAACCAAAAGTGCACCAGCTCTGGGAGATAGTAAAGCGCCACCATCTGGTTTTTGATATGGTGCCGTTTTATGCTTTCCCACTTGTGTGTTGAACGGCACCAAAAATGTCCCTCTAAATTCCTTTGGTACGCAGAAGTTGATTGATGCTGTTGTGTTCACTGCTCCACGTCACGAAAGTGCCTGTGCTCCGTAAATCTGGGCCCTTGTGTTTTACAACTCATGAAGAATTTACCTAATTACTTCCTCGGAAGGCAGTTTCTCTAATACAGGTAGCAGGGCAAACAGGTGCAACATCCTCTTACCACCATTTTTACCACACATTTAAGATTTTATGGGCATATGTGTAACAAAATGTCGGAGCGCAGAGCTGTGCCAAATTTAACTGTGCAAACTAGAAATTCCCACCAGAGACTGATACTTGAATCATATGTTATTTTCAGTGTGGTGTAACAATAATCAAAATATCTATGTATCCAATAAGAAACATGTACTGTAATCAAGAACAAAGCATTAAAAGAGGGAAAATTATAAAAATTGTTCAATTTTTATTCATCATTAAAAATATTTTATGAAGTTAATTTTTGTGCACATTAAAATTTCACAAATACAAATGTTAATATCATACCTAGTGAGTACAAAAATATGCGTGATATCGCATTATACACAATGCAACAATATTTGTCTTCTATATGTAGTTGGGCAACTATAGAGCAATCAAAACCACTTGTTTCTATATACAGAAGAAAACTGTAAGGCAGTCATACACAATGCAAAAATACTTTTCTTCTATATGTAGTTGGGCAACTATAAAGTAATCGTAACCACTTGTTTCTATATACAAAAGAAAACTATGAGGCAGTCGACGCGGCGTTTCGGTGAAACATGGATCAAACACCTTCTTCAGGACCAAGTTTTCTAAAAGATAATTTTGAATAATATAGAAATAACTAAAATAGACATACGAGGCGGAGACTCTGCTATAAAACGTAAAAACGTGAGCAGTTTTACATGTCTAAATTCAAGACCTTTAAACAGGGACTGAACAGAAAAGAGGACTGGGAAAGAATAATCTAATATGTGATAATGATTCTGGTACCCCTTTAGTATGACTCAGATATAACAATCGGTATTCTCTATGATGAATAGTGAGTACTAACAATCGTTGAGCTTGGACTTCATGTCTTACTGTTCCAAGATGGCCGCTGTAGTTTTGTAAATGTTCTGAAATTGAGTAGGAGTACTGTTATTTCTGGTCTTAAGATACACTTACTGCAGATACTAGCCACAGATAATTTTCAGGTAATTTTTAGTTAGTTTTGTGAAACGGCTCCTCGAAAATAATTATTGGTATATTATTACACGGCTAGACCCAATACTTAAGCTACAATTTTAATATGGCTGCCAAGTTTTATAGTTCATCTTCACTTAGACCCACACGGTAACAATAGGGTCATTGCAAGGCCGTAAGGGAAAGTTATTAACCGGTATTCCCGTACATACATATCTTCGTATTAAGACATTTAAAATGGCCGCCGCATTGATGACGGTCGAGCTATCGTTAAATTTAATTTAGGCTCTTTTGGACATGGATACAAATGTTGCTTGAGGACCTTTTAAATTATTAGTTAGTAAATAAACAGCGCTGTGTTTAATATATGGATATCGAATCAGCTCGATATAAAGAATACCGCTGTTGCATTCACGTGACACGCACCACGTGATACTAAGATTGTAATCACGTGATGCGTGTTACGCTATTTAAACTGCTTCCGGAAGTATAACATTCACGTATCTTGACCCCGGAAGACAGAAGCAGTACGTAGGAGCAGGGAGGCCGCGGTATTTTAAACAGGTAAGAATGCACCCATAGCCCGCTTGCCTTTTAATTTTAGGCCCGAATTTATTTAACTAGGATTTTTATTTAACTAGGATGTCTAACAATGTAGTACCCTATAAAACACAAAAAACAATGTGAAGATTTAGCAGGCGCTTAACTCAACAACTCTAATAAAAACACCGACGATGTAGTCAGGCTGTCTAAGATATTATGTTGAGTGAGCGTAGAGAACCAAGCAATTGTGGTATAAAAAAACAATGTAAACACTAAGAAGTTGCTTAACGAAATAACTCTAAAAAGACACAGATGATGGAGTTGGGATGTCTAAGATATTACATTGAGTGAGTGAAAAGAAGTAAGCAAACAATTGCGATAAATAAATATAACATGTCTGTTATATTTCATGACACGCTCAATATTGACTTAAAATGCCATGCTATTTTTTGAATGGCAAAAAATTAGACAGTTAGCGCAATTAGTGAACTATACCCACAAGTAACTGCGGTGTGGTCTTGCATTATGGTACTAGAACCTGAAAAATAAGGTAGCCTTTGGATGCATGATTATTTAACTTGCCTTGCGATATAAATTATGGGCTTGGGACAAGCCATTGGTTTAAATAATTTGTCTTTTCTTTCTTTTATTATAGATGTTATCAATTTTATTGCCAATAAAAAAATCTGGGAATAAAACCAGGTAATTCAGAACCTATATGAACAAGGTTTATTACTCACATCTATTTTATATCAAATTAACACGATATAAATATTGCTTTCTTAGTGGTTTTTTGCCGTCGTATACAAGACGTTACCCCACAGACCATGGGCACAATCACAGCTCATCTGTACCAATGATATAAAAAGATATTGGCTTTTAAAGGGACATCAGATCCTTTTGGTCTTTGTATTGATTAGCTTCTTACATATTTTTATGGCAGTAGAGTGTGAGACCATTACACTTTGCATTTATTTTAAAGATTCTCGACTATCCTAACTACACCGGTGGCTCCTACGAACACATTTCAATTGAACTATACCATATCAAAAGGTACGAGGTGTTAGAGGGGCCCATAAAAGGCGAAGTCATTGGCTTGCTTATGTAAAAATCACATCTATATCTAATATAATGTTAATTGCTTTCATTTGACACTTTTAGGGTATCACTACGTATAAATCCGTAGACGAAAGGCTAATCTCCCAATTGAATAAGGGTTTAAGCTTTCACAAATATAGGTAGGTTAACATAATATCGCTGGATCATTTGTTTATTTTGGAGTGTATTAACCCCTTCCATGCTCATGACGGAACGGTTCCGTCATGAGCATCGGTTGAGCTGTGCTCATGACGGAACCGTTCCGTCATGGCCCCGCCCGCGCTCGAACCCTTCAGCACCGCGGAGGAATCCGCACAGCGCTGAAGGGGTTAAGGTGCATATGTTTAATAACACAGTAAGATGTAGGTTACCATGAGCAAAGTATACATTGCTGTCAAAGAGGGAATATACTTGCTAATCAGTTAGTAGAACTGCTACTTGATATGTAGTGTTTAATTCCAGAAACAACTAATATGTAGATGTTGTATTCGTATATGAAGTTGGTGGATATATAAAGCAAAATGCACATGACTGTGTAATAAGGAATGTATGAATTTTTGATGAATTATGAGTACTGTCATTCATTTCAAAGAGCCTAACGCAACATTGTATTATTCAAAATTATCTTTTAGAAATCTTGGTTCTGAAGAAGGTGTTCGATTCATGTTTCACCGAAACGCTGCGTCGACTGCCTTATAGTTTTCTTTTGTATATAGAAACAAGTGGTTACGATTACTTTATAGTTGCCCAACTACATATAGAAGAAAAGTATTGTTGCATTGTGTATAATACGATATCACGCACATTTTTTAACTCACTAGGTACGATATCAACATTTATATTTGATGAAATTTTAATGGTTTTTAATGTGTACAAAAATTAACTTAAAATGTTTTTAATGATGAATAAAAATTGAACAATTTTAAATAATTTTCTCTCTTTGAATGCTTTGTTCTTGATTACAGTACATGTTTCTTATTGGATACATAGATATTTTGATTATTGTTACACCACTCTGAAAATAACATATGATCCAAGTATCAGTCTCTGGTGGGAATTTCTAGTTTGCACTTTGATTACCCTTTCCCTACTGGAGTCTATAGGGTGCCTCCTTTTTTCTCCAAATTTGGCTGTGCCACGTTCTGACATTCTCAAAACGCAAGGATGCACCGTATTTTACTACAATATGGTGCAACCCTGTGTTTTCCCTAGCACAAATATTAGCTGCCTAGCACCAACACAGGCACCCTTGCACCATACTGCAATGGTGCCTGCGTTGCAGAAAAGCACAAGTGACTAACCTTCAAAAACAATACATCTGTAAGAAACATTAGTTATAGATTCCTTACCTTACAATTACCCCCAGGCGTCCGTCGTCGTGGTGGTCGCCGGGATGACGTCACGGCAGCTACTTAGACACCGCCCTCGCGCGATGACGTCAGTTCTGTACATGACTTTCAGCGCCAGAAACGCAGAGCCATGCACGACACTGCCCATTGGTGCACAAAACTAGGGCCCTGAAAGGATGTCCTTAACCCTAGAAATCAGTTTGCAAAACAGGGAGGATGGGTGGGGCGGCAAGGAATCTATAACAAATGTTTCTTACAGATATATCGTTACTGAAGGTAAGTAACTTGTGCATCTGAAAGAAACACGTTCGTTATAGACTCCTTAACTTAGAATAGATTCCCCAGCAATACCAACCCCGGTGGTGGGTCTGCAAACCAAGATCACACCAGAAAATCCTGGAGAACAGAATGGCCAAAGAAGCCGTCTCTCTGAACTTGGCTGTCCAGGCACGTGTTTGGTGAACGTGTGCAGCGATGCCCACGTGGCTGCCTGACAGACGTCATTCAGAGGCACTCCCCTTCCCAAGGCAGTAGTGGCTGCCGTCGCCCTAGTGGAGTGAGCGCGTAACCCCACTGGAGGCTCCTTTTTAGCTAGAGTAACAAGCCTTAATACATAACACAACCCATCGAGAAATGGTGTGTTTGTGTACAGCCCGACCCTTCTTTGCACCCACGTAACCAACAAAAAGTTGATCATCCACCCGGAACTGTTTCGTGCGATCCAGGTAGGAGAGCGCACATTTCGGGTCCAGGCGGTCGAGCCTCTCTTCTTCCTTTGAAGGATGCGGAGATGGAAAGAAGGTGGGCAAAGTAATGGTCTGCCCGATGTGAAATGCACATCATAGGAAGGAAGGATGGACGGGTCCGGAGAACCACCTTGTCCGGATGAACAGATAGGAAAGGTGGTTTTGAAGAAAGAGCCTAGAGCCCACTCACTCTTCTAGCAGAAGTGATGGCTACCAAGAAAGCAGTTTTAAGAGTCAGAAGGCGTAAAGGACAGTTATGCAGTGGCTCAAAGGGAGCACACATGAGATAGGAAAGCACATGGTTCAAGTCACACTGAGGCATAACAAAGGGGATTGGAGGAAAAAGATCCGTTAAGCCTTTTAGGAAACGGTTAACTACCGGGGACTTGAAAAGAGAAGGCTGATTTGGCAACCGAAGGAAGGTAGAGATGGCTGAAAGATAGCCCTTGATAGTGCAGAGAGCAGAGCCCTGCTGGGCCAAAGAGGGAAGAAACGAGATTACTTCAGAAAGAGGGGCAGAAAGGGGATCCACAGCCTTTGCTGTGCACCATGCCACACATTTGTTCCACCTACAGGCTTATACCGTCTTAGTGTAGGGACGCCTGGCTGCCAAGATTACATCACAGACTTCAGGAGGCAGGTCGAAAGACGTCAACTGCGGCCACTCAATCTCCATGCAAAGAGGTGGAGACTGGACAGGCTCGGGTGGAGAATCATTCCCTGCTGCAGCGACAGAATATCCTCCCAAAGAGGCAGTCTAATCAGAGGATCGATGGCCATGTTGAGCAGCTCGGGATACCAGACTCTTCGTGCCCAATCAGGAGCCACAAGAATGACTCGGGCCCGGTCGCGCCTGATCTTCAGCACTCTGGGCAGAAATGGTATAGGCCTAAAGGCATACAACAGACCGCAACTCCACACGCGACAAAGTGTTGCTGAGCGAGTGCCGCCTTGGAAAATCCAACGCGCAGAATTGCTGACATTGCGCGTTCTCTTCAGTGGCGAATAGATCTAACTAAGGCTCTCCCCACTGTTTAAAGAGACCTTGCACCACCTCAGAGTGAAGACGCCATTTGTGATCCATCATGCACCTGTGGCTGAGTTTGTCCGCCCTGGCGTTCAGAGAACCGGCCAGGTGTTAAACCACCAGGGAAATGCCCTGATGTTCCAGCCATGTCCAGAGGCGGAGGGACTCCTGACATAGGGTCCACGACCCCACCCAGACTTGTTTGTTGCATTACCAAATGGCAGTGGTCTTGTCTGTGAACACCTGCACTACTCTTCCCCGGACAGAGGGAAGGAATGCCTTGAGTGCAAAATGGATCGCCCGGAGCTCCAGAAGGTTGATGTGGAGCCCGGACTCCGCCGGAGACCAGAGGCCTCTGATCTCCGCCTCTCCCATGTGGCCGCCCCATCCCAGAAGGGATGCGTCCGTCACCACAGTTTGGTCTGGTTGGGGAAAGGAGAGGGATCGGCCATTGACCCAATCCTGGTTCGTAAGCCACCACTGCAGTTGTTGGGCAGTGCCCTCCGAGATATGGATGCAATCGGACAGATTACCCTGATGCTGCGCCCACTGGAACTTCAGGTCTCACTGCAGAGCCCGCATATGCCAACTGGCATGGTCGACCAGCAAGATGCAGGAGGCCATGAGGCCCAGCAACCTCAGGGTCATTCTGCACGAAACCCGGGATAGAGGCTGAAAGAACGGAATCACAGCCCGAATATCCCGGACTCACTGTTCGAGATGATAGATCCGAAACCACGTCGTGTCTAGAACCGCTCCGATGAAGAGGAGCTTCTGAGAGAGAATCAGGTGCGACTTCAGCACATTGATGGAGAACCTCAGCAAATGCAGGAGGTCAGCCGTAATCTGGAGGTGGGAGACGACTGCATGGGGCAAGCCCGCCTTCCACAGCCAGTCATCGAAATAGGGGAAGACTGAAACCCCTGATCTGCGCAGGTGAGCTGCAACCACCACCATCACTTTCGTGTACACCCGAGGGGCGCTGGTAAGGCCAAAGGGGAGCACGGTAAACTGAAAGTGATTGTGGCCTACCGTGAACCGTAGGTAACGCCGGAGGGCCGGCAGGACGGGGATGTGAAAATAAGTGCCCTGCAAGTCCAACGCTACCATCCAGTCTTGCAGGTCAAGGGCAAACAAGACCTGACCAAGCATCAACATCTTGAACTTCCCCTTCCGGAGGAAGCGATTGATGTCCCTGAGATCCAAAATAAGACGCAGGCCCTTGGACTTCTTGGGGACCAGAAAGTAGTGGGAGTAACAACCACGACCTACTTCTGGGACAGGAACGCGCTCAATGGCTCCCTTGGCCAAGAGAGCCGTAACTTCCTGCTTGAGAAGGGCCAGATGATCCTCCGACATGTAGTGGTATCTCGGTGGCATGGCTGGAGGGGTAGTCTCGAAGGGGAGAGAGTAGCCCCTTCGGACTATTTGCAAAACCCACCTGTCCGACGTGATGGTGCGCCAGTGGGGGAGGTGATGACGTATCCTGACGCCCACTGGCCTTTGATGGGCCTGAAAGGTCGGACTAGGAGGGTTTGGAGGCTGCTTCAGAAAAGGGGGGGGGGTGGACTGGCCCGCCCTCTGGACCCCGGAACCACGCCGGTTTTTTCCACGTCCCCGGCCGCGCGAAGGTTGGGTAACTTGCTGCGGCCTGTGGCACTGGATGGGATGTAGCAGGGCACCCCTTCCATAGCCAGGAAAGGGGCGAAAAACAGACTGCGCCGGTTGAGTGGAGAGGCTCAAGGACTTGGCCGTAGCCCGCGAGTCCTTGAAGCACTCTAGGGCGTTGTCTGCTTTGTCGACAAAAAGGCGACAGCCATCAAAGGGCATGTCCATCAAGGTGTTCTGGACATCCCCATAAAAGCCAGTGGACCTCATCCAGGAGTAGCGACTAAGCACTACTGACGTTGAAATGGTCCTGCCCAGAGAGTCAGCGGTGTCCAGCCCACAAAGGATTGTTAACTTTGCGGCATCTCTCCCAGCGGCAACAGCCTGGGAGCGCACTGCCCGGGCCTCCTCCGGACATTGAGGCAGCACTTGCGCAACCGTATCCCACACTGAGTGCGAATAACGGCCCAAGAGACATGCGATGTTTACGGACCGCAGTCCTAAGCTAGCGGAAGAGAAAAGTTTCTTGCCAAGGTGGTCCAGCTTCTTGGATTCCCTTTCCGGTGGAGCGGTAGGGAAGGCGCTTCGGGAGGTGGAGGCTTGAACTACCAAGCTCTCAGGGGTGGGGTGTTGGGAGAGGAAAGTGGGGTCGCCCGGAGCTGGGCGGTGGCGTGGGGCAATCATCGTGTCCACGGGAGCCCCCATGTTGGGTCTGGACCACGTGCCCAAAAGGACATCTGTGAGGGGCTCATTAAACGGCAGCAGGGGCTTCGAGGAGCTCGCAGCCAGTTGAAGCACCTCTGTCAGGAGGTTAGTCCTGACCGCCACCGTAGGAAGCTCGAGGTTGAGAGCCTCGGCCGCCCTACACAACACCACTGTGTATTACGCTCCCTCCTCTGTAGCCACGGTAGGAGGAGACAACATGCCAAGATCAGGAGGGGTGTCAAAACCACTGGCATCCCCAGCTCCTCTCTCCAGTCCTGCTCAGTCTCTAACTGCTCAGTTAAAGGGTCACCTGACCCCTCCCAGTCCTCCTCATTGTCCTCTGGGTGCCACTGTTGTTGAAAAGGGGCCCCTGGAGTGACCAGGGGCACAAAAACCCCACCCAGCACCGGACGACGCCGGTCCGGCTCCGAGTCCACGTCGGGATGGAGGTCGGGGTAATTCCGGCCGGGGAGCCAACCGGCACCGAGCACGGTAGGAGTGCCGTAAGGAGCGGCACCAGTGGATGTGTAACGAGGTCAACCAGCGCCGATCAGGATCAAGGCCTGGATCCAAGGTGGGTCTGCGGCGCTGGGGCCGGAGTCAGCTGCAGCAAAGACCTAGGCCCCACAACCGAGTCCGCGGGGCCCGAAGGCGCGCCAGCGGGGTCGGTCCGCCCAAAGATGGCATGCATCGCCCGGAAAGGGAGGGAAGCTCCGAGTCGACTCTTCAAGCTCCACGCGCGGAGCCACGGGAGTGGCACCACCTGCGTGCCTCGTCGGATCGGCAGACCGATGAGGAGAAGTCGAAGAGTGATGATGCTTCTTCGACTTTTTCTTATGCTTCGAATTACCTGACCCAGAGTGCGAAGACTTCGATGATTTCCGAAATGGTGGTGGCTCCGCGACCGGTCCCTCGACCTCCCTCTGGACCGCGAACTCGAACTTGGGGTCATGATCGCGCACCAGGCAAAAGAGGCACACGAGGTGCGGATTCGCCACCGACATCAGTTGGTTACAGGAACCGCAGGCCTTGAAACCGGGCATCCCTCGTGCACCTGTTCGGAGACTTGACACTAGAAGTCAACAAAAGTCTATAAAAACAGTCAAAAAATGACCGAGGTACCGCTCTACCCGAATCTGTGCTGGCTGGTGCGGAAAAAGAAAGAAATGACGTCAGCACGCGAGGGCGGCGTCTAAGTAGCTGCTGCGATGTCATCCCGGCGACCACGATGCCGGACACTGAGCCGACCGACGCCACCTTCTGACATACAGAGGTACTGCTGACAAAAATACTTTCCGGATCCAGTCTGACGCCTGGGGGTAATTCTAAGGTAAGGAATCTATAACTAACGTGTTTCTTTCAGATTTATTGTTTATGTGCAGGAAGGCATACTGAACGCCACTTTGTTTAATATGGTGCAGGGTATACCACCACCAGAGCATCAGAAAAAGTGACGCTCCAGTAGTGTTAGGGGCTTATACGCCCCACTGTTTCTGAGGACAATGGTAAAGAGGGTTTGTTCAAATATTTAACTCCGTTGATATACAAAATTAATCTGAAAAAACTTATTTGGTAGATTGTACCACATTTATTAGTTAAGCTTTCCAAAAGGAAAACATTACAAAAGACCAAAAAACTTGTTAATAAAAATATTGCTTTCTTTTGGAACTTCATTTTCACCGTGCCCTACTGACCCTCACCTCTGCAGAGTCTGTTCGTCATAGTTTAGCTGGTAAAAATTACAGAAATTGCAGGAAATACAACATTCCCAGTTTTCGGTCCTCACCCCTAACATATTATAGCAAAAAATCTGATACTTCTAGGTAGAAAACAGAAAAATGGGGAATAAATGTCAGAATTTAAGTGTGGTTAATTCCAATTCCCACTATGACCCATTTCTAGGGGCAACAAGGGGCGGGAGTAACCGTTTACGGAAATAATCCTGAAATTACACATAGTTGTAGTAATTGTAATTTCAAGAGCTGGAATGCTGATTATGTATTGTGGGGCCCTCACTGTATTTTTAATCCCCCCCCAATCTAGTTTGACCTTAAAAGACCTGAGATTTAGCAGTATATTTAGTCTCATTCAGAAGCATCAATAAAATCCCTTTCATTAGCAAGAGGTGGGCCATTCGTAGTCCCCGGATTTAAAAGAATGTTTGAGAGGTATAGAAAGCCATGGAACCTGCTCAACATGGCCACAGATGTGATTACAAGATTGTGGTGCAGTCCTATAATTTGTCTCAATATGAGGTGTAATAGACTGTGTTTTAAGTGGGACTGTAACAAAATTGTCTTTTGCTGTATTTAGCAACAGCTTTTAACAAAAGTAGATATTGCTTTATTCACTCTATTCTTGTGAGGTTTCGATAAGAAACTCATCCTCCTCTTACTTTCAATGCAACTCAATGGTGAAATGCAGGAGCTGGCGGCCACTCTTACTGTGAAGGGCTAGGTCAGGGGAACAAAAAAATAAAAGACAAAAAAATAAAATAAAATTGCACGGCCGCCGTTTTTTTCCGTATCCTCGCATCCTTGTCAGGAACCTGGTGCAGACTGTGCAGGCTCCCAGGGCTGCGCTGGGATTGGTCTGAGTGCCTCTGTTTGGCACTCAGACATAGACTGGAACCTTGTGTTGGTTTCTCCACCAAGTTGTACAACACCACTAGGTGGAGAAAGGCTAAATGCGCATGACGGTTTGCCCTCTGGGGCTGGCCAAACCATCATGCGCATTTAGCAGTGTCCACCCCTCTCCCCTCCTCCCTGATGCTGCAGCGTCACTGTGGCTGTCCCTGCCCCTCCCTCTGCTTGGCTGGCAGGCAGGCAGCCTGTAGGACACAAAATGAAATGATAATAAAACCATTTTAATATCATTTTATTTATGTCCTTGCCTCTGCTGGCTTTCACTGAGGGGAGGAGGGGGGACTATCCATAAGGGAGGAGCCGTCATGAGTAAAAAGCAGCCATCTGTATTGCAGCATGTTATTTACCCTTTGTAACAATTGTTCTATCTACCTGCTGATTGCAAACCTCTTGAATCTCATCCAGGCACTGGACTGGATCCAGAACTAGCTCTCTTACCATGAGGTAGCACCTTAGTTGAGTATTGGCTCCAGGTTAATGGAGAAGCCAATGGACAGCACCACTGTATCCAGCATGTCCAAGTCACAGACTCCCTGAAGAACCACCTTCCCCTAGTCTCAATCTTCTTCGACTCCTTATTTGGAGAAGTGCAAAAAAGATCAGGGTTCTTCTTGGAGGAAGATGAAGCCTAAACCACAAACTCTCAGAGGAGGGGTGAGCTTTTAGAAATGTCATGCACTTGAGGAAATGTTTAATATGATAGTGACCAAGGGCTCAGCCCTCCGTTGCCTACGGGTTAGACTGAATATGCCACCATGTAATTTGTATTGTGTATTGTAATTGTTATGTTGGACTGACACTTTGTAACAGCAATACATGTATATTTGCCCAGAATGTGATGACATCTATTATAGTATGTTTACCTGGACTAGCTCCCTCGGCAAATGCTGTACAAGTACTTGCGTAACTGTCTTTATGATTCAAAGCTAATAAAAATATGTTTTTTTTAAAAATCACGCACTGAGCAATAGTAGCAGGCAACCTGCCATTTTACAGCTGAAGCAGAAGTGGACTTGTCCTATGTGACCAAGAAAATCTTTGAGGAAGCTGTCCTTGTTCTCAACAGGTAGTGGTAGCTCAAGGGCTTCCATGGCATTGCTGACCACTGTGATTGAGAACGTCTGCTCTGTGTGGCCCTGGAGGAGGATGCAGGCCAACCACTTGAACGGTGTCCACATCACAGACATTCTGAAGTGCCAACCAGTTGCCATCATCAATGCCCAAAGGGAGCAGGAGGAGACTTGGCTCACCCCCATCTTCATCCTAGCACACAATGTTGGATATCTGACTGACAGCCAAGAACCTCCTAAAAAGCAAGTTAGTTACCCTCAACAATGCTCTTTCTGGTAGAGCTGCTAGCTGGTGCCTGACTTGATCCAGAAACTTTGCAGTAATACCTCTGCACACCTGTTAGGTGGTGCTGTGTGGCTCTGCACTGACACTGTTATGCTCCGGAAATGACATAGGTTTTATATAGGCGCCACTCCCACAAGTTGCTTTTCAGATCATCTGCACCCCCACATGCAGAGCTCCAAAAGCAAATGTGCGACCAGTATGCAGATTCCTAGACTTGGAATCTTATTAATGGCTACAGTCCAACCACAGGACAGGTAGAATGGGAGGGGCAGTGAGGAATCTGTGGCTACTATAAAGAGTGTTGCCAAATCGAAGTAACTTGTTCTTCTGATAGATTTCTAGCTGCAGACTCCTCACCTTTTGAAAAGATACTAGAGCAGTACCTATTTAGAGGTGGGTCTGTTGATGTACTCAAACCAGAAAGTTGTGCAAGACCGAGCAGGCAAAATGCCCCTCTTGGTAAACCGGACTGTTCAGACAATGGGGCTTTGTGAACATATAGGGGGACGCCGACGTAACCGCCTGGCAATATGTAGCATAACAATGCAGAGCATGCTCCAGCATGAGATTGTTTTCTGTTCTACACAACCTTGCCTTTATTCGTGCCAGAGAACACCACAAAGAGTTGATCGTCCAAACAGTGTTTCTTTTAAAGATCTATGTAAAAGCTGAGTGCTCTCTTGGGGTCCAAGCGATGGGTTTCTCCTCCCCTTAGAGGGGGTTAGGCAGAGCATATAACGCCAGCAAAGTGATGTTATGGCCGACATGGAACAGTGTCACAAGATTAGACAGGAAAGATGCCTGTAAAATCTGCTAGTCGCGGAAGAATGTGGTAGGCGGTGGGTTGGCACATTGAGCTTGAACCTCACTCACATGCCACACTGATGTTATAGTAACGAAGAACACCTGATTTGAGAGTGAGAAGCCACAAGGAGCCCAATGACGAAGTTTAGGTCCCACTGTGGCACGACAAAGGAAGGGGGAGGAAACAAATGTTGTAAACCTTGAAGGGTTTCTTAATTCATGAACAAAACAAAAATTGGATCGATTGTATTTCTTTCAAAGGGCAGACAGTGTTTCATTAGGGACAAATCGTTGAAGGATTATTCTTCATCATAAACCCGCTAGTATAATTGTTACAGAATATGAACCTGACCAGCAAATCTCCTGCATCCCCTTGGTGCTGAACCTGTAATGCGGATTCCATTGCTTTTGTGTAGAAATTAATGGTTTCATGCAATCTTATTGACTATCACTGAAATAATCTATGGTGCAGTCTGTGCCGTTGTGCCTTTGGTGTTTTAGGCTGACAAAGTCATGATTTAGTAGGGAGAAAAAATATATATAAATCATAGATGTAGACTGTGCAGCCGGTTAATAAATGCTTGGACATTTTATATACTTTCAAATCAAATAATTTTTAAAAGCAGCCTGAACAACAAATAGTTCTTGATAATGCAATCAGCTGTTGTCAAGCAAAATCTAGAAGAAAGCATTCTGCAGCCTTCTCAACTCATCACTAGGTAGCAGGAGAGTGTGTCCATCTACCACAGTCACTGCAAACAGGCGTTGCACTTGCATAGCCAGACTGTTGTTAGAAATGCCAATTTGAACTGTTCCGATTGTGTCCAAGTGCGGATGTATATATACAAAAGGATAGTTCAGCGTATTGTTCAACAATCCAGGATATGGCGATTTAAACTGCAACACACTTTGCAGTTTTTGGTACAGTAAAAATGATTATTATTTCAGAAAGTTCCTTTTCTCTCTGCTTCTCAGGGAGATTTGCACGAGTAAAGCTAAACTAGGATCTGAGCACAATCCTTTACTTGAAAATCTATTAAGCTGTGCTTTCCAATGCTGCCGAAGAGCTAATTATCTCAACTTTTTAAAGGGCGGACCAAAGAGAACTAGTGATTACTTTGTGTATTAGTACTACAAATCGTAGGGAATCACCGATGTGGTCAGCACGCAATCCACACCTATATACAGGTAAAAAGACAAAATAGGATAGCTGTCAGTCTTAGGTCTGTTGCAGATGTAAAAAAAAAAAAAAATACAAGCAACATAGCAGTTCAACATTATTTCCAAATGATAAACGTTTACATTTAACAAGCTACGAATGACAACTAACACAAATGTTATAACATACTTCATAATGCATAAACAAGTAAGTCACGTGTGAACTATGAGTGCGCTAACACAACAACAAACATCACAGGTTAAAATACAAATACTGAGTAATGGCAAAACATGAAAAAATTTGTATAAACTTTTTTGTTTCTTATTTTAGGCAAGTTCTTTCAAGTCAAAAAAATTCATATAGGTAGCCACTGTTAGACACAAACAAGCTGTTGGCTTAGACCCCTTTGGCAACTTAAAGGTATTTAGGGATTGGGAAAAAGACTGTGCATTTAACATGTAAATACAGGGCACTGCATGACCTGACTTAAATGCCTTCTACTCTCCACCCCTAGCATACATCTTACTAGAAAACTCACAGTATTATGGCTTTACCTATTATAATGCAGCTACCCATTAATCCCAGCCAGTTTATGAACAACCATTATTTACTTTCCTCGGATATATAGTTCATTTATCCAAACAGGATGATTAAGATTTTGCTAAACATGTAATATATAATGTATTGCTTTATATCTGTAGCAGTAGAATTGGGAAACTACATTTGGGAACATAAGTTAGAGTACAGAAACAAACAATTAAATTGTTGACATAGTTGGCTGGGTGAAGGTTGTAACATTAAAACAGAACACTTTAAGGTCAGAAGAGTTGATATAAATGCTTATAAGGATAAGAAATAGTGTTTCCTTAGAATGCAGAATTATGTAATTTCAGTTCCTTAATTATGGCAATGGGCAATTAAAAATGGCATTTCAAGTAAACTTTTATCACAGTGAAAATGTAAGACCAAAATGTAAGCATTGAAAAAGATCATTTCTGGGATGATAAAGACCAAGTAATAAATCAAGACATACAAAATGCTTCAACGCATTTCCTTCATGTGACATGAATACAAAGATTCTGTAAAAAGTTAGAAAAATTAAAATAAATTACGTATTTAAGTACACTTTCTCTTCAAAATTTTACAAAAAATTCTGAACAGTGTACAATCATCTGCATTTACACTGAATAAAAAGGCTTGAGCATTGTAGGTATCTTCACCCTCTGTGCATATAGTCATCTCAGCTTAAGGTCTCAGTCAATGCATCCAATGGCATCATCTTTCGAACACTGGCAGTTAATAGACCCAGGTAATTGGGACCCATTGTTGTTCTGTTCTTAGTTTCTCAATAGCTGTCTGAAGTTTTTCAAAAGCTTTGTCCAGATTGTCATTGATGATGGTTAGATCAAAGTAGTGGTTGTAAGCTCTCTGTATCCGAGCACTTTCATCGACTGTTTTTTTCAAATCTGTGTCCTATTTAAACAAATAAAAATGGTAAAAAAGATTAATGCAGTCAGGAGTCTAATCACAAAGGCATATTATTCATGCAGACAACTCCTAAAATTCAGCAGTCCTGTTGTCTGCAGTACATTCATCTCCCCCACGTTGTAGTCAGCAGCAGCTAAAATAAAATGGTAGGGCAAATAATAATAAAATAAAAATTCACTTACCTGCTTCTCCCGCTGCCTCTCCATCTGCCGGATAGCTCGGTGCTCCTCTTCCGGAAGTCCTGGGCCAGCACAAGCTCCCAGACTCCCCATCCATTCCAGACGCTGCTCTCATGCTGTGAGAACAGCGGCTGGATTTGTCTTAGGCGTTTATGAAGGGACTGGGAGCCTGTGCCATTTCTCCACTCAGCTGTACAAGACAGCTGGAAGGAGAAATTCAAAGTGCCCTCCACTCTGCCTCCCAGTCCCTCACTAGTGTCGAGAGGATTGTCTCGTTAAGCCCTACACTCTGCAGCATCAGCTGCCAGTGAAAAATAAAACACTAGAATTATTTTATTGTTGTCTTATTTTTCTTTCTCAGTAGACTGAAGCTCCTCTGCCATTGCAGAGAAACCGACGCTGGTTGTAGTCACGTTGCCAAGTATTAAGGGGGAAAAAAGTGGCAACTGACTAGTTGAGATGGCACTGTTTGCTTTCACCAGCTTACACTTTCTGGGGTGGTAGTCAAATAGCCTAATTTTCACAGAATTATATAGATTGTTTATCACATTATGTATGCCCCACCTTTCTTTTTTCGACCACACACATTCTGAGGCCTCCAGACTTTTAGATGACATTTCTTCTTAAACGTTCATAAACAATTTATGATAAGGTCTACCTTCACCTTTTGAAAAGCATTTTCTACGGGTCAGTACTAGAATATGATTGATCAGCGCTTATGAAGGGCGTCAAAGGGTTTATTCTTTCTAATCATACATTCTTTAGACAGTGTAAACATTTTTTAACTCTTAATGACTTGTCTTTTTTCCAGCAAATTGTGCATTTTCCAGAACTTTAAAAACTTTCTACAAAACATCTTCGAACATCCTATTAATCAGTGACATCATTTTCACAATGCCAACATATGTCAAAGAAAGGTGGCACCAATAAAGCAGGTGAGAGAGAAGATAATGTACATGCAGGGCCAGATTTATCATACTTTTATGCAAAGCAGCAAGACACCTTGATGCACTATGTGAAAGAGAGGCCAGGAATGAGCCCTATTTAACATTATATGGCACACTGCAGTTCTCTACTTGTGCTGGTGCAAAAGGACAAGTTACTTACCTTCAGTAATGCCTTATCTGGTAGAGACATGATTTAGCCGCAGATTCCTTACCTTTGAACTTCCAGGCGTGGGGCTGGATCCGGATGATTTTTGATTGCACTACCCCTGCACACCTGTAGGTGGTCAGTTGACTCCGGGTTTGTCGTTCTCATGTCCGCGTCGTCAATATAGCTGCCATAACTCGGCGCGCTGATGTCAGTACTTTTCACGACTTTCCACGCCAGAAGCCTGGAGTCATGAAGTGACTGACTGTGGGGTGTTAAAATAAAAAAGCAACTAGGCCCTGAAAGGAAAAAGCCCTCAACATTAGAACCAATACGCGGTTCAGTGCAGGGATGATGGGTGGGTCAGTAAGGAATCTGCGACTAGATCATGACTCTACCAGATAAGGCGTTACTGAAGGTAAGTAACAAGTCCACCTGATAGAGACATCTAGCTGCAGATCCTTACCTTTGAACAGATTCCCAAGCTATGCTATCCACAGAGGAGGGACTGCGGAAAGATTTAGACCAGGAGCAAGACAGAGCGACCAAACAGGCCTTCTCTGCGAACCTGGGAATCCAGGCAGTAGTGTCTGGAAATCTTGTGCAGCGATGCCTGCGTGGCTGCTTGGCAGGTATCTGAAACGGGAACACCATGCTGGATAGCTGCGATGGCCACTTTTACTCTGGTGGAATGGGCTCTCAGACTTACAGGAGGATGCTTCTTCCCAAAGGATTAACAGATTTTGATACAGAGGATAACCCAGTGGGATATAGTCCTCTTTTGGACAGCACGCCCCTTTCTTTGCACCCACGTACCCTATAAAGAGTTGGTCATCCACCCGGAACGCTTTGGTTTGATCAAGGTAGGATAACACTCTTTTTGGGTCCAGACGATGGAGACGTTCCTTGGAAGGGTGCTGAGGTGCATAGTAAGTGGGAGAGTTACCGACTACCCCATATGAAAGGGTGTTACCACCTTAGGTAGAAAAGATGCCCTTCTGCGGAGCACCACTTTATCCGGAGAGACAGTCAGAGGCTGTGATGACAGTGCCTGCAATTCGCTCACCCTTCTGGCAGAGGTTACTGCCACTAAGAAGGCTGTTTTGGTGGTGAGCACCTGTAGAGGGCACTTATGCAGCAGCTCAAATGGTGCACACATCAGAAAGGTGAGAACCAAATTAAGGTCTTACTATGGCATAATAAAGGGTGAAATGGGGGGGGGATCAAGAATCTCTGCACAAGAGGGATTTGAAAAAGAGAAGGCTGATCAGGCGAAGAAGAGGGAAAAGGGACGAAAGATAGCCCTTCAAGGTGCCCAGAGCAGAGCCCTGCTGGGCCAAGCAAAGTATGAACAGGAGGATATCAGATAAAGATGCAGATAGAGGGTCAATAGACCGGTCTGTACAATATCTACAAAATGTGGACCATCAGCAGGCGTATACCGACTTCCTGGCAGTTCGCCTGGCTGCCAGAATGACCTCACAGACTTCGGTAGGAAGGTCGAAAGCTGTCAGCTGTCACCGCTCAATCTCCATGCAAGGAGGTGGAGAGTGGACAGGTTCAGGTGGAGAACCCTCCCCTCCTGCTGCGACAGGAGATCTTCCCGAAGTGGCAGCCTGATTGGAGGATCGACGCTCATTGCAAGAAGCTCGGGATACCTGACTCTCCGTGTCCAGTCCAGAGGAGCCACGAGAATGACTTGTGCCTGGTCACTCCAAATCTTCTTGAGGATTGCATCCATGCAGCAAAGTCTCAGATCAATTGAATCCAAGATGGACACGATGAGAACGCGTATGCATTTTATAACGCAAAGGTTGGAAAAGCATGACGGCCGTATAACAAACTGAACAGCAAATATCCACCCTCGAACACACCACCGCAGCAGGCAGAGAACTGCTCCAAGGTATGGAGAAACTCCTGAAAATTATCTCAGCCAAAAATAAGGACTTGGAGTTGTGTTCGCGCAGAAACAACGTGCGAATAGTAGGGATTCCAGAGTCCACAGCCAAGTGCCGCATGTAGGAGTACATGGAGCGCCTACTGATAGAACTCTTCGGTGCTGAGGCGGTCTCCAAAATACTTGTGGTGGAGAGGGCCCATCGCTCCCTCTCTGCCAGACCTCCACAGGGTGCGCCCCCTCGCCCAATTCTCGCGCGCCTACTAAATTACAAAGACCGGAACATGATCTTGAGACTCACAAGAGACAGACGAGAACTTGTCAACAAGGTGAACACCATCTCCATATAACCGGACTTCACTATGGCAGGCAAAAGAACCACTAAATAAATGTGTGCAAGTAAAACGCAAACTAACAAGCGAATATACCATATTCTATGTTATATCCGGCCCGTCTCCATGTCCCATACCAAGGAAAAACACACATCTTCAATCACCCCACAGCAGACTTAGGACTTACTAAAATCTATAAAGCGTCTAGTTCCTGCAACCCCGGATGATGTTTCCGATCCCAGAACACCATCTCCAGCACCAGAGGAGAAATAGTTGAGACTCTTGCATACTCTCCGAGATCATACTCACCAATTGTGACTACAGGGCTAATCCATCGCACGCCTACCACGGCCAAGACATTAACTTTACCAGAACACTCACAGATGCCACTTACTCAGATCTACGTTGAAGCCGCTGCTGAGAACAATTAGCCTGCCTGTTTAACAATAACTTCCTGGGCACCCTCGCAAATGCGAGGTGAAATGCCAGGCTCCGCAGCGCATGTCCCCAGTGGGAATTCCCAGACAATGCAACAGTCTACTTCGTCTCTCCCACACCTCTCTTTTTCCCCAACCAAGACATTTTGCTGGCTTCCTTTCTATACTCTCCTCTTTTCACCTACTCCCTCTCATGCTCCCTAAACCTTTTCTCTTTTTTCTCAACTACCCTACTGGTTCCGATTCATTTTCGAATGTTCATTGGTGATTTGGGTGGGTTGATATTCGCCTGCGGGTTTGGGCCGTGGGGGTGTGTTTGGTGGTGGTGGTGGTGGGGGGGAAGGGGATTTTCTCGTTGAATACAACAGCATTGCACGTAAAAGTCCTGTTTATGCTAAGGATAGAATGGGAAGACACGGACCTAACTCCTTGCAGATACTAGGGTTCATTTGGATCAGTGGACACACCTACACTGAGCACGACCTTACTTATAACTTTCTGACATGGAACTTATGGGGTCTTCAAGACCCCTGCAAGCGCAGACAAAACCTTAGCTATCTCGATAAGCACCATGTGCAGGTGGCAATGTTACAAGAAACACACCTAGAAACCAAGACACCACCTACTTTTGGAGGGAAATGAGCTGCACACAGATGCTTCTCATCTTACTCGACATATGCCAGGGGAACTGCAATCCTAATCAAAGCTAGCGTAAAATACTGTCCGACTGGCGCATATCAGGACACACAGGGAAGGTATTGTGTCATGTGGGGCAGGCTGGCGGATGACTCAGTCACGCTGGTTAACTGTTACGCCTCCAACATCGGTGACGCCACTTTCTTTGACAAACTCTGGGGGCATATCCTGGATATTGGAGCCACATATCTCATGCAACCCCCACCCCACAATCAAAAGCAGAGAAGCACCTCAACTGCATCATCGCAGATCACAAACTATTTGATGCATTGAGGGCTCTTCATCCTACGCAAAGAGAGGGCTCCTTCTACTCTAGTGTGCACTCTAGCTGGTCCCACATTTGATTTTTGGCTACTCTGGAAAGGCCTGGGTACATGGCTTAGGAACTTGTTACACTTGGCGCGTACACTCTCGGACCATTCCCCCCCGTCCTGATCAGATTATCCCCTCCAGGCAATATGTCCCCGTATCTCTCCTGGAGGCTCCAACCCACCGCGCTACTAGATGACAGCTTTCTTGAGGAAACACGTCAAGAAATCCTTGAATTCTTCCCTCGAAGCATAGACAGTGTCTTGTCGCTGGCCTGTGTATAGGAGAACTTTAAGGTCACCCTTCGGGGACTCTGCATGGCAAAGGGAGGAGGGTTCCTACAAGATATTAGAAGGTCATTGCACAGGTTGTAATGTGACATTGAAAGGGCAGAGGCACGCCTGGCTGGAAACCCAGACCCTCGGCAGCGGGCACACCTCAAAGAACTTCTAACAGAATACTCTTGACACGGCAGAACGCAAATCTACGTTCTGCTCCAAATACCATCACGGCAGAGCACATCGCGAGGGTGAGCGTCCTGGTAAAGAGATAACTCGAACCCCTTAATTTGCAAATCACGTTCTTGAAGTGGCAGAGGAGGCAGGCACGAGGCACACCGATTCAGACAAGCTACTCAACATATTCGCTGACTACTATGCACAGCTTTATAGCACACACAGAGAGTGAGCCAACCCAACATGACATCTTACTTGGAAGACACAGCCCCTGGCTGGATCAGTGACTCCCGCAGAGAGTTTCCGGCAGTCGATGTCGAGGAAGATGAGATAAGGGCTGCCATAATGGACCTGTGCTCTGCAAAGGCCCCGGGCCCAGACAACCTGCCTGCAGACTTTTATAATTGTTATATTGACCAACCAGCCCCTATCCTTAAACAAGTCTGAAGAAGCTAGAGAGAATGGTGCCCTCCCCACGACGATGCGGCAAGCCAAGATTATTTCCCTTCTCAAACCAGGAAAAGACGCCACCACATGCGAGGCCTATAGATCCCTGTCACTGATTAATTGCGACACTTAGATCCTGGCCAAAGTATTAGCCAATAGGTTGACATTGCTGATGGAAGGGTTGAAATTGCCAGATCAGGCGGGCTTTATACCCGGGAGAGCAACCTCACACAATCTGCGTACCATATTTGCGCTATTACAAGACATAGACCCAGAGTTATCAGCAGTTGCTTCTTTTTAAAACGCCACAAAGGCTTTTGACTCCCTGGAATGGGACTACATGTTCATGGTACTGGGCAGAATGGATCTCCCGTCCCACTTTCTATCGTGGATAGCATTACTTTACACTCAGCCAGAAGCTATAGCACAGATCAATGGCCTCTACTCCAACCCGTTTCCCATTTCGAGAGGCACCCGCCAGGGGTACCCTCTTTCCCCTCTGCTTTTTGCATTGGCATTTGAACCCCTTGCGGCCAAACTTTGCCAGCACCAGTATGCAATACTATACCCCTAACAGCAAATATTAGTCACATCGTATGCTGACAACATTACCCTCTACATCCGCGAGCCACATGAGCTTAAATCCCATCCTCAGAGTTCATCCGATTTGGAACCCTGTCAGGGATCCATATCAACTCGAACAAATCACAGATACGTCCCCTTACGCCAAACACTCCCAAATTGCCTCAAGACTATTCATTAAAATGGTGTGACTTGGAAGTAAAATATTTAGGAGTGGTGATAACTTGAGACAGAGAGGAAACACTCTGGGAAAACTACGGCACAGTCATTGAATCAATCACAAACTCGATAGCCGATGGATTTCACTGCCGCTATCACTATCAGGCAGAATTTCCTTAATGAAGATGATTATCCTACCTAAACTACTATATTTATTTCTCAACATACCATATCACCCTGACCGCACTTTCTTTTGCACAGTTCGATCGCCACTAGTCAAACTGGTGTGGGGTAGAGGACAGCCCAGTGTAGGCTGGCAGACTCTGACAAACATTCTCCCAGGGTGGCTTTGAAGCACCAGACATGGAATTATATTTCTAATGCGCCCAGGCCCATTATGCAATATACTGGCTCCACCCACCACCCTTCATGCCGCATCTGGCCATCGAACACCCAAGACCTCCTTCCTAGGAACAAAAGTCCCCATTGAAGGAACCACCCACCACACGGTGGCCTGCACCAATCTAGCATGGGAGCGACTAGTTAAATCAACGCGTAAACCCTTATTATACTCTCCACTAATGCCTCTCCCATATCATCCTCTTGCACCAGTCACTCGTGAAACCGTGTGCCGAGATATGCCAAGCAAAAGATGCCTAAAAACTTGGAGAAACCTCTATCATGAGGGTGTTTTTAAAGAACGGCAGGCACTCTTAAGTGGTGAGAATGTCATACCACTGGAGATCAATGTATATATCCGGCTTAGGCATGAAGTGAGAGCCAACACCCCTGAGTTCCCTCAGGAACCCCCCACGCTTGACACTCTACATACCTTGCTGCACATGGCGGGGCCGGCACATGCTGTATCCAGACTCCATTGCACTGCATTGTTAGAACGCCCAAAGGCACCACAAAATACCAGGAAAGCATGGGACCACGAACTAGATGAACTGCTGACAGAATTACAGTGGGTGTATTGCTGTACGCAAACAGGTGCTATCACGGCAAGTAGCCATTTACAGATCATACATTTTAAGTTCCTACATAGAGTATATTACACACTAGCATGCTTATGCAAATATAAACTGAGAAACGATGACCGCAGTGACAGATGCCGGCAGGATGGAGCAGGGTTTCTATACCTCGCATGGTAATGCGACGAGGTACACAACTACTGGCGGGAGGTGATAACAGCCCTATCCACGATGGTTGTGTCCCCTATCCCTTAATCACCGGTGCTGCAGCTGCTCAGACACACAGCGGACTTATTAACACCACATAAGAAGTTCATTGCGCTAGGCCTACTACTGGCAAAACGAAAAGTTGCATACAGATGGGGCAGAGGGCATGCCCCCAAGTTTAAAGAATGGCTCTCAGACCTCATATATTGCAAAGACCAGCTGTCGGCTCATGCGGAGCTCCTACCAGCTTGGCCCGGCCCCAGAGATGTTTGGGAACCTCTACTAGCTTACTTGTGCGAAAATTCAGATTGACAGTTCACACACACCAGGCCAGATGGATATGATTAGAGCAATGTAATTGACATTCTCTACATTAAGGTAAATTAAGGACTGAGCAAATAGTTTGCCATCTGTGTTACACATTCTGCAGTACTGGTAGATCTAGTGTATCGATAATGATATGTATGTTTATGCCCGTTAGGCATCCATGTTCCACAGACGCTGAATGATAACTATGGCCTGTTGTAGACATTAATCTTGCTATAGAATTCAGATATCTGTACACCATCCAATTGTGCATTGTCTTTTGGCTATTGCTGTATGTTACTGAAAAGCTCAATAAAAAAAATTAAAAAAAGATTTTCCTTAGACTGTCCTCTTCCTCATAGCACAACTAATTTCCTTCAAGAGACCTGTTGAACGGTTTCTGCTCCTTTTTTAGCCTCTGGTTGAGTTAGTGTATTTTTGGTATTGAAACTGGTTCCTTTGGTAAAGTTCCACCAAAGATGCTATGATGTTTACAGACGAATGGCATAATCATAAAAGACTTCATACCTTTTATTGTAAGCCAGTCCCTCGTGCTGCTTCAAAAGTTATTAGTGTTCTTTAAACAAGCCTAAGGTGAGCCTCTCCTCTTGCCATAAAATGTAGATTTTCATAGCTATTAGTTATCAAGGGTCTAGATTTTATTAAAGACATGGAGGCGAGCATTATCCCACCACACTGTTTTTATTTTACACCTTGACCACCCCCCCTGAATTTTTTCAGCCTCTTCTGGTCAAGTCACCTCCAGCTTCCACTTCTAAATGCATCCTTTAACAGTCACAATTTTCAGTATTTTAATCAACAGAGCCCACTCAAATGTTGGATGGTTTACTATTATCAGTTTAAGTTGCTAGACACTCCACTGACATTTCTACATTCTTTATTCTACCACTGGGTGCTTGTATCAGTTTTGCATCAATTTGTTTTCAAAATGTATTGTTGAATTCTTGATCAAGAAGAACAAGTTACTTACCTTCGGTAACGCTTTTTCTGGTGGATACAGTATCTGCCTGTGGATTCCTCACCTTGTGAATATCCCTTGCGCCAGCAACATTCGGAAACTTTTGTAGCAGTCCACGCCGATGAGGTCGAAGACGACGTCACACAGACACGGCTTCGCTCGCCACTCTGCTGACGTCACCGGCTCCATAAGAAGACCTTGTCGGCGTGATGACGTCAGTTCCGCCCTTTTTTCCGTGCCCTCGAGGCACACGGACGGACTGACAGCAATATATGCACAGTACATAATATACAAAGCAAAACACAGTGTGGAGAATAAGTAGAAAGGCAAAATAAATAACACAATGCCTTTGACAGTAACAAAACACATTTTGAAACACTATTATTATTATGAAATCTGTTTATTGGCATTTTATTTGTAAACCGTTTACATAGTACAATTTAGGATCCGATTAATTAATTATTGCAGTAAATCCAATGATGCATCACTTGTCATGAGCACAATAATGAGTGGGATCCAGCTCTACGCCCACTGACCAGAAGGGAAGAAGATTACGGACCCCTAGGCCAAGACCCTCATCAAAATATCCCCTTCGCTATCTTGTCATCAGGTGCTTCCCCCAAGGGAACCGCTAGCATTTCACCCAATTATCCCCGTCAGGTGCTCACTTCTATTTCATTAACCATAAGGGAACGAGGCAAAACAACAAGTGTCCCAGTAAAACAAAACAACAGCAGCAGCAAATTCTGGCCTTACTTTAGCATCCCCTCACATTGTCCCTGTTCCGACCCACCCCCTCCCTCCGCCATCCCTGTACCCCTCCATTCAGGCCGCTCGTTCTACATCATCTCTAGCACCCTGAACCTCTCCTAGTCAACTAAGCCCTGAGCACCACATTTCGAGCCCAGTCCGCAAGCTAGCTACCTCCCCTCCCCTCTGGAAGGGCATCCCCGTCTCGGTCCCCGCAATGTCCCAGGGTGTCCTCATCTAGGCGCGTCAGAACCTGTAAGATTGTGTCCCATTGGGCCGCTATTGGCGTTCGCCTGAGGCCTAGTGTTTCCTCCCTCAAGAGGGCCGTGCTCTCTGCCCTTGCCCACACCAGTAGCGAACTCCGCCACGCTTGCGTATGGGGAGGATCTGCCGCCTTCCAGCGCTTAGTGAGTAATCGTTTCGCCACCACCAGTCCCAAGTCGAAAAACCTCGACGTGACCTTCGTAGTTGGAGTTCTGTGAAAAAGGTGCAATAAGCAGACCGACCATTCGAATGGGACCTGACGACTCGTACATGTACTCAGCGCTCCATGAATTGCCAGCCAGTATGAATTCAGCGCGGGGCAGCTCCACAACATATGGACCAGCCCGGCGTCCAGTTCCCCGCAACGGGGACAACCCACGTCCGTGCGACGGAAATACCGGTTAATAGAGGCGGGTGTGAGGTATGCCCTATGCAGAATAAAATATTGGATTTGACGGAATCGCATGTTCCTTGGGATCCTTGTTGGGCCCTGGAGCGTCCTGCCCCATTCCTTGTCAACCATAGGACGGGCCAAATCCGCTTCCCATTTACGGCGCAGCGGAGTCGAATCGGCCGCCGTGTGTGTGCGCAGGGAAGCTGCGAACCATCTGATCATATGCCGCCCTCGCCCCATGATATGGAGGTATTGCATAGTGAGGTGTTGCTCAGGCTCCTCTCTGATGTCGCCCCACCGACTCGTCAATGTCGCTATCAGCGAGCGGTGACAAAGAAATTGACCAGGCGGCAACCCTGTCTCCTCCGCCAACGCGACGAATGAGAGAAGAACACCATCTCGGTAGAGGTCTCCCAGCGTGTAGATATCCGCCGCATGCCAGTCCACAAGCTCAGTTGAACGCAGCACTCTCCGCCCACTAGGAGAGCCCTCTATCGGTATGGCTGGAGCGTATGGGGTACAATTCCGGGTTAAATAAAGAGCGCAGCGATAACATTTGTAAGCCACCTTGACGAGAAGGGGCCCTGGTTTGAACGCCTTTGCGGTCGGGTGGAACCGCGCGGTGATAACGGCCAGGGAATTGGGGACTCCACGGTTGCCGTGTCGTCTCGCTCTCTGTCGGCTAGCCATCTGGCCACCCACTGCAGCTGCGCCGCTAAATAATAATGTGCAAAGCATGGCATCGCAAGTCCCCCCTGCCCCGAGGGGAGATACAGCTTGGGTAACACGACTCTATGGCGTGCGTTACCCCACACAAAGTCGCGGAGCGATCGCTCCAAGTTTGCAAAGAACGCCGCCGGGATGTAGATGGGCAGATTAGCAAAATAATAGAGGAGCCTGGGCAGAATCACCATTTTGGTTAGGGCAATCCGCCCCGTGACCGAGAGAGGGAGGGTACCCCAAAACTGCATCTGGGCTCTGATCGCCGCCACCGCTTTACCTAGGTTGCCAATATACCAAATCAGCCGGTTGCCGATATATTTGGATACCCAAATAGCGGAAGGTGTCCGGCTGCCATTTGACCCGCACACCCCCAAGATTGTATTGCGGGTCCCTAGTCTCGGCACGGAACGCATAGAGGCACGACTTAGCGGCGTTCACCCGCAGCCCGGATAGCACGGCGAAATCAGACAAGACTCGCTCCAGCTCCTCCGGAATGTGTGCCACATCCCTGATGAACACCATGAGGTTGTCCGCGTATAGTGAGACCTGGTGGGTCGCATCTCCCAGGGGGATGCCGTCTGTCAGTACTCTGCGCAGCGTAGCAGCTAGGGGCTCTATTGCAAGCGCGAATAGGAGGGGCGAAAGAGGGCATCCCTGCCTTGTGCCACGGTCGATCGGAATTGCGTCGGAGATGTAGGGACCGGTTCTCACCCTAACCACAGGGTTTTTGTAGAGAAGCGCCGCCATCTGGAGGAACCCCAAGCCCAGACCGTAATGTGACAGCGTCGCCACCAGATACCCCCACTCAAGGCAGTCAAAGGCCTTTTCAAGGTCTAAGACCAAGCAGCCCGCCCTGGGCCATTGCTGCGCTCCCTCTGCCGCCACCCGGAAGAACCGTTGCAGGTTAAGCGAGGTGCTGCGCTTCGGCATAAAGCCGTTTTGATCCCAATGAACCAACGTCGATACCGTTGGGGCCAGGCGCTCCGCCAATACCTTAGCCAAAATTGTGTAATCCGCGTTAAGGAGGGCAAGGGGGCGATATGACCCCAGGTTGGTAGGGTCGCGCCCGGGCTTGGGCAGAGAGATCAAGTAGGCCTCCCTCATGGATGGTGGCAAAGTAGCCTCCTCGAGGGCCGCCAGGTACAACGCATGTAGCTTGGGCACCAGAGATTCCCGGTAAGCCTTGTAATATTCCGCCGGGAGCCCGTCCGGTCCAGGTGCCTTTCCAGTGGCCAACGAGGCCACCGCATCTCCTATCTCTTCTACAGTGAGGGGGCCCTCTAGTGTCTCCTGATGCTCATCCGGGACGGAGGGCAGTTTGGCAGCATCCAAAAACTGATCCACATCCTGCTCTTGCCGACACCCTGATGAAGTGTATAGAGCCGCATAATGTGCGGTCAGGATGTGGTGGATCTCCCACTGTGTGTGTACCAACGTCCCGTCTGGCCCGCAGATTGATTCTATCGGGGCATGCACCGTCTCTTGCCTGAGCAACCAGGCCAATAACCGCCCTGTCCTATCGGATTTGGCGTGGACCCGAGCGAGCCGCATAGTTGTGATACCTTAATCGCTCAAGCAGCACCGCATGACGCGTCTGAAGGCGCGCCACCCGAATCGAGTCCCGTCCTCCCCCTTCGCCGAGGCGTTCGCACAACAGAAGGCGGGACTCCAGTGTAGTGAGCGACAACGTCAGTTGCCGGCGGATATTCCACGTCATCCCGAGACAGTGTCCCCGTATGGTGGATTTGTGCGCGTCCCATTCCGTCAATTCACTGCCTGTCGTACCCTCGTTCAGGTCAAAGTACTGCTCCACTGCCGTGCCTAGAGAGGCCCGGAATTCAGCATCCTCCAGGGCTGCCGGTTGCAATCGCCAGGTTGGAACGGGAGGTCTTCCGGGGCCCCAACACAAGCTCAACCTAAGAGGGTTATGATCCGAGTGGGTACGGCCCAAGTAGTCTGCCTGACCTATCAGGGGAATCAAGGAGTGAGAGCCCACCACTTGGTCAAGTCGGACATGAAGGTCGTGTACCGCAGAGTAATACGAGTAAATGCGATTGCTGGGATGCAAGTTGCGCCACATGTCTCGTAGGGCCCAACGCGACAACCAATCAGTGAAGCTCCTCGCGTTTGAAATGGCCTGTGTGCTACGGAGAGGCGGATAGGACCTATCTAGGTGTGTGTCAAGAACTGCGTTAAAATCCCCCCCGATCAGCCAGGGAAGGCCCGCATATGGCGCTAACACCACAGACAGCTGGTCCAAGAACGACGGTTGGTCGACATTCGGAGCATAAAGGGAACCCAATAACATATGTTGTCTGTTCAGCTTCCCACGGACCAAGGTGTACCACCCGGCAGGATCAACCACGGTGTCTATACATGTAAATGGTGTGCCCGCCCTTACCCAGATCAGTGTACCACGGGCGTGCGCAGAGTATGTGGTCCCAATGAGTTGTCCCCTCCAGCGGATTCGCAGCTTATCTAGTTCTGGCTGCGTCATATGGGTCTCCTGAAGAAGGGCAATGGCTGCCCTGTGTCGCTGCAAGTATGCGAAAACAGAATAACGCCGGGCCGGCGAGTGCATACCCCGTATATTCCAAGTAACCACCGCAGTGTCAGCCATCAAAAACAGATAGGGACTGTGTAGGATTCGAGGCCAGGGTCGGGTTGGCCGGGGGAGAAGGAAAGACTTCAGTTGCGGATGTCATGTCGGCCTGCTGCAACAACATAACAAATATAAAAACAATAGTGTGCTGCTGGGCACACACAATGAAAATCAAAAACTGTGTAACTGCCAGGGCAAACCCCAAAACGGGCATTCGTCCAAACTTATAACTCAAGTGGCTATGGAAAACTACGCCAGTTGGTAGCTGGTGGGCGCTAAAGGCGACTGTGTTGGCCCCGAGATACTAAGACCCTGCGCTACCCCCGGCTGTGCCTCCTGCATCGTCCGCGCTGCTAACGGTGTCAAGCATGCGCGCGCAGCGCTATTGTGTCTGCCACCACCACCCGCCACCCGTTGGACGTAGCATGCGTGTTCCCTCTCTTCTCCGCCCCGGGAAGGGAAATCCCCGACAACCCCAGTCCCATCTGTCAAAAGCACCCCAACGTGTCCGCACATATCAGCACAGTGAGCCACACCGCAGCAACCAGGTGACAGCAGGATTCGCAACCCCCTCCCTCCACATCCAGCTTCATTCACTCCATCCCCCATCACCTCTATACTGCCTTGCCCCAGCATGTCAATGATCACACAATAATGTCAGCTGTTTGAGGCGTCACCACTGGTAGCTCCTGATCATCTAAAAGCACAGCAGCCGGAGAGGAAGATCTGCTGGTCTCTGGGTCGCTATAGTCGCGGGCTGCTGTGTCTCCTTGACTGCTCACTGAGCCCAAGGTTGCCACCGCCTCAAGGGATTCCTGGCGCTCCAGGCGCATCTTCTCCAAGCTGGGTGCCCCGACAGGGCCCGACTTCTGTTCCCTCCTGATCTCCCTCCGCCGTCGTCGCCGCGGTCGTCCCTCCTGTTGTCTGCCATTGCTCGAGTCAGCGGGCCTCTGACCACTGTGCAAACCCGCTTCCTCCAGCCAGTCCCAAACATCAGACGGGGCGTCAAAGAACCGTGTCCCCCCTTTCGTGACCACTCAGAGGCGTGACGGGAATAGCAGGGAGTATGGGATCTGCAGTTCGCGCAATCGACACTTCACCGCTAGATAGTTGCTCCTCCGCTTCTGGACCGGCGCTGTGTAGTCCGGGAACAGCATCACCTGGCTGCCTCCTACAGCAAGGGCGTCCAGCTTCCTTGTTTCACGGAGTATCACCTCCCTGTCGCGGTAGTTGAGGAGCCTGAATAGAAAGGGACGTGGCCGTGCCCCGGGGACAGGCCGCCACGCCGGGACTCTGTGCACCCGCTCCACGATAAACTGGGGAGAGAGCACCCCTGCAGGGAGAATGTCCTGTAGCCACCCTTCAACAAACTGTTCGGGATGTCGCCCCTCCACGCCCTCCGGCAGTCCCACCAAGCGGATGTTCTGGCGCCGGGAGCGCCCTTCCGCATCCTCAGCGCGGTCCTCCAGGGTGTTGACCCGGTCGAGCAGGTCTTGCAACGTTGCGGTGTGGCCGCGCACCACTGGTTGAACTTCCTGAAGCGCCTGACACTGGTGAGCAACAGTGTCCGCTAATTTGCGATGGTCAGCATGGAGCAGAGTTAAGTCCATCGTTACTTTGTCGATGCGGGATTCCAGGGAGGTTCTAGTCTGCTCCAGGGTGTTACTTAGCCGGTCCACTGCTGCCAGCACGTCGTCCATCTTAGTTTCCAGAGTCGACGTCAGCTGCTCCGCGCCTCCATCCGAGCGCCCCAGCGGCGGTCCGGGACCCCCATTCCTCGGCCCGCCCTCATGTTGTTTGTTCCGCAATCGTCCCATGGCCAACTGTTGCGCTGACGGCATTCGCGTTTTCCCCGGGCGTGTGGCAAGCAGAGTCCGATTCAGGCACCCCCACGCGAGGGAACCAGAAGGCTAACTTCCCCTTATCTCAACCGGCACCGCAGAGGGGAGAGGGGGCCGCGGCGTGGCTCCAGCCGCGGTCGGTGTCCTTACGAGGCCAATTTCCTCTGGCTAGTGCCCCCTGGTGCTCGAGGCCTCCAAGATCTCCCCGCGCCGAACTCACCGTATACAGATCGCCCAGGACACGCCTGCCCGCACCGCCTCACTCACTCAGTAGCGCTGTCTGCGTGTGTCCAGCAGCCCTCTGGTCGCAATCTGGCCGCGAGCCGCCTGCCTCTCACCCTCAGTCAGGATCTCTTTCCAGTATAGAGCTCCCTTCGTGCAGTAGCTGCCAGCCCCCGGCAGCCGTCTTGTGGGCTATTAGTTGCTTCCTGCAGGCGCCGGCCAGAAAGGAACCAGGGCTCCTTCACAGGTGATCATATCCTTACGAGCGAGGGGCCCCCACCTGCATTGGCTCCGGGCTTCTTCTCCACCTTGAAGCGCCAGGAGCTCCCCACTCTCCCACAGCCGCCCAGTTCAAGGGCAGTGTCCAGATGCTAAGCCCCGTATCACCGCACACATAGAGGTTAGGGGCCAGGCGCAGTCTCCACAGGGCCATAACGACCCACTGCTGGCCGAGCTCACTCCGCGAGGCCCACCAGGCTCATCTCCCCGGCACTGCACACGGAGGGCTCGCTTCTAGTCCCGGGCTTCCCCTCCACAGCCCTGCAAAGTATCTTCACTCTGGGCGCCGGCTCCGCGCTTCTCATCTGGTCTACACTGTCCGGCAGTCAGCGAGGCCTCACAGGGCGGATCCAAGCCCAGTCAGGGCGTCCCGCCGGTTCTCGTTGCAGCCGCCGCAGGCCTCCTTTCCCTCATTAGTACCGCTCCTGGTATGAATGGCGACCACACCGGCGGGCCCCGCCGTCTCCGCACTCCTCTACACGCAGCACCGCCGCCCAGCAGACCGTTCGTGTGGTCTCAGTTCCCGCTTTGGTGGTCCTGCGGGGGGTTTCAATGCCGCCTCAGGCCACCAGCAGCTTGCTGTCCCCCTGCTCTGCGGCACGTGGTCTGCGCGGCCTTGTCGCCGCGTGGTGAGCCGCGGCCCCAGGTACCTCGCCTAGCCGGCCGCCTCCTCCAGCGTGCTCCGCGCCTGTACTCCGGGCCAGTTGTAGGGGCTATTATCTCCGGCTGTGGACCTTCCCGGCCCCCGAATCTTTCCAAAAAGCCGCCGGAGCTCGATACTCGGCAGCAGGCGGCGGCTGCAGTCCCGTCTCACAGCACGGGCAGGATAATTAGAGAATGATGGCACGGGGCTACGGGAGCCTTACGGTTGTGCAGCCATCTTATCCGTGCGCCCCCTAGCGCTCCCCACATTTTGAAACACTATTAATAGAATTGCAGGTATAGAAGGATGGACAACGGGGAGGCGGGAGGGTCAGTGAGGAATCCACAGGCAGATACTGTATCCACCAGAAAAAGCGTTACCGAAGGTAAGTAACTTGTTCTTCTGATGGACACATCTGCCAGTGGATTCCTCACCTTGTGAATAGATCCCCCCCCCCCCCCCCCCCCCCCTCAGTGTGCTCGAACCCACAGTAACACAGACTTTGGCGGCCATTGAGGCGTCTGGCCTGGCGGTGAAGGCGATCATCATAGAGGTGAACATGTTGAGAGCAGACCTGCGTAAGGTGGCGGAATGCTCAAAGGGGACAGAGTGCCAGATGACAGCACTTAGGGAAGAGGTCTCGCAGTTGAAGAAAAAGGTGAGCACACTTGAAGCCCTCTCAAACAAAATGGATGTGGGATGAAGGATGCGGAGGGGAGATTGCGTAGGTGTAACCTCAAATTTATGGGCTTTCCAGAGTGAGGGGGAGGGGTGGTCCTGAAGGCTTCTTGGAAGAATGGAAAAAACTGATGCTTTTGAATGCCAAGTTCACCAACTTCTTCGATGTGAAAAGAGCGCATCGTTGGGGGTCCCCGCCGTCCCAGCTTGGATCTCCCCAGCATAATCATTGCTAAATTCCTGATCTATGTCTATGTAGGGGTAGTTATAAAGCGCAGCTGCTACTCCAAAGAGTAACCTGGTGCTGATTACCGAAGAGTGTCAGACCAGGCTAGAAGGAATTATAGGCTGGAAAAAAGCCACGTTTTCAAATTCTTCCAAAACACAAGTATTGACTTGATGCTTCTAAGGGTCAATGGCAGTTTGTTCCAAAGGGACAGGCCCAGAAAGGAGAGGGCCTTTCCCCCTGACCTAGCCTTCTTGATACGTGGGGTAATGGCCAGGAAGCGGAGATTTCTCTGTGGGGCTTAGAACAAAATCCAGTTTTTTAAGTAGCCAGGGCCCATGCCTTATAAGGCTTTCTGAATCACTAGCAGCGTCTTAAAGATAATCCTTTTCCTCAATGGCAGCCAATGAAGACTTCTAAAAAGGCTTGACATGTGAGCATCAAAATAATTCTGGCCGCTGCATTTCTGGACCAGCTGAAACCTATGCATCAGGTTCTTAGGGATGCCTGAGTAAAGGCTGTCCCCATAGTCAAGGCATGAGATGATCAGGGCTTGAATCCCTTGTTGTCTGGCCGCCAAGGACAATAGAAACAGAAACTTCCGAAGAAGTCGCAGGAGGGCAGGTGCCCACTAACGGGTTTACTTTGGTATGGAATAGCAATTGACTATCAAATGTTGTTTTTTAAAAAGTCAGAGGGACTTGTACTTGGTGCCCTCACACACCCAGAAGTAAGTCATGCTTCATCTTAGGGCGGTGCTCCTCGTTGGGCCGGATCTGCAATGCCCAACGGGTCCCCCTAAGGGTGACTTTGGCGGAGATCTTTTGTTTGTCAAGCGTAAGGTGTGTGCGAGTCAGTATTGATTCTGTGGGAAAGAGGTGGTCAGTGGTGGGTTAAAAATGACTAGCGGGTATCCAAAGTGAGTAGATTTAATAGAGGGGATCCCACTGTCATGGTTAAAAAAAACAGTAAGTTAAGTGCTGCTCAAGGGTAGTTATGACCCTTAGTAGCTGAAATCAAGTAGTGTTAATAAAGTGAAAAGCAGTAGGTCAACATGTTTCATGCTTCACATGGTCTCAGGAGGAGATCCCTAGCGCTTCTTCAGGACCAAAAGGTGTGGAAAAGGTAATAGTAAGTGAGTGGGAGTGGCCGCGTCAATTGAGGTAGTGCCCCTGGGAGGACCTAGAAAACGGTCCAATCTAAAACGACACGAAGGGAGGGGTACACAGAAAAGACAATTAATAAGTAACACAATTGGTTGTGTAGACGGTGTATTAGGCTATTCACACCATATGCGGTCCCTAGGTAGTGGGCTGTAGTCCAGTGTATGAACTTTGAATCCAGGGTTGACCCTTGATACATTTGGAGTCAAAAAGTAAGACAATACATGGTAAAAAAAGGGAGAAAGACAGACAAACAATGCAATCCAAGTAGTTAATCCAGACTTCTACAGGTGAACTTTTATTTTTACAAGTATTACGTGCTTTATGGCATCCCAATGTTACGGTCACCAAGAGGTAGCGTCACAAAATGTGGAGTGTTCTTCTAGGGATAAGGCGAATCAAAGATATTCACGTATACTATAGTTGTGTGTGCATATTACGGGCTCATTCCCATTAATGGCAAATCCTTTAAGTGGCGGTAGGGTTCCCTAGACACATATATCAAGCGGATAGAGTCATACAGTGCAAGGTGTCCATACGGTGGTGGAATGAGGTGCTGATCCGTATGGTCTGATTGCGAGTGCATCTTGCGAACCTATGACTATTAATGGGAAACCTTAGTTTGAATGATAAGGTTCTATAGTAACACATGTCATGTGGGAAACAGGGAGGGGAGGGGTTTTTTGGAAAAGGAAGGTGGAAACGAGGGGAAGGAAAATAAAAAATATTTGGGAACAGGTGGGCGACCGCTTACCTATAGTAAATAGGTAGATTGCACCATGAGTCACCCGAGAGCGTGCTTGCAGTCATGATCTGTATAGGAAAGAGGTATAGTAGTTGTACGACTCCGTGTTACCATGACTCGTTTCCAACAGCAGATTTAGAGCGGGGCAACTCACAGTTTTGTTGCCAGGCACAGTCTCCTGCACCTACCCGACCTCTCGGTTGCTCGAGTGTAGGGCACCTGGGTCCTCGCTGCTTTTCAAGTCCCAGGTGGAGGGGTGTGGCTATCGGCGCACAGAGAATGATGTGGAATGCTGCAGAGAATTGTGCATGCTGGTATCTGAGGAGGTGAGGAAAATGGATGCCATCTTGGAGTGGAGTGAGGGGAAGTGTGTCTCTGGATTTTGTGGTGGTTGTTAAGCGACTAGCCGGGTTTAGTTGTTAGTCACAAGTGACTTATGGGATGAGGAAGTAGAATCTGTATTAATATGTGACTTTTGAAGTCTGAGTAGGATCAATGTGTGGTGAGGACAGCCGTCTTCTCGAAGTGATGGGTATAGTAAATATCCCTATATGTTAACTGAGATGGATGGTGGTGTAGCTATCATATTAAAGTACAACAGTGTAAGTGGCTGTGAATTAAGTTTGCACGTATGTGCACAGCTAATCTGATATAAAACATCAGAGATCATGTGATGGTAAATGTACTGGGACATGTGTTTAAACTGACTGTCTCTAGTTTATTGGGTAGAGACTAGCATATGTCGGAGTGTTAGCCTCATTCAGACTCGTGTAGCTAAGAGGTTAGGGTCTTGTTGCTCCTATGGTATTTTGTCGGCACAGTGTAAGAATCTTTAAAGGTGGGGTGTGTCTAGTTGAAAAATAATGCGGAGAGGCGACACCCAGGGTGGGGCAGGGAAGGTGTGAGCCCACTTGATGTGAAGTCTCTGGATACAGAATTAGCCTGGATACAGAATTCTATCCATGGTATCCCATCGTACAAGCCATTAATGTGCGAATGTAAGCGGAACACCCAGCATTCTTTCTGGAGCAGGGTGGTAGCATTCCAGGAGGGGTTTGCTTCTAAGATGGTCTGCCTGGGTTTTTTTAAGCAGGGGAATAGCCTTCGCTTGTTTCTTTTTGGTAAGTACAGTGGCTGAGAAGAGAGGTATTCAGTAGCAGCTTCACCAGCGGGTTAATAGCCTCTGCCCCCCAAGCAAGAATAAAGGAGGGAGCCGGGTCCAATGGGGAACCTGATTTGAAGTATTTTGAGGCATGCAGGGAATCATCCAAGTGAATAGGAGAGAAAGAGTTCAGAAGAACAAGTTACTTACATTTCGGTAATGATGTATCTGTAAGAGACATATATGTAGTTATAGATTCCTTACCTTAGAATTACCCCCAGGCGTCAGACTGGATCCGGAGAATTGTTTTAGTAGCAGTACCTCTGCGCCTTGGTAGGTGGCGTCGCTCGACTCCGTGTCAGTCGCCTGGATTACGTCGGGGTGTCTACTTAGCCGTCGCCCCTATGCGCTGACATCAGTTCTGACACGACTTTCCATGCCAGAAGCGCAGAGCCATGCAAGACACTGACCACTGGTGCACATAACTAGGGCCCTGTAAGGGAGTACCTATCCCTGAAGTCAGTTCGCAGAACGGGGAGGATGGGTAAGGCGGTAAGGAATCTATAACTACATATTTGTCTTACAGATACATTGTTACCGAAGGTAAGTAACTTGTTCATCTGAAAGAGACTGTAGCTATAGATTCCTTATCTTAGAACAGATACCACAGCAATGCCAACCCCGGTGGAGGGTCTGCAAACTAAGTTCCCAACAGGAAGTCCTGGAGAACCGAGCGGCCGAAAAAGCCGTCTCTCCAGACTTGGCCGTCCAGGCAGTAATGTCTTGTGAATGTGTGCAAGGATGCCCATGTGGCTGCCTAGCAGATGTCAACCAGCATAACTCCATGCCCCAATGAAGTAGTGGCTGCCATCACCCTGGTAGAGTGGGCGTGTAGTCCTACCAGAGGTTCCTTTTTTGCCAAAGAATAGCAGATTTGATGCATAGGATAACCAATCAAGAGATGGTACGTTTGTGCATGGCCCGACCTTTCTTGGCGCCCACATAACCCATGAAGAGGTGATTGTCCACCAGGAAGTCTTTAGTGTGGTCAACGTAGAAGCACAGCGCATGGTTAGGGTCCAGACGCTGGAGTCTCTCCTCCTCCTTGGGGAAGGGGGGTATGGGCGGAGGGGGGGGAGGGGGGGGGAGGGAGAGAAGATGGGCAATGTGATGGTCTGACCCATGTGGAAAGAAGTAACCCCTTTGGACAGAAAAGAGGCCTAGTACGAAGGACCACTTTGTCCAGATGGACAGAAAGAAAGGGAGGCTTGGAAGACAAAGCCTGAAGCTCATTCACCCTGCAAGCAGAGGGGATGGCAAGCAGGAAAGCAGTCTTTAAAGTAAGAAAACGTAGAGGACAATTATGTAGTGGCTCAAATGGATTACACATAAGATGAGGAAGGACAAGATTCAAGGAATATAGCATTTTACAACGCATGCTATTACATCGCGTTCTTTTACAATGCGGTCGTTACAACGACCGTGCTGTTAGAACGCGATACCTATACATCGCAAGTCATTAGATCGACTTGCTGTAGGGGGCGTGCAGGATTTAGGAATATGATAAGTTACTATTCCAACTCCAGCCTGCGCAACAGTAGGGACGTGTTGGAATAGTAAATTATACTATTCCTTAGGTTAGAGCGCCACCTATAACAAGTCGATCTAATGACTTGCGATGTAAAGGTATTGCGTTCTAACAATGCGGTCGTTGTAACGACCATGTTGTAAATGTAACGAGATGTAATGACAGCGTTGTCAATGCTGATTCCCGATTCAAGTACCACTGGGGCATTACGAAAGGAGACGGAGGAAAGAGACGAGTAATGCCCTTCAGAAATCAGTTTACAATAGGGGACTTGAAAAGAGAAGGCTGATCAGGAAGGCATAGAAAGGCAGACAAGGCCGAAAGATAGCCTTTAAGAGTGCCCAGAGCAGAGCCCTGCTGGGCCACAGAAAGAATGAAGAGGAGAACCTCTGAAAGAGGGGCAGAAAGAGGATTCACAGCCTTTGCTGTGCACCATGCCACAAATTTGTTCCATCTACAGGCGAATACCGTTTTAGTGGAGGGACGCCTGGCTGCTGTCAACTGTCGCCGCTCAATCTCCACGCAATGAGGTGGAGGCCGGACAGGTTCGGGTGGAGGATCATCCCCTGCTGCTGTGACAGAAGATCCTCCTGAAGAGGCAGGCTGATCGATGGCCGTGCTCAAGAGCTCAGGGTACCAGACTCTTCGTGCCCAGTCCAGAGCCACATGAATTACTTGGGCCCGGTCGCGCTTGATCTTCAGCACTCTGGCTCGAAGTGGTACAGGCAGAAAGTTGTACAGGAGGCCGTAATTCCACTTGCGATGAAAGGCATCGCCAAGCGAGTATCGCCTTGGAAACACCAACGCGCAGAACTGCTGACATTGCGCATCCTATTCGGTGGCGAACAAATTTAACCAAGGCTCTCCCCACTTCTGAGACCTTGCACCACCTCCGAGTGAAGACGCCATTCATGATCCATCATGCACCGGCGACTCAGTTAGTCCGACCTAGCGTTCAGGGAACCTGCCAAGTGTTGAACCACCAGGGATATGTCCTGATGTTCCAGCCATGCCCGAAGGCACAGGGTCCACGACCCCACCCTGCCCTGTTTGTTGCAGTACCACATGGTGGTGCTGTTCTCCGTGAACACCTTCACTACTCTTCCTTTGACAGAGGGAAGGAATGCCTTCAGTGGAAGACGAATCGCCCGGAGCTCCAGAAGGTTGATGTGAAGCCTGGACTCCGCCGGCGACCAGACACCTCTGATCTCCACCTCTCCCATGTGGCCGCCCCATCCCAGGAGTGACGCATCCGTCACCACTGTGGACTCTGGTTGGGGAAGGGAGAGGGATCTGCCGCTGACCCAATCTTGGTTCGTTAGCCACCACTGCACCTGACTCGCAGTCTCCTCAGAGATCTGGATGACATCGGAAAGATTGCCTTGATGCTGCGCCCACTGAAATTTCAGGTCCCACTGCAGAGCTCGCATATGCCATCTGGCATGATCTACCAGCAAGATGCAGGAGGCCATGAGGCCCAGCAGCCTCATTCTCACCGAAATCCAGGATAGAGGCTGAAACATCAGTATCATAGCCCGAATATCCTGGACTCACTGCTCGGGAGGATAGATCCAAAACTGCGCTTTATCCAGAACTGCTCTGATGAAAAGGAGCTTCTTAGAGGGACTCAGGTGCGACTTTGTCACGTTGACAGTGAACCCCAGCAAATGCAGGAGCTCCGCCATAGTCTGGAGGTGGGGGACGACAGCCTGGGGCAACGCCTTTTTAAATCTCTCTACATAGCTCATAAATCTCTTCATGGAACCGGTCCTCTTGACCTGAGAAATCGTATCCAGTGGTACATTCCTGGGAGAACTCTTCGCTCCAGCGATGCCAAACTGGCATTAGTAACTAGGGCTAAACAGTCAAACTGGGGTGGGAGGAGTTTTGTACGCAAGGCGGCCCGTGCCTGGAACGAACTCCCTCTATTTATTAGGTCCACCTCCGATCTGCTCTCTTTTAGAAAAGGCCTAAAGACCTGGCTTTTCTCAGCTTAGACTTCCCCTTCGCCTCCGGTTATGGTTTGTCATGGCCCCTCCAGACTTTCTGCTACAGCGCCAGGACACCTGCGGGTATTAGAGCGCTCTATAAGTTGGAATAACATAACATAACATGCTTGTGGCCTACCGTGAACTGTAGGTTACGCCGGTGGGCAGGCAAGACGGGGATGTGAAAATAAGCATCCAGCGAAGTCCAACACTACCATCCAGTCTCTGGGGTCGAGGGCAGACAGGACCTGAGTCAAGGTTAACATTTTGAACCTTCCGTATAAGGTGGTTGATGTCCCTTAGGTCTAAGATAGAATGCAGGCCTTTGTCCTTTTTGGGTACCAGGAAGTAGTGGGAATAGCAACCATGACCTACTTCTGACACAGGGATTCGCTTGATAGCTCCCTTGGCCAAGAGAAGGAGTAGTTTCTTACCTGTAACTCCAGTTCTGTAGTAGGGGTATCTCTGTTATAGTCATAATCTATGAATAGTCCCGCCCATGTGCGGGGACCCCGGAGCAATCAAAATATCTCTTAAGCTGTCCTGCATTTGCAAACCTGCAAAGACACTTAAGAGACAGACAAAAATAATACAGCCTAAGAACAACATGGCTGCACTGGCCAGCACTTCCTCTGAAGTGAACACAAAAGCCAAAATAAAGTTTCAATGTCATTTTTATTCACATCTGACATGTTCCTTTATTGTTTCACACTCCCTTCACCAAAATCCCTTTAAACAATAGAGAGGAAGGGGTGGACAGACAAGCCCTATAGGCTGTCATTATGTGTCTGCTAAAGGGATACGTGCCTTTAAGAAACTCTCCAGAGACCCCCGGTATCCCAGGATGCACAGCCAAAGCAAGTTACTTTCAGTTCTTTTTGAAGGTGTATAACAGGCCTGATACTGCCAGAATTACTCCACCGGGGAGGAGGGAGGGTCGCTTATGACTATAACAGAGATACCCCTACTACAGAACTGGAGCTACAGGTAAGAAACTACTCCTTCTGTAGTAGGGGATCTCTGTGTATAGTCATAATCTATGAATAGAATGGCAAGCCCATCCCAACCAACAAACAGCGGTGGAGTAAGAACCAAACACCAACAAATCACTGTGCAAACAAATTCCTCAGCGAAGCCTGTCCAACCTGCGCATCTGCCCTAGCATCAAAGTCCAGGCAGTAATGCTTTGTAAACGTATGGACCGACTTCCAGGTGGCAGCCTTACAAATGTCAGCAATTGGAACATTCCTAAGCAAAGCTGTAGTAGCTGCTTTGCCCCTAGTCGAATGCGCTGTAGGCTTACCCCCTAACGTCTTATTAGCTTTCTGATAACAAAGCTGAATACAGGACACAATCCATCTAGAGATGGACTGTTTTGAGGTAGCTAGACCAGTTCTTACTGAACCATAATTTACAAATAGTTGATCCGACCTGCGGATGTCTTTTGTCTTATCTAGATAGAATTTCAACACCCTACGCACATTTAGTGAATGCAGAGACCTCTCCGCCGGAGAGGAGGGATGCTGAAAAAATGTAGGCAAAGTTATCATTTGATTTACATGGAAATCAGATATCACTTTAGGCAAAAATTTAGGATGAGTACGCATCACTACTTTAGACGCATGGAATACAGTATACGGCTCTTGACAACACAGAGCCTGAATCTCACTTACCCTCCTGGCCGATGTAATGGCCACAAGGAAGGCAGCCTTCCAGGACAAATGCTGCAAAGAAGCCTTATGAATAGGCTCAAAAGGCTCCCTCATCAATCTGGACAACACCACGTTCAATTCCCATGGTGGAGAAGGTCGTCTAACAGGGGGAAACACCTTACGCAAACCCTCCAAAAAATCTTTAATCACAGGGATTTGAAAAAATGAGGTTTGGGAAGGGCCCTTTCTATACGCAGTCAAAGCTGCGAGATGAACTTTAATAGACTGAAAATTAAGCCCAGATGAGCCAACTGCAGCAGATAAGGCAAAATAACATCTTCTTTACAGGATGTAGGGTCAATGTCCTTTGCCTTGCACCATAAGCAGAATCTCTTCCACTTATAGGCGTAAGAAGTCCTCGTAGACGGTCTCTTCACCTCTTTCAAGATCTCCATACAGTCCTGAGGTAGGTTCAAGTGTCCATACTGCACTAGCTCAGGAGCCATGCTGCCAAACTCAAGGACGAGAGATTGGGGTGAACCATCTGTCCTCCGAACTTCAGGCGCCGGTGTGGCAGAACAGACCGGTAAAGAAGGTCGGTGAACCACCATTGCCTCGGCCACTCAGGAGCAATCAGGATCATTCTGGCTCTGGATTGCGACAGCTTGATCAGCACCGCCGGAATCAGGGGAATGGGTGGAAAGGCGTAGAGAAAGCTGTTGGACCAGCTGATCCATAGGGCATTCCCCAGTGTCCCTGGTTGGTAGTACCTGGACGCGAAGTCGCGGCATTTGCTGTTTTCTGCCGTAGCGAACAGATCGATATCCGGAGTGCCCCACTCTGCGAAGACGTCTCTGAGCACGTCGTCGTTTAGCACCCACTCGTGATTTTCTTGAACGAGACTGCTGAGTGCATCGGCTTGGGTATTCTGCACTCCCGGCAGATGGGTTGCCATGATCGTCAGGTTCCTGGCCACCAGCCAATTCCAGATCGTCTGTGCCTCCCGAGACAGCGTGCGTGAACGGGAGCCCCCCTGCTTGTTGAGGTAGTACATGGTAGTAGTATTGTCCGTCTGAACAAGCAGGGAGTTCGTCGTGAAGGAGGGATGGAACGCCTTCAGGGCCAAGTGTACTGCTCTGAGTTCCAAAAAGTTGATGTGGTAAGTCATCTTCCCTGAATCTGAAGAGGGCCCGAATGCGCTCCCCAGCCCTGGAGAGACGCATCGGTCACTATGGTCTGGACCGGAATATCCTTGTGGAAAGGAGTCCCCTTGCAAACATTCTCTGAGGAGCACCACCATTTCAGAGATCGGAGAGCGTGTTGGGACAGATGAATCTTGTCCTCCCAACGCCCCCGCCTCTGGTCCCATTGATCCTCCAGACATTCCTGCAGAGGCCTCATATGCAGACGTGCATTGGGGGTGAGAAAGATGCAGGAAGCCATCGACCCCAGTAAGGAGGACACCGTCCTCACTGTAGGAGAGTGGGCTGAGAGGAGGTGCAGGGCCTTCCCACAGATCGATAAGCGTCTCTCCTCCGAAGGACACACGCTTGCGTTCAAGGTATTGACTGAGGCCCCCAAGTACTGGAGACACTGCACAGGAATCGGCACTGATTTTGACATGTTGATGTGCAGCCCCAGGCGATGAAGCAAGGCAGCTGTCCTGTTGAAGTGACACTGTGCTTCCCGGAACGTGGAAGCCTTGATCAGCCAATCGTCCAGGTATGGATACACAAACACTTTGGTCTTCCGCAAGTGTGCTGCCACCACTGCCATGCACTTGGAGAACGTCCGTGGGGCAGACTTCAGACCAAACGGGAGTACTGTATACTGGTAATGGTTGTTGCCTACCAGAAACCTCAGGAACTTGCGATGCTTTGGTGCGATCGGCACATGAAAGTAAGCGTCCTGCAGATCTATGGCGCACAGCCAATCTCCTCGATGCAACTGAGGGTAAATCTGATGCAGGGACAACATACGGAACTTTTCTCTGCGGATCCACTTGTTTGCTTGACGCAGATCTAGAATAGGCCTGAACTCGTTTTTGTCCTTTTTTCTGACGAGAAAGAACCTGGAGTAAAGGCCTGTTCCTCTTTGCCTCAAAGGAACAGCTTCTATCGCCTTCTTCCTTAACAGGATGTCCGCCTCCCCCTGGAGCTCCTGTACCATGAAGGGAGAGCGCACTGGTGGAATCTGAGGAGGCGGGCTGGTGAAACGAAGACTGTATCCATTGCAAACAATATTCAGCACCCACTTGTCCTGAGTTATTGTCCTCCACTCTGCCAGGTAGAACTGAATACTTCCCCCCACCGGAGCGGGTAACGGACGAGGGGGAAGTGACCTTTCAGGGCTTCGACCCGGCCGGGCCTTTGTTCCCCGATGAGGATTGATGCTGACCTCTGCCCCTCTGGCGCTTCTGAAAGGACTGCCTCGGCAACTGCTGTTGTTGCTGATGCTGCTGTTGGTGACCAGACTGGCGCCCTTGACCTCGTTGCTTAGAATAACGCCTGCCATAGGAACGGAATGACTTCTTCTGCTCCTTGGGTCGCTCCAACCCCACGGCCTTCAGGGTTTCTGCTTCGGCCTTCATGCGTGCCATCTCGTCGTCCGCATGAGACCCGAACAGCGTCGAGCCAGAGAAAGGCAAGTTTGCGATCTTCTGCTGCGCTTCAGGCTTGAGAGAGGTAAGCCTCAGCCAGGAATGTCTCCTCATGTGCACTCCATGACAGTACCCATGGGCCGCCAGCAACGAGACATCCCCCGCCGCACTGATGATCTGGTTGGAGACCATCATGCCTTCGTTCAGCACCTCCTGGAAGTCCTCTCTTTTGTCCCTAGGCAGGGAGGCAGCAAACTGTTGCAGAGAGTCCCAAAGCGATCGGTCATAGCAACCCAGCAGGGCAGAGGCGCTAGCGGCCTTCATAGTCGTGGCCGACGTAGAGCACATTCTCCTCCCCAAGGAGTCCATCTTGCGGCTCTCCTTATCCGGAGGAGCCGTGGAAGAGGGCGTCGTGGAGTGTTGTTTACGAGCCGCCACCACAATGACAGAGTCCTGGGGAGGGTCCACCCTGAGGAAGGCCGGGTCCGAATCAGGGGCCCTGTACTTCTTCTGCAACCGTGAGGGAGCAGACTTCACCACCGCAGGAGTCAAGAAAACCTCCATGGCTGGTTCCTCCAAACCTGGAACCAAAGGAAGGAGGGGGCGTGAGAGGTGAGCTTTGTGCAATGTCTCAAAGATCACCGAAGTAGTGGGAACCGGGACTGCTACGGAGATCCCCAACTTCGCCGCCCCCCTCATCAGCACATCCTGGAACGTGGCAATATCATCCACCGGCGAGATTCGAGTAGGCGGAGTCTCCGACAGTGAGGGGGAGAGCCGTCCATTGCCAGAAGAGTCCGTATACCACGTGCCTCTGGAACGAGAGCTATACCTCCGTCGCCCATGTCTCGTGTGGGTGGACGACCTGCGTCTACTCCGTGACCTCCGGCGAGATCGAGAACGCGACCTCTGTCTGCGAGGAGCCTTAGGAGCCGCCGGTAGCCGAGGAGACTGTGGAAGCTGCGGCACTGGCGGTGGTGGAAGTGGAGTAGGCCGCTTAGGAGGAGGAGGAGGAGGAGGAGGAGGCGTTGGAGGCTTCCGAGGCAGCGGCTGGGGGAGAGGCTGCGGAGCCCCATCACTCCTTGCAGGGGAACCAGGACCAGCACTGTCCGGACTCCCGTCCACCCTTCTCTTCTTGGCGGGCCGATCCCGTGTTGAAGTAAACGAGGGGGAGCGCCGTCGCCTCCTAGAACCACGACTGGAGATTGTAATCACCGAAGACGTGTTCCCCGATGTCACCGACGTCGAGCTGATCGTCGACCTCGACCGTCGTCTCCTTGCCGTCCGGCGTCCCCTCGACGTCGACCGGTGGCCACTCGACGTCGACGGTAAACGACGTCTCCTCGACGCCGATCGTCTTCTTCTCGACGTCGATCTCCTTCGCCTCGACGTCGATCTCCTGCGCCTCGACGGCGAGCTGTGCCTCGACGGCGATCTGTGCCTCGACGGCGATCTGTGCCTCGACGGCGATCCCCTCCGTCTCGACGGCAGTCGCCGGTGCCTCGGCGTCGATGTCGTCGGCGTCGATGTCGTCGGCGTCGATCCATCGCGGGGCTCGGTACGATGTCGATGGTGTGTCGATGACAACCGTGGAATCCTCGACGGCGACCTAGTCCTAGGTCTCGCCGGCCCCTCTCTCGACGTCGAACGTCGAGAACGCCGCGATCCCGAGCCCGGGATCGACGGCGAACACACCGGTGCTTTACCTCTCGCCGTCGACGTCGTCGCCTTCGACGTCGAACGCGATCTACCAGCCGGTAGGCGCCGTTTCTGCTGCTGTTTCTGCCCGGAGGTCCCTCCAGTGGCTGAAGCATGGGCAGAAGAAGGGGAATGGGATCCTCCATGCCCCGAAGTCCCACCTGTCCTCTGCTTCTCCTGTCCCTGGAGGCGAATCTTCTCCCTGTCCCTCAGGGTCCTCTTGGAGAAGGTCTTGCAGATGGCACACGTAGCAGGGACATGCGAGGAAGACAAGCAGAGGATACAGACATCATGTGGGTCCGTCTTGGCCTTCTCCCTCCCACACTCAGGGCATTTATCAAATAAAGCCATGCTAAGAGTGAGCAAACTGCACCAAAACTCAGGATGCAGTACAGAAAGGCTCTAGACGTCGAATGAACACACTATATAACCAAAAATCTAATATTTAGTCCAAATAACCACCCAAAAGGGTAGAGCTCAAGCTCCAGGGTCCTGCTAGCAGGAGCCGGAAAAAATAACTGAAAGTAACTTGCTTTGGCTGTGCATCCTGGGATACCGGGGGTCTCTGGAGAGTTTCTTAAAGGCACGGTATCCCTTTAGCAGACACATAATGACAGCCTATAGGGCTTGTCTGTCCACCCCTTCCTCTCTATTGTTTAAAGGGATTTTGGTGAAGGGAGTGTGATACAATAAAGGAACATGTCAGATGTGAATAAAAATTACATTGAAACTTTATTTTGGCTTTTGTGTTCACTTCAGAGGAAGTGCTGGCCAGTGCAGCCATGTTGTTCTTAGGCTGTATTATTTTTGTCTGTCTCTTAAGTGTCTTTGCAGGTTTGCAAATGCAGGACAGCTTAAGAGATATTTTGATTGCTCCGGGGTCCCCGCACATGGGCGGGACTATTCATAGATTATGACTACTACAGAACCATAACTTCCTGTTGAAGAAGAGCCAAGTGATCCTCCGACATACGATGGAGTGTTGGTGGCATGGAGGGAGGGGTACTCTCAAAGGGCAGGGAGTATCCCCTTTAGACTATCTGCACAACTCACCTGTCCGACGTAATGTTGTGCCAGTGGGGGAGGTGATGGCGGATCCTGCCGCCCCACTGGCAACTGGTGGCCCTGAAAAGTCAGGCTAGAAAGGTTTGGAGGCTGCTGTAGGGGGGGCATTGGTGGACTGGCCTGCCCGCTGGCCCCCAGACCTGCAACGCTGTGTCCCATGTCCCCGGCACGCATAGACTGAGTAGCATGCGCGGCCCTGTGGCTCTGGGTGGAACGTGGTGGGGCACCCATTCCGTAGCCACGAAAGGGGCAAAAGGCAGACTGCATGGGGCGAGAAGTTGCTGCGAGGCCCAAGGATCTGGCCGTGGCCCTAGAATCCTTTAAGCGTTCGAGCACGTTGTCCACCTTGTCACCAAACAGGGGACGGCCATCAAAGGTCATGTCCAAAAGTGTGGACTGGACATCCCCAGAGAAGCCAGGCGTTCTCAGCCAGGCGTAGCGCCTCAGGGCTAGTGACGTGGAAACCGGTATCCAGCCCACACCGGATGGTGAACTAAGCTGTGTCTTGACCCTCAGCAACAGCGCGGGTGAGCACGGCCCGGGCCTCCTCCGGGCCCTGTGGCAGCACTTGCGCGACCGTTTCCCACACCGCGTGCATATACCGGCCCAAGAGACATGCGGTGTTCACTGACCGCAGTCCTAAGCTGGCGGAAGAGAACATCTTCCCAAGAGGGCCCAGCTTCTTGGATTCCCCATCTGGGGGAGCAGTAGAAAGGAAAATGCTACTTACCAGTATGCATCTGTTCTTGGCATGTAGAGCTGCAGATCTATACACTGTGCATAGATCGCCATCTGCTGTTGGGCCCGGATGTTTGCAGTTTGTTTTTCCTCTTGGAAAGTCTTTGGAAGTCACGAGGTCGGCGACTCCTCCTTTGGTTCGTATTGCGCATGGGCTTCGGCTCCATCCTCAGATTGTTTTTCGCCAGCAGGGAAAGATGCAGCGTAGTAATAACAGTAAAGAAACCCATGTGTGTTGTATCTAAATAAGATAGACTGGAACGGATACAGGTAGCCGGGGAGGCGGGTGGGCGTGTATAGATCTGCAGCTCTACATGCCAAGAACAGATGCATACTGGTAAGTAGCATATTCCGTTCGAGGCATATGAGCTGCAGATTATACACTGTGCATAGACTATATAGCAGTACCCAACCCTAGCGGCGACCACCGGCATCCGTTGCAGTTGTTTGGAACAGTGTTTTTAGTACAGCCTGGCCCACACTAGCTTGTTGCTTGGTTTGCACATCTACACAGTAATGTTTTGTGAAAGTGTGCGGTGTTGACCATGTCGCTGCTTTGCAGATGTCATTTAATGGTATGTTCCCTAGAAAAGCCATAGAAGCCCCTATCTTCCTTGTAGAGTGGGCTTTAGGGGGAACAGATAGCGTTCGTTTTGCCTTGTGGTAGCAAATCTGTATGCATTTTACAATCCACCTAGCTATCCCTGATTTAGAAATAGGGTTGCCTTTATGTGGTGGAGAGAAAGAGACAAATAGCGGTTTGGTTTTTCTGAAAGGTTGTGCTCTTTGGATGTAGTAAAGTAAGGCCCTTTTAACATCCAGTGTGTGTAAAGCCCTTTCCGTAACGGTTTGAGGTTGTGAGAAAAAGACTGGTAATTCTACCGACTGGTTGAGATGGAAGGGAGAAATGACTTTGGGTGGGAATTTTGGGTTGGTGCGGAGTACAACCTTGTTCTGATGCATTTGGAGAAAAGGTTCCTGTATAGTGAGTGCTTGTATTTCACTAACCCTTCTAAGGGAAGTGATGGCCACTAGAAAAGCTGTTTTCCATGTGAGAAATTGCAGCTCACATTTATGTAATGGTTCAAAAGGCGGTCCCATTAGCCTTGTGAGAACTATATTTAAGTTCCAGACAGGTGAGGGTGGTACTCTAGGTGGAATTACTCTTTTGAGGCCTTCCATAAACGCTTTGATGGCAGGCACCCTGAAAAGCGATAGGTGCTGCCTGTTCTGTAAGTAAGCAGCAATTGCTGCAAGGTGTAACCGAATGGATGTATATGCTAGGTTACACCTTTGTAGATGGAGCAAGTAACATATGATGTGCTGTATGGACACATTTAGAGGGTTGATTGTGTTGTTATGGCAGTAAACAACAAATCTTTTCCACTTTGCAGCATAGCATGCCCTAGTAGTAGGGCGTCTAGCTTCTCTGATGATATTCATGCAATCAGGGGGAAGGTTAAGGTATCCGAATTCTAGGACCTCAAGAGCCAGATCGCAAGGTTGAGCTGAGCAGTGTCTGGGTGCCTGATCTCTCCATGGCTCTGGGTTAGGAGGCATGGTGAGAGGTGTAACATTTGGTGTGGTACTACCGAGAGTTCCAGTAGTGTGGTGTACCACGGTTGTCTGGCCCATGTTGCAGCTACCAGGATGAGCGTGAGGGAATGCTGTTGTAGCTTTCGCACCACTAATGGAATTAGTGGGAGAGGTGGAAAAGCGTATGTAAATTTGTCTGACCAGTTCATCCATATCGCATTGCCTTGGACAATGGGTGTGGATATCTGGCGGCGAAGCTTGGGCATTTTTTGTTTTCGTGGGTGGCAAAGAGGTCTATCTGAGGATGCCCCCACTTCTGAAAGAACGGGTGAAGAACCTGTGGGTGAAGTTCCCATTCGTGGATCTGTTGCGTTTGTCTGCTGAGCAGATCTGCCACGGTGTTTTGGACTCCTGGGACGTGTTGGGCCAGGAGAAAAAATTTCTGCGGAATTGCCCATCTCTATATGCTCTGTGCTAATTGAGAGAGCTGTGGAGAGTGTGTGCCCCCCTGTTTTTGAATGTAGTACATGGCAGTCATGTTGTCTGTGCGTATGAAGACTGCCTTGCCTGAAATCCGCGTCTGGAAGGATTTTAGGGCTAGGAAGATTGCCAGTAACTCCAAATGGTTGATGTGGAGTAACTTCTGTTGCGGCGTCCATGTGCCCTGCACTGTGAGATGTAACAGATGAGCTCCCCAGCCGGAGAGCGATGCGTCTGTTAGGGTTATTTGTGGAACCGGGTCCAGGAACGGTCGACCTTTGGAAAGGTTTGTGGTGTTCCACCACTGCAGAGAGCGATGGGTGCGACCGTCCACCAACACCAGATCTGTCAGTTGCCCCTGGGCCTGGTTCCACTGGTGCGCTAAGCACTCTTGGAGTGGACGCATCTGGAGCCTTGCATGAGGCACTATGAAAATGCAAGAGGCCATCATCCCTAAAAGTTGCATAAACACTCTTGCTGGGAGAGAGTGTTGAAGTATGAATTTTTGACACAGAGCCTGTATGTTTGCAATCATGGCAGGATTGGGATAGGCTATGGCTTTTGAGGTGTCTATGGTGGCACCAAGGTATTGTTTTGTGTGTGATGGTACCAGGTGGGACTTTTGTTGGTTCACCGTGAAACCTAGCTGGTGAAGTAGTTGGATTGTAGCAGCGGTGTGGTGCACACATTGGTCGTAGGACGTGGCTTTTATTAGCCAGTCGTCCAAATATGGGAAGACGTGAATGTGCTGTCTTCTGAGGTGTGGCGCCACTACTGCTAGGCACTTGGTGAATACCCTTGGTGCTGATGTGACCCCGAACGGGAGCACCTTGAACTGGTAGTGTTGCCCGTCCACTACAAACCTGAGGTACTTTCTGTGAGCATGGTGTACTGGGATGTGAAAGTATGCGTCTTTCACGTCCAGTGTGGTGAGAAAGTCGTTGTGGGAGAGGAGTGGAAGAACCTGTTGAATGGTTACCATGTGAAAATGGTCTGAATGTATGTAAGTGTTTAGAGGTCTGAGAGCTAGAATAGGTCGTAGAGTCTCGTCTCTTTTTGGAATCAGAAAGTACAGGGAGTAGACCCCTAAATTTTTCTGATTGATGGGGACTTGCTCTATGGCTTGTTTTTGCAGGAGGGAGATTACTTCCTGTTTTAATAACGTGGCATGTTCTTGTGACATTGGGCGTTGCCTGGGTGGAATGTTTGGGGGGGGGGGGGGGGGGGGGGGTAGATGTTAATTCTAGGCAGTACCCTGAATGAATAATTTGGGTCACCCATCTGTCTGAGGTGATGGTCTCCCAGACGTGAAGGAAATTTTGTATTCTGCCCCCGACCGGAGTGGAATGGTCTGGAGGGAGCGGGGGAAAGTCATTGGGTAGGCGGTGTGGCAGAGCGGGCGGTATTTGTCTTGCCTCTGCCTTTATTATTATTGCCTCTGTAGCCGCCTCTTTGATAACCCCTTGTGAAGGTAGACTGAGGAGGGGATTTGTAGGACATGGATGCGCTATCGGAGGAATAGCCTCTACCCGTGCCCCGAAAGCAAGAGCGGCGAAAGGAGCGCCTAGGAGTGTGTGTCTGTAGGGCTCCCATGGATTTCGCCGTATCAGTAGCTTTCTTCATCTTCTCGAGGGCTTCATCAACTTTTGGACCAAATAAATGTTGTTGATCGAATGGGTGGTTCAATATGGAGGCTTGCACCTCAGGTTTAAAACCTGAAACTCTTAGCCAGGCGTGGCGACTGAGGAGGACACTGGTGTTTATGGCCCTGGAGGCTGTATCTGCCGCATCTAGGGCACAGTGTATAGAGGTATTAGTTATAGTTTTTCCCTCTTGAATCAATTCATTAGCCCTATTTCTGTATTTTTCAGGGAGATGGTGCATGATGGTCTCTAACTCATCATAATGCGCTCTGTCGTATCTGGCCAATAGCGCTTGAGTGTTGGCGATACGCCATATATTGGCGGCTTGTGACGCAGTGCGCTTCCCTGACGCGTCTAGGAGCTTGGACTCTTTGTCAGGTGGTGGTGCTTCGCCTGACGCCTGAGAATTTGAACGATTCCTAGCTGTAGATACCACTAAGGAATGCAGTGGTGCAGGGCCTTTAATGTATGAAGGATCTGTGGGGGCGGCTTTATATTTTTTCTGTATACGTGGGTTTAGGACCTTAGCCCTGACTGGGTATTTAAAAACCTCTGGTGCAGGTTTGATTACTCCTTTTAGCATAGGTAGTATAGCAGTAGACCTATGTGCAGTATCGAAGGTGTCTAGGAGACAATCTTCCTCTACTGGGTCAGTATGTAGCTCCACCCCATGATAATGTGCCTCCCTCTGTAGTAGGTGGTGAAAACCTAACGAGTCTTCTGGTGGGGATGGCCTAAATGGATAAAGGTCATCCTGTGGGACATCTGGGATGTCCGGATTGTTATAGTCATCCCATGGGTCTGGGGATCCAGTAGGGGTGGGGTCTTGTGGCACATCTGCTGGATCGTAGTAAGGGTCCCCTTGATCATCGTGGTCTGGAGACAGGGTCAGAGAGCGATGAGGCAGGGGTGGAGAAGGTGGAGGGGGTGGAGGAGGTGGGGAAGGCACTCTGAAAGGGGAGGTAGCAGTGTCCTTCCTCTTTGGAGGTGGAGCTGGTTTGTCCAAATGTCTCTTTTTTGAAGTCAGTGTCAAATGTCCAGTTTTTGGATCCTTGGTAAGTGTCTTCTGCATAGGATCCGGTGTGAAAAGTTCTTGCGACACTGGTGGTTCGGTCGGCGCCGAGGTTTTCGGGGCCGACGGCTTTTTAGGCTTGTCTGCGCCGTGCTTTTTCGGGACCTCCGATTTTTTGTTCGGTGCCGAGAGAGGCTTCGGCACGGGAGTGTCGGCACCGAGGGCCTTATGATGTTTGGTCAGCACCGAGAGGGCGGGTTTAGACACCGAGGGCTTTGGTACTGAGCTCGGTGTGGAGGTGGAGGCCGATTTTTTCTCCGGTGCCGAAGGGTGTTTTTCGGCACCGCTGGTAGGCTGGCTCGAGCCCGAGCTGCCGGAAGGCTTAATAGGCTTCTTTACCGGGCCCGAAGGTGGGGTGTTAGAAGCAGTGTCCTTGGTCTTGCCTAGGCTCGAAGGCGTGACCGAAGCCTTTTTGTGTATCGGCGTGGGTGTGGGAGGGGGTATAGTACTCACGACCCTCTGCGCCGGGGTGATGTCCTCCACATCTGAGTCGTCGGCCTCGAAAGCACTGACGAGGTCGTCGTCGTCGTCTTCGATGTTCTGCTGTCCCGGAGCTTCCACGTCGTCCCCAAAGATGTCGACTGGAGCGGAGGTCGAGCAGTGCGCCATGTTGCGTCTGGCCCTTCGATCTCGAATAGTCTTTTTGGATCTAAAAGACTTGCAGGCGGGACAGTCTCGAGCCTCGTGTTCAGGGGAGAGGCAGAGGTTGCACACCTCATGAAGATCGGTGTGGGGGAATTTGGACCCACATCGAGGGCACTTCTTGAAGGGAGTTCTTTCCATCAGCCGAGACCGGAGCCGGGATAGGCCCGAAGGCCGCCGTCGACGACCGGAATCGAAGAAGTGTCGAAGAGAAGGTGATTAAGATGATTTATTATCTGAAGAATCTCGATGAGCGAGGATTTTGCGTCGATCGTTGAACTGGAAAAGTTCGGAACCGGAGCGCGAAGTATTACATCCGAGCCGGATGGCGGAAAAAAACAATCTGAGGATGGAGCTGAAGCCCATGCGCAATACGAACCAAAGGAGGAGTCACCGACCTCGTGACTTCCAAAGAGTTTCCAAGAGGAAAAACAAACTGCAAACATCCGGGCCCAACACCAGATGGCGATCTATGCACAGTGTATAATCTGCAGCTCATATGCCTCGAACATAAGCCTTTTGAAGATGAGGCTTGAACCACCAAGCTCTCAGGGGTAGGATTTTGGGAGAGGAAAAGTGGGTCGCCCGGGGCTAGGCGGGGGCGTCAGGCAATCATCCTGTCCAGAGGAGCCCCTGTGCTGAGCTTGGACCAAGTGCCTAGAAGGATGTCAGTGAGAGACTCATTAAAAGGCAGCAGGGGCTCCGAAGAGGCTGCTGCCGGCTGAAGCACCTCAGTCAGGAAGTTAGTCCTGACAGCTACTGTAGGAAGCTGGAGGCCCAAGGCCTCAGCCGCCCTACGCAACACCACAGCGTAGGAAGCTCCCTCCTCCGTAGCCACGTTAGGGGTAGAAAGCATACCGAGATCTGGGAAGGTATCCAGACCACTGGCATCACCCAACTCCTCTCGCCGGTCCGGTTCCTCAAGTTGGTCTGCTAGAAAATCAACAGACCCCTCCCAGTCCTCCACACCCTCCTCTGGCTGCCACTCAAGGCGGCAGGGATCGCCAGGGATGAACAGCGGTACAAAACTACCCTCCGGCGCCGGTACCGACATCGGTCTGACTCCGTGTCCAAATCGGGGGTGAGGCCGGGGTCAACACAGGTTGGGTGCGCAACCGACATCGGGGGGAGTCGTCACTGGAATAGTCACCGGGGAAGGTACCGTGAGGTCGACCGGCACCGATCTGGATCCAGGTCTGGATCCCAGGGGAGCCTGCGCGGCCGAAGCTGGAGCCGCCGGCATCGAAGGCCCAGGCCCCCCAGCCGAGTCCGTGGGGACCGAAGGCACACCTGCGGTGTGGGGCTGTCCAATTATGTTGTGCAGTGCTTCGTAAAATGCACCAAGCTGGGCAGGGGACGGCTTAGAGGACGAATGGTGGTGACTCCGCGCCCGGTCCTGCGACCTTTCCCTTGACTGGGACCTCGAACAGCGCAGAGCGGACTGCCGGGTCTCCAAAAACTTTCAGGACCGCTCCCGCAAAGACTTCGGGTTCAGGGCCTGGCAGTCAGAGCACGACTTCAGGTCACGCTCCAGAGACACACGAGGTGCAGATCAGTGACCGACAAACTTGTGACAGGAGTCACAGGGCTTGAAACCGGGCCGATGGCTGGACATCCCTCGTGCACTAGGAGTCAAAGACTCAAAAAGATATCGACAAAAGTCAAAAAAGGGTTAGTCAAAAACTGACTAAGGGGCACGCTGGCTGGTGCGGAAAAAGAAAGAACTGACGTTAGCATGCAGGGCGGCGTCTAAGTAGACCCTGCAATGTCATCCCGGCAACCACGACACAGAGTCGACCGACGCCACCTACCGACGCGCAAGGGTACTGTTACGAAACAACCTTTCTGGATCCAGTCGGACGCCTAGGGGTGATTCTAAGGTAAGAAATCAATAACTATAGTCTCTTTCAGATAACAAGCTTCATCACTGAAGATTGGGTCATGGACAGGCTCTGCCTGATTTCCTATCGCATTTAGGACAACAGCATCTGTGTCAGATTTCAATATATCATCTCCCACACTGTGACGTGGGAGGCTTGCCTGAATAGCATCTATTTTTCCACGAAATAACAAGGCAAGTTTCTCACACTATTCCACTGTCAGAAGTTTCTGATTAGAGACTACTTCGGGAGAGGAAAAAGATTTAACAATTTTAAAGATTTCTCTGGAGTGGTTTCCAGCCTTTAAAAGTTTAGACTCCAAGTAGGCTTTTTTGGCTAATTTAATTTCTTTATAATACTTCTTTATAGTCAGCTTTAGCTTTTTGGCAGTAGTTTACTCTGCATAGCCTCTCTTTATGTTTACAGGCTAGTTCTGTTTTTTTGAGAGAAGGGGTGAACCAAGGGCTGGGCACTTTCGAGCGTCGTTGTTGGGTGCTACTTTCTAGTGCCAGGGCTAGGTAGGCAGACTCAAACCAGCAACCAATCTACAGGGATTGGGATGAAATTTTGCACAAGGTCCGGAAGCAAGGAGATCCGAAGTTTGGCAATACAATCATTCGGATCTTCAAAGATTACACGAAGGCTGGATATTTGCAGAGACAATTATTCTGAGCTGTCCAACAGAAAATGTATGCATGGGATTGCAATATTTGCTGTTGTCCCCTGATAAGCTGAAGCTGATCCACGATGGCCGGACTTTCTTCTTCCCAACGCCAGAGGAAACGTGGGAGTAGCTGGAGATACGGAATGGTGATCGGATACTGGCAGAGGCGCAACATAACTGGGACTTGGGGGCTCAGGGAACGCAGCCACTGAAACTAAGCAGACAGAGAGGGAGGTCACGATCTGTCACCAGGGTGGTGGTGAGGACTGATGGCACCATCTCTTTGGAAACGTAACAGCAGGAGAGAGCGAAGGCCAGGGCACTGGTTGAGACGGTAACGTCAGCGGCTTCTTCCAATGCCGGTTCAGAGATAAATAAGGAAGCTGTGGGCACACCGCTGAGCATTGTAGAAATCTGAGGGGTGCGGAAGAGGTGATAACAGGACTTGTGGGTAAGGGACCTCGCCACCAACATTTGGTAAGATATACACCCTGCCTTGACTCGGGTGCTTACACCGGCCCTGGCTTCAATATGACTATGTGAGAGATCCTCAGCCATAAAATATAACTTTACTGGCTTGGTTGTGGGACCCTTCTTTGCTTGCATGAAAATGCTAGATCCTTCATTCGGTACTGTATGTTATTAGGATGGATGAACGGGGTAGCTACTGTTAAAGGGGCTCGGACATGCTACACTGTTGCCACCCCTCTCATTAAGCTCTCATTTTTTTTTTCTTTCGTTCTTTTAATTAGTCTGTTTCTTGCCATTTGTTGACCCATTGGTCAGTTATTTATATTGAGCATCTATTGTGGACAGATGCTCAGAGCCGGGAAGGATGGGACGCTGGGACATACAGGAGGACGACTGCGACTGGAGAAGGGACTTTTCCCTTAAAAGTCTGATTCCTTAACGTGCTCGTTATTCAAGAAGTTACGTCTGTGACAGGTCCCACTGGCCTCCGATATTTGGGTGATGTGGCAGAATGGACAGGGGAGAGTTGGTTGTGATAAATGGGCAGGCACAAACTGAGTTGTGGGGTTTTTACCTAGGGTGGGGTGGGGGCGACAAGCTGTTCTTCTGGTTCAGATACAGCAGTGTTTTTAGTTGTTAATTGCAGCGATACATACTCAGGATGAGTGGGAGATGGGTGGGGAGGTGTATGAGGAGTTGATGTACGATGGCTGACGCAGTAAGACTGCTGTGTGGAATGTACGAGGGCTCACTTCCTTTGTTTAGAGGTACCGGACCTAGACCTACCTTAGACATTGAAGGTTTGCATTGCATTCCTTCTCAAGCCCAAAAAAGTGGTAAAAAATGGCGCAGGCAATTTTACTCTGCTACCTATTCGTCATATGCTAGGGGGTGTCCATTCGGGTGTCACCGGGAGTTCCCTTTTGCTTTAAGGGGCAATCTGCGGATGTGGACCCTAGATGGACGCAAGATGTGTCTGATGAGTGTATATGCACCGAATATTGATGGTGAATTTTGTTGGGCCTTGGGGATGCCTTGCTGCCCTATGTGGACTACCCGATTATATGGCTGAGGGATTTCAACTGTGTGTTAGGTGACCTACTGGATAAAGACCCGCCGTGACAGGGAATGAAGCCTCACATGGTAGCTGGGTTGCAGGAGGTTATGCACCGGCTGCAGTTTGTGGATGTGTGGCAGGAACTTCATTCCTCTGCGCAGGAATATTCCTGTAACTCTCCAACACATGGTACTCACAGTAGACTAGATACATTCCTTTTTGCGGTGAGTGAGTCCTGGATATCGTGAAGATATTGTATAAGGTGCAGTTCTTCTCTGATCATGCACCCCTCCTCTTGGAGTGTAGGGGCGGTACCCTACTGTTCCATTATGGAGACTTTGGCCTGAATCTTTAGGAGATCCAGAATATGGCATAGATATACAGGAAGTGCTGGGGGTTTCTTTGAGGCCAACTGGGGTATTGCTAATGCACACAGGATGGAATGGAAGGCACTGAAAGTGGTCATCAGAGGGGATAGCATGGGAAAAACATGCGGCATCAGGAAGAAGTTGGTGCAGGAACTGTGACAGAAGGAATTACAATTTGCCACAGTGCTGAGAGGAGCGCAGGGACGGACGGGGATGAGGTAACACTGACTGAGGCACATAGAGCTGTGGTGACGATCTGGGATATGCTAGACTGCCATGTCTGCAGTGACTATCGCCAGCGTAGGGAAGGGGATAGGTCGAAGAGCATGCTTGCTTTAGAGGTAAAGCCCTCCACCCACAATATTAGCTCTCAGGGCCCTTGATGGTGTGATGTCATGAGCCAGTCAGCGGTGGTGCGTCTGTTGCGAGTCCGCCACCTGGCTGGCATATATACTGCCCCAGTGCAAGAGGTAGATTCGTCGGCTGCCAACTTCTTAACAAGGTTGAAACTACCACTTTTAACTACGGCGCAAGCAGAAGGACTAAGTGAAGTTCTAAAGCTGGACGACCTGAATGAGGCTCTTCGGGAGATGGCTGGGGGAAATGCTGGGGCCAGACAGGCTCCAAGTTGAGTACTATCAGTCACATGCTGCTACCTTGCTCCTGGCATTGTTGGAAACACTTTTGGAAGTCTGTGACAGGGGTGAGCTGCCGCTGCATATGTGAGAAGCAATTATACTCATGCTCCCCAAGCTGGCCAAGTATCATGTAAATCCGGGATCCTCTAGATCCTTGTCCATGCTGAACGTGGACATGAAACTACTTGCAAAAGTGTTAGGGCTGGGGAGGGTTATCATGCTTTGGGTGGGTGACGACCAGTGATCAATGTTATGTGTTTTATGGGCTGTGCCCGAAATAAACGATTTATATAATCTAAAACTGTGCACTTCCCATACCACTGCCAAATCTGGAAGCTGCGCCACCTCTCTGTCCGCTAATGCGGCTAGGGGATAAAGCACTGTCCTGTCGGAAAATGCGTAACCTGGATGCCGCATCAAAGTGCCCCAACAGCCGTATGAGGAGGGGGAGGAAACCGCTGGATCCTTCACATACACCAGTGTGTCGTTCGCATACATTAAAACAACGCGCTGATGGTCACCAACCAGAACCACCCCCAATTTGTCAGGCGGTCCCCGAGATAGATTGCGAGTGGCTCCATCACAAGTGCGAACAATAATTGGCAGCCTTGTCGTGTGTCTCTCTCTATATCAATGGCCTCAGAGAACTCAGTCCCCAATCACACTCTAGCTGCACGCCATGTATAAAGCAGCCGTACCCACGACACATACTCAGTCCCCAGGCCCATTTGCGCCAGGACCTTCCAGAGGTATAGCTATGCCAGAGTATCAGAGGCCTTTTCTATATCCAATTATCATCAAGGTAGCCTCAAAGGCAGACTTCCGCGTTTCATGCATCACATGATATAACCTCTCGAGGTTCATATGGGAGCCCCTCCCTGGGAAGAAACCACACTGGTCGTTACCCACCCAATACGTGATAACCCTCCCCAGCTGTAGTGCTAACACTTTTGCAAGTAGTTTCACGTCCACGTTCAGATCTATAGGATCCCGGATCTACAGGATACTTGGCCAGCTTGGGGAGCAAGAGCGTGGGATATGACAGTTTGTGAAGTTATTAAAAGAGCACCATACAACACTGCTTCTTAAACTTTGGTGTCTGAGACCTTTCTTGCATATCCGTGAGTCCATGAGTGTTGAGGGCGAGATCACATGTGGTTGCAGGGCAACAGGTAATCTGTATATGAACGGTACTTTCATGGTGTTAGTGGAGATGGAGACCCATTACGGAGTGGACGATAGACTGTTCCTGCAATATGCAAGCATTTCCTGCACTGTGCGTGGGATATGGCCCACCTTTCCGAAGCAACCATAGAGATCTCATGTTCTCGGGGTGATTTTGGACCCGGGTTCCTATAAAGGCATCATCTCCAGACTGAATGTAGCACTGAAGGCAGATAGGACAACGTGGTGGCCAAGAAGCAGGAAGCGCAGGACCGGGATTTGGATACCCAAATGATGGACAGCGAATAGTGCAGGGTGCGAGCACAGGTGCGTGAGTGAAAAGCAATGCCCGCTTTAAGTTAGTGCAGTTTTACTTTCTTTATCAGCCCTATCTGACCCCCGACCAACTTCACAGAGCACATCCCACGCGATCATCAGGTTGAATGAGGTGTGGCACAATGTCCGCGGACTTCTGCCACGTGGCTTGGAATTGTGCACAGATTTAGCCATACTGGGATGAGGTACGTTGTGAGATGTGTAGGGTGACGAGGGTGGCCGTGGAGACTTCAATACAACATTGTCTGCTGGGGTTGGTGCCCCTCCCTCGGAAGGGACGAAAAATAAGTTCTAGATTTTCTCAGCTTGGCCTACTATTAGCACACTGTTGCACGTCTATACATTGGGCTAGCCTCATGCCCCCGACGCTCCTTCGGTGGAAGGCAGACCTGTGAGAGTGGGCGGTAAAAGAGGAATGTAGACTTAGGAACGTGCGTACAGATGAACATGCAGAGAGGGATATTGAGATGTGGTCGAGTTTGCTGGATGTGTTTGGAGAAAGCGATGGGCAACGACATGCCGGGGTGATGCAGGAGGGGAGTGATGGAGACAGTGATGCGGATGCAACCTGTGAGAGTGAACGGGAGGGAGAATCGGGCTCACACGTCACCTGATGGGACACAGGGATCGGGTTGATTGAAAGTCGTAAGTGCTTTCCCTTACTTAGTTACGGGGATGGACGTGGAAATGGATTGTGGCCCCTTTGTTTTCCCCACTCACGCTTTACCAGGAATAATAATGTATAAATGAGAGGGTAGTTTGTGGTTTCACTTCCCTTAGCTTAGACTGCGATGTGATATGTTGGAACCCTCTCGTGATTGAGACCTGCTGCCACAACCCACCTCTGGGTGCCATGTGTCTGTCAAATGTGTGTAAACAAAGCTATGTTGTATTTTGTTTTCTCCTTTAAAAAGCTCAATAAACAAATTTGGAAAAAAAGCAAATTACCACAAACACACAGGATCAAAAGAATGTGATCAGCTCTTCTCCATCATGCTTTTGTATAAATGTGTCCTCGTGCCCGTCAATTTAGTGCAAAACAGCGGATTTGCATTTCGCATAACTATTTTTTTTTTAACTTTTTTATTATTTATTGAGAGTTCATAGACTTAATCAACATACAATAATATCATATATAAATACGTATTTCGAAATGTTGGAAAGAAAAACGAAATATTAATTAAATCTAAAGTTCAATGTATTACAGTGTGATAAATATCCGTATCAGAAAATACTCAGTAATGCAATCACAATATTTCTACAATACAGAAAAAGGACCTAGTAATTTAAAGTGCAGCAGTGCAAAGAATCAACAGTCTAAAGTGCAGAGTGCTGTAACCAAACATATACTCAAATATGTATTCTCTCCTTTTATATCCACTACAGGATGTTATTCTATATCTCAAACACACTCCAATATTTCTTATATTTTCTTACAGTTCCTGATCTTAATGCATATTTTTTTTCCAGTTCTTGTATTCTAGACAACTTTGCCCTCCATGCGTTAAAAGTGGGTACCTTCTCTGTTCTCCACACTTGCAGAATTAAAGATCTTGCTATTGAAACTGCAACAAACAAGCCTTCCTCATGCACAGAGGTAGCAGGAGAGCAGCCCAAAACCACTGTCGATTTGTCAAATAAAATGCACGGATCAATTATAAATTTAAGATATTTCTCGATCTTCTCCCAGAAACTCTGGATTTTGGGGCATTACCAGATGATATGCGTCCAGGTTCCTTTCTCTGCACAACAAAAGCATTTATCTTCTATTTGCGGGTATATGTTATGAAGAAAAGAGGGTGTTCAACCATTTCGCATAATATTGCATGCGTTTGAAGTTTGTTAAGCCTATTCCAGGCTGATTGAAGAATCTGCATTTCGCATAACTATGCGAAATTTCAGGTAATTACGCAAAATTAAATTACACACATTTCAAACACCCATAGTGGTCTATTTATAGGAGGTGAAATAGATCAGAGTGCAAGGTCTAGTAAGGCCAGTCTGGAGGCACAAGCATCACAAAGCACCTGGAACTGTTCTTGACCTTCTGAACAAACCTCAGACCCAGAGGAGTCTGAGTAAAAGGCAGCAACAAAGTTTCAAATCCAGATCTTAATAAGATCAACCCCCGTGGAACAAGGCTCCATGCACAAACAAGAAGACACGTGATTGCACTTGAAACTGAGAAGTATCTACCGAATGTTGACTCCACAACTTGTAGATGGATTGAGCATTGTGGAAAGAGTGAAGATGACTGCTGAGGCTGACCACTATGGTGATGTCACCATCCTCAACAATGGAGACTTGGAAGAAGAGGTCTTGTTGAAGCATCCACTCCAACACTTACACTCTGAGACGCACATGTAGGTGCGCCTTTGCTTTAGTAGACCATTGTGTTGTCTGTATGGACCATTGCAAATATTGGTCTCAGCACCGATAGGAAAGTTTACCAAAACGACTGCCTTCCAATTAAACATGTTCATGTGCAGTGACATATCTGAAGAGGCCCACAAGGCACTGATAGAGTTCTGCTCACTGTGCTCCTCACCCAAACAGTGAGGATTTGGTCATCACTGTGAACTGATGGGGGCAATAGGAAGCGGCATTCAACCAATAGGTTGAGAAACACTCTAAATCACTCTAAAGTTTCAAACAAGTATGTGTGGACCAAACTGAGCATCATAAATCTTTTTTTTCATCTGGTTGCAGAGTTCTGACAGCTGGAGCTGAAGGCAGAGCACTTGGAGTCTGCCATGTGATACTAGCAGCCTCTACACTGTATATTTAGTTGAGCACAGAGGAGTCATCTCTGCTCATTCAGGTAAACCTACTGTGTAGTTCCTGGGATGATTTTCATACTTCACTCAGACCAAGTATTAGACTGGAGTTTCAAGAGGGTGTTAGGACAATTCTTAATTATTGGTTATTGTTTGCATTTATGGAATTTTCTCCGCAAACAAGAACCAATAATTAAGATTTGTCCTAACATCCTCTTGAAACTTCATTACTACCAGTGGAGCAGGGTGCCCACTGTTAAGGACAAATACTCAACGTATATTACACTCAATAATACGGTTACTAAGGGATCGGGACCAATTTTTCCCCCTCTTTCTCTCTCAAGTATTAGACTGGGCAGCTCCTTAAGACCTAATGCAAATTAGCCTCCCCAGGAGCTTCAGGTAGGATATAGGCAATGTTATTAAAGTTACATTTACCATATATTTCATGAAATCCATCTTTACCATCAGATTGTATTTTTATTGAAAATATGTCTTTGAATGAAGTTTATAACTGGTAGAAGTCAAAAGTGATAGATTAAAGTGCATAATCTATACTTTGACTTCTAGCTACAGCCTGACCAGTGACAATGTTGTAATGGGCCTTGTTACTGGGCAACATACCATTTCCAATATCACACATGTTCCATTCTTATGCACTCTTCCTTGTGAAAACGAGTGTCCAAGTGGTCGAGTTCAGGGTTACCATCATGTGAGCTCCACGTGAAATGAAAAACTTCCTCCATGCTCTTGTGCATGCTTGCTGTGCGCGACCTAAGAGTGTGCATCACTAGGTTGGGTGGGACTGGGCAGGAGTTAGCAGTAAATGTTCAGCATAGTGCTTAGCTAAAGGCTCTGCACCCACTGCCCATGAGGATATAATCTAACGAGCATGGCCTTCAGGTGCATGCAGCAAGGCTTTACCAAGGGCCTGGCCTTGCGCACAACCCCTGCACACAAACAATGCTATGCTTAATTTGAGCTCAAACCTTGCTGCCTACAGCTGAAGACCATGAAAAGTAGATTAAATGCATAAAAGCAATGGGCTGCACACAGATCAATTAAAAGGTTTACGGCCCTAGGGACTCAGGCACACACTCTGATTCACACATTATCCTTTAAAAAAAAAAAAAAGTTTTATTACTTTTCGACAAATTCATACAAGCTTGATATATCAAGAATGATGTTTACATTATTACTCATGCGACCATATAAGCCACATTCACACATTATACTTATTTATACATTAATGTTGATCTTGTAAAGGATTTCATTAATTAAGTAATTTCAGATGGTATTAGTGATGACTTTGTGAGATCATGAGCACTGCATGGTGAGAATGTCAGTTATGGTTTTCAAAGCAGTCTAAACTAGGGAATTTGAGTATTTAGGTTTTTGTAACAATAACATTGCTTTAACTGTAATTTTCAATTGGAATTTCCACAGTTTTTTAAAATACAAATTGTCACACGATTAAAGGTTGTTATAACTTGCTTTTAACAAAGTACTTTCAGTGAAAAAAAGAAACATATACCCCCCACACACATATACATTATATACAGATGCATATTGAATATGCTACTTACCAGTATGCATCTGTTCTTGGCATGTAGGGCTGCTGACATTCATATCTGTGCATAGATCGCCGCCTAGTGTTGGGTCCGGATGTTTGCACGTTGTTGTCCTGGAAGAGTCTTCGAAGTATCCTTGGATAGGTGACTCCTCCCCTGGACTACAGTGCGCATGGGCATCCTCTCCATCCTCAGATTGTTTTTCGCCATTGTGGCCGTGATGGAGTAGATACAGAAAGTGATGACCATGCTTACAGTAATTCTGAGAGCTGCAGCTGCTACAGGCGCCGGGGAGGAGGGAGGGCGATATGAATGTCAGCAGCCCTACATGCCAAGAACAGATGCATACTGGTAAGTAGCATATTCAGTTCGAGGCATGTGGGCTGCTGAATTCATATCTGTGCATAGAATATATAGCAGTGCCCTCTTATTAGCGGCGGCTACCCGTGCCAGCTGCAGCGGTCTGAAAAAGAGTTTTGAGAACAGCCTGTCCTACAGCTGCCTGCTGTTTTGATTGCACATCTACACAATAGTGTTTGGTAAATGTATGTGTAGTGGACCAGGTGGCTGCTCTACATATGTCATGCAAAGGAATGTTTCCTAGGAAAGCCATGGAGGCCCCTAACTTACGTGTTGAGTGGGCTCGAGGGGGAATCGTTAAATTGCGTTTAGCCTTTTGATAGCAAATTTGAATACATTTAACGATCCATCTGGCTATTCCTGCTTTGGAGATAGCGTTACCTTTGTGGTGTGGGGCAAAGGCAACGAAAAGTTGATTCGTTTCTCTAAAGGGTTTGGTCCTGTCGATATAATACATGAGGGCCCTTTTTACATCTAGTGTATGGAGTGCCCTTTCTGCGACAGTTTGTGGGTTTTGAAAGAAAACAGGCAGTTCAATAGTTTGATTCATATGGAACTGCGATACCACCTTGGGCATGAATTTGGGGTTAGTACGTAGTACGACCCTGTTGGCGTGAACCTGTATGAATGGCTCTTGGACGGTTAGTGCCTGGAGTTCACTAACTCTTCGTAAAGAAGTTATCGCTACTAGGAAAGCTACTTTCCAGGTAAGGAATTGAATCTCACATGAGTGTAGAGGTTCAAAGGGTGGACCCATCAGGCGTGTGAGGACCAAGTTGAGGTTCCACATTGGGGCTGGTGGGTGGGTAGGTGGAATGACTCGTTTGAGTCCTTCCAAGAATGCTTTGATGGCAGGCACTCTGAATAGAGAGAGGTGCTGCCTGGTTTGTAGATAGGCTGAGATTGCGGTCAAATGGACACGTATAGAGGTGTACGCCAGATTGCATCGGTATAGGTGTAATAGGTAACAAATAATGTTTTGGATGGATGCGTCTAGCGGGTTAATGTCATTATTATTGCAATAAATGACGAACCTCTTCCATTTGGCTGCATAGCAAGCTCTGGTAGTGGGTCTCCTGGCCTCCTTAATGATGTCCATACAGTCAGGTGGCAGGTTTAGGTAGCCAAACTCTAGGACTTCAGGAGCCAGATTGCCAGGTTCAGCTGTTGCGGATCTGGGTGCTGAATCTCTCCATGGTTCTGCGTCAAATACGCGGGTTTGATCCGCAGCCTTTGATGCGGCACCACGGAAAGTTCGAGAAAGGTGGTGTACCATGGCTGGCGTGCCCACGTTGGAGCAACCAGGACGAGTGTCAGTGGGTGTTGTCTGAGTTTGCGTGCCACCAGCGGTATCAGTGGTGCTGGGGGAAAAGCGTACGCAAATCTGCCGGACCAGTTCATCCATATCGCATTGCCCTGCGACTGCGGTTGTGGGAACCTGGCGGCAAAGCTTTGGCATTTTGCGTTTTCGCTTGTCGCGAATAGGTCTATCTCTGGATGACCCCACTGCTGGAAGTACGGTTGGAGTACTGATGGGTGTAACTCCCACTCGTGCATCTGGTGGCTGTGTCTGCTGAGCAGATCCGCCATCTGGTTGTCCTTGCCGGGGAGGTGTTCTGCCATGAGGAACATGTTCCTCTGAATGGCCCACTTCCACAGGCTCTGAGCCAGATGAGACAACTGTGGAGAGTGTGTTCCTCCCTGCTTCTGTATGTAGTACATTGCAGTCATGTTGTCCGTCCGGATCAACACGACTTTGTTGCACAAGTGTACTTTGAATGCTTTCATAGCGAGGAAGATTGCCATCAGCTCTAGAAGGTTGATGTGCATCTTCTTTTGTTGTTGTGTCCATAGTCCCTGCACTGTGTAATGGAGTACATGAGCTCCCCATCCCTGGAGAGACGCGTCTGCCGTCAGTATTATCTGTGGGACAGGCTCTTGGAACGGTCGGCCCTTGCAAAGGTTTTGTGGATTCCACCAATGCAGAGAGTTGTATGCTCGACTGCTCACCAACACTAGGTCTTTCAACTGTCCTTGAGCCTGATTCCACTGACGTGCTAAGCACTCCTGAAGCGGGCGCATATGTAGTCTCGCGTGTGGGACTATGAAGATGCAGGAGGCCATCATGCCTATCAACTGCATGAACACTCGCGCGGGAAGGGAGTGTTGTGGTTTGAACTTGGAAATCAGCATTTGCATGCTGTTGATTCTCACTAAATTTGGCTGAGCTGTGGCCGCCAGAGTGTCTATAGTCGCACCGAGGTACTGTTGTACGTGTGCGGGCTGGAGATGGGATTTTGGGTAATTTAGTGAGAACCCCAGACTGTGAAGGAGGTGGATGGTGCGGGACATGTGGCTGGCACATTGCTGGGCTGACTTCGCTTGAACGAGCCAGTCGTCCAGGTAAGGGTAGACGTGTATGTGCTGCCTCCGTAGATGTGCCCCCACAGTAGCTAGGCACTTTGTGAACACCCTGGGTGCTGTTGTCACGCCGAAGGGAAGGACTTTGAATTGGTAGTGCTGCCCTTGAACAGTGAACCTGAGGTATTTCTTGTGTGAGGGGTGAATGGGTATGTGGAAATACGCATCCTTGAGGTCCAGTGTGGCCAGAAAGTCTCCCTGCTTGAGCAGCGGGAGGACTTGCTGTAGAGTGAGCATGTGAAAATGCTCGGAAAGAATGTACTGGTTCAGGGGTCTCAGGTCTAATATAGGTCTGAGTGACCCGTCCTTTTTCGGTATTAAAAAGTACAGGGAGTACACCCCCGTACCTTGCTCGTGGACGGGTACGACCTCGATTGCGCCTTTTAGAAGCATGCTTTGCACCTCCTGCTGTAAGAGCGTTAAGTGCTCTGAGGACATAGGACGGTTTTTTGGAGGTATGGTAGGTGGAGTGGAGGTTAGTTCTAGACAGTAACCGTATTTGACAATATCTTTGACCCACCTGTCCGTGGTGATGGAGTTCCACGTGGACAGGAACCTTTGTAGCCTTCCCCCGACAGGTGTTATGTGGTCGGGAGGAAGGGAGAGGGCGTCACTGCTTGCTCTTGGGAGAGGACCTGGTGTTGCCGTAGCCGCGTCCTCTGCCCTTTGTGCTGGAGCCACGATATCCACCCCGGGTGTTTTTATCGTAGGTGTTTTGTGTGTTGCCCTTGTTGTATGTTTGCTGTGACCCCTGTCCTCTACCTGCTCCTCTATTTCCGGGGCGACGAAAGGAGCCGCTCCGAAAGGACTGCGTCTGTAGGGCCCCCATGGACTTTGCAGTGTCCGTGTCCTTTTTTATTTTCTCTAGGGTAGTGTCAACCTCCGGCCCGAATAAGTAGTCGGGGTTGACAGGTTGGTTGAGGATGTTATTTTGTACCTCTGGTTTGAATCCGGAGATTCGCAACCAGGCGTGTCGTCGCAACATGACGCTAGTGTTTATGGCTCTGGCAGCTGTATCCGCGGCATCCAGTGCACACTTAATGGATGCATTTGTGAGCAGTTGTCCCCCCCTGATGAGGATCTCTGCACCTTCTTTGTATTGGTCAGGGAGATGTTGGAGTAGTTGCTCTAATGTGTCGTAGTGCGCTCGATCATAGCGAGCGAGGAGCGCTTGAGTATTGGCAATGCGCCATATGTTAGCTGCTTGGGCGGCAACCCGTTTGCCAGAGGTCTCTAGCACCTTGGACTCTTTGTCCGGGGGAGGAGCATCACCTGTTGTTTGCGAGTGTGCCCTCTTGCGAGCATTCGCAACGACAATGGAATCCAGAGGTAATTGGCCTCTAATGTAAGTAGGGTCCCCAGGCGCCGATCTGTATTTCTTGTCGATCCTGGGGTTTATCACTCTTGCCCTGGTGGGTTCCTTGAAGATGTCCTTTGCTGGCTTGAGGACCCCCTTTAACATGGGCAGAGTCTTTACATTCCTTTCTGAGGATGCGAAAGTATCCATGAGAAAGTCGTCCTCGATGGTGTCAGAGTGAAGTTGCACCCCATGATTGGCCGCAGCACGTTCAATTAGAGCGTTGAACGCGGCAGTGTCCTCTGTGGGAGATGTTTTTGCTCCATAGAGTTGCGGGTCCTGTGCATCCATAGGTGCACCTGGGTCTACAGGGTCATCTCAAGCTTGATCAGGGTCCCGTTGGCCATCAGGGTCCATCCCTCCGGGGTAGGGGACTTGGTCACCCATGTAGTCCTCCAACGCATCCGTGTCGGAGTGTGTGGGAGAGAAGGATTGTGGATCCTGGTAGGGTGAATGGAAAGGTTCGTAAAGAACTGGTTCTGAAGCCACTGGCAGCTTTCTCTTAAGTGGGATCCGGAAGGAGTCCAAAGCTGGCTCAGAAGTTATTCTCCTTTTGTGGATAATCATCCTGCCGGTGTCGGCGTCGATGATATGCGATGGAGACGTCTCCGCAGAGTGTTCGGCAGGCGTGATCGTGGTGTGGGTGACCCGTGTCCTGATTTGGAACAGTTTCGGGGCCGTGGATGGTGGCAGGCCAAAAGTAATGTTGGCTGGTGCCGAAGAGGCTGTTGGAGCTTTTATTGGCTCGGAGCCCGACGTGCCCTGGAGGACATTTTTATTTTTGGTGCGTTGCGCAGCAACGGGTGGCACCTGGAGCGCCCTTGATTCCTTTGCGCCGACCGGTTCTGTGGAGGCGGGCGTGGACTTTTTCAGCGCCGGAGAGTCGTGGAGTCGAGGGGCGGGAATGGACGTCGACGCCTTCGATGAGTGTGGCTTTGGTGGTGCCGTCGAAGCGGTGTGAGACGCGGCAGGTAGTTTGACCTTTGGGGTCGGAGCCGATTGCGTCGGTGCCGGGAGCCGAGTAGGTTTGGTGGCACCGAAGGTCTTTTTCCGTATGTCGACTCCGACGTCGGCCGCTTCGAGCTCGGCACCGAAGTCTCGTTTGTTGCGCTCGGTGCCGACGGGTTTTGCTGGCGTCGAAGGTGTGGAGGGCCTCGATCCGACCAGCGCCACTTTCGGTTTCGGTTTCAGTTGAACCAATACAGCTTTTGGTTTCGGTTTCGAAGAAGGGAAACCAGACGGTTTGGGCATTAATGGCTGCCGCTGAATGTCCGAGGCCGGGCCCGAGGGCGGGGCCGAAGAACTGCGGGATAGGTCTTGGGTAAGGCCCGAAGGCGATCCCTCGACCGGTGCCATAGACTGTTGCACTGGGATTTCCTCAGTCTGAACGGGTAGGTCCTTGCTCGTCATCGGAGCTACTCTCTTCGGCCCCTAAGGCCTCATTGTAGTCTCCTACCTCGGTGTCGTCTTCATCTCTGCGAAAGAGTGTTTCGTCGACGTCTTCCGATCCAGAGTCATGTTCGGAAGCGGGGCTGGAGGGTAGGTTCTCCACTTCTTCGACATCTTCGGTTTCGGCTGTGGAAATATGGATTTTTCTGATCAGTTATGTCCCCTATCTTGGACCCCAACGGTTTCATGTATGAATCACAAGTACATGTATGTTCCTTCCAGTTCCAGTTATGAAGACGCAAACACATGTGCGTCCACCGTCAACATGTCCTCTTTTAGATCCGCCATGAATAGGCCGGATATTCCATTCCTAAGTATGAAAGGCCACCGGCTTTATATGGTTCACTTATGCCATTCTTACAGTCCAGGCAAGTAGGCCCTGATTCTGTCATCAAGCTTTTCTTGCCTTCTGCCTCTGAAAGCTCCAGTCTGAGCCTGCATCTGTGACCATGAACTTCGTCTCATTCCCTGCGCGGCTCACGAAGTCTGACATCAGCCTGTTGCCTGCCAAAAACTGTATTTCACCTTCGAAATTATCTGCTCCGTTCCCTGCCCAATGCATTCCTGTCTAGTAGTTTAAGTAAACATTCTTCCAGCTACCGAGCAAAGGCCCGGCTTCTCTGTCTTTATGCAAGTAATTCATGGCCCTATTACTATGGATGATTTCCGCCCTCGCATCTAGTGTAGACACTTAGACGCTTGTACACGCACTAACAGTCAGTATAGTCAGTATAGAATAAGATTCTACTCTAAGAGACCTCTCTTTTGGATAACATAGTTCTTTAAACATAGGATGTTAGATATGATTTGGGATTAGGTTGACTTGACCCTCCAGACTTCTGTCGCCACATGTAGAGCTAAATGTCAAGTCCCCTTCACCCCCTAGTTGCACGTCAATCACACGTCATGCTGCTGCGCGCGCATTTCTGCCAAGTATTTCTGCTGACATTGCGAAATTTTCTCATGGAACCACCCTATTATGACATCACACCTGATGATGTTCTTTAATCACACCCAGTTACGCCTATTTTTGCTACGCATGAATGTATTATCCACACTATCAATTGTTACGCCTCTTGCATTTGCTTCACTGTGATGCCTATTGTATAAAAGTGATTGATTATCAATAAAGTATGTACTTCACTTCCTGAACCTTCGTGGTGATGGAACTTGGAGCAACCGATTCGAATCGACCATTGGAATAAAGCCCATTCCGAACCTCTAATACCACGGATTCTGCCTCTTATTTACTGAGCTATTTTTATTATGTTTCTGTATCAAATTAAGTCCCGGTAATTAAATTATTTACCACATGAATGGCGCCCGAATAGGGACACTTTCTCATCTCACGCGCCGGCGGTGCGTTGCAGGCCCGGTCTCCTGCCACAGCTGGACGGACAACAACGCGTACCAGCAGGATTTCCTGTATCTCCCTCCGGTCAAGCGGGGGCGACTGAGGCTGCGATCAACACCCAGACGAGGCGGTGAGAAGTGCGAAGTATCCCGACCAGAGCCTAGCTGAGAGAGCAAGATCCGAGGTATACAGAGGCCCACCAAGTGTCCAGAGTGTCCGAAGTTTTCGAGTCGAGTCCAGTCCGGTTCAAGTTCAGTTCAGTTTCCGAGGCCTTCCGTTTCCGAGCTACCCGGTGAGTACCATTACTGGGGAGGCGTTCTGACGTGCACATAGGTTGTGCCGGTCAAGACGGGTTTGGGTACACAAATCCGGTCTGCACTGTTTCAGCAGTGTATCTGTACTGTTTAGCAGTATATCTAGTATATCAAGTATATAAATTCAGAATAATCCAGATAATGCCGAGTATTATGTTTAGTGATTAAGTTTTCCTTAGATCGTCATCATCATTGTTGCTCAGTTAAATGTTAGATGTTAAATGTTTTAAATACGTTCTGCATATTGTGGTATGAATGATTGTTCATTATTGTGTTTATTTGTATTAAGTTTGTTCAAGATCAAGTATCAGATCAGTTCTCACTATGCCGCTCTTTTCGAAATTAAGACAGATCACAACAAGAAAAGGGGTACTCGAAGAAGCTGTTCCTATTCCTCCTAGGGACACTCCAGGGTACTTCATGTATCATAAACATGGCTTAGACGCTATATTATTTCTTGATTTATGGGTAGACTACACTAAGGAATTACCAGAAAGTCAGAGGTGGCCCGCAGCTGGGACCTGGGATGCAGAGTGCATCATGAAAGTAGAGGAAGAGTTATGGAAAAGGAAAGTCAGACAGTCACAGAAAGACGCCGTTGAGTTATGGCGTAAAGAATCTCATAGACGTACAGAAAAAGCACTCCGACAGGAAGAGAAATATAAAGAGAATTCAAATAAAGTCCGAGAAAATCTATTAATTGAAGAAGGTACACGAGTGAAATCAGAACAAGTAGACAGACAAAGAAATGCCCTTATGAATGGTATGTATCCCCTCCTGGCCGAGGGATTACCTAAGGCTACTCCGGAAATACCAAAAGACTTGCCACCCCCATTGTTTCCAATAAAAATACATCCTAAGGGGCATCCTAGAACGGCAGAAGATGTTTTTCTTTCCTCATATTTAGATGACGCAGCTCCCGAGTACGCTAATCCCGCCCCACATAGACCGCCTGCCAGGGAGGTTCAACGCCAAGATCCAGTATCTGTATCTCTACAGCAACAAATCCTGACACAAGTTCCGGCAAGCACATCTGTTTCTACATCTGTTCCTACAGCTACTTCTATAGCTGTGTCCACACCTATAGTTGCTGTGTCGCGTTCAACGAATCCTTTCACGCCCGATACCCCAGATGGGGCTACGGGAGGTGCTACCAACATTTTTTCTACGCCACCCAGAGTAAATAAACTTACCTTTCAAGAGTCAGCACATTCACGTACCCCCAAACTCATAAATGCCCGCACGCTTAAGGAACTTCTTATAGATTGTAGATATGACCCTGTGCCCGGCAAAGAGGACGAAATGATCATGGCATCATTACGTATCAGACGAGCCGCGGTGTATTTAGGGAAGATACCAGGAATGACTGTGCATCTAGATAATATATATCATTTTGTCCAAACAGGGCGAGATTCTGAATGTATTAACAGAGCTATGGAATACCAGAAAGTGGAGATACAGGGGGAACTGTTACGTTTCCTCATAAATTGTGTGATCAGAAATCAAGACCGACCGGGGGTAGACCCGGAAGCAATGCAAATTCTTACCAGATGGAGCCAGAATATATCAGAAGGGAGACATGATAAGCAAAATTGTATAATAGCCATGTGCCGAAAGATCCGTAAAGAAATAGAACGCCTACACGAAGAGAGATTAGCGGTAGACCAGTTCGAACAAAGCGAGGAGGAAGGATCAGGACTGCCCACAGGACAGTCAGACACCATAGCCTATGTAGGTAGAGGAAGATCTTGTAATAGTACTAGATGTTTTATTGACCCGATACGTCCGATATGTTCAGATAATAACAGGAATTTCCAAACACCTATAATAAATATAAGGTCCCCCGAGCATTCGTTCCAAGCCGCTGACAAATTACTCCGAGAACGAAGGGGTTATCATTTTCTCGATTCTATGGATGAACAAGAATTAGCCAGGTCAGCCGTTCATTGGGTTGACAGTCCCGGAAAGTATGGTGATGATACAGTAGCACACACATTTTTGAATCTCACCCCAGATGAACAGCGTTTAGCTGGGATTTATATGATTCAACAACTCCTTATACTATATCAGAGTCAGCATTCAGATCCTGGTCCCTTACCTGATATATTGACTGAATTACTCACAAATAGATGGAGAGGTTCAGGTACTAAATTAATTAAAGAAATACTAGAATCAAGAAAGCAGTACATTCTTTTTGTATGCCCAGAACATGTCTCACTGCCCATCAAGGAAAGAACAACGTATTACATGGACAGACAGAATCCCTTACGAGAAGTACACCCAATAAAAGGCG